>NC_088418.1:41090870-41830870 GCF_034236695.1 Oncorhynchus nerka | reverse complement strand
AAGTTAGATCGGATTTAAATCAGTAGACCTATATGTAGAGATTTAAAAAAAAAATTATATTCTGTAGGCCTACCAAAGGTGTTGTAGGTCTTTTATTTATTTATTTTTATTTAACCTTTATTTTACTACATACCTTTTGCTTTGTAAATAGCCAAAATTACCATCAAAAATAAAGTATGGGCCTTAGTGTAACCTTTATTTAACTAGGCAAGTCAGTTAAGAACAAATTCTTATTTACAAGGACAGCCTACTCCTTCCTCATGCCCTGTGGGGATTCTTTAGCTAAATAGCCCAATACTGTACTGCCGACCATCACGTTGTACAGCGCCATATTTTCCATTCCATCCTAATGGAAACCCAGTACCATTCAAAAGTTTGGAAGGGACTCCCAGGAATCCCAGTTCGACAATTAATGACTGATTTGTTCCATAAAGTTCCATCATTTATGTCCAAATAGCCACTTGTTGTTAGCGTGTTCAGCCCAGTAATCCATTTTGATGAGGCGTGAGCATTTCATCTAGACAAAAACTCGAAAAGTTTCGTTACAGTCCTTTAGAAACATGTCAAACGATGTATGGAATCAATCGTTAGGATGTTTTTAACCTCTTCAGTCGACCCTCTACTTTTTTGAACATTTTGTTAAAAATCGCGCAACATTTCAGCGCCCTGCTACTCATGCCAGGAATATAGTACGTTCATATGGTTAGAATGTGTGGATAGGAAACCCTCGGACGTTTTTAAAACTGGTTCAATCACGACTGTGGCTATTACATAACGTGCGTTACATCGGAAAGCGCAGAAAAACCTGATCACAGAAAATGGAAATAAATATCCTTGCGCCACTTCCAGCAATTGTTAACAGTGAGCCGAATTAGATAAGACCGAGCATTCAACTCCCACAGCATCCCCATGTTGTCTAGAGTCTTGTGAATTGAATCATCTTTGATTCTTGGTTGAACCGAAACAGGGGCACCGCTTACCTCCGGTCTCCGCCCAGATCATTCCGGAAGAGCTCTCTCCTGAAATTTTTTCCAAGACGACAGCTAATGATATTTACATCGCCTACGGATGATTTTTATCGCTTATTAACGTTTACTAATACCTAAAGTAGCATTACAAACGTATTTCGAAGTGTTTTGTGAAAGTTTATCGTCTACTTTTTGAATTTTAAAAAATGACGTTACGTTGTGAAATCGCAGTTTTTTTCGTTTATCACACAGTCTACATATAACGATATCTTGGCTTTATATGGCCCGATTTAATCGAAATAAAGACCCAATAGTGTTTATGGGACATCTAGGAGTGCCAACAAAGAAGATGGTGAAAGGTAATGACTGTTTTCTATTTTATTGTGCGGTTTGTGTAACGCCGAAATGCTAATTATTTTGTTTACGTCCCCTGCTGTGCTTTTCTGTTGTAGTGTATTGGTGCATGCTATCAGATAATAGCTTCTCATGCTGTCGCCGAAAAGCATTTTAAAAATCGGACTTGTTGCCTGGATTCACAACGAGTGTAGCTTTAATTTGATACCCTGCATGTGTATTTTAATGAACTTTTGAGTTTTAACTAATACTATTAGCATTTAGCGTAGCGCATTTGCATTTCCAGAGCTCTAGTTGGGACGCAAGCGTCCCAAGTAGAGGCAAGAGGTTAACATAAAACATCAATAATGTTCCAACCGGAGAATTCCTTTGTCTTCAGAAAGGCACTGGAACGAGAGGTAACTCTGTCGGGAGCGTGCGTCTTGAGACCGAGGCTCTCTGCCAGACCACTGACTCAAACAGGTCTCATGAGCCCCTCCTTCATAGTAGAATCCTCATTCAAGTTTCAAAAGACGGTTGACATCTAGTGGAAGCCCTAGGAAGTGCAACCTCATCCATATCGCAATGTGTGCTCGGTAGGCCAAGCTTTGAAAAACCACAAACCTCAGATGTCCCACTTCCTGGTGGATTTTTCTCAGGTTTTCGCCTGCCATGTGAGTTCTGTTATACTCACAGACATCAATCAAGCAGTTTTAGAAACTTCAGCGTGTTTACGATCCAATACTAATAATAATATGCATATATTAGCATCTGGGACAGATTAGGAGGCAGTTCACTCTGGGCACGCTATTCATCTAAAAGTGAAAATGCTGCCCCCTATCCCAAAAAGGTTAAGGAGAAGTCTATCTTTAATTCTTTGAATAACACTAGTATCTTTTATCAATGTTTATTATGAGTATTTCTGCAAAATCACTGGATGTTTTGGAATCAAAACATTACTGCATGTAAGGCGCCAATGTAAACTGCGATTTTTGGATATAAATATGCACATTATCGAACAAAACATACATGTATTGTGTAACATGATGTCCTATGAGTGTCATCTGATGAAGATCATCAAAGTTTAGTGATTAATTTTATCTATATTTCTGCTTTTTGTGACTCCTAACTTGGCTGTGTGTTTTTTCGACTTGGCGGTGATCTAACATAATCATATGTTGTGCTTTAGCTGTAAAGCATTTTCGAAATTGGACATGATGGGTAGATTAACAAGATGTTTATCTTTGATTTGTTGTATTGGACTTGTTAATGTGTGAAAGTTACATATTTCAAAAAAATATTTCTGAATTTTGCGCGCTGCCTTTTCAGTGGAATGTTGTCGCTAGAAAGGTTAATAAAAAAAATATAAAAAATACTTATTCAAAATGCAGATGTTGATTTAGTTATGGATCCATAACAAATTACTATGGGAATAAATATCAGTGATTTACATAATCTTGGAACAAAGTTGTCTAATGAAGGCAAACTATTTACAATCCTCCAATCCGGTAGCTTACTCCCGACCATCACGTTGTACAGCTCCCTATTTTACATTCCATCCGAATGGAAACCCTGACGGTTTTGTTTGTCTCTGAAAAGAAACACCATACTACACCATACTATTAATTAATCCCATATACTATGTTGTTACAAAAAAAGTTTTTAAATTCTCTGGTAATGCCAATACGGAATACTATTACATGCTTCTCAAAGATGCCCGCTGGTTGTCAAACTAGCAATAACTTGCAGTAACAGAAAAAATGGCTTACAATTAAATTACGTGCTACAGAATGCTGCGGCAGTACATTACATTACATTTAAGTCATTTAGCAGACGCTCTTAAGTACGCAAGGTGTGCCTCAGTTTGACACAACTTTTAAAGAAGGAACCAAGGTAGATACTACTCTGGTAAATATTCTCTAGGGGGAAACCAGATCATTATAGTAATAGCAGGCCAGGCCAAAATCAGCCAAGGGATTTGTAATTAATTCAGTTATTATTATGTTCTCCACTTCTCCCATTTCCCCCAATTCTTAGAAACAGCACAGCTAGGAGAATAAGGAAGGCAGCATGTGACTACACACACAGGAACACACGAAAACACACACACACAATAAGATGTCATGGAAACACTGAACACATGAAGAGCCATGTGACAAGATGTTTGGAGAATCATGACAATAACAATATCTCCTGACTACTGAGCAGCAGCAGGCTTCTGCAACTACACGATAGCTACTAGCTGCTCTAGCAGAACAATGTGGAGAAAGAATTACGACTGGTAACAGGATTCTAGGATGCCTTCTGAAAGGCAGAGCAATGCTGTATGCACACACACACATACACACACTCATACACAGAGTTAGAGGGTTGGAGAAGCTTAGCTCCCAGCTAAGACAAAGGCTACAGATGGCTCCTTTTTCCTTTGTTGGGGTTTGAGTTGGAGAGCTGAAGTGCACCAGCATATACACACCAAACCCACAAAAATACATTTACCCTCCTACAAAACACTCGCACACTCACACACACGCACACGCACACGCACACACATACCAACCATGTCAATCAAAATCCCCCATCAAACACCAAATCATGGCCTACCCCCGTCCCCCTTTACCTCACTTCACCCCTACACTACATCAGTGGTTCTCAAGTGAGGGTCACGACCCTAGAATACATGTTTTCATACATATTTTAATTGGCTACTAAATTATTGTCTCAAACACAGCTGCGCATCTTGATTGTTGACCAATGACTACACTTCGACCAACTAACACATCCATGTGTATAGTTAGGGATGACATGTTGTGTGACTTTTAACACAATCACTGTGTTGGCACAACATGATTTGTATAAATGTTTCAACACATTTTGTGTCAATTCCTGCAATTGATGTCTTAAAAGCTGAAAATCACACAACACACCCTAGATGTGTTCGATTATTGACCAATCACATTGTGGATCCGAAGTCTTCATGCATCTACGTCGCGGCCCCATACTCTGGCCCTCAAGCTCTGAAAAATGAAGTGACAACTGACAGCCTGGAGTGAGCCTCAGCCAGCCAGCAGGAGGAATAAGAAACAAGGTACATTTACTCGTTATCTAAATGAGGTGACAATTTGAGGCTAAAGCAGAGCCGACATGGCAACATTTTAGCCATGTTTTTACATGCACATTGATTGACTGATTAATCTTATGCTACACAAAGATAAATAACATATATTTATCTAAACTTTTTTTGCACCTGCTACTGAAATGGTTGTTCCTGTTTAAATGGCTTAAGTAATCTCCTCACAACCCTGACAGTCATTCTGAATGCAGGTTGCGGGTTAATAAAACATAACACTGGCTGGATTCTGACAGAAATTACACTTCACTTTGCAAGCCAGTCTAATGTGATTTGCAGGTAGGTTGTGTAATTCAGTTAACTTTTCCAAATGTTCCATGATTTTCAGAAATGTTCATTGGAAATGTCCTATAAATGGTAGGGTATAAGCAGGAAATCTGATATCCTTCAACCAGAATCTCTGGGAATTTTGGGAAAGTTGCTGGAATTTTGACACCTTACTTGAAGCGTCCCATAAACCAGGGGTTTACTTTTTTTTACCCTTCCGACATTGGGGAACATTATGATAACTTTCCCATAACATTTTGATTCAGAGGGGTTGGGATAAATGCAAAAGACACATTTCAGTTGAATACATTCAGTTATGCAACTGACTAGATATCCCCTTTGCCTAGGAACTCACTTAGTGACGGCCACAGAACTGAAATCAAATGCTATCAACAACCATGTCTTTTTCACTAACAAATACAGTCATGGGTGGTAACTCTTCAATTCAACTCTCCAATTATATTGGAGGAGTGGCTTAGTGGGGGGCAAGTTTTGCATTTGAAAAAGTTTGTCATGGACCCTCAAATCCTCAAAAAGTTCAACAGCTGTACCATTGAGAGCTTCTTGATTGGCTGCATCACTGCTTGTTATGGCAATAGCATTGCCCTTGATCGCATAGTGCTACAGAGGTTGGTGCGGACAGCCCAGGACATCACTCTGGCCAGCTAACTGCCTTTCAGGACCTCTATATCAGGCAGTGTGAAAGGAAAGCATAGAAAATGGTTAGACTCCAACCACCCAAGCAATAGACTGTTCTCTCTGCTTCGCACGGCAAGCGATACCGGTGCATCAAGTCTGACACCAACAAGCTCCTGAACAGCTTCTATGCCTGCCATAAGACTGTTAAATAGCTAACAACATGGCTACTATCTGAGTTGACCTTTGTAATTGATTCTTCTCTATGCACACTCACACACTATGCAGACTAATACTCCAACACAAATACAAACACTCACTCCATCATTTGCTCACACACACATAATATGCACATACTACATTTATAATGACTACACACATCCACTTACAGACAATCACAACATCGGCTGCTACTCTTCATCATATATCCTGATGCCTAGTCACCTTACCCCTATACTTATCTACCTACTTATCTACCTACAGTACCAGTCAAACGTTTGGACACCGCTACTCAGTGTCAACCACTAACCACTACTCAACGTCATCGTAAATTGACTCCTTGACTGGAACGGATGATACATCCGGATGATACATTACAACAAGAAATGACAGATAAATTCTACACATGCATTGAAATCAAAAACAAAGCTCATATCAAAGGACTTACTTGGGCCTACAATCGATAAGGATGCAAGAAGACAAAACAAACAAGACTCAAAAATGACAAAAATCACAAAGTACGAAAGGAAAATCTACACATCCCTTTTAAAAGGGTGTTAAGGCCGAGCCCATGATTCAGAGCTGTTGAATGGAAACCGCCTCGGTAGCCTACAGCAGGATTTACCAAACTTGGTCCTGGGACCCTCCAGGGTGTACCTTTTTGTTTTTTCCCCTAGCACTACACAGCTGATTTAAATCATCAAAGCTTGATGATGAGTTGGTTATTTGCATCAGCTGTATAGTGCGGGCAAAAATCAAAAAGTGCACCTAGGGAGGGCCCAATGACTGAGTTGAGGAAACCGTGGCCTATAGGTAGGAATAGTGGAGCTCTGTGTTGTTTTGCTGAATGGACAGCACCTCTGTCTAGTAGCCAGCTATAGAATTGTTTTGTTTGTGGACATTTAGAAATGTTTTGGGCACAGTCATATTGTCACACAGATTTTTAGAAATGGTAGGTTAAATTGTAAATTGGCAATCCACATGAAAAAGGTTGCCGACCCCCTGCTAAAGGCTACAGTGGTTCCTCCTTTAAAAGTTGTGAGCTTACACCGCGGGACTTAGAGGTACCCAGCATCACAGCTTCATTGCTCCAGACCATCACAAGGGGGACTTAGAGCACACATTATGCATTTGGGTCCCAGGGTTTTTATATGACCAATCATATTGAGTGGTCCCAATGATGAATTTGATGTGAGCCACCAGTCCCTGGTGACTTTCTTCAGTAAAGATGGCTGACAAAACATTACGGGGGATGCAAATGTAAGTAATTATAATGTCATAATGAGTCAAGCAATTTAGAGGAATATATTAGTTAATTTTGTGTAAGCTTGCCTTGCCGTGCAATGCAGCAACATAGCTAGCTAACTATTTACTTGCTTATTGTGTAGTGGAGGATAAAAATAACTGTATGCCTATGGATGTGTAGCTAGCTACAGTATGTAGCCGATCTGTGTATGGACCCTAAAACATTCGGTTCTGAACTAATATTTGTAAGGTTCTGAACTAATGAACCTCAGCTATCATAGTTGTTGTATCAACTTCAAGTCTGAATGGCTTTCTTCAGTAAAGATGGCTGACAAAACATTACGGGGGATGCAAATGTAAGTAATTATAATGTCATAATGAGTCAAGCAAAACATTTAGAGGAATATATTAGTTAATTTTGTGTAAGCTTGCCTTGCCGTGCAAAGAGGAATATATTAGTTAATGTAGAGATGAACGATTGTGCAATTTTTTTTGTCATAAAGTTAATTTACAAAAATCGCTATTTAGCTAGTTAGCTGACTAGCTAACATTAGCCATCTAGCTAGCTGGTGTAATGACATGAGTATAACATTTTAATTTGTGTTGTTTAATGTTTTAGGGACTCCTGAGAACCAGCAAACCAGACTGTCGTCTTGGGAAACAGTGGATGTAAAGAATCTAGCTAGTTAAAGCATTTAATGCAAATTGAATATAACGGTGACTAACCCCATTTCCTACAAATTTGCGCAACCGCGACATTCAAACGAGGCTGCAATGAAAACTAATGGGACTGTAGCGACTGTGTTGACATCAAAATCTGGAGTGTGAACACGTTTCTATTCAAGCGTTGATTGACATGGTAACGGCTCTATAGTATTGGAGAAAAGTTGAAAAACCTGACCCCTCCGACGCTGTACGTTAAATTGTGACGTGTCATGGCGTAACGTACAGCACGCATAAAGCAACTAATTCTGTTTTACAGCCTCTATCTACTTTTAAAAACAAGAAAGGGACAGGGCTGTCAAATTCAGTCCAATGATGTCAAATTCGTCATTGGAACCACTCAATATGATTGGTCATATAAAAAACTTGGGACCCAAATGCATAATGAATGCTCTACCTCCCACTTGTGGTGGTCTGGAGCAATGAAGCCATGATGCTGGGAATACCTTGTCATTTTTTGTGTCATCACTGCAAGCTATCATAACTCTCAAAAGCCGCTGTTTACTTCTGAAGATCAAAAAACCAGATTCAAATTTGACACAAACCTTCAAATAGGTATGTAATGACACATTATATAAACACTTTATAGTGTTTTATTTACATTTTAAAGGTAATAAGGTGATAAGTTAACTCCCTCACGACGCCAGGACAGCGGAGTCAATCACCACCTTCCGGAGACACCTGAAACCCCACCTCTTTCAGGAATACCTAGGATAGGATAAAGTAATCCTTCTCACCCCCCCCCCTTAAAAGATTTAGATGCACTATTGTAAAGTGGCTGTTCCACTGGATGTCTTAAGGTGAACGCACCAATTTGTAAGTCGCTCTGGATAAGAGCGTCTGCTAAATGACTTAAATGTAAATGTAATAAGTTGGACAGATCGAGTGAAAAAAGCTGTTTCCCCACACGACATCTCTCCTTCTCACGATCACGCAATAGGTTTCTCTTCCCCACCCGCCATTTTTTTAAATACCCGACGGAGCTCATTGCCTTCTTGAATCATGCAGAGTGGGCATCATGAAGGTCTCGTCATTGATTTTGTTGGAAAGGGGAGAAATTGTGCTTTACAATGTTATTGATATTACAGTTGATCTGGAAGTATTACGTTTTTTGGGCGCTGAAATAAGGTCAGTTGTACGGACCAGCGCGATGTACAAAAGTGAGTTAGTTCACGTTACAATTGTGTAAGCTTGCCTTGCCGTTCAATGTAGCTGAAGTAACATAGCTAGCTAACTATTTACTTGCTTATTGTGTAGTGGAGGATAAAAATAACTGTATGCCTATGGATGTGTAGCTAGCTACAGTATGTAGCTGATCTGTGTATGGACCCTAAAACATTAGGTTCTGAACTAATATTCGTTAGGTTATGAACTAATGCTATCATAGTTGTTGTATCAACTTCAAGTCTGAATGGCATTAATGAGACCTATGGATTGAGTAGAATATAATAACTGTATTGTGCCAAAGATGCAAGTCCTACATACTGTAGTTATGACCACGCATGAGATTCCCACATTGTAGCCTGTACATTGAATATATTGTAATGACCTGACTAGATCATAAATGAACAATTGTCCAGACAGAGGCTTGAGTTTGCGAATTGACGGTTTATTGAACCAACTTTACACAGGCTACTGTTTGGGCCGTAGCACACGCCAAATAGATGACAGATAACCCACAAGCCAATCGTGACCTTGTCTTGTGAAGCCCAGACGTAAGAGAGAGAGAACAAAGGCTGAACCTGGTCTTAACTTCCAATGCCCAACCCCCCTCCACGCCACTCCGCCAACCACCAGGATGCCCGGCATCAGAACATTCCAGGCATTCCCGTGATTGGCAGATAGCAGGTTGATTGACATGTCGGACCCCGAACACCGGGTACTGGTCAGTACAACACAACCACCTCCTAGCCTAGCACATAACACAGCTGTCTGTGCGGGTCGCTACACAGCCCCCACCACAAAGTCCTCGTCCCCGAGGGAACAAACAAAGTCTCTGAAGCGACCCGGAGGTCTCCTTTGCTCTGCGTGGCCGTGATGGTCGCAGAGTGCCCTCTGGGAACCAGGGATGAAGGCAGGGATATGGGGACAAGGAAGCGGGAACGGGTAATACAGTCCGTGGTTCTGGGGAACCACGCGGTGACACAGGGGGAGACAGGGGAGTGGGCTGTCTGGAGCCTTGTCTGCGGCACCTGAGGGTGGGTGCCTGGAGAATGTCATTGCCAGAGAGGGGAATTGTGGGGGTTCCTGGGGTTTGGGGAGAAGAGGCCCCTCTGTATGGGGCTAACCTGTCCCGGTGCAGTGCCACCTTTCTCCCCTGGGAGGAAGCTGCACCCGTACACAACCTCCCTACCCTCTCCAGGACACTGCAGGGTCCCACCCAGTGACTGTCCAACTTGGGGCATCTGCCTTTTTTCCTTAGGGGCTGTAGACCCAGACCAGCTCCCCAGCCACAAAGTGCCTTCCCGGGTGTGCACGTCATAGTTCCTTTTCTGCCTCACACCTGCATTCACCAGCTGCTCTCTGGCTTAAGGTGTGGGCCGTCTCCAGGCGGTCCTGGAGTCTCCGGGCATACCCGGCCCGGAGGAACATGAGGGCTATCCAGGGGCCGACCAACGCCATCTCCGCAGGGGTGCGGATCTCTCTCCCAGCATGAGGAGGGCAGGCGTGCAGGAGGTAGAGTCTTGGACAGCGGAGCGGCATGCCATGAGGACCATAGGCAGGTGCTTGTCCCAGTCACGCTGGTGTTTGGAAGAGACGATGGCCAGCTGCTGTCCAAGCGTTTTGTTGAAGCGCTCCACAAGGCCATCACTTTGAGGATGGAGAGGAGTAGTGCGGGTCTTGTGCATACCCAGCCTCTCACACATGGTGGCGAACACACGGGACTCAAAGTTTCTGCCTTGGTCGCTGTGGATGGACTCTGCAGCTCCAAACCTGCTGAACATCCCCGCTGTCAGGGCGTCGACGATGGTCTCTGCCTCCTGGTCAGGCAGAGCATAGGCCTCGGGCCATTTTGTGAAATAGTCCATGGCCGTGAGCACCCAGCGGTTTCCACTGTCTGTGGTGGGAACGGCCCAACTACATCCACTCCCCACCCTCTCCATGGGAGCCCCACTGGGAACTGTTGGAGCTGAGCATGAGAGCGGCCTGGGGCCCTTTCTCGCTGTGCAGTTGTCACAGCGGCGACAAAAGTCCTCCACATCCCTCTTGTGCTGCCCCAGTAGAAGCCCTGACGGAGACGGCGCAGTGTTTTTGTGACCCCAAAGTGTCCAGTCCCCACCCCCCATGAGTACTCTGGAGCACAGCCTCCCGCAATGCTTTTGGGACCACCACCTGCCACCTCTCTCTCCCGTAGCTGACTCCTTCCATGCCCGCTGTAGCACGCCATCAGCCAGCCGCAGTCTCTCAAACTTCGACCACAACCCTTTGGTCGCGAGTGAGAGCGCTGTCACCTCTTCCCATGGTGGCCTCACCTGCGCCTCTACCCACTGTAGCACTGGCTGTAGGTCTGTGTCCCGTCCCTGCTGCTGCCGCCATTCAGCCACGTCTGACAGTCTGCAGCTCACAGCAGACAGGCCCGCTCGCCCGACACACTGTGGCACAGACACCCTCCTCTGCCCGCAGCTCTCTCTCCGTCCCTCTCTCCGTTCACAGTGGCGGCAGCCGTCTGCAGTACAGGGCCGACGGGACATGGCGTCGGGCGTTGGAGTGGCGTGCCCTGCCCTGTGCACCACCGTGAAGTCATACGGCTGAAGCTCCTCCAACCAGCGTGCCACCTGCCCCTCTGGCTCTCTGAAAGACATGAGCCACTGGAGAGCAGAGTGGTCAGTCCTTACAGTAAAGGGAAGACCACCCAGGTAGTACTTGAAGTGTTTGACGAAGCCACAACAGCCAAGAGCTCCCGCCGGGTGACACAGTAGCGGCGCTCATGTTTGTCAAATGTTTTGCTGAAGTACGCCACTCTCTCCCCCCCTCTGGCCCCACCTGGGCCAGCACCCCACCCATGCCCACATTGCTCGCGTCTGTGTCCAGGATAAAGGGCAAGGTGAGGTCAGGGGGCGAGCACGGGGGCCTCGATCAGTGCACGTTTGAGGGTGTTGAACGCCTCCTCACACTCCACTGTCCAAGTGAAAGCCTTGTCCTTCGGCAGCAGGCGGTTCAGTGGAGCAGCAACGCTTGAGAAGCCCCGTACAAACCTCCTGTAGTACGAGGCCAGGCCCAGGAAGCTCTTCAGCTGACGCTGGTCGGTGGGGGTGGGCCAGTCTCTGACAGCCCCTACCTTGTCCTCCATGGTGCTGATCCCCTCCTTCCCCACTCGGTGGCCCAAGAAGGACACCTCTCTCCTCATGAAGTGGCACTTCTCGGGGTGGAGCTTCAGACCTGCGGCAGCCACCCTCTCCAGCACACGCCGTAGCACCCCAGGGCTGACTGGAAGGAGCTGCCATGGGCCAGGATGTCATCGAGGTATACCAGACACTGCTGTCGGGGGATGCCATCCAGCACCCTGTCCATCAAACGCTCAAAAGTAGCTGGAGCGTTGCACAGGCCAAAGCACAGGACCTTGAACTGCCAGTGTCCTCTGTTAGTGGAGAACGCAGTTTTGGCTCTGGCCTCTGGGGAGAGGGCACCTGCCAGTAGCCGCTGCGGAGGTCTAGTGAGGAGAACCAGGAGGACCCCTAACCAGGTCCAGCGACTCATCGATACGTGGTATGGGGTATGAGTCCTTCCTGGTTACCTCATTCAGCCGCCTGTAGTCCGCACAGAACCTCAGCTTGCCCCCCTTCTTCGGAACCATGACGACTGGCTCCGCCCAGGGGCTGTCTGAGGGCTCAATGAAGTCTGCCCGCTGCATCTCCAACACAGCCTTGTCTGCCGCCTCCTGGCGTGCCAGCGGGATACGAGCGGGACGCATCTTGATTGGTCAAGCATCACCTGTGTCGATCTCATGCTGCACCAGATGGGTCTGACCCACCTCTTCCTCACTCAACGCAAAGCTGTCTCTGAATTCAAACAGCAACTGCCACAACCGTTTCTGCTGCTCGGGGTCAAGACCAACACAGTTCCTCCCCCATATCTCCCTCACTGCAGACAGTGTCCTCTCCTCTCCCATCTGGGGTAGCTGGGCTGGGGGTGCGGCCCGGGCTCAGAGGGCTGTGTCATGGAGGTAGCTGGGGGAATGTAACACACCGCCGTAGGTGACAGGGGGACTGGGGAAAAGTCACACACAGCTGTGGGGGGGGCGCAGCCATGAGTCTCTGCTGCTTTAACTGTTGGAGTAAATGGGTTGTTGGGTTGAGTGACTGTGACATTAGGGGGCCATGGTGACTTCCGTCCCTCCTGGAAGCTCAGTGTGCCCCTATTTAGGTCTAACTGGCAGCCTGTGCTCCTAAGATAGTCCAACCCCAGGATACAAGGGTCCTGCACAGCCGCCACCCACACAGGATGACGCACAGTCCTGCCCCTACTGTCAGAGTCATTATTCCCTTCCCTTTCATGGGTGCCAGCTCACCTGTGACTGTGCGGAGCTGCACAGTTGTAGGCTCACACTGAGTCCAACCTGGCACAATATCTGGCCTCACCAGGGTTACTGTGGACCCAGTGTCCACCAGGGCGGAGCAGGGCACCCCCACAGTGACAGGGACATGACAAAAGTCCCCAACACAGGTCCGCCCACCACAACAACAGGCTCCATCCGCTTGCCCTCGTCTGCTTCTGGGGAAGTGGAGCCTTGCTTCCCCCGTCTGTGCCGGTGGGCTCCTCCTGAAGATGATGGTGGTTGGGATAGAAAGCCAGGGTCCGCACTACCCGGTCTATGCGGACCCCGAGCCGTTTCCCTGAGCTCTGGGGGACATGGGGCAATCTCGGCGCAGATGGCCTGGCTGGCCACAACCCCAGCAGACCCTGGGACCAGGGCTTGTGTTTCGTGCCGCCTGTAGCGACACAGCCCGAATGAGTTCTGTCATTTCGGCCACCCAAGCAGGCTTTTCCGGCTCCGGGCTGCTCTGCCCCCCAGCTCGCACAGAGGGTGTGTCTCCCTGCACCCCCACCAAAGCCCCAGCTGAAGCCCCAGCCCACACCAGCTCCCTCTCCAAAGCCATCTCCAAGGCTGTCTGCAATGACTCAGGATGAGCCAGCTGGGTCTGTATGCGCAGCTCCGTAGGGGAGAGCGCCTGTATGAACTGGTCCCGTGCTAGCTCGCTCTGCACGGAGGGGGGCATGTGAGCATATGCCCGCCGAGAGAGGCTCTCAATGTCATTCGCTAGCACCCGTAGAGGCTCTCCAGGCTGCCTGTGTCTATTCCTCAGTTCGGAGCGCAGTAGCCCGGGCTGTACACACTGTCCATAGCGCCTCCTCAGTGCTCCCACTAGAGCACCATAATCATGCCTGTCCTCGGGGCTAATCAATATCAAACAGGCCAGAGCTTCATCCGTGAGGCATAAAGCCAACTGCAGTGCCCTTTCTTCATCCGACCACCCCCCTAAAATGAGCTAACAGTTCAAACTGAGCATGAAAAGCTTCCCAATCCGCCTTACCGAATACTGGGTCTTAACAGATACGGACGCAGCCGGGAACTGGGCGCCGCCATGTTTGTTTACATCCTGAGCCCCAGATTCCTCGTCACGCGCCGCGTCGGACGCGCCACTTCGGTCCGCCCACCAGAATCCGCGCGAAATACACTCGACGAAGCACTCATGCCCGCTTCAGCGGCCATCACTCTAACGTCCTCCCTCAAGCGGCCTCTGCGCTCCGACGCCCTGGCGATCTCCTCAGACAGAACCCCGACGTCCATTCACACGCACCTCCTTGGCCATAATCGTCCCCTACCTCCACCTTCACTTTCGGATTCCCTCGAAGCATTTTCAATCCCCGTTCTCACCTACGGTAGCTAGCCACATAAGTCAGCTAGCTAGCTGGCTAACTTGTATCAACGTTTTTACTTCTGACACCAATGTAATGACCTGACTAGATCATAAATGAACAATTGTCCAGACAGAGGCTTGAGTTTGCGAATTGACGGTTTATTGAACCAACTTTACACAGGCTACTGTTTGGGCCGTAGCACACGCCAAATAGATGACAGATAACCCACAAGCCAATCGTGACCTTCTCTTGTGAAGCCCAGACGTAAGAGAGAGAGAACAAAGGCTGAACCTGGTCTTAACTTCCAATGCCCAACCCCCCTCCACGCCACTCCGCCAACCACCAGGATGCCCGGCATCAGAACATTCCAGGCATTCCCGTGATTGGCAGATAGCAGGTTGATTGACATGTCGGACCCCGCGAACACCGGGTACTGGTCAGTACAACACAACCACCTCCTAGCCTAGCACATAACACACAGCTGTCTGTGCGGGTCGCTACAATATTCACTGATCATGTACTCTTCCTTGGAAAATAAAGGTGTGGTTCAGGTATGAATCTCTGTGAGACAATCTTTTTCAGTCATATCCAATACCAGGTGTACAAAACTGGATTATTTGAATGATACTGTGTCTGCATGTACGTATTACAATTATACACTTCAACCAGTGTTTACCACTCCTGCTCCTGGGACATCAATGATTACACATTGTAACTATGCAATAGACTAGAAACACGATTTAAGTAAAGGCTGCTTTGTAATTCATGTATACAGAAAAAAAGCTATGCATATCTAACTCCCTTCATTTGCATTAATCTGAGGACACAGGATAATATTTCGATGAGATACTTAATTTCGACCAGTGGAGAATGTGAAATGCTTTATTGAAAAGTGCATTATCCAGGTGTTATTAAATACATAATAAATGCATTATAATTATGATAATTGTAATATTATATTATAAATACAAGTTCAATCTGTACTTCAATGCACATATGGTGTGCATTATAAAACGAGGAAGAATGACGAGATGGGGAGAGAGGTGTAGAAGACAGAAAGGGAAAGAGGTAACAACAGAGGCAGACAGCATATGATTAATGAATTTGATGATGACTTGATCATTTGAATCAGCTGTGTAGTGCTAAGGCAAAAACAAAAATGTACACAGGTGTTCGGAGCATTCCGATATGCCACAGCTGGTGAGGTGTCAGGTTCGCCTCTGTACTTAAAAAGGGTGATTATTCCAACTCTCTGTGAAATGCTGCAGATGAGGTAGGAACACATATCCCACACAGAAGAGGTGGTTAAAATACGACAGGTCAAAGTCTCCTTCTTCATCCAAACTGTGCATGTGAGACAGGTTCCATGTACAACAAGACAGGCAGAGAGGAAGAGAGAAAAAGAACACAGAACAGTTGAATTACCTCTGGTTATGGACAATTTTGCCAGCAATAAAGCTTCCACGGCCTGTTCCTCGGATAGTGAACATCTGTCAATATCTACATTTTCGACCCCTTGATCAGCTCGCACTCGGAAAGTAAAGAAAGTAGCTTATTTTTTGTAGAAAACAATAACTGAGAGATGACCGTTCAAACCTAATGCAGCAGATGTCATTTTCAGGATACGTCAATACAGCACAGAAAGCTTAACACCAGACTGGTATTGCCTGTTGTATCTTGAAAAAAAGCATTGGAATTTAAAGTGAAATGTTTAACCTATTAACCTGCTGCATTATTTATGTATTACCAGTTGAAGGACAACTCCAATTTCATACATCATTGACAATGTGTCTAGGAATAAGTAAGAATAAAAAAGTTTAAATAACTTCTTAGATTTGATGGAGACATTCTACATCTTAGTACCTTATCAATGTATGATTTGTATCAATGTGGACGAGAGACAGGGGAGCAGGAACAGAGTATTTTTGCCGAGCAATGCAACGAAGCTGGATCATTCTGGCAATGATACCTGCACCAAGACTCCCTAACTCTTCACCATTGTACGCAATGGCCTGTTGCTCTGAGACTTCCCTTGACCATTCTGAAGCCCACATGGGGCATCTTTGTCATGTCATGAAATATGATTATATATTGACTATGAAACAAATAGGACAGGGTCTGCTTATGAGTTTCCATGAAAGAAATGTAGATTAATTCAACTGAAAATGGCAAGAACAGGCGTTCGTAGCTAAATGCTTTTAGTTAGCTTGAGAATAATAATTGCATGATTTATCATTCTACGGCATGCACTGTATGTATGTATGTAATATAGTGCAATGTTATGAACTGACACAGGCTATGTAAAAGTTGGACGGAAGAACGCCCAGTGCCGCTTACCTGAGATGCCTTCACACTGTCCTTCTACGTAGGTGTTCGCTATGACTTCCTTTGTGTCGGAAAGAAAGGCTGAAATGGCCAAAATGGAGGGTGGTTGAGTTTTGTTTTCAAATACATGTTTTGTTCTCTAAATATTTGGGGGGAATAAAATGCATAAAGTTTTGCGCTCTATTACAAAATATTTGATTGCAAAATGTGTTGTTTTTTTTTTTACTTTGAAGCATTGTTTTTCCTTTCAAAACAATTATTTTTGATTGAAAATTTTTAAAAGTTGCTTTCAGAAAAAATATTTTTGATTGAAAATAAAAAACGTTTTGCTCTCGACAAAATACATCCATTTGTTGCAAGTTGGGGAGGGGGGCTAATAGCTGAACAATATCCTATTCAACCTTTACTAAAGAATAGTCTAATAGCTGAGCTAGGTGTGAAAAAACCCTGTCCTATCACTGACCTGTTTTTCCCTAACGACCAAGGGGGAGTTAGAGCACTGATTATGCTTTTGGGTCCCAACTGCCAATGAATGGGCAATATAAATCAAATAATAAACTGTTAATTGTGCCCAACTTCAAATGAAACAAGCAGGGAGCAGGTTTCGAACCCTCAACCTTCTTGCCCGAAGACCAGGGCATTATCGACTGTGCATCATAAGCATGCTCAAGCCGCAGTCGATAGAGCGAGTCCTTGCGGTAGCTTGTTACTCAATGTAAGAAAGTAATGCCTTTTCAAATAAGTTACCTTACACGTTAATTTGTCTGACAATTTGTTAGCTACGCTGTCCTTATGAACCACATAGCATATCATTACAGCAGTATGTACCGGTATGTTAGCTATCTACCTAACGTTAGTAGTTATACATCAAACTTGACAGTATATTAACTAAAGGCTATCTAACTACCCAACGTTTATTGACTTGATTATTCCCATCATTCTAAGCTTAGCTAAATGGTATAGTTGATGTGTGTTCTCAATGGACATTCGAGTGCTTTCGTAAATTCACTCTGGCTGTCTACTCCGATTTCAGAGCACTCTCGTCTGAGTGTACCATAGCGCAGAATAATTAATTTACGAGCGCTCAACACCCGTTGAATATGGCAAGTGTCACTAAATTTTGCCAAAAAGCGTCATTAAATAGTTTCCAGCAGCACAGTTACAGTCACCAACGCTCTTTTTAACACCAAAAAAGGGTGATTAAAATGGTCTCATTTGTGTCTGGAAGTAGCTAGCAAGCTAGCCAACGTCAGCTTGGGTGCTTGACTGCCGTAGTAAGACCAGAACGCTCAAATCAATCCTACTCCTCAGCCCGAACGTCCAGAGTGAAACGGTCTGAATTTAATCAGTGTTTTTTTGTTTTTCATGGAATAGAAACACCATAATATTAATCAAATGAATTAAGCAAGTACCAGTCAAAAGTTTGGACACACCTACTCATGCCAGGATTTTCTATATTTGTACTATTTTCTACATTGTAGAATAATAGTGAAGACATCAAAACTATGAAACAACACATATGGAATCATTTAAGAACAAATTCTTATTTACAAGGATAGCCTACTCCTTCCTCCCTGTCGGAGGATTGAACCCCAGTCCCCCATTCGGTCTGCACGACACAGCTAAATAGCCCAGTACTGTACTGCCGACCGTCACGTTGTACAGTGCCATGTTTTCCATTCCATCCTAACAGAAATAGGAATAGAAACACCATGATATTTCTAATTAATTAAGCAAGTACCAGTCAAAGGTTTGGACACACCTATTTATTCCAGGATTTTTCTATATTTTAATTATTTTCTACATTGTAGAATAATAGTGAAGACATCACCACTATGACATAACACATATGGAATCAGTTAAGAACAAATACCTATTTACAAGGACAGTCTACTAATTTCTCCCCAGTTAGGGGAATTGAACCCCGGTCTCCTGCGTGCCCTCCTCATCTCTGGTCATGCCAATATGGAAGATCAAAGATGCCCTCTGGTAGTCACCTAGCACTAACTTGCAGTAACAGAAAAAATTGCTTACAATTAAATGACCTGCCATAGAATGCTGCGGCAGCCTGCAAGTTGTGCCGCAGTATGACGCAACTTTTAAAGGAGGAACCACTGTATATGAAGCCACACTTGTGGAACGGAGTATACAGTGTACTATGACAGTGTCATTGTCTCCTGCGCTTCCCTCCAACAAGAAGAAGAGTGATGGAGTGCTGCATTCGATGACATGGCCTCCACAATCACGCGACCTGATTGAGACGGTTTGAGATTAATTGGACCATAGAGTGAAGGAAATGCAGCCAACAAGTGCTCAGCATATGTGGGAACTCCTTCAAGACTGCTGGAAAAGCATTCCTCATGATGCTGGTTGAGAGAATTCCAAGACTGTGCAAAGCTTTCATCAAGGCAAAGGGTGGCTAATTTGAAGAATCTGAAATATATTTAGATTTTCTTAACACATTTTTGGTTATTACATGACATGATATAACATGATATGTTATTTCATAGTTTTGATGTCTTCTGTCAAGCCCTGATCTGTTTCACCTGTTCCTGTGATTGTCTCCACCCCCCCCCCAGTTGTCGCTGATTTTTCCCAGTGCATTATCCCTGTGTTTCCTGTCTCTCTGTGCCAGTTCATCTTGTATGTTTCCAAGTCAACCAGCGGTTTCCCCGTTCTCCTGATTTTTGCATTCTCCCTTTTCTAGTCCTCCTGGTTTTGACTTTTGCCTGACTTTTTACCGACCTGCCTGACCATTCTGCCTGCCTTGACCACAAGCCTGTCTGCCACTCTGTACCTTCTGGACTCTGATCTGGTTTTGACCTTTTTGCCTGTCCACGACCATTCTCTTTCCTACCCCTTTTGGATAATTAAACATTGTAAGACTCCAACCATCTGCCTCCTGTGTCTGCATCTCGGTCTCGCCTTGTGCCTTGATAGTCTTCACTATTATTCAACCATGAAGATAAATGTAAAAAATAAAGAAAAACACTGGGATGAGTAGGTTTGTCCAAACTTTTGACTGGTACATAATATATAATATACAGTATACACTACCGTTCAAAAGTTTGGGGTCACTTAGAAATGTCCTTGTTTTTGAAAGAAAAGCACATTTTCTGTACATTAAAATAACATCAAATGGATCAGAAATACAGTGTAGACATTGTTCATGGTGTAAATGACGATTGTAGATGGAAACGGCTGATTTTTTAAACTAAATATCTAAATAGGTGTACAGAGGCCCATTATCAGCAAACATCACTCCTGTGTTCCAATGGCACGTTGTGTTAGCTAATCCAAGTTTATCATAATAAAAGGCTAATTTCTCATTAGAAAACCCTTTAGAAATTATGTTAGCACAGATGAAAACTGTTATGCTAATTAAAGAAGCAATAAAACTGGCCTTTAGACTAGTTGAGTATCTGGAGCATCAGCATTTGTGGGTTTTGATTACAGGCTCAAAATGACCAGAAACAAAGACCTTTCTTCTGAAACTCATCAGTCTATTCTTGTTCTGAGAAATGAAGGCTATTCCATGTGAGAAATTGCCAAGAACCTGAAGATCCCGTACAACAATGTGTACTACTCCCTTCACATAACAGCGCAAACTGGCTCTAACCAGAATAGAAAAAGAGTGGGAGGCCCCGGTGCACAACTGAGCAAGAGGAACAATACATTAGAGTGTCTAGTTTGAGAAACAGACGCCTCACAAGTCCTCCACTGGCAGCTTCATTAGATAGTACCCGCAAAACACCAGTCTCAACATCGACAGTGAAGAGGCGACTCCGGGATGCTGGCCTTCTAGGCAAAGTTGCAAAGAAAAAGCCATATCTCAGACTGCCCAATAAAAAGAAAATATTAAGATTGGCAACAGAACACAGACACTGAACAGAGGAACTCTTCCTAGAAGGCCAGCATCCCTTAGTCGCCTCTTCACTGTTGACGTTGAAACTGGTGTTATCTTTTGTTTATTTTAAGTCCCATCCTTCAGCTCCACTCAAACCCTCCCATCTCTAAACACCATACAGTTTTGATTTCTATTTGCCATATATTTTTCAACAGTGCTGTGATGTTTCACAAAAGTTCTGAACCTTTCTATTCTCATAGTTTCTACAGATTGTAAATGAAAGATTTTTAAAAAATTATAAGTATATTATTTTATTATTAGTCGATCGACAATGACTTTTTAAAATCACCCAGAAGTGCTATTTGCAGAGTTTACTCCAGGTAAATGTTGCAATTCTTCAGCCATTCCTGAAGCGGAAGTCGGAAGTTTACATACACATTAGCCAAATACATTTAAACTCAGTTTTTCACAATTCCTGACATTTTATCCTCATAAAAATACACTGTCTTTGTCAGTTAGGATCACAACTTCATTTTAAGAATGTAAAAAGTCAGAATAATAGTAGAGAGAATGATTTATTTAATCTTTTATTTCTTTCATCACATTCCCAATGTGTCAGAAGTTTACATACACTCAACTAGTATTTGGTAGCATTGCCTTTAAAATGTCTTCCACAAGCTTCCCACAATAAGTTGGGTGAATTTGGCACATTCCTCCTGACAGAGCTGGTGTAACTGAGTCAGGTTTGTAGGCCTCCTTACTCGCACACGCTTTTTCAGTTCTGCCAACAAATGTTCAATGGGATTCAGGTCAGGGCTTTGTGATGGCCACTCCAATACCAATACATTTCTTCAAAAAGTACGATCTTTGTCCTCATGTGCAGTTGCAAACCATAGCAGTGGCTTCTTCCTTGCTGAGCGGCCTTTCACGTTATGTCGATAAAGTACTCGTTTTACTGTGGATATAGATACTTTTGTACCTGTTTCCTCCATTACCTTCACACGGTCCTTAGCTGTTGTTCTGGGATTGATTTGCAATTTTCTCACCAAAGTACATTTATCTCTAGGAGACAGAACGCGTCTCTTTCCTGAGCGGTATGACAGCTGTGTCGTCCCATGGTGTTTATACTTGTGTACTATTGTTTATACAGATGAACGTGGTACCTTCAGGCATTTGGAAACTGCTCCCAAGGATGAACCAAAGATGTGGAGGTCTACAAGGTCTGATTTCTTTAGATATTCTGATGATGTCAAGCAAAGAGGCACTGAGTTTGAAGGTAGGCCTTGAAATAAATCCACAGGTACACCTACAATTGACTCAAATTATGTCAATTAGCCTATCAGAAGCTTCTAAAGCCATGACATTTTCTGGAATTTTCCAAGCCGTTTATAGGCACAGTCTACTTAGTGTATGTAAACTTCTGACCCACTGGAATTGTGATACAGTGAATTATAAGTGAAATAATCTGTTTGTAAACAATTGTTAGGAAAAATTACTTGCGTCATGCACAAAGTAGATGTCCTAACCGATTGTCAAAACTATAGTTTGTTAACAATACATTTGTGGAGTGGTTGAAAAACAAGTTTTAATGACTCCAACCTAAGTGTATGTAAACTTCCGACTTCAACTGCACATATGGACAGTACTAAAACAAATGATCTAATGATTCTGTCTCTTCGCAGCAAAATCTGCAGAGCTGGGAAGTTTAAAAAAGTTAGCCTAAGCAAGTAATTGTTAATGATTTACATTATCTTATTCTGTCACTGTATGACAATTTACATTTGTTATAGCCTACATTTGTTGTTGAATTTTTGCCGTTGCATTTGAATCTAGTCTACTTTTTTTGTCTACTTTACATTGTGAGTCTTGAGCTAGGTTATGGCAACTGCAATACCCTGCCATACCCAACAGACGCCTTTGGGAAGGGCAGCCCCTGTGTTACTACTGTGTCAGTCCCACGTGCTGGATGGAACATTTCAACACTAACACATGCTTCTGTGTTCCTAGAGAGAGAGAGAGAGAGAGAGAGGCCAGGCAATATGGATTCAATTAGCCCTATTATCCTAATCATAATCTCTACATGACAGACTGCGCTGGAGGACCACAGAGAGCAGAGGGGAAGCAGAGAAAGGAGGACAAGAGAAGAAATTAGGAGGGGGAAAAAAAGGGGGGAGAGAGAAGTAGAGCAGCGTGAGTGGTTTGGCTTCCAATGAACAAAGGACTCATTATCAATCAGCTTTGATGCATAAGAAATCAATTTCTTGATCCATCCTATCTCAGTCCCCCTGAAGAAGCTACTCAGGAAGGAGAGGATAATTATTGGAGAATGAATGGAGTGTGTTACGCCCTTGTACCATGTACAAGGCTCTGAGACCTAGTGAACAGTGCCATATGAATCTAATCCATTGTGATTCATCCATTATTGCTCTGAGGGATGTGTGTGGGTGTCACATGAACCGTGACAGCTAGTGTGGTGTGACGCGACATGACCCTGTAGACTAGAGATGCATAGTAACGAGAGGAGGGGCGTTGTCCTATCTCTGTTTGGGTTGTAAAGAATGATAACTACCTTCTTTGTAGTAAAATGCTTAACTTTTTTTGTCACTTGATGTGGTTTATCAAATGTGTAAATGTAGCCTACATACTGTATGTGTAAGATAGGCCTACATTTGAAACGAAAAGGGTTGAGTGATGGGGGACAGATGATTTTGGGAGTAAATGGGTGTGACCCTGTCGCCCTACTGGACAGGCTCTGTGTCACTGTGGTCCTGAAGCTCATACAAACTCAACCCATCTGTCAATCATACAGGCCAGAGTGGGAGAGGCTGCCTGTCTCACTTCAGATAGAAGAACAATGCACAGGCACACAAAAAAGAAGCAGACACTTCTTACTCGTGTTCTGTGTATTATGTGTGTGTGTGTGGGGGGGGGGGGGGGGTGTTCCTAGAAGTAAGGGTGTGCATGCCTGCGTGTGTGTGTGTCAAGTGCATGTGGCATGCATCAGTTGGGAGGTGAATATAATGAGGGGTGTGTTCCTAGAAGGGAGGCGGCAGGCTGTGACACATGGGATCCTTTTCACCGCAAAAAAAAAAGAAAAGGAGGGAAAGAATGAAGTGAAGGGAAAATCCCCAATGGACCTTGAGAAGATGGTGAGGTGAAGGGGGAGGGGTTCAGGAGTCGGAACAGATGGCAGGCCAGGCCGCCTCCCCCACCTTTCCCCCTCCTGGAAAACTTAGAGATGTTGAGCAGGGGCAATTAGTGGCAGAAAAGGCAGGGGAGGGGGGTACACATACAGTACACACACACACACACACAATGGCATATTAGCAACAGGCATTACAGTCACAGAGGGCCACTCCATCATCCCCCCTCAATGGGGCTAAAGAGCACCCCCCTCCCTGTCTCCAGTGGTGCTCACAGCTCCATTAGCCCACCAGAGACAGGTGCAAGGTGTCACCTGTCACTCAAACCTCCCCCGCCCTTCTCACCCTATAACACCTCTTAGCCTTCACTCACTGCCCCCTTCCCTCTAACCTACCCTCATCCCCTCCTCACCCCCCTTCTGCCACCCTGACTCTGCTAGTGAGAGGAGAGGAGAGGAGAGGATGCAATAGTGTGAATATTGGAACAAAAAGCTCTACTATAGTAAAGCCACATAACAGGTACAGCGGCACAACACCTGAAGGTGAGTATTGTATATTACTATAAACCCAAACAGAAACCCCTCCTCTTCTTCCTCCTTTTCCTCCATCCCATAATGGTTCAAGCCCCAGTTTCCACAGCAATTACCAGCAATCCATCAGCAAGCAGACATTAATGGCCCGGCCCCATGGGAGTTGTAGGATAATTTTAAAATATTTCCCCAGAGGGACTACTACTGAAATGTCCAACGCCTACAGGTGTCCCCGGGGTCGTGCTCCTCGTAAAGTCCAAGGGCCACAACAATGTCCCAAATGTGACAGGAGAATGTGGGGATGACAATCAAAAGCAGGAGGGGAAAGGGTTTTACAATCAACCACTATCACAGAGGCTTTAAGCTCACCCCCTTAAATGCTTTGATGCCCAAATGATGTTCATATTTTCTTATGATACTTTTATTAATTGAATTAGCTAGTTTTTTTTGTGATAATCAATTGAGATAATAATAATGACAGCTTTATTTTAGTACTTTTCATACATTGTGATCCTCAAAGCAATGACATGAATATCGCACGAGAAGAAGGCCCATACAAGGCAGGTGTATGCAGATATTGGAGGAAGCAGCATCACACCTTCAGATGATTCTTGGCAGCCGGTTTTGCAACAAGCTGAGTTGAGTTGAGTTCAGCTACTATAAGATTGTGCTGCTACTGCTGTTCTGTTCTCCATCCTCAGTACTGTATCTGCTGCCAAGCTTCCTCTTCATCTTACTCCTCCTGCTGCTGGTACTCCTACTGTCATATGCAGGATCTCAAATGGCACCCTATTCCCTATATAGTGCACTACTTCTGACCAGGGCACGTTTGTACTATATAGAGAATAGGGTGCCATTTGGGACAGAGCCTATGAGAAATACTACATCATAAATACTACATCATAAATACCATTACGATGAAAATAGTCAATGATGTATGTAAAGAAAAAGGTGCTATATAGAACCTAAAATGGTTCTTTGGCTGTCCCCATCGAAGAACCCTTTGGAGAACGCTTTTTGATTCCAGGTAGAAAGAACCCTTTTGGTTTCATGTAAAACCTTTTCCACAGAGGGTTCTACCTGGAACCCAAATGGGTTGTACCTGGAACCAAAAAGGGTTCTCCAATGGGGACAGCTGAATAACCCTTTGGAACCCTTTTTTCCAAAGTGTATACGGCTGTAAAGAAATATCTGAGCCGCATGTGTCTCCATATACTGGAATACTTCCTCTAAGTCCAAATGGCAATTTTTTTAAATCAACTTGTTTCTTCTCTTCTTTTTCTCCTCTTATCTTCTCCTCTCCCCTCTCTTTCTCTCTCTCTCTCTTTCTCCTCTCCTTCCCCCTCTCCTTCTCCCCTCTCTTTCTCTCTCTCCACCCCTTTGTGTGTGTTGATGCAGTAGCCTAGCAGTGTGTCCTGGCACGGAATGCCATTGTGCTGCCTGCGCTAGGAGGGCTCACAGAGCTGTGTGAAGCTATGCCAAGCCCACCACCAAAGCACCAAGCAGTCATTATCACCCTGGGTCTGATGATAACCATAGGGCTTGTAGAGAGCTGGCACAGGGCCTGGGGTGCATCCCAAAATGCACCCTCTTCCCTGTATAGTGCACTACTTTTGACCAGAGCCCAGCCCTGATGATAACTATGGGGCTTATGGAGTGTTGGTTGGCAAAGAGCTGGCTCTGGTACCCACTACACCCCCAGCTAGGCCCCAGCCGAAGGCTTCTTATAGCCAGCTCGTCTTACTCTGCCCGCTGTCAGCCTCCCTCAGCAGCATAATCACCTCAATATTATACTCCCTCTTATCCTCTTTCTTACCATAGGTACACACACACACATGCATAGTTGCGCTCACACGCATTCAAATACACACATTGAAACATATACACACACACTATAACCTCCTCAGTCAAAGCCTATCTACCTTCTGCTAGAGAAAAGCTAACCTTCTTATGTTGGCCCAGGGTTTGGTTTATAATCATCATCTTATTTATCCCCTCAGTCAGCCCACTGAGTTAGTCAGTCAGTCAAATCTTCAGGGATTAACTAATAAATTACAGGTTACACGCATGCTGATCAATAAAAGGCCATGAAAGAGCGTTAGCCCCTCTAGGCAGCTGACCTCAGCGGAGCTCAGCATTGTGGCCACAGTGACCCCTGACCTTTGTGTAACCCCGGCACATGCCACACACTCCTGATCCTTGAGCTGTGTTTGTTGTCACGTTAGCCATGTGAACGCACAATGACAACTGGCAACCTCCGCTTCCCCTCGCTGCCCCCCTGCTACTTTCCCAACTGCTCCCCTCATACACGTGATAAAATGGTACACGTTAGCTGTTCCCATTACATAACCTGGCACATTTAGCCTTATCCTAACCTAACCAGGTGGTAGTGAATATTTCCTGTAACAAATGGCATTACTTAAAATAGGTCAACTAGGCCACCAGAGAGATATTTTAAACCTCAAAATTCAAGGATTACTTTGTTTCCCTTCACTTGGTCTGTCTCAGGTGTGGAGTGCCAATATTGCATGATTCAAAAGGCTAACATATATGACAAAATCCTACGTTTTTGCTTTTCTATTTCACGCACATCCATGTGTTTTTATGGAGAGAAGATAAATGAGATCCTTACAACATGTAAGTTTATTGTACATTGTAAAAAAAATAGTCTAAGAACCTTATAAACTTGTAAAATAGCTGTTAAGTGCAGATTTCTCCATAATGCTAGATGGCAAACAACATTAAATCGACCGTTGGTTTAAACCCTGCTCGCAACAAGTGAGTTTATATATATATATTTTTTTTACATTGTGTTTTCAACTTACGTGTTTGACACACATGATGTATGTTTATTTGTACAGTAATTGTTATTCAACTTATCCTCACCTAGGATTTAAACACATAACCTCCTGGTTAACAGCATTCCAATCTTTCTGCTATGCCACCACACTTAATAGCTGATTTCATTTACATTTACATTACATTTAAGTCATTTAGCAGACGCTCTTATCCAGAGCGACTTACAAATTGGTGCATTCACCTTATGACCTCCAGTGGAACAGTAGTGCATCTAAATCTTTTCAGGGGGAGGGGGGGTGAGAGGGATTACTTTATCCTATCCTAGGTATTCCTTAAAGAGGTGGGGTTTCAGGTGTCTCCGGAAGGTGGTGATTGACTCCGCTGTCCTGGCGTCGTGAGGGAGTTTGTTCCACCATTGGGGGGCCAGAGCAGCGAACAGTTTTGACTGGGCTGAGCGGGAACTGTACTTCCTCAGTGGTAGGGAGGCGAGCAGGCCAGAGGTGGATGAACGCAGTGCCCTTGTTTGGGTGTAGGGCCTGATCAGAGCCTGGAGGTACTGAGGTGCCGTTCCCCTCACAGCTCCGTAGGCAAGCACCATGGTCTTGTAGCGGATGCGAGCTTCAACTGGAAGCCAGTGGAGGGAGCGGAGGAGCGGGGTGACGTGAGAGAACTTGGGAAGGTTGAACACCAGACGGGCTGCGGCGTTCTGGATGAGTTGTAGGGGTTTAATGGCACAGGCAGGGAGCCCAGCCAACAGCGAGTTGCAGTAATCCAGACGGGAGATGACAAGTGCCTGGATTAGGACCTGCGCCGCTTCCTGTGTGAGGCAGGGTCGTACTCTGCGGATGTTGTAGAGCATGAACCTACAGGAACGGGCCACCGCCTTGATGTTAGTTGAGAACGACAGGGTGTTGTCCAGGATCACGCCAAGGTTCTTAGCGCTCTGGGAGGAGGACACAATGGAGTTGTCAACTGTGATGGCGAGATCATGGAACGGGCAGTCCTTCCCGGGAGGAAGAGCAGCTCCGTCTTGCCGAGGTTCAGCTTGAGGTGGTGATCCGTCATCCACACGGATATGTCTGCCAGACATGCAGAGATGCGATTCGCCACCTGGTCATCAGAAGGGGGAAAGGAGAAGATTAATTGTGTGTCGTCTGCATAGCAATGATAGGAGAGACCATGTGAGGTTATGACAGAGCCAAGTGACTTGGTGTATAGCGAGAATAGGAGAGGGCCTAGAACAGAGCCCTGGGGACACCAGTGGTGAGAGCACGTGGTGTGGAGACGGATTCTCGCCACGCCACCTGGTAGGAGCGACCTGTCAGGTAGGACGCAATCCAAGCGTGGGCCGCGCCGGAGATGCCCAACTCGGAGAGGGTGGAGAGGAGGATCTGATGGTTCACAGTATCGAAGGCAGCCGATAGGTCTAGAAGGATGAGAGCAGAGGAGAGAGAGTTAGCTTTAGCAGTGCGGAGCGCCTCCGTGATACAGAGAAGAGCAGTCTCAGTTGAATGACTAGTCTTGAAACCTGACTGATTTGGATCAGGAAGGTCATTCTGAGAGAGATAGCGGGAGAGCTGGCCAAGGACGGCACGTTCAAGAGTTTTGGAGAGAAAAGAAAGAAGGGATACTGGTCTGTAGTTGTTGACATCGGAGGGATCGAGTGTAGGTTTTTTCAGAAGGGGTGCAACTCTCGCTCTCTTGAAGACGGAAGGGACGTAGCCAGCGGTCAGGGATGAGTTGATGAGCGAGGTGAGGTAAGGGAGGAGGTCTCCGGAAATGGTCTGGAGAAGAGAGGAGGGGATAGGGTCAAGCGGGCAGGTTGTAGGGCGGCCGGCCGTCACAAGACGCGATATTTCATCTGGAGAGAGAGGGGAGAAAGAGGTCAGAGCACAGGGTAGGGCAGTGTGAGCAGAACCAGCGGTGTCGTTTGACTTAGCAAACGAGGATCGGATGTCGTCGACCTTCTTTTCAAAATGGTTGACGAAGTCATCTGCAGAGAGGAGGAGGGGGAGGATTCAGGAGGGAGGAGAAGGTTGCAAAGAGCTTCCTAGGGTTAGAGGCAGATGCTTGGAATTTAGAGTGGTAGAAAGTGGCTTTAGCAGCAGAGAGAGAGGAGGAAAATGTAGAGAGGAGGGAGTGAAAGGATGTCAGGTCCGCAGGGAGGCGAGTTTCCTCCATTTCCGCTCGGCTGCCCGGAGCCCTGTTCTGTGAGCTCGCAATGAGTCGTCGAGCCACGGAGCGGGAGGGGAGGACCGAGCCGGCCTGGAGGATAGGGGACATAGAGAGTCAAAGGATGCAGAAAGGGAGGAGAGGAGGGTTGAGGAGGCAGAATCAGGAGATAGGTTGGAGAAGGTTTGAGCAGAGGGAAGAGATGATAGGATGGAAGAGGAGAGAGTAGCGGGGGAGAGAGAGCGAAGGTTGGGACGGCGCGATACCATCCGAGTAGGGGCAGTGTGGGAAGTGTTGGATGAGAGCGAGAGGGAAAAGGATACAAGGTAGTGGTCGGAGACTTGGAGGGGAGTTGCAACGAGGTTAGTGGAAGAACAGCATCTAGTAAAGATGAGGTCGAGCGTATTTCCTGCCTTGTGAGTAGGGGGAAGGTGAGAGGGTGAGGTCAAAAGAGGAGAGGAGTGGAAAGAAGGAGGCAGAGAGGAATGAGTCAAAGGTAGGCGTGGGGAGGTTAAAGTCGCCCAGAACTGTGAGAGGTGAGCCGTCCTCAGGAAAGGAGCTTATCAAGGCATCAAGCTCATTGATGAACTCTCCGAGGGAACCTGGAGGGCGATAAATGATAAGGATGTTAAGCTTGAAAGGGCTGGTAACTGTGACAGCATGGAATTCAAAGGAGGCGATAGACAGATGGGTAAGGGAGAAAGAGAGAATGACCACTTGGGAGAGATGAGGATCCCGGTGCCACCACCCCGCTGACCAGAAGCTCTCGGGGTGTGCGAGAACACGTGGGCAGACGAAGAGAGAGCAGTAGGAGTAGCAGTGTTGTCTGTGGTGATCCATGTTTCCGTCAGTGCCAAGAAGTCGAGGGACTGGAGGGAGACATAGGCGGAGATGAACTCTGCCTTGTTGGCCGCAGATCGGCAGTTCCAGAGGCTACCGGAGACCTGGAACTCCACGTGGGTCGTGCGTGCGCTGGGACCACCAGATTAGGGTGGCCGCGGCCACGCGGTGTGGAGCGTTTGTATGGTCTGTGCAGAGAGGAGAGAACAGGGATAGACAGACACATAGTTGACAGGCTACACAAGAGGCTACGCTAATGCAAAGGAGATTGGAATGACAAGTGGACTACACGTCACGAGTGTTCAGAGAGTTAAGCTTACGTAGCAAGAATCTTATTGACTAAAATGATTAAAATGATACAGTACTGCTGAAGTAGGCTAGCTGGCAGAGGCTGCGTTGTTGACTAAGTAGGCTAGTTGGCATTGGCTGCGTTGTTGACGCTACACTAATCAAGTCGTTCCGTTGAGTGTAATAGTTTCTACTGTGCTGCTATTCGGGGCTAGCTGGCTAGCTAGCAGTGTTGATTACGTTACGTTGCGTTAAAAGAACGACAATAGCTGGCTAACTAACCTAGGAAATCGCTCTAGACTACACAATTATCTTTGAAACAAAGACGGCTATGTAGCTAGCTATGTAGCTAGCTACGATCAAACAAATCAAGCCGTTGTACTGTAATGAAATGAAATGAAAAATGTGATACTACCTGTGGAGCGAAGCGAAATGCGACCGGATTGTTGAGTGCAGAAGTTCTGTTCGGTAGACGTTGGCTAGCTGTTGGCTAGCTAGCAGAGTCTCCTGCGGACCGAGTGCAGATGCGACCGCTCGCTCCAACCCGGAAGTGCTCACCTGTTTCACCTGTATTCCTACACTTTGGACTGAATCTCATCTTTGTTTAAAATAAACAACAACAAAAAAGATGATTTTCATCATAGTGATTCAGGAACACAAATAACAGAATAAAATGCCCCAACATTAGACAATTATACAGAAAACCCCAAAATGGCTAATAAGTCAATTAAATCTATGGTGAGAAAAGAGTCTGATTAATTAAAATAGCAGTGCAGATGGCATGCTTTTGCTGAGTTCAGAGATGTAATATAAGTAATACATGTGTAAATGACTTAAATGTATAGGAATGTCGTAGATCTTGTGACTTTGGAGGTTCAAATCACTGGTGGGGTTATATTTTAGCGGAACAGCGTACCACTGACTTTAAAACGACCATTTCATGACTTTACTTATCATACTTTGGGATGGTTTGAGACCATCTGCAACCACCATCATGTGACGTCCTGCCGACTGATAAAATAAATGTCTTGAGAAACTTTAACAAACATCCTAACATGGTCATCACCCTTACGAGAAAACCACCTGAATGTCACGTGATCACCTATTTTTACACGTGAAGTGTTCCAAAACCACGTTTTCACATGATTTCATGTGAAATGTCACAAGGTAATACCATGCGAGTTCATACACTACATGACCAAAAGCATATGGACACCTGCTCATCGAACAACTCATTCCAAAATCATGGGCATTAATATGTAGTTGGTCTCCCTTTTGCTGCTATAAAAGCTTCCACTCTTCTGGGAAGGCTTTCAACCAGATGTTAGAACATTGCTGCAGGGACTTGCTTCCATTCAACCACAAGAGCATTCATCCCAAAGCTGTTTGGTGGGGTTGAAGTCAGGGCTCTGCGTAGGCCAGTCAAGTTCTTTCACACCAATCTCGTCAAACAATTTTTGTATGACCTCGCTTTGTGCATGGGGGCATTGTCATGCTGAAACAGGAAAGTCCCTTCCCTAAACTGTTGCCACAAAGTTGGAAGCACAGAATTGTCTAGAATGTAATTTTATGCTGTAACGTTAATGTTTCCCTTCACTGGAACTAAGGGGCCTAGCCCGAACAATGAAAAACAGACCAGTATTCTTCCACAACCAAACTTTACAGTTGGCACTATGCATTGGGGCAGGTAGCGTTCTCCTGGTATCTGCCAAACCCAGATTTGTCTGTCAGATGGTGAAGCGTGATTCATCACTCCAGAGAACGCGTTTCCACTGCTCCAGAGTCCAATGGCGGCGTGCTTACACCACTCCAACCGACGCGTGCCATTGCAATCTTAGGCTTGTGTGCGGCTGCTCGGCCATGGAAACTGATTCCATGAAGCTGACGTTGCTTCCAAAGGCAGTGTTGTAGTGAGTGTTGCAACCGAGGACAGAACATTTTTACACACTACGCCGTTGTTGCTCCTAGACGTTTCCACTTCACAATAACAGCACTTACAGTTGGCTGGGGCAGCTCTAGCAGGGCAGAAATTTGATAAACTGACATGTTGAAAAGGTGGCATCCTATGTCGGCGGCAGAAAAAGACAAATCCATTCATTTGAAGGGGTATCCACATACTTTTGCATATAGTGTATGTGTACCTGTGAAGTTTTTGACTTTTTTGTACCCCAGGGAACAACACTGTTCCCTAACCATATCTTTATTTGATTTTATTGGTAAAGTATGTGTTAAAGGAATTCTAAATTCCTCTGTTTTAATTCCCAATCAAAACTAAACACTCTGTCAATGCATAAGGGTGTGTAAGACCCTATATTTTATAAGAATGGACAGAGCCCCGGTCTTGAAAGTCAGGTAACAGCCTTTAATTCAAGAGAGTACTCCCTTCATACACATTTTGCCACAGGTTATAAACTGAAAATGACGTCAGCGTTTTCTAAATGTTCCGTCTCTTCTTGACACTGGTAGAAAGGCTCTATAGATCTCAAGCCTTCCCTCCTTGCCTAGAGCCAAGGTCAGTCAGTGTAGATTAGCATTCTAGACAGTCTGGATATAGTCCGTCCCTGCCATCTGAAGAAAGTTCATTCATTTTTACAAAGGAACAGACCGTCATTGTACTAAACTCCTGACTACATTATATTCAATACTGAGAGCAACAGAGAAAATTCATACATGTACAGTAACATAAGTCTTTTAATTCATCCTGATTGAAATGTATACATAATTAGTCATTATAGATAAAAATTCCCTTAACATATCCACCCTTTGATTAAATATTATACATCCAATCACACATGTGATCACACACACACGTCCAGGAAACCATGGTGGAGAGAAGGGGGCATTTGCTCACGATGGCTACCAGACCTGGAAGAAGGCAACAAGTTTTTTTCAAGACACAATGCTAGTGTGGAGCATGAATATGCAATGGCAGCGTGGAATGAGTGGACTATTCAGAAAGAGTCTGGCTCAACAATATGCAACGCTCTAAGTGATGGACATTCGAAAATAGTCAGAGAGAACAGAGAGTATATGAGAGCAGTTGTGGTATAATTGCGTTACTCTGCATACCGGGGACTTTCACAGAGGGGAGACATAGAAAACGACATGGCCGTCAACCAGGGAAACTTCCTGGAACTTTTACAGGTTCGACAAAACAGTTGCACAGAAAATATCAGATAATACTAGAAATGTACACGCATCATGATTTACAGACTGGAATACTGGGCAAACCCTCGACTCAGCAACCTTGCCTGCCTGTCGATGACCGGAAGATTATAGACTCATTTGCGCTGAACCACAACAGACGCATCGTCCTTCAATAAAACAACACTTGCTGAGTATCTGAAAGGCCTTTTATTTATTGACAGAGAGGGCCTGTCCGGCGGTGGGAACATGATCCAATCGCGTTGATCTGGATCTGGATGGAACAAGAAGACACATGCATATTGTCGACCAGTCGGCCTACAAGTATTTTTGCAATATAAATCAAATCCCTTAGATTGTGATGGTAGCCACCTCGTCCTACACCAGTGGACAAGCACAGGGTAAGTGCACTTCTCATGTGGCTGCACTGTGGATATTCATTTCATTCCTGACGTTGTGATAGATATTTCATCCGTAACATTAATAACCAATGCACAGCAGGACGCATGTGCTGAAGTCTTTCACCTTTGCAACGTGAAAGACGTTCTTGTCATTGTGGTCACTTGTATTAGGATTATAGCCATTTTGTTGAATATTATTTGGCCAAATTCAATTAAAAACTACATTTATATAGAATGTGCTGTGTGCCATATCTGCTTTTATTGAAAAAACTAGTCAAGTCATAAAAATTAACTATTTTCTTAGCACCCCCACGTATTGTTCAAGCCCCCCCCCCCACTGTGCCTGAATACATCTGTAGCCATATCTATTTTATGCTATCCACTGATGACCCACACACACACTGATCAGGCTGCACTGTTTACATGGGGATGACTCAGAGGTTCCCTTAGCTCCATTTGTCCAGATATACAGTAATAGGATTTACCTATGGGCCAACTCACTCAATTTGCCTGTTGTGATGTGGTTTATTGATTGAGTGCCTCACACTAAGTAAGACAGTAAGACAAAGCTTTCTCGGCCTGTGTGGAACATTCCCATCCCTGTCAACACCCCCTCACACACCTTCACCCCACTGCCTCACCCCTTCTCAACCCTCACACTTCCTCCAATCTCAATAAGCTTGTCAACTCTCTTCCTCCAACACCTCACCCCTGTCAACTCTCACCCCTTCAGCCCTAATCACCCTCTCCTCAACCCTTCACCACTGCCTTAATTTCCTCATCTGCTAAATTCCTGCTGTGTGACATCAATGTCCCCATGCAGCAACATGAGTGACAACCCGCTATGCTATCAGTTATCTATCCTATCTCCTTGTTTGTTTGATTGTTTTTGCGTACAGCTCTCCTGTTAGCGCTAGCGGTTAGCATCAGAACAGATTCCAGACTTTTCAGGCTGGAACAACATGACAGGGGTCAGAATGCCTGGAATGCTGAAAAACACAGATTAGCTCATTCCTGTTCTGTTGTCTCTGGACTGGAGTGGATGGGCTTGTGATTCTAAACTCTATTGTGTGGTGCTCAGGGCTTAGGACATCAGCGGCTGAACTCAGGGCCCCGGAGTGTGGGGCCACAGGACCTAAACCCTAAGCACTAAACCATAGACCATTGATCATATCCCATACATAGTGTTAATTTCAATATGTAGAGTTTCTTTGGGGCTTAGGACATCATGGCCAACTGAGAGCCCACAGCCCATAAACACAAAACACTAAACCCTGAACTCTGCCCACTGACCAGCCTCAATCCGAACAATATTTCAACATGTAAAGTGTGTCTTCTTGTCATCTGACTGAACCCACAAAGATGATTCAACGACTACATGTCAACAGTCTTAAGTGCCTTCCTGTCGTTGATTACTTTTCCATTACATATTATTTGTTCCAGCCTGTACGTTTCCATTCGATTAACCACTGACATGTGCTATACAAACATAAATGGCTAGAAGAGTATGGCAGAAGGCATGGCATTTGTGTACTGTTTTCTCTCTGTTAATAGTAATCAACACTGCCACCTTGTGGTAGATCTTTGCAGTTGTAAGAAAATTCGAACTATTCTCATAATGTCCTATAGATTGCACCATTTATTAATAAAGAGTAAAAATCTATATTATGACTTCACTCAAGTATAGTATTCTATCCGATGTAACCACCACTTTTTAAGGGTGTCGGAAACATGTAAACTGTTTGCAAGTTTCATTGCTGAAACCTTTCACTACTGTGTTTCACATTTCACTGACATGAAGCACCAGTATAATATTCTAGACACTAAAGAATCTCTCTCTCTCTCTCTCTCTCTCTCTCTCTCTCTCCCGCCCCTATTTTACATTTGACCCTTCCTGTTCCTGAAAAAACAGGTAGCAAACATAAGCGGACATTTAGTACACTTCTTCCTCCTTTGCAACAAATGAATAGTCGTTCCCATTCTTCCACCAATAGTATGCTAGGCCTACTGTAGTAGTTTGTCATATCTCTGATACTTTTAATCGTCACGGAATCATTCATTCAGTAACTTAAATGTAAACTCTGTTATCGTTGATAAGTCACTCTGATAATTGCATTCTGTCCAAATGAATTTCCCAATCACATGAGTAGTTATGTTTTACCATGTTATTTCTTTAACCTTTATTTAACCATCAGTGAGAATCTATGGCCTATTATAGGGGGCACGTACGTCAAAACAAATCAGGCGTATTTGAATTTCCTGCTTAATTCCTGATAATCTCGTACGTGCTGAAGTGATCTGTGTACGCATGTTGACTCAAGAAATAATGTTTTCTTTATTTTTTTTATCTACCTTACCAGACAGTTATTTGCATATCACAATTAACTACATGCACTTCATCCCATAAACAAGGAAATAATCCGTCCCACAACCTAGAAATATAATCAATTCACTGCTTTCAGGAAGTAGTTCACAGGGTTGGTTTCTGCCAATGTGCACGTCAGACAACACTGCACGTCACCAGTAACGCAGACGGAACACTGCTCTCTTCCTGGTATCCTGGTTAGGTGGACCCTAGTTTGCGTGTTTCATTCATTTGCCTATGATATTCTCAGGGAAGTTGTAGAAACAAATGAGGTACAGTAATTCTGAATCAATTAACTTCCTTTTTTTCAGAGAATAGGCGATAAGACTCCCATGACCTGGCTCCATTCATACAATAGAACTCTGTCTGATGCTGTGGTCAACAGTGGGAGAGGATGAGCAATGTGGGGGAGGAGAGGATGTGTGGTATTTTTGTCTGTATTTGACAGTTGGATCTATCTCGATAGTCTAAATCAGCTTCCTTCGTCGTCTCTTCTCCATCTACACAGATCTGAAATCACAGGTGAAGGCAACAGGTTGGTTGCTGACTGGGCATCTGCTGTCACCTTTTCCTTCACTGAAGGAAAGGAGAGGATATGAAGTCCTGTTGGACTATTGAGAAGTACTCTTGGATTTAGCAAAGTCATGTTTGTAGGTATAAAAATACCATTCAGAGGACTGGAATTCCAACCTCCTCCTCTTTGTGTAGGTTTGCCAATGTTTAAACTGTGTTAAAGGAACTCCATCACAGCTCAACTCAAGGAAATCCCAATGCTGAGTACACAAAGACAACACAGAATTCTGGTCAATCTGACCAGGAAGCTCATTTACTGTACTGGAATCAAATGCTTCATCATTCTACTTCATGCCCACATGGTGGCTCAACCCTAGCCCTAGGCTCAATCATAACCCTTACCTTAGTGTAAACATTTCCCCACACGAGTCAACTACACTGTTAAAATGAAGTGCTTTGTAACACCAAAACTAGCTGCAACTGAGCTGCCACCAACTTGAAGGAGACAAAACTTGAACTTTGCTGGAGTTTTGAAACACATCATCTTGAGATGTTTTAAAACATTGTAACACCACTCAATCAACTGTTGTGCAACACCTTGCCAGGGACTGGGAGCACTAACAGAAAAGGTTGAAAACCCTATTTTGGTGTTTTCGAGTCCTGTTCAGTGCAGAATTAAATACCCCCTATGTTGGTGTTGTTTCCACTCATTAAAGCTTCTAAACACCATTATGATCTTTTGAATCTTGTCTAGTGCATAATTAGATCATTTTTTTCTGAAGTGTCTTAATGTTTAACATTATTTTATGTATTTGATTATTTGCCTTTATATACCATTTTGGCAGGCATTGCCAAGCACAGTTTTCAATCTACCAGCAGTAGCTGGCAATGGATCTGCATTAATTGAAAATGATACTCATCCACTGCCAATCAACAATGTGGGAACTGTTGCTGTCCACATTGAGCGTACATTTTCTAACGGTTTCGATATTCGTTCCTCATTATCCATTTCACCTCATGGCACAGCAAGCTTAATACTAATATAGAAATATACTTTTCATTCTTCAAACATGCATAGAACATTGTGTGAGAGAATCATGAAGTCAAAACATTTGGAATTACCCACAATCCTCTAAAAACAGAGTCACGTGGCAAGATAGTGAATGCAAGGTGATTAAAACCAAAGACTTCCAATGAGTTCAATCACTCTATTGTCTCTAGCTTTGGTTATCCTCATGAAAGATGCTTACATTTTGAGCAACATGTTAAAGATGCACTACACAGAAATCACTCTGCCATTTCCTGGTTTGCTAAAATTCTAACAGCTCTCCTAATTTCAGTTTATGTGACAAAACAAGCAAGTATTGTGTAGAGAATCATTGCACAATAACCAAAAATATAGTTTTTTCAGGTGTTGTGCTAAATCGAAAGTAAACGACAAAAGCTAAACTTAAGAACGGGTAGCATAGAAATACCCCTTTTAGAAGAAACCTACCGCTTCTTAGACTTGCGTTCAATGATAATGACATATCTATATCACACATTTCTATGTGAATTTGGTCAGGTCACCCAAAAAGTTATATATTGCAGCTTTAAGATGGATTTACATTATCTTGGTCAAATGAAATGAACAAATCATTGAAACCACTTGCATACATTTTTTAAAATACATTTTTGGGTTATTTTGACACTTTACTGAGACTGTTATGAAATGACAGAGGGGTTACAGATGGGTGGTAGAAGGGTTGGAGTGGGGAAATGTTCTTTGGGGAGAGTTGTGACCTGTATAAGTCAGGTGCGATACCGCTAGACTACGGGCTCTGCACGACTTGCATTCATTCCCTATTAGATCATTTATTAAAATTAAGTTTATTAAAAGTATGTTCATTAAGAAATTATTCTGGGTTGAATTGAAATTGACATATTTTGTTGGTTGTTTTTTGAGTAAATTTCAAATCACCCCGAATAATTTCTTACTGTGTGGTTGAGTGGGTACAATTTCAACGAAATGTACCATCTTACCCCTCCTTTCTAAACTGTCCAAATAAAGCTAAAAAAAATAAAGGTGGAATTCCACAAAAAATATTCCCCATAGGCCCTTATCAATCAATATCTAGGCTATAACGAATTTGTATTTCTAAACTATTAATTTCAATGTATGTGTTTTGATGCTGCTTTTTACATGCACTGAAATAACAACGTTTTTTCACCACGCTCTCTTAAAAACACCAATATTCAGGTTGAAGAACCAATTTGGGTGTTTCACATTCTGTGTATTAAAACACTTACATTGGGGTTTACATTCAAACCCTCTCCAAACACCAGATCTCAGCTTAGGTGCACTACTTTTCATGATTTCATTACACAATCATGGTGTTTTGAGACTTTTTATTTTTACAAGGTAGACTCCATTGAGTAGGTTAAAAGTCCAAGAAATAATTATGCAAGAAAGATAATGTATTGGTTTTCTTAATTTAACACTGAGGCAGGTTTGCTCAGGACAGCATAAAATAACTAGTGCTGGAGGGCTTTTATTACAGTTCTTCAAATGCACAGAAACACAGAAATGGCAGCAATATGAGTTTATCTAGAATATAAATGCTAAATATGACAAAACATGTATTACAACCATCACATACATCACATACAGTAACATTTTTCCTCATAAGGTTTAAGTTAAATATATGAAAACATACTGTACACACAACACAAAAGCGTCTGAAACGTCAATCATAGTCAACTCCTGTAGGCAGTCCCACCACAATAAACTGAGAACTTATTTTAGCTTTATAACTTTTTATTGGCTTCTTGTAACAAGTCTATCTATTTAGGCTTAGGCCTAAGTGCAATGTTCAGCCTGTGAATTATGTCAGTAAGTCAGTGTTAATTTTGTCAACAACTAATTACTAGGGTGATCAATTCGAGAATGCAATGCTTAGATGCTCAATTGATACGCAAAAATGATAAATGCATTTATATTTTCATGTAGATGCACGTGATTCATGTCACGATAAAATTGCAATGTTAAAATGAAAATTGAAAATGGTTGATTGAAAATTGGAAACGGTAAACAGAAATTCTAAAATGATTAACAGAAAATGGTCAATGCAATGTAGAAATGTAGAAATGTTACAACTGCCCATGTTCTATTGTCTTTTCTTTCTTCATTTTCAATCTGTATGCAAATTGCTCCTTGGAGGTTTGGACCAGGAAAGAAACACAACACCACCTGCAGTTGTACATTTTTGACATGTCAGGCGCTCTGTTAACGATGGGGTTCAAACCTGGTGTCTTGTATAAACAAAAATAACATTTTAGCCTGCTAAGGCGAAGCTTAGGCAATGTAGCTTGGGGAACCAGACTTTGGTTTAGCGGACTAATCAAACCAAATAAAATGTTATTGGTCACATACACATGGTTAGCAAGTGTAGTGAAGTGCTTGTGCTTCTAGTTCCGACAGTGCAGTAATATCTAACAAGTAATATGACAAATTCACAATGACTACCTTATACACACTAATGTAAAGGGATGAATAAGAAAAAGTACATGTAAATATATGGATGACCAATGGCCATGTGGCATAGGCACGATGCAGTAGATGGTATAGAATACAGTATTTACATATGAGATGAGTACCGGTAATGTAGGATATGTAGACATTATTAAAGTGACTATTTGTAAAGTGAAGAGTGATACCATTATTAAATCCATTATTAAATGTATTCAAGTGGCCAGAGATTTGAGTCTCTATGTTGGCAGCAGCCACTCTATGTTAGTGATGGCTGTTTAACAGTCTGATGGCCTTGAGATAGAAGCTGTTTTTCAGTCTCTCGGTCCCAGCTGATGCACCTGTACTGACCTCGCCTTCTGGATGATAGCGGGGTGAACCGGCAGTGGCTCTGATGGTTGTTGTCCTTGAGGATCTTTTTGGCCTTCCTGTGACATCGTGTGCTGTAGGTGTCCTGGAGGGCAGGTATATTGCCCCCGGTGATGCATTGTGCAGACCACACTACCCTCTGAAGAGCCTTGCGGTTGTGGGCGGAGCAGTTTTCGTACCTGGCGGTGATACAGCCAGACAGGATGCTCTCGATTGTGCATCTGTAAAAGTTTGTGAGTGTTTTAGGTGACAAGACGAATTTCTTCAGGCTCCTGAGGTTGAAGAGACGCTGTTACGTCTTCTTCACCACGCTGTCTGTGTGGGTGGACCATTTCAGTTTGTCCATGATGTGTACGCTGAGTAACATAAAACTTTCCACCTTCTCCACTACTGTCCCGTCGATATGGATAGGGGGCTCTTCCCTCTGCTGTTTCCTTAAGTTCACGATCATCTCCTTTGTTTTGTTGACGTTGAGTGAAAGGTTATTTTCCTGACACCACACTCCGAAGGCCCTCACCTCCTCGTTGTCGGCCGTCTTGTCGTTGTTGGTAATCAAGACTAACACTGTAGTGTCGTCTGCTGATGATTGAGTTGGAGGCATGCATGGCCATGCAGTCATGGGTGAACAGGGAGTACAGGAGAGGGCTGAGAACGCACCCTTGTGGGGCCCCAGTGTTAAGGATCGGCAGGATGGTGATGTTGTTTCCTACCCTCACCACCTGTGGGCGGCCCGTCAAAGTCCAGGATCCAGTTGCACAGGGCGGAGTCAAGACCCAGGATCTCGAGCTTAATGACGAGTTTGAAGGGTACTAGGGTGTTAAATGCTGAGCTGTAGTCAATGAAAAACATTTTTACATAGGCATTCCTCTTGTCCAGATGGGATAGGGCAGTGTGCAGTGTGAGATTGCGTCGTTTGTGGACCTATTGGGGCGGTAAGCAAATTGGAGTGGGACTAGGGTATCAGGTAGGGTGGAGGTGATATGATCATTGACTAGTCTCTCAAAGCACTTCATGATGACAGAAGTGAGTGCTACGGGGCGATAGTCATTTAGTTCAGTTACCTTAGTTTTCTTGTGAACAGGAACAATGGTGGCCATCTTGAAGCATGTGGGAACAGCAGACTGGGATAGGGATTGATTGAATATGTCAGTAAGGATGCGGCTAGGGATGCCGTCTGGGCCGGCAGTCTTGCGAGGGCTATCACGCTTAAATGTTTTACTCAAGTTGGCCACAATGGAGGGGGGTCCACAGGCTTTGCTAGCGGGCCGTGTCAGTGGCACTGTATTGTCCTCAAAGCGAGCAAAGAAGTTGTTTAATTTGTCTGGGAGCAAGATGTTGATGTTCATGACGGGGCTGGTTTTCTTTTTGAAATCCATGATTGACTGTAGACCCTGCCACATACATCTCGTGTTTGAGCCATCTCGTGTTTGAGCTCTCTGTAGTCAACAACCTATTTTTCCTGATGAAACTAATGATGAGATTAAATGCTCTGGAAAAAAACTATAACTATTACCAATTACTTTTAATTGTAAAATGTAACGAGGCGAGAATTCCACGTGAGACAAATGGACATTCAATTTCACATGAAACTCCTTTAAATCTGTTTTGTCCAATTATAAGCATGCATCCCTGTGCAGAATATATAATGCAATCCTCTCATTAGCCGATAACATCTTTCTGTTGCATGGGCTGGTTGTATTGATCTGGCTCTCCCACAAACACAGCTCCCAGTCACTTTAATCACTAATCTCGGTCTCTCTTTTGAGCTGATGCGCAGACAGGATACTTAAATTGTAACAAACTAACCTCAATTAGAAACAATAATGTATTTTAAATCTCTGCTTTCATTTTGGTCATTTTTGCTCTGATCACATCAGAAGCTCTATTGTGCCATGTGCGCTTTTATTAATCTGTGTTGGCAATAGCGAGGTGCAGTTGCTTTTTCCAATTGGGAAAACGAATGATTTTTGCTGAATATGAGGAGTATAGTAATATAGTAAGTATAGTAATCTTCTGGCATTGTGGGAAAGCTCATATTCTCCTATTTTGAAGGAAAGCATTGTTATTTAACCAACTCTGATGGTTATTATGTGGAGAAAATCGGATCTACATTTTTCCTGGGGACCCGACGTTCGCTCTGAACGTTAACACGCATCGCTTGCGGTAATGTTTTAGAAACATGAGGAATCTTTCATATCAGTGAGATTTTTTTTTAAAGTGAAGGTTAAATTACTACACCTTTATAGGGTTAAGATTGGTGCTCCCACACGGCCATATCTCAAAGTTACAGCAATTGTTTTACGGAAGACATCTGTGCTCATTAGCTATCTAGCATGCTCCAAACACTTGTGTGTAAGAATAACTGGGGAGGAAGTGTAGCGGAAGTGTAGTTTGCCGGCTGGAGACACACAGCTTATGGATCTGTGAAAATCTGGGTAAGTAAGTGTATCTTTTTTTATTTGAAAGATTCATTCTCTCAGATACCATTTTGCATCTGATGGTTATTGACGTTTCTAAACGCTAAAACACAGAGCTAAGATTGTAGTTCCCATGGAGCCAGTCGTGACCGAAGTTAACCGCTGAATATCCTACAGAGAAGGGCTTTTCAGAGCTAAGTGTGCACATGATGCAAGTAAGAGGTAAATATGAGTTATTTAAATGTAGAAAAGAAATGTGCAGACTAAAATGTGACTAAAACTAGACTGAAATTGTTTCGGGTTTTTGTCGACTGAAAATTACAAAAATTAACGAAAGATTAAATGACAAAAATGTAACGAAGCTAAAATCTAATTTAAGACTAAATCTAAGACTAAATTAAAACTGCAGTAAGTTAGCCCTTTCGCAATTTTCAAACGGAAGAGTGTAAGGTATGGGCATCTCTTTATGGAGAGTAGTCTGGTCTTGGAGTCCTGGGGTGGTGCGGTCAACAGCAACAGCATGAGATTCTGAAAAGCATGCGGTATTATTAACCATGGCGATATACACTGAGTATACCAAACATTAGGAACACCTTCCTAATATTGAGTTGAACCCCACATCCTTACTTCGCCAGGGTATGGACTCTACAATTTGTCGAAAGTGTTCCACAGGGATGCTGGCCCATGTTGACTCCAATGCTCCCCACAGTTGTGTCAAGTTGTCTGGATGTCCTTTGGGTGGTGGACCATTGCTGATGCACACAGGAAACTGTTGGGTGTGAATAACCTAGCAGCATTGCAGTTCTTGACACAAACTGGTGCGCCTGGGCACCTACTATAAATACATACCCTGTTCAAAGTCACATAAAATGTTTTCCTGCCCATGCCCCTCTGAATGGTACACATACACAATCCATGTTTCAATTGTCTCAAGACTTAAACAACTTTTTTTAGACTCCTCCTTTTAATCTACACTGGTTTAAATGGATTTAACAAGTGACGACAATAAGGGATCTTAGCTTTCACCTGGATTCACCTAGTCAGTCTATGTCATGGAAAGAGAAGGTGTCTTAATGTTTTGTATACTCGGAATATAGTTCTTTATGTGTCTATATTGGGTTAGGGTAAAAGCTAAGATTAGGGTTACGGTTGAACCAGGTTGTGGACATGACACTAGGGCTAGGGTAATGGTTTTGTTTGAGGCTAAGGTAATGGTTCCTACATGAAAAAATACTAGTTTACTATAGAATCCTACAGTACATACTATTTCATTCTATAGTAAACTGAAGTATACTGTAAAATACTATACTACACACTGTAGTATCCCTAAATCATGTGTAGTACTTATAAAATATAGTAGAATGTTGTAGTATACTGAAGAATACTATAGTAAATACTATTTAATTTGCATATACCCATTCCCCTCCCCATATCGCAATTTGTGCCACCCATGAGTGAGAAACCTATATGCCAAGTATAGACCCCCTGTTCCCTACAGCTTATAGAATATAGTAGAAGCTCTGATCTATTGGATCTGACCTCAATCCTACCTACCGATTGTGGAAAATGTGCTCTTGTAGTAGTGGGCATTACAAATTAATTTCTGTGAGCTGGCACATTTGGCTTCCAAATGGCTTTTCATTCAAAATGCTTCTAAATTGGCCTAGAACCAGGGAAGAAAGAAAAAAATCTACATTGTAAATCTCAAATGGTAGGCTACCATTATGTCAGGGGGGGGAATGAATTGAACCAGATTGAAGCGTTCTCCCCACTACAGTAAATATTACAGTATAGAACAGTCTGCAAAAACACTACATTACTATAGTATATAATACCATTTTTTTACTACAGTAAATACTACAGTAAAGTCTAAAAAAACACTACAGTGAATATTAAAGTATTCATACCATAGTATACTACAGTATTTTTTCATGTGGGTTGAACCGGTATGTGGACATAAAGCTAGAGTTGGGGATATGGTTAGTGGATGCACGGTAGAATGGTCTTACCTGTTTGTTGTTTCAATGTACAGACCCCATGCCGTCCTTTTCTGTGCCTCCTCTGGTGAACTGTAGACAGACAGACAGACAGACAGACAGACAGACAGACAGACAGACAGACAGACAGACAGACAGACAGACAGACAGACAGACAGACAGACAGACAGACAGACAGACAGACAGACAGACAGACAGACAGACAGACAGACAGACAGACCGTGTACACAATCAGTCAGCACCCCATTTAAACCTGGGACATTAGTGCACTGTGCAGGCTCGAAATGATTATTTTCAGCACAGTTCCAGCAACTACGATTGATGCTGCCTAACCAGGCCAGTGCAGAACATCTTGGCTCTGCTTTAGATGACTGTGAAAGGGGTAGTTATCATTCACTCAGTTAGGGAGAGGTGGATACATACCAGTTATTAGGGCTTTGATGACTAGAGCTGCCACTATGACAGCAGCAGTGAGACAGGCCACAGCTGGCACCACTACCCAGATCAGCTCCAAGTAGCCTTGCAAGGCCGGAGTTTGCCCAACCATTGCAGGGGCACGGGCACGGGCATCAGCTAGGTCCACTTTGAAAAGCAAAGAGAGAGAAGCAGCAGTCAGAATCAGAGCTCTTTGCATGGTGGATTTCAGACAAAAGAAAAGGAGGACTCTTCAATGTATACTTCAATGTGTTTTATATAAACAGTGGTCGTACACTTTGACTTCAAGCACCTTTTCAAAGCCATAGGATGTTTGTATCTTTATATCTTTCTGTGTAATATTTCCTAATACAACCTATTTTCTGTTTGAAACCTGAGTGGTTCGTGAATGTGTTGAAAATTAATATTTTTTGTTGGTATGAAGAATTCCATCGTGTTAGCAGTGTTTCCTGAGCCCTGTCCATAAAGCCCGTTAAATAGAGTGGAAGCATTGACTTTTTCCACATGTTGTGTTACAGCCTGAATTTAAAATTGATTACATTTAGATTGTGTGTCACTGGCCTACACACAATACCCCATAATGTCAGTGGAATTATGTTTTTCAACCTTTTTACAAATTAATTACAAATAAAAAGGTGGAATATCTTGAGTCAATAAGTATTAAACCCCTTTATTATGGGAAGCAAAACATTGCTTAGCAAGTCAGATAATAACTTTCACAGTGTTAAACATGAACATGTTGAAGTTATTCATTACACTTTGGACAGAGAGGAAGGAAACCACTCAGGGATTTCACCATGAGTCCAATAGTAACTTTAAAACAATTGAATGGCTGTGAGAGGAGAAAACTGAGGATGGATCAACAACATTGTAGTTACTCCACAATACTAACCTAATTGACAGTGAAAATAAGGAAGCTTGTACAGCATACAAATATTCCAAAACATGCATCCTGTTTGCAATAACACCAAAGTAAAATTGCAAAAAATGTGGTAAAGAAATAAACTTTATGTCCTGAACACAAATAATTATGTTAGGGGCAAATCCAATCCACATATTACTGAGTACCACTCTTCATATTTTCAAGCATGGTGGTGGCTCTTTCATGTTATGCGTATGCTTGTCATCAGCATGGACTAGGGAGATTTTTACGATGAAAATAAATGGAATAGAGCGAACCGCAGGCAAATTCCTAGATAAAAACCTGGTTCAGTCTGCAGGTATTGTACAATCCAGGTGTTCAAAACTCTTAGAGACTTACCCAGAAACCCTCACAGCTGTAATCACTGCCCCATGCGATTCTAACATGTATTGGCTCAGGGTTGTGGATTCTTGTGTAAATTATATTTCATTTCATTTTCAATAACTTTGCAGAAATGTCATAAAACAGGTTTTCTCTTTCCCATTATGGGGTATTGTGTGTAGATTAGTGATTGTTTTGTTTGTTTTTGTAATCCATTGAATTCAGGATGTAACAACAAAATGGGGAATAAGTCAAAGGGTATGAATACTTTCTGAAGGCACTGTACATTTAGCGTGTTCAGTCTCGTTCAACACACACACACCTCAAACAAAAGATACTTAAGCTGTGAAGTCAACAGTGTTTGTATCAGATAGGGGCCAAGGCAAGGTGTGCATGCCAGGATTACAGTTTGAAGAAGGTGGAAAGCAGCTGAATAAGAGAAAACCTGCCTCCTTGAGAGTTTTGAATGAGTTAATGTAATGAAAGGGGTAAGGTGAACCACACAAGCGTGATGAGTAACCTTGCCTGAGGCTTACTAGATTTCCTGACTACTTGCGTTAGTTACCATTGCCAATACCTCGGCTTTAGCTCAATGGGCTAACACGGTTTTTGTGGGCTAACATGGTCTTGTCGGAGACCCTGTAGGAACCCAGTCGGTCACTCGAGACTGAATGGTCACAAGGCTGAACTCAAGAGTTTTAAATGAGCTCACTTCTTCTTAAAAAAAAACCTGTACAATAGGTCAAAAAGTCACACCACACTCACAGCATCGTATATGGCAATGAAGGATGGTGACAGCATACTTTACGTTAAGCCTCTTCACCTGTCGAAATAGAATATGCATCTATCAATCAATATCAAAATGCCTGTGAAATCTATACACGTACAAACATTTACATGGACAGTATTCATCTTACCTGGACACAGGTGTTTGGTAGGCATACGTCCACAGTCAGGTTGAGATTAGCAGATTTCTCCTGCAAAAGGAAGACATAAAAACATTTTAGTATACTTCAAAACACTCTCCTGTAAAAGGAAACAGAATACAAAAACATGTCAGTTAGCATTAGAAGAAGAAACAGATTCCCTTACGGCTTCTGTTGTACTTCTGTTCAGGTGTGTCCCCTCCCTCTCTCTCTCTCGAGTATCTTTCATGTACTACCTGGTATTGTGTTTGTCAGTTCTTCACAGTATTAGACTAGCGGTTCAGAACATTGGGCCAGTAACCAAAAGGTCACAGTGGGGACATAACATTATAAAGACTGCTTGTGCAAAATGTTACTGTGAAAAAAGTGTGGCCTACTCAAACGCTGACAATCATAACTAGACTTTCTAATTAAGTGTTTTAATCACACCGGTTTGAGCCTACGCTGCAGGGACCACTTTAGAATGATTACACCCATGTATTCGTACACATTCATCAAATTGGAAATGAGCTATTATCATGCTGGTTAATGCGATGCATGTCTGTTGAATTTGGAAAAATCGGCCCCACCCCACCTACTCAGCCAATCAGGAAGTGCTACTGCGTTGCGGCTGTGGTATACTGCATACTTTTTACTAAAACGTACATGCTAAATAGTATGCAACGATGAGTAAAGAGTATGCAGTTTAAGTATGTAGTACGCTAGTATGGGTATTTGGACACAGCCACTGTCTCTGTGTCCTAAATTGAAACAGAAAAATTACACAGAAAAAGCTTTTTTTTTGTGGGAGCACTCAAGCCCGTTAAGTCTTGGATCAGATGTGTATGAACCCTTTGTTTCAGACAGGTTCATGTCTGAAACAAAGGTGATGCTGAGTGGTGATGCTGTTACACAGCCTGTGAAGATACTGTGAGACACTGGGGTAGCCTATCCTTCATTTTGGAGGGTGCATGTGGTCCAATCGGACCATGGTTCTAATTTCATGTCAAAGGTCTTCCAGCAAGTGCTTCAGCAGTTGGGTGTTACCCATTGCCCCTCTTGTGCCTATCACCCAGAGTCTCAAGGTGCTGGAGAGATTTCATCAGACTTTGAAGTCTATGTTGAGAGCTCACGGCTTTGAGTTCGAGAAAGACTGGGATGAAAGGGTCCCTCTAGTGCTATTTGTAGCACGGGACGTTGTTCAAGAATCTGGGGTCACCGTTGTAAGCTCACTTTTCAGTCCCTTACCCCTATAAAGATGTTTAAAAAATATCTGGATTACCTCCTCGCCACACCCGAGCGTAGGGGGAAAAAAACGACCGTGTCATGTCAACATGTTGAAACCATACTTTTCCTGCTGTGATCGGGCGGAGAAGTCGGTGGAAACCGGTAGTCACCGTGGACTATAGTCTTCCTCAAGAGCATGAGGAAAGCCCAGTATTTCCTTGAGAGCACGAGGAAAGCCTAATACACTCTGTGCCTGTGGGACGGTTGAGTAAAGCAGAGATTCTGGAAAACCTGAAGGGCTTTTTGGCACACTTGTCTCCGGATGTGTAGCGAAGTGAACCCATTGTGCTATACCCGCAATAACATCTGCTAAACATGTGTATGTGACCAATACATTTTGATTTGAAAGGCAAAATTGTTGTAATGCTTTTAGAATATCAGGGTTTAGTTTCAGATGTGCCCGTCAAATGTTCTAGAGCATGACACGTTGGGGACTCGAGTGAATCCTGAAAAGAGAGAGAAACTCTGTAGTGAGGTAGAATTCATGCTTGAACACGGCATTGCACGGCATTGCACAACATGGCAACAGTCCGTGGAGTTCACGCTGCATATTGGTATATCAGCTGGATGGGTCTCCGCGCTTTTGTTCTAATTTTCTCAAACTCATTGCTGTTACTAAGTCAGACTTGTACCCTTTTCCCCAGGTCGATGATTGTGTGGACCGTGTTGGTGCTACTAAGTACGTTAGTAAGTTCGATCTGCTGTAGGGATACTGGCAGGTCCCTCTAACTGAGCGTACAAAAGAGCTGTCTGCTTTTCTCACTCCTGATGGTTTGTTTTCCTACCTTCATCTTCTGTTCGGGTTTCGAAATGCTGGAGCCACGTTTCAAAGGCTCATGCACATCGTGCTACGTGGTCTGGAAAATGCTGAGGCATATTTGGACAATGTGGTGGTATTCATGCCACCTGGACAGAACACCTTAGTTTAGTTTAGTTCTGCATCTGCCAACTTGAATGTTAAACTGTCAAATAGTGAAATCGCCCAAGCAACAGTGAAGTATTTCTGGAAGGTGGCGGACCAAGGAAAAGTCTGACCGGTCATGGCAAAAGTGGAGGCCATCAATAGCCTTCCTGTGCCAACTTCTCGCCAGGAACTGCGCCAATTCTTGAGGATGGCTGGCTACTACTAGGAATTTTGTAAGAACTTTGCACAGGTTGTTGCCCCACTTAAGGATTTTACCAGTCCCAAAGATATTTTCCATTGAAGCACAGACTATCAGGCAGCTGTTGAGAAGACAAAACCCCTTTTGGTCTCCGCACCAGTGCCTGCTACTCCAGATTCCGTCATCCATTCTCTATGTCCACAGATGCCAGTGATGTAGGAGCAGGTGCTTCTGCAAGGAAGACAACATCAATGTTGAGCATCCAGTGGGGCACTTTTCGAAGAAGTTGGCCTCCTATCAGAAACACTACTCCACCATTGAGAAAGAAACACACTTTTACCCTGGCTCTTCAGCAGATCAAGATTTATGTTTCGGGTCTCTACACCTCTTGTGGTCTTTAATGATTGTAACACACTCGTTTTCCTGTAAAAGACAAGCTCCACGAATTGCAGACTCCTTCCCTGGAGTATCATAATGCAGGAGTTTCCTCTTGAAATCAGAAATGTCTGTGGTAAGGACAACTTGGTTGCTGATTTTCTTTCAAGATTGGGCAGTCAATAGGTTTTTGTTGTGCTTAACTAGTGTGTAGCCCTGGCCGACATTTTATTTTGACCACACATTTCGCTGTACTGGAGATTAATACGTTTTGTTTTGATTGGGCACGTCCCAAGGAAATGGGAATACTAGGAAGGTACACAGATCGAGATTTTTATGCAGCTATTTTCTTTTGTAAAAAAAATGTTTCAGGATATGATAAAATAAAACAAAAAGAGAAAAGAGGTGGCTGTTTTGTTTTGTACAATAAACCACCAATAGACAGCATGTTTATATTAGTTAGTTATGCCTTTATAGAGCGACTGCCCCTAAAAACCAACTAATCCCTTTGAAAACGGCCTATGTGGCGTCAATATGAGTCAGAAACATATATCATAGTGTCAAAATTGACTACGAAGTGTAAATAGGATAATTTTGGTCATAATGTCTGTTTCATCTAAAAGTTCATTTGAAACCTCAGTGCATCAAATCAAATTGTATTTGTCACATATGCTGAATACAAAAAATTTACAAGCCCATAATCTACATTGCTTTAAGAAAGTAAGAAGAAAAACGTGTTAAATAAGAGTAAAAAATAATTCAACAGCAGCAGTAAAATAACAATAGCGAGGCTATGTACAGGGGGTACGGGCACAGAGTCAATGTGCGGGGGCACCGGTTAGTTGAGGTAATATGTACAGTTGAAGTAGGAAGTTTACATGCACCTTAGCCATTTAAACTCCGTTTTTCACAATCCCTGACATTTAATCCTAGTACAAATTATCTGGTTTGTGACCCTTTTCAGGAAACTAGGCATATGTTGTGGGTCACTACTTCACAGGAGAGCCTTTTGATCGTAAACTTGTTTTATTGTAATCAAAATTGTTTTTTTTTGTTGCAGAAATGCCTTCTCAAACATGTGAACTTTCAATCGCCTTAATAACAAACTTGTATGCCATCTGTAAATACATTTGGCTGAGATAATGAGTGGGCTGGACATGCCAAGAGATGAGTTTGGATTGGTCTGCCATATAGCATGCTTCTGTTGATTTGAGCTGGTCGGTAGATCATCTTTTTATGAAATGAATTGCGTCTTTAAACTTAACAAAAACTTGACTATGCAAGTATCAATTTCAATAGAATGTCACTGCAACAACTGTTTCAGAGCACTCTCGTCTGAGTGTGCCAGAACGCAGAATAACTGATGAATTTACTACAACAACAAAAAATAAACAAATTAATGATGAATTTACGAAAGCTCAATACCGGTTGAATATGGCCGGTGTCAGTAAACGTCGGCAAAAAAACATACTTTAATTGTTGCCAGGAGCACCTTTACAGTCACCAATGCTCTGGATAACATCACAGCTAGCAAAGTGGATCTGGGACGATTCCGGCTGAGAATCGGGGCACTCGGCTGAGAGTCAGACTCCACCTTCCACAGTATTACTTATGGCTAGGATGCAGGGATTGAGCTCGGGCCGATTCCAGTGTGAGTTGTATTGTATTTGTTTTGCATTGTATTTATTATGGATACCCATTAGCTGCTGCCAAAGCAGCTACCGTTCCTGGGGTCCAGCAAATTTAAGGCAGTTTATACAATTCTAAAACATTACAATACATTCACATAGCATGTATGTTATCGTGTGTGTGTGTGTGTGTGTGTGTGTGTGTGTGTGTGTGTGTGTGTGTGTGTGTGTGTGTGTGTGTGTGTGTGTGTGTGTGTGTGTGTGTGTGTGTGTGTGTGTGTGTGTGTGTGTGTGTGTGTGTGTGTGTGTGTATGTATGCATGTGTCTGTGCCAATGTTTGTGTTGCTTAACAGTGCCCGCTCTTCCATAAGGTGTTTTTTAAATGTAATTTTACTGCTTGCGTAAGTTTCTAGTCATGCCTTTATGTAGTACTGTGTGCCTCCCATAGTCTGTTCTGGACTTGGGGACTGTGAGGAGACATCTTGTGACATGTCTTGTGGGGTATGCATGGGTGTCTGAGCTGTGTGCCAGTAGTTTAGACAGACAGCTCGGTGCATTCAACATGTCAATACCTCTCATAAATAAAAGTAGTGATGAAGTCAATCTCTCCTCCACTTTCAGCCAGGAGAGATTGACATGCATATTATTAATATTAGCTCTCTGTGTACATCCAAGGGCCTGTCATGCTGCCCTGTTCTCAGCCAATTGCAATTTTCCTAAGTCCTTTTTTGTGGCATCTGACCACACAACTGAACAGTAGTCAAGGTGCGACAAAACCAGGGCCTGTAGAACCTGCCTTGTTGATAGTGTTGTTAAGAAAGGCAGAGCATCGCTTTATTACAGACAGAATTCTCCCCATCTTAGCTACTACTGCATCAATATGTTTTGACAATGACAGTTTACAATCTAGTGTTACTCCAAGCAGTTTAGTCATCTAAACTAACTCTCAATTTCCACATTATTTATTACAAGATTTATTTGAGGCTTATGGTTTAGTGAGTGTTTTGTTCCAAATACAATACTTTGAGTTTTAGAAATATTTAGGACCAACGTATTCCTTGCCACCCACTCTGAAACTAACTGTAGCTCTTTGTTGAGTGTTGCAGTCATTTCAGTCGCTGTAGTAGCTGAAATGTATAGTGTTGAGTCATCCGCATACATAGAAACTCTGGCTTTACTCAAAGTCAGTGGCATGTCGTTAGTTACATTGAAAAAAGCAAGGGGCCTAAACAGCTACCCTGGAGAATTCCTGATTCTAACTGGATTATATTTGATAGGCTTCCATTAAAGAACACCCCCTGTGTTCTGTTAGACAAGTAACTCTTTATCCACATTATAGCAGGGGGTGTAAAGCTATAACACATACGTTTTTCCAGCAGCAGACTATGATCAATAATGTCAAAACCTGCACTGAAGTCTACCAAGACAGCCCCCACAATCATGTTATCATCTATTTATCTTAGCCAATCATCAGTCATGTGTGTAAGTGCTGTGCTTGTTGAGTGTTCTTCCCTATAAGCATGCTGAAATTCTGTTGTCAATTTGTTTACTGTAAAATAGCATTGTATCTGGTCGAACACAACTTTTTCCAGAAGTTTATTAAGGGTTGGTAACAGGCTGATTGGTCAGCTATTTGAGCCAGTAAAGGGGGCTTTACTATTCTTAGGTAGTGGAATTAATTTATCTTCCCTCCGGGCCTGAGGGCACACGCTCTCTAGTAGGCTTAAAATGAATATGTGGCAAATAGGAGAGTAGCAAAATCATATGCTATTATCCTCAGTCATTTTCCAAAAAATATCTATTTTAATTCCAGGTTGTAAGGCAACAAAATAGGAAAAATGTGAAGGGAGGTGAATACTTTCGCAAGCCACTGTACTTAGGCCAATTCTGGGCAGTCATTCATTTTGATTCCGGGCCGAGACCGACACCCGCTTCTGGGCCGATTCCTCATTGCTAGCTGGGATGAAAACAGCCTAACCAGTGCTGCTAGGGCAAGTGAATTGGTCAGAGTTTGGGTGGGGGCTGAAGTTTAAGATGATTATTATGGCATTACACACGGTCAGTGTGAACCAGAGTGACTTGACACAGCAAAGGGCCAAGCAACGGAAACGACACAGGACATCTTATTTAATGAAAGGGGTTTCTGCCTTAAAACTTACCTGATAATGAGGCATTATGTCACATTTTCTTTTCATTAACTCATCTTAATGTTATTTTGTTGTTTGCAGGTGCACTATCCTTCTGACCCTATGCAGCCAGGTCCCATCTACTTTTTAACTCCTCGTAAGTGTGGCTTGTTTGGTGTCACAACAAGTCAACTACGTGATTGATGAAGGCATGTCATCCAGCAAAGGCAGCAGCGCAGTCATCAACTACATGCACCATTTCTTCACCATCTACGGAGTTGGGGAAACACATGTGGACCTGAATTGTGATAACTGCAGTGGCCAAAACAAGAACTCTGGTATTGTGCCTGGTCGGATCATTCACAAGCTCCACCACAGTCTGGACCTTCACTTCCTGATCGCAGGCAACACCAAGTTTGCCCCCGACTGGTGCTTCGGCCTCATGAAGCAGCGCTTCAGAAAGACCAGAGTGAACACTTTGTCTGAGATTGCTGGTGTTGTGAAGGACAGCACTGTGATGGGTCAACATCCCACAGCTGGTTGGACTGGAGGATGGTACAGTGCTGGTGGAAAGCTATGGCTGGCAACAACACCTGACTCCGTACTTCAGGCCGCTGCCACAGTTCAAGCAGTTCCAGCATCATTTTCAGTGCATTGTATGAGGTTATTCTTCTTATCTGAACTTGGGAGGTGAATTGATGTAGTGCAAGGTTATAATGTCTTCATTTTTTTTATTTCCTGTTTTACAGCTTCGATGCTCTTGAGCCTGGTGTTGTTGTCGCCAAGGAGCGTTCAGACTATCGGGACCAGGTTTCAGCTGCTGCGCAACGCTGACATCCTTCCTCCCATAGATGGTCTGCCTGTACAACCACCTGGACTGGACACAGCTAGACAAACGTATGTTTTTGAGAAGATCAGGGAGTTTTGCGACAAAGAAGCTATGGACATCACATGCCCTGCACCAAAGTCAAGGGCAGGACAGAAACAGCCTCTCCGAATATAGCTTCCCTTGTTCATGCGTGGTTCGGACAGACCAGTCATCAGCACTATCTGCGGTGCCTCTAGTCAAATGATTCTCTCCTAACACACACGCAACTATTTGTTTTATTTATCCTGCAGCTCAGTCACTTTACCCCTGATTGTATGCATATAACTACCTCCTCTATCACTGATATTGTTATTGTTCATGTACATACTTATATTTACACTATTTATAATATTGCTACGATGCAAGTAACCATTTGGCTGTACCATTTACACCTTCTGTGGAGACCCATCCAGTTGGCAATATCTGGCTGGGGTTAGAGCATTTATTTCACATGACCCATCAATTTGGTGTGTCTGGGTAAGCATAATCTAATATTCATAAAATATTTTTATCTGGACACTTTGTTTACCTGTAATTCTTCCTTATTGCAGGCTACTACTTTTAGTCTTAATCTTTACTACACTACTCACGGTTTAGCGCATGGCCTCACATGTGAATCCTTAAAGAGATGGGTGGAGCTGGCTTAAGAGGGCGTGAACAATGCTGAATGGGTGTAGACAAAGGAGAGCTTCCCAGGTACAAAAACATTCAAAGGCCATTTTCTCAAAAGTGAATTTACAAGTTTATCAACTTTCAGAATTACTTTCCCATTGTTCCTCAAATGCAGTCTCTTCTTTTACATCTGTCAAGCATGGAATTAGCTGCCAAACGAGATTACATTATTGCTCAAGCTACATACAGTATGTTTTATAATTGAGGCATGATGACAATTGTTGACACTGTTTTTCTGTTTGACAATGTGCACAGTTGGGTGCCAGACTGATCCCCTGGTTATGAACGGATGCTGGGACCTACCAGAAAGAGCAAATGTATCATAAGATGTCCAGCAGTGTGGTTTAGTGACCTCCCCTCCAAAAATTCATTCACTCTTCACTTGCTATTTTCACAGCTTTTCTATGGAACGCCGTTTGGGTCTTTGAGTGTTAAAAAGACAATACATGTAAAAAAAAATATATATATATATATATATAAATAAATAATTTAACTAGGCAAGTCAGTTAAGAACAAATTCTTATTTTCAATGACAGCCTAGGAACAGTGGGTTAATTGCCTATTCAGGGGCAGAACGACAGATTTGTACCTTGTCAGCTCGGGGATTTGAACTTGCAACCTTCCGGTTATTAGTCCAACGCTCTAACCACTAGGCTCCCCTAGTAGCCTAAGGTAGCCTATCTGACATGTTCAATAAGCTTTTCATTTGACAGGTCAAATAACACAATTCTATTATAGACTGTTGTGTGTGCTGAATTTTCCTGTGCAAGCCAAGCTCCACCACTACGATCAGTAACACTGTCAAAGAAAAGTCTGGAAACAAGCACAACCGGCCACGAAAAATGTGTTTACAATACTGTGTTGGTAATAAGTCATTATTTGTTCGACCGAATGGGGAAAAAGTCTGTGTGAGCATTTGAAATAAGATCAGGATCAATTGAGTAGGATCAAAAATGTTTGCAAATTGTTATTAGCAACTTCTGCGGTAGCTAGCAATCTTTAGCTTTGTACCTAGCTAGCACCAATGCAACCAGCCTGAAAACAATAGAAACAACACAATGGAAACAATAGAAACAATAGACCAGTAGAAACTGCAGTCATTTTCAATATTTTTAGCAATGATTTAGGAATCCATGTCAGTAAGTATTAGCTAGATAGCCACTTGTTGTCGAACTTCAGTTCATGAAAATAACTAGCTAGCTTTTTTCCCAACGTCGTCTTCAGAGTTATCACTCTAAAACATCCACATTGTATTATTTTTCCTCTGGAATAGTGTTCAATACACATAGTATGTTGACTGGTAGAATAAATGTGGCTCAATTCAGTGGTTTTAGAGTCCTGCAGTAAGAGCTACGACAATAATGTTCCCTGGGTGTCACTGAGTAGACTCATACCCCATCTCATTGATCCACAATCCATAGGTAAGGCTGTACAGTGAAATAAGTATGACCCCAATGCAATTCTAAAATCTAATACGTCCAGTGTGATTTCAACAGATTTTTCTCAAATTAACAAATTATTGTCTTTAGTTGAATGTATATAACAACATTCCAACCTTGTTTTGCATGATCTATTCAATTATGGCATAATTCCAATATTGGTATTCATTTGCATCACTGTCAATGACACGCAAACTGCAAATTCCATTATTGTGGCTATTCCTTATTGTGGCTAGCTTCACATAGGTGGGTCCGACCACCAATAATCAAATAAGAAATGTCTTGTAAATTAGAAGTGTTTTAGATGATGACACCTAGCTAGGTATTTAGTTAGCTAACTATAGATACTGAAACAGATAGTTGTTTTGCTATGTTTTTGGGAAATAACATTGTTTGCATCCTTCAGCTAGCTAGCTTTTTTTTATGACCAGCACTGTCCAGAGCTTGGGGAAGTGTGTCTGCGCTCCTTCGGAAGCTGCACGAGACAAAACTTTACCAGCATCATGGCATACGTATCGGTGAATCGTTGTGACATATGAAATACGAGTGATAGTGTAATCAATGTGTAATAACTATGTCAAAAAAAAAAAATGTATGAACGTGTTAAATTATGTGACATGCAGTCATATTCAGGTCCTGATTGGTCAACAAGCGTATTTGACGCGTCAAACAGTGTGATTTGACGTGTAACTTTTTTGACGCTGAAAGATCCAAACGGCGTTCCAAGCCTCAGAATAAAAGTAATTTCGACTTTCAAGTGCATTAGCAAAAGGTTTTGTCCTTTCTTTAGAACAAAATGCAATTGACCACTTGGCTGTCTATTACATCACACTGTCACAGGCCCTCTCAGTCAATACCACCTCATACGATTGCCTGCTACAGTTTTCACAGGCTCATCATTTTTACAAAATGACCCACTTCATTACTTTGATACATTTGATAACCCAACTGTGAAACATAATTTATGTAAACTGACATTATTTATTGCTTATTTTCTACTTCTTAGAATGTCCATATAATGTCCAGGGCATAACCTAGCCTGTGGCCACCATTCAATTTAGCTTTTAATTATATCTGAAGTGTAAAAGAAAGGTGGAATGGAGCGATCAGGTTGGTTTCACCAGGCTAATCATAACCCACTACGTGTGTGTGACCGACCAGTATCTTTGATAAAGGGTCAGGAGCTGATCTATGTTGCTTTGCCCATCAGTGGGGCTCTGGCAAAGACCTCACCTCTTGCCTGCTCACCAACGGTCATCGATCGGGAAATCAGAATTTGGTAGGTTTAGTCTGACTTCAACATAGTTCATATCTGACACAAACATATACTATCTCTAACTGCCATAGTTAGAGATAGGTCTTATCAGAACAGTGACTGTGTGTATGTGTTGACAGATGCATGAGATTCAGAGAGACCTGGCACTCAACACATCCACCACGAGGTGATTACTGATAATACAGTACAGCACAAAGGTATTGTAATAGCAACACCCTTTTCATTCCAGGTGTCAACTCTGCCTCAACTCTGCCTATTTCTACAGATGGACTGGATATGATTTTGCCAGACGGCAGCCTCAGTCACTTGACGTATTCAAACATAGTACCTGTTTGTGTGTCCGATACAGTATCACCTATCCTCACTGCCATTGGTAATAGAAGAGTGACTATGGAGACATTGAAGAGGAAGTCCAGACTGACAAACGGGCTTGATACCGATGTATCTGAATGGAGAGAGACCTGGCACTCGGCATGAACATTTTACAAGACAAGTATTACCTGTATTGTCTTTTTTTAATTATTGATTTGAATGTATCAATCAATATGGGGAGGGAGAAACCCTGTGTATTCTCCAGCAGGATCAGTGAACTCCTGGTGTATACGGGACACCACACAGGAAGATATGACCACTCTGACAAGTTTGACAAGGTAGCCCCATTTACCACCAGACAAAATGCTGATAGGCACAGTAGCTGTACCAGCTGGGAATGACATGAAAGGTGCACATTGTTACATTAGCAGAACACTGATGCTATTGTATTATGGAAAGGGTTGTTTATTCTACATGGACCTGCATGTTGTCAAAACATGTAGTTTAGAATATCTACACAAATTCAGCAATTTCATTCTTCTCAAATTGTTCTGTAGGCTATTGTCCTATTCAAGCTTCCTCCAGAATCTCACCATACTGTACATCTGCCTGTAGTTATTGAACTCAACCTGCAGGATGTTTCTTTGTTTTGATTGAGTGGGGGGAAACAGCTGTGGGCAAGATTCTGACAGATGGGTGGGTCTTTGTGGTGGTACGGAGCAAATTAGTTTTGCATGTTCTGTCATGGCCGCCAGTATTTCTTCAGGAGCAAGCCAAAAAAACGAGGCCAAATCAGCGGGTGTAGTTCCCCTTTAAGTTGATCATTCACACTGATTGGAGTCATCCTCGGTGGTCAGGATGTGTTGCACCTGTCGCTTCGTTAAGTTTCACCTGTGCTGGCAATGCTCCAGTTGGCATGAGAGATGTTGGAAGAGCTAGGCTGCAGTTTAACTCTCAAAACTCTATGGCTAAAAAGACGTGTAAGACGAGTGTTGTATGTGGAGGATGAGGGCTGCGGTAGATATCTCAGATAGGGGGGAGTGAGGCCTAAGAGGGTTTTATAAATAAGCAACCAGTGGGTCTTGCGATGGGTATACAGAGATGACCAGTTTACAGAGGAGTATAGAGTGCAGTGATGTGTCCTATAAGGAGCATTGGTGGAAAATCTGATGGCCGAATGGTAAAGAACATCTAGCCACTCGAGAGCACCCTTACCTGCCGATATATACATTTTCTCCATAATCTAGCATGAGTAGGATGGTCTTCTGAATCAGGGTTAGTTTGGCAGCTGGGGTGAAACAGGAGCGATTACGATAGAGGAAGCCAAGTCTAGATTTAACTTTAGCCTGCAGCTTTGATATGTGCTGAGAGAAGGACAGTGTACCGTCTAGCCATACTCCCAAGAACTTGTATGCGGTGATTACCTCAAGCTCTAAACCCTCAGAGGTAGTAATAACACCTGTCGGAAGAGGAGCATTCTTCTTACCAAACCACATGATCTTTGTTTTGGAGGTGTTCAGAAGAAGGTTAATGGTAGAGAAACTTCCCTGTCTCCCTCTTTCCTAACCCCTCCCTCTCCCTTCTCCTCCCACTCCCCCCGCCTCTCCTTCTCTTTCCTAACCCCTCTCTCTCCCTTCTCCCTCCCACTCCCCCCGCCTCTCCTTCTCTTTCCTACCCCCTTCCTCCTCTCAAGTTGGTGGGGGTTCTTTTCTTTTAGTTTGACTGTATCAGGCAACTCTAATGGGCATCCCATGGTGGGTGTTAAGACCCTACTCTAGCTTGGCCAGCACTCAGTAGGCACCCCCATTGATGCCTTTCAGAACCTATTTTAAAACCCCACCTGGTTTAGTTTTGGTTGTCAGTGACTCGTTTGTTAGTTCCCTTTATGTTGAGCAATGATTTTGGGTTGGTTATTAGGGAAGTAAGTCGTACAGTCAACACAGGTCCTTGATACAGCAGACGTCATAGTAAGCAAACACCCTTATTTTTTTAAATAATAAGTACTGTTGCCTATGATAAGAATTAGGTGCAGATAGACATGTATTTACCACATCTACAGGGAGTGTGTGTTCTGGGTGGCATGCAGAGGTCCCCGTCTTCACACACACATGAAGAGAGAGGGGTGCTCTGACCCGTGACGTTAAAACCAGCCCCAGCTGGTCGACACCCAGGTCCCAAGCTGGAGAGCAAGGCAATATCATCATTCAACATTACTTACTGTATGATCACCTGCAGTATAGAGCCCCACAGTGGAGGTGTCATAATACCCATAAAACCTAGTGGTCAAACAGGGAAACTTTCAATAGTTTTTCCACCATTCATTTCTCCCATAGGGGATTTTTAGAAACACTTAAAATAAGGCCTGTGCTTCATGTAGACTTACCCTGGCGTGGCGTATTGATAACCATGTAAATCTCTCTCGGACAAGGTGACTTTTATCAATATATTCGACTCGATTTACTCAGACTTGAAAATAGAAATTAGCGTCAAAGTAGACATCATGCAAAACTACAAATCCCTGCAAGCCCTTGCACGTCATCTCTGTCCGATACCTTTACTTTTGGTATTGTGTCAATTTAAAACTTGCACAAGACCGTTCACAGAATTGTCCATTTAAATAAATGTACCCTATTTATTCATTACTACATTTAGCTAACATTAAATAGCCTCAATTCGGCAGGCTCGTCTAGATCATCATGGTATTTGTAGTTCATTATGATAGCAAATTAGCATTTCAATTTGGGGGGGGGGTAAATGGTCAATACAGGCAAATATACTGAAAAAAGTCACCTTCTCCTAGAGAGATTTACACGGTTATCAAAACATCACACCAGGGTAAACCTAAACGAAACGCAGCCCTTATTTTAAGTTTCTAAAATCCCTATGGGGAAAAAAGAATTGTGTAAAAACGACTCTATATTGGTAATACTAGATAACGGACCTGGGTTCAAGTAGTATTTGTTTTTCTTTCAAAAACGTTTGAGCGTTTGATGCAGCGTGCCTGGAGTGCCATATGGCTGGGGTTTGCACTTCTGGTACTATTCCATTGGTCCATTGTGTCAGACAAGTTCAAAAAAATGCTATTTGAATCCAGGTGTTCCATAATATTGCATTAGTGTAAAGACTGATACTAGAGTGTGGGTGGTTTCTTATCCTTGGGTGTTATGGGTATGGCTGATGTACAAACTGTGGTGCCCGTTTCCACTTAAAAGTCCGTCATTCACAACTTCAGACGGATCACTCATGATAATTATATGCACACTATTTACAGAGAGCTATTACCTTGGAAACTCCCATCTGCAAAGGGGCACCGGATCCAGGATCCAGAATCTGTGGTAAACTGTACATAAAATAGCCAGGAGCATGCATGTGTTAGATGAATTTGTTCTGCACACTCAAAGGGGATATGTACAGGAAAGTTCAGATAGTAAGTTGCATTCAGTCGTTGAATTACACCACAGGCAAAGGTGTTGTCTTACCTTCATGCAAAGCTGTGGGTGTGGATCCACCTTGGAGAATGTTACCTGAAAAGAAAGTTAAATGAGGACTTGAATCTATAATAGTTCTTGTAAAACAGTCATATGGTGATATAGCCTTGGTGCCTGACTGTTTCTATGTCATATCAGTCTTTTGTCTTTGAAACAGCCCTTTAACTGTGAAGGAGTTCAGAGGTACAGATGTGAGGCTGATTGATAGAGGCACCTAACCTTCTCCCTGTTGAGGGTCTGTGATGAACCAGCCAGATCGTCACACTCATCGTCCCCTTGTTTTTGGCACAGTGAGATCACCGCAACAACAGGACACACCGGTTCCCATGACAGCAACTCCTCCACCGGGTCAAAGTTAATGCCGGACCACAACTCCTCCAGATCTTTGGAGAAAAGAGACGCGGTCAAAAGCAATGCACTGACAATCTTGCAAATTTCACAATCAACCAATTAATAAAACATGCAGTGTAACAGAAATTGAAGGACACTCACTGTCTCTGAAGGGAAAGACTTGAACTCTGGGTGCATCAGAGTGGCAGACCAGCCCTGTGGGATAAATATATACAGTGCATTCAGAAAGTGTTCAGACCCCTTGACTTTTTCCACATTGTTACGTTACAGCCTTATCATAAAATGTATTAAATAAAACATCCTCATCAATCTACACACAATACCCCATAATGACAAAGCGTAAACAGGTTTATAGAAATGTTTGCAAATGTATAAAAAATATAAACTTATTTGAATAAGTACTCCGACCCTTTGCTATGAGACTCGAAATTGAGCTCAGGCACATCCTGTTTCCATTGATCATGCTCCCGAGTGGCGCAGTGCATCTCAGTGCAAAAGGTGTTACTGCAGTCCCTGGTTCGAATCCAGGCTGCATCACATCCGGCCGTGATTGGGAGTCCCATAGTGAGGCGCACAATTGGCCCAGTGTAGTGTGGGTTTAATTTAAAAAATCGTCCTTGAGATGTTTCTACAACTTGATTGGAGTCCACCTTTGGTAAATTCAATTGATTGGACATGATTTGGAAAGGCACACACCTGTCTATAAAAGGTCCCACAGTTGACAGTCCATGTCAGAGCAAAAACCAAGGCATGAGGTCGAAGGAAAGGGCCGTAGAGCTCCGAGACAGGATTGTGTCGAGGCACAGATCTGGGGAAAGGTATAAGAAATGTTCTGCAGCATTGAAGGTCCCCGAGAACACAGTGGCCTCCATCATTCTGAAATGTAAGATGTTTGGAACCACCAAGACTCTTCCTAGAGCTGGCTGCTCAGCCAAACTGAGCAGTCGGGGGAGAAGGGCCTTGGTCAGGGAGGTGACCAAGAACTTGATGGTCACTCTGACAGAGCCTCTGTGGGGATGTGAAAACCTTTCAGAAGGACAACAATCTCTGCAGCACTCCACCAATCAGGCCTTTATGGTAGAGTGGCCAGAAGAAAAAGCACATGAAGGGCCCACTTGAAGTTTTCCAAAAGGCACCAAAAGACTCATCACCATGAGAAACAAGATTCTCTGGTCTGATGAAACCAAGATTGAACTCTTTGGCCTGAATGCCAAGTGTCACATCTTCACCATCCCTACGGTGAAGCATGGTGGTTGCAGCATCATGCTGTGGGGATGTTTTTCAGCAACAAGGACTTTGAGACTAGTCAGGATCGAGGGAAAGATGAGCAGAGCAGAGTACAGCAAGATCCTCGATGAAAACTTGCTCAGGACCTCAGACGGGCGAAGGTTTACCTTCCAACAGGACAAAGACCCTAAGCACAAGGCCAAGGCAATGCAGGAGTGGCTTCGGGACAAGTCTTTAATGTCTTTGAGTGGCCCAGCCAGAGCCCGGACTTGAAGCTGATCTAACATCTCGAGAGACCTGAAAATAGCTGTGAAGCAACGCTCCCCATCCAACCTGACAGAGCTTGAGATTATCTGCAGAGAAGATTGGGAGAAACTCCCCAAATACAGGTGTGCCAAGCTATTAGCATCATACCCAAGAACACTCGAGGCTGTAATCGCTGCCAAACGTTCTTCAACAAAGTACTGAGTAAAAGGTCTGGATACTTGTTTAAATGTAATATTTTTGAAGTTAAAAGAAAAAAAAATTGCAGCAATTTCTAAAAACCTTTTTTTTGCGTTGTCATTATGGGGTATTGTATCTAGATGGATGAGGGAATACATCAATATAATCCATTTTAGAATAAGGCTGTAACGTAACAAAATGTCAAAAAAGTCCAGGGGTCTTTCGAATGCACTGTAACACCACAATTTCCACAATACAGTCCAGATCGTCATAGACATTTGATTACATAAAGGTCAAACAAAATGATCTAACAAGAAGATAAAGATTGACCTAACTAGATAATGATCAGTTAAAAATCTTTACCTCGATGCAGAGACAGGGCAACGGTGTAGAATACTGCAGAGTAGTATTCTTCAGCACATCCTCCTTTCTGATCTGCGGAGAGGGAACAAGGGTCAGACCTGGGTTCAAACATTATTTGACATACCAGTCTACCTGGAGTGCCAGATGGGCCTGGTTTGCAAATTTGCCACTATTACAAATGAACTTGGAAGTGTACATACACTTAGGTTGGAGTCATTAACTCTACCACTCCATAAATGTCTTATAAACAAACTATAGTTTTGGCAAGTCGGTTAGGACATATACTTTGTGCATGACACAGGTAATTTTACAAATAATTGTTTCCAGACAGATTATTTTACTTATAATTCACTGTATCACAAGTGGGACAGACGTTTACATACACTAAGTTGACTGTGCATTTAAACAGCTTGGAAAATTCCAGAAAATTATGTCATGGCTTTAGAAGCTTCTTTTGACATTGTTTAAGTCAATTGGAGGGTGTACCTGTGGATGTATTTCAAGGCCTACCATCAAACTCAGTGCCTCATTGCTTGACATCATGGGAAAATCAAAAGCAATCAGTAAAGACCTCAGAAAAAAATTGGTTGAACCAAAAAGTCTTGTTCATCCTTGGGAGCAATTTCCAAACGCCTGAAGGTACCACCTTCATCTGTACAAACAGTACAAGCAAGTATAAACACCATGGGACCACATATCCATCATACCGCTCAGGAAGGAGACGCGTTCTGTCTCCTAGAGATGAACATACTTTGGTGCGAAAAGTGCAAATCAATCCCAGAACAACAGCAAAGAAGTGAAGATGCTGGAGGAAACAGTTACAAAAGTATCTATATCCACAGTAAAACGAGTCCTATATCGACATAACCTGAAAGGCTGCTCAGCAAGGAAGAAGCCACTGCTCCAAAACCGCCATAAAAAAAGCCAGACTACGGTTTGCAACTGCACATGGGGACAAAGATTGTACTTTTTGGATAAATGTCCTCTGGTCTGATGAAACAAAAATAGAACTGTTTGGCCATAATGACCAATGTTATGTTTGGAGGAAAAATGGGGAGGCTTGCAAGCCGAAGAACACCATCCCAACCGTGAAGCACGGGGGTGGCAGCATCATGTTGTGGGGGTGCTTTGCTGCAGGAGGGACTGGTGCACTTCACAAAATTGATGGCATCATGAGGTAGGAAATTATGTGGATATATTGAAGCAACATCTCAAGACATCAGTCAGGAAGTTAAAGCTTAGTCGCAAATGGGTCTTCCAAATGGACAATGACCCCAAGCATACTTCCAAAGTTGTGTCAAAATGGCTTAAGGACAAAGTCAAGTTATTGGAGTGACCATCACAAAGCCCTGACCTCAATCCTATAGAAAATGTGTGGGCAGAACTGAAAAAGTGTATGCGAGCAAGGAGGCCTAAAAACCTGACTCAGTTACACCAAGCTCAAATTCACCCAACTTATTGTGGGAAGCTTGTGGAAGGCTACCTGAAACGTTTGACCCAAGTTCAACAATTTAAAGGCAACGCTACCAAATACCAATTGAGTGTATGTAAACTTCTGACCCACTGGAAATGTGATGAAAGAAATAAAAGCTGAAATAAATCATTCTCTCTACTATTATTCTGACATTTTCACATTCTTAAAATAAGGTGGAGATCCTAACTTACCTAAGACAGGGAATTTTTACTAGGACAAAATGTTAAGAATTGCGAAAAACTGAGTTTAAATGTATTTGGCTAAGGTGTATGTAAACTTCCGATTTCAACTGTATGTTGGTTCCATTGTGCAAGGCAAGCTCAATCAAGCCCAGCTAAAGTACTTATAGCACAACTGATTTATGATGCCTGTCTTATACCATCTGGTTGAGGCATTTCTATGACCTTCCTCTTCCCTGTGTTACTATCAGAGTAATGCACAAAGTGTTGACTATCAACTCTTTTACAACACTTACTGGCAGTGGGAGGAGTGCCTAACATTATCAGTGCCAAGCCTGGAATCCACACACTGCTTTCATTTCACTGAGTGAAACAATAGTGAAATATACATTATGGATTCCAGGCTAACCAGGGTCTCACAATTTGAACATTAACGTTTACTCTTTAAGGTCTCCATCTCCTGGAATCTTACCAGTGCGTTGGCCCCTGTGTCTCTACAGGTGTAGTCTTTTCTGTGACACAGTCTCAGGTGATAGTCTTTATCCTCCAACATGTCTGAGACAGACACAGCCAGCTCCTTTCTGTCTGAGTCCACAGTGTACGCTAGCCTCCCAGCTGTCATAGGACACAGTCAGTCAGTAATCACACAGTCAAGGGAAATGGATGCACTGCCAATATCTGTAGGCTGATTGGTACACAAGGAAATGCAGAATGAGTATGTTGTTGTCGGGTTTGGCAAGGCAAAAATGTAGCCTTGTTGAACGCAGAAATAGACTGTCATTGTAACCCATGCTAAGGGATATCTAGAGTGACTCAATTGTTGAGAAATAAAATCTAGCAAACTTACTGATGCATTCTGGAATGTTACTCCGAAGATCTCTGCTGCTACATTCTGAAATATAGTTTAAAACCAAGTTAAGGTTTGTTCTCTGTAAAACAAACAATGCTTCGACATATGATCATTGTGTGTGCACATTGAGTAAGAGCATGACTGCCCTGCTGATCAAGCTGGTCTATGCTGTTTTGCTCAGCAGGGTAGTGTGACTTTCGGTTAGGAAATGAGGGTTTTATGACATTTAAGTGTTTCTGCATTAGACATTTGCTGACTCACTAGTTTTGCTTATGAACGCCTGCAGTGTCAGTTTACTCACCCAACTCAATAGCTCTTAAATAATCAAAGTACAGTCAGGTTTAACCAACATGATCCACTGGGAATCTGTGTGTGCAAGATGCTGAAATGGCGATTTCAATCAATCGGTTGATTATTATGGCATATATCCTCACCTCTACACCATGCTAGCTGATGTGTAGTGAGCGTTCTGGCACAAGATGGTTGCAGTGAATCACCCGTGAGTGCCACACATTGTTGCTGGAAGAGGTATGCTTCCCCCGTATTATGTCAAGCGCTTTGAGTACCTCAGTTAGTAGAAAGGCTCTATATAAATCCAATCCATTATTAGTATGATTATTATTCACCATTGATCACGGTCCTCATCCTCACCTGGGACTTGGTAAGTGCTTGTCCAGGTGACTCCACAGTAGCTTGGATTTGTCTTTAGAGTGACGTGAACGTATTGACCTGGCCACACCTCAGAGCAGTCATTCTGAACCTCCAACTTGAGAAAGAGAGAAGGAAAAGAAACAAATAAACATACCAGCCATTACAAGTGTTCTTAAGCCAGATCCATATCTGTTCCTATCAATAGAGAAGTGTTTTTGTTGCCACAAGCACACATTAATGTACAAAAATGTTTTGCTTGGCTTTGATTAACAGTGTAATGTTCACACAAAAAAAATATCTGACTGTACCTGTTGTCCCTCCAGTCTCTCTGTAGTAGTGTGTATTAGTTTGTAGTATGGTAGGGTGCATGGTGTGGTAGTGTACTACTGTACCTGCTGTCCCTCCAGTCTCTCTCTGGCTACTCTGGGGAAGCTGACGAGCCTACAGATTTCCAACATCATCCCTGCGGTGACAGTGCATATGGAGACGCCATGGATGTGCTCTGAGGAAAAGTAGCATTAAAGAAATCACGAGAATGCAAGCTATACAGGGTCAGTACAAGTATCATAATTACAGTGTATATGTGTGTGTGTGTGTGTGTCAGGGTTGGGCTCAATTCAAATAGAATGCAGTCAATTCAGGAAGTAAACAAATATGACATTTCAATAATCCAAAAAAGTTATTCTCAATAAATTGAAAAGTAGAAATTATTTATTTAAAACCTTTTTAAATGTCAGACATTTTTTCATATTTAAATTTTAGCACTTCCTGAATTGGTTGCCTTCAACCTGTGTGTGTGTGAGCGTACGTGCATGTCACATGCGCTACAGGAAGCAGCGTGACCCTGAATCAAAGGTCCAGATAAGATATTATCGCAGGGGTTTCCCCCCTCAGGCCACCATCTCGCTCTCAGCTGTACAGAACTGACTATGGAAGTACATACTATGGCTCCGTTCATAGTGATCTATCTGGTTTCAGTGGTATGCCGTTTTCACAACATAGGTTGCATTCCAAAAACTTAACAGAAACACCCTCTCCCCTCAGCTCTCAAATTAAGTGGACACTTCTGATGACATGCTATGACATGCTATGTCTGACGAGCTTACACTTGCAGGGCAAGGGGCGAGGGAGGAAGGAATTCTTTTTTTTAAATGGACCACCTACGCCAGGAAATTTGTCACTCCTTCAATTGTGTTTTCAGCCACCGGTAGCTTGTGGGTGCTTTTTATGCGCTACAGTCAATAATGATTGCATGTCTACTGATATTAACTATATAATTATTAATATATGCCTACTGTATGATAGCTAGAAAATGAATTAGGTGACTAACGTTAGCCTGCCTAGCTGGAACCTCTGAAGAAGGAAAATGTTTTATTTCTACAATTTCCAAAAGCTAACCAAACAAAAACATGATTACTTTTACGAGAAGTGTTTGTGCATTAGTAGCACAATTTCTAAATGATTTACATTTGTTTTTAACTTACACTTGAATGTTGACTCAATATTGACACTGACGTTTTACGTGTTGGCTGACTTTAATTAGCGGATGTACAAACATTGCGGTTTGAATTATGGGGCGTGTCAGGCCCTGAAGTGTACATAATTATACACTTGCAAACTCCATTAAAAAGGAAGGCTGATTGACTTTTCTCTCTGCTACCACATAGCAAGCGGTACCAGAGCACCAAGTCTAGGTCCAAGAGGCTTCTAAACAGCTTCTACCCCCAAGCCATATGACTCCTGAATATCTAATCAAATGGCTACCCAGACTATTTGCATTCATTCCCACCCCCCACCCCCCACCCCCCATTTGAACGGTTCAGCAGACCTTTAACCCTCCATAACTGTCTACAGGACTATTGCAGCTCTGTGGGTGTAACATTTATTGACAATTTTGATACCTTCTGGAAACAAAGCTTATGTTGTAAATAGGATGGGATCCACCCAAATCATTCAGATCCCAGATCCTTCCACAGCATTTTAAGGCTGCGTTGAGACAATTACTTATCAATGATCCAAGCCCAGCTCATTTATCCCTACCATTGTGCCGCTGAGTTGTCATAATGCTTCAGCAAATGTACATTATGCCAGCGGTGTTGGAAGGCACAATGTAAGTAACCTAATTGATGTCCCTCTTACTGCTCTGAATGCCTCTGCTGATCCCACAGTAATTTTCATCATAGGGACACTTCAACTATGACAGACAAAATTAGAAAAATACATCCAGAAAATCACATTGTAGGATTTTTAATGAATTTATTTGCAAATTATGGTGGAAAATAAGTATTTGGTCACCTACAAACAAGCAAGATTTCTGGCTCTCACAGACCTGTAACTTCTTCTTTAAGAGGCTCCTCTGTCCTCCACTTGTTACCTGTATTAATGGCATCTGTTTGAACTTGTTATCAGTATAAAAGACAACTGTCCACAACCTCAAACAGTCACACTCCAAACTCCACTATGGCCAAGACCAAACGGGGGGACCTAGTGAATGACCTGCAGAGAGCTGGGACCAAAGTAACAAAGCCTACCATCAGTAACACACTACGCCGCCAGGGACTCAAATCCTGCAGTGCCAGACGTGTCCCCCTGCTTAAGCCAGTACATGTCCAGACCCGTCTGAAGTTTGCTAGAGAGCATTTGGATGATCCAGAAGAAGATTGGAAGAATGTCATATGGTCAGATGAAACCAAAATATTACTTTTTGGTAAAAACTCAACTCGTCGTGTTTGGAGGACAAAGAATGCTTAGTTGCATCCAAAGAACACCATACCTACTGTGAAGCATGGGGGTGGAAACATCATGCTTTGGGGCTGTTTTTCTGCAAAGGGACCAGAACGACTGATCCGTGTAAAGGGAAGAATGAATGGGGCCTTGTATCGTGAGATTTTGAGTGAAAACCTCCTTCCATCAGCAAGGGCATTGAAGATGAAACGTGCCTGGGTCTTTCAGCATGACAATGATCCCAAACACACCGCCCGGGCAATGAAGGAGTGGCTTCGTAAGAAGCATTTCAAGGTCCTGGAGTGGCCTAGCCAGTCTCCAGATCTCAACCCCATAGAAAATCTTTGGAGGGTGTTGAAAGTCTGTGTTGCCCAGCAACAGCCCCAAAACATCACTGCTCTAGAGGAGATGTGCATGGAGGAATGGGCCAAAATACCAGCAACAGTGTGTGAAAACCTTGTGAAGACTTACAGAAAACGTTTGACCTCTGTCATTGCCAACAAAGGGTATATAACAAAGTATTGAGAAACTTTTGTTATTGACCAAATACTTATTTTCCACCATAATTTGCAAATAAATTCATTAAAAACCTACAATGTGATTTTCTGGATTTTTTTTTCTCAAGTGTGCCTATGATAAAAATGACAGGCCTCTCTCATCTTTTTAAGTGGGAGAACTTGCACAATTGGTGGCTGACTAAATACTTTTTTGTCCAACTGTAGCTTAATAAACAAGGTTCATGAAATCAATAATTTACTAGCAACAGCTGACGTTCATATTCTGACACCCTCTGAAACTCTCTTAGATAATACCTTTGATGTTACAGTGGTAGCAATACATGGTTATGAGATCTACAGAAAATATAGAAATGCCAAAGGTGGAGTTGTGGTGGTTTATCTTCAGAACAATATTCCTATAAAGCTTAGGGAGGATCTCATGTTACATACTGTTGAAGTAATGTGGCTACAGGTTCATCTGCCTCACCTAAAGCCCATTCTGGTGGGAAGCTGATATAGACCACCAAGTGCTAACAGTCAGTATCTGGATAACGTGTGTAATGCTTGATAATGTATGTGATATCAACAGAGAGGTATATTTTCTGGACGATTTAAATGTTGACTGGCTTTCATCAGGCTGCCCACTCAAGAGAAAGATTCAAACTGTAACCTGGTTCAGGTTATCAGTCAATCAGTCGACCTACCAATCAGGATGCTGCCTTGTAGGCTGTTTCATATGTAAGGCTCTGCCGACAGCCTTCAAGGCAGCATTCTGATATCAGCCTCTGAGGCTACTATTGAATCTGATCACCCTGTAAGGAATAGAGCTCTCCCCCTGGATTAGATGTGCATCTAACTATAACTAACTATACTAACTATACTTTGACAACTAATCTGCCTGCAATGAGCATTACCTATGAAACAGCCTACAAGGCAGCATCCTGATTTGTTAGCCTTTAAGGCTAAAATTTAACCTGATCAGCCTATCAGGAATGGAGCTCACCCACTGTAAATGCAAATTATCCACAAAACACGGTGTCCCTTAAAATACACATATCTGTTATGCAAGCTAACAACCAGCATAGATAACAAGCTAGCTTACTAGCTAACAAGACTACCTAGCTAACTCACAAGACTAGCCAAGTTAGCTGCGTGGTTCTTTGCATGCAATGGCTCTGGTCTTTGGGGCAGCATGCAGCCCGGGAGACAGTGCTGGCTCAGGCATTGTTCAGGGCTTACATGCCCCGCATTGCGATCAATGCAGCCACAGGGCTCGTTGATTAAGTGGTTATCGTGCACCTGAACATATTCATGGATAATGCATGATACTTTTGATTATCTCGTGATCTCGACATGTAGTGATAACGAGTATGTAGTGATAATGAGATAAATAAGTTATTATCTTGACATAACGAGGGACCAATTTTTGGAATATGTCCTCTCTGGACTTCCTGTAAATCCTTGACGTTAACAAGGCAGAAAATATTTCAACATGAAATCTCAAAACAGAGAGCCCAACCTACCACTGAGCTGAAGAGCAGTGTGAACTCGAAAGTGAAGAGAGCACTTCTGTTTCCCCTCACACCTCATCACTGTGGACAGGCTGACGTTGTGGAAGAGAACACTGGTGTTGAGGCCTGCTTTCTGGGTCCTGCATGGGGCAAAGGAATCTGTATGGGGAAACAGGAGGTTAAAGTCAGTGGATGTATTCAAGTTCAAGCTTTTTTCCATAATAAATTCATTGGAAATCTTACTCACATTCAAAATAGCTAAACTTTAAGGACAAATGTATACAAATATACAACAACCAGCAATATCCAACAGCCAGCAATGTAATGACAAAAAAGGAGTCAACTCTACTCATACTTCATGCGAAAGCCCTGACTACTACCTTATCAGATGATAGATATCAAATCAAATTTTAGTCTACTTGGACTATGACTATTGTACTGTATGGGGGTTCCATGCTTCAATGAACAAACCTGCAAAAGTTGTATCACTCAGACCACCCATACCTCAAACATTGGAACTGGATCCTTGCATTGTAAATGTATTTCAGACATCAATTTATATCTGATCACAGGACACATCAGAGATTTACCATAGTGTCATTGTCAACACAATCAAGCACACACACAGAGTATAACAACATTGTTTGTAATGGGTATATTGTATTGCACTCACAGTGGGTTTTACTTTTGCAATGGAGGCCCTGCAGAGAGAAGATGAAAGACAATGTAAGATGTTTATTTATGCACTTGATATACACTTTATACTACTTATACACATTATACACTTAACAGAGTACTCACAACCCCAGCTGTGCAGTACAACAACAAAAAACAAGCCCAGCTGGCCACTATTCCGGCTAACAATTCTAGGGAGAGAGTACGTTTTTGTAACATTACCCGTAATGTTCCCCTAATGTTTGATTGTCCAGTTTTCCATTAGTTAGGGCTGTGTTTGTGTGAACATTCCCTCAAACAGAATATATCTAGAATGTGGTTACAATGTTCTCAGAATATACAACAATGTTCTAGACACTTTTCATGGGAAGTTTCAAGAACATTTGCGTCCAGTTTTCTAAGGGTTAGGAGAATATTGCAGGAACATTTGTGTATTAGTTGTCAGGACATTTTTTGTCTGTTGGCAAGGTTATGGATACTGACACACACAATGCTTTTCACTTGCATATTTGACAAACATGATTACATTGTGCATGTTCATTTCTACAGTCATTATTATTCAACATGTCCTCACCTGGGATTTGAACTCACAAGTTATCAGTTCACACCATTCAGATATTTTTTACTCCACCATGCCTGTCAGTTATCAGTTCATTTGACTGTTCTCTCATCTTTGACTTATTTCCAACAATTTCTCTATTCTGCCCTACAAAGACCAAAATGCAGTAAATAGGAATTTGGTTTTAAAATCTTTGATCTGTTGTATTGGCCAGGTACAGTATATTATCTGATAAATGTGGTAATTAGTTTCCTGACACAAGAACAAGCCAGTTGATCAGAATGCATCATGGTATCAGAAATTGCGGTCTGTCTAGAAATACAAATATTTTGAAGTCGGGGGAGTCATCCTACTCTCACATTCTTAGCAATATATGTTAATGTCATTATTTGGCAACAGTTACAACACACCCATCTGATCTAATTCAAATGGGTTTCTCATTCTAGATAGATGAGCATCTAAAAGAAAACTCTTGTCTTTTTGAAATCCACACCACATGTAGAACAAACGTGTCTGATTAGGAATCCCATCGGCTTTCATCACTGCATTTCTAGCGTCATACACACCTTGACACACCTGTATTTGGGGCGTTTCTCCCATTCTTCTCTGCATATAATCTCAACCTCTGTCAGGGTGGATGGGAAGCGTTGCTGCACAGCTTTTTTCAGGTCTTTCCAGAGATGTTCGATCGGTTTCAAGTCCGTGCTCTGGCGGGGGCATTCAGAAACTTGGCAGGACATTCAGAAACTTGTCCCGAAGCCACTCCTGCGTTGTTTTGGCTGTGTGCTTAGCCTCTCTGGGATAGGGGGCGGTATTTTCACGTCCAGATGAAAAGTGTGCCCAAAGTAAACTGCCTGCTACTCAGGCCCGGAAGCTAGGATATGCATATTATTAGTAGATTTGGATGGGGAACACTCTGAAGTTTCTAAAACTGTTTGAATAAAGTCTGTGAGTATAACAGAACTGATTTGGCAGGCGAAACCCCGAGCACAATCCATCCAGGGAAAACATTTCTTGAGGTTAATCTGTTTTCCATTGGTTTTCTATGGCAAGCCCGTTTTAATAGAAATATGCTTGCAGTTCCTATAGCTTCCACTAGATGTCAACAGTCTTTAGAAATTGGTTGATGTTTTTCTTTTGAGAAATTATGAAGTAGCCCTGTTATTTTCCTATGTCACTCCAGGTGCACTCTAATGTTTTGGTGCGTGCGACCTGGAACGTGCTTTTACAATGAGCCTGTCCTCCTATAGCTCCTCCCATCAGCCTCTGATGCGAACACAGGCAGAAAGTATCAAGGCTAACAGAGGAGTATACTACAAAGCAGGATCAATGAGTTAGCCAGATAACATTGACAAGCAACCAGAAATAACTATTTTATAGCTCATATTCTTGATGATGAATGTTGGGATCACAAAATCAACCAAATTTGCTAGCGGTGCTAATACAGATGTAGGATCTTAATTTGATCCAGTTTACAGCTTCAGTAGAGCAGGAAAATAGTCCTGCAGCAACAGGAACTTTCAATTATTATATGGATTGTTATTCATGGACATTTTTTGTAGCGGTTGATTGACATTTTTCATTTGGGCAAAACCAGTCTGACATTTTAAAGTGGAAATTCTGAAATTTAGGAGCCTTTTTAAACCTTGAATACAGTACAAGTCTGCATTTCATGGAAAGTTCTCAGCAACAGAAGAGGGATCAAATTAAGATCCTACATTTTGTAGCTCTTAAAATACTGCATGTGATTTTTCAAAGTTAAATACTTTAAAAAATCATTTTACACACTTTATATCTGATTCTGGGATTAGTCATTAAAGTTCAGAATGGAGTATATATTTCATATAAATATATTATATCAAGATTTTAAATAACACAGCTACCCTTTCAAAGCCTCCCGCGACCCAATTTGGGTCTCCAACCACCAGTTAAGAATCTATCCAGGGTCGTTTTGTAATCGTTAAACTACATCACAATATTGAAGTTTCAAATGGTCAACACACCTAAGTGATAACTCTTCATGTCCTACACTCAGCCACTGTGTTTCACTGTATTAAATGTAAAAGTTCAGTCAGAGTATAGTCAGAGCCACTGCCAAATGAAGTGATGAACTCTAATGGTGTAGCAACTCCACATAATCATTATAATCCTTTACTTTGTTTGGTTGCCATGGTTGCTCAGAATATATGGGGAATATGATATCAAGGTTCTATTACGTGCAAGAGGGAAAATATGATACACTGATACTACAACCTATTGGTCATGGTATGACAAACACTACTCTCACTTCTGATTATTGTCAACAGTACAGTATGCTCTGTTTGTAGTTAAGCTATAGTCCGTTTTTAGAAGCAATAGTAATAATATTAGCAGTAGTATTCAAAGTGAAAGCAGCTATGCTGCTCATAGACACTTGAGAAGTGTTTGAAACAGAAACAGTGTTTCCTCAGAAAGATACAGGAAGGGTGATTTCCTACCTTGGAGCATCTGGTTTTACATTCCTGGATCCTTTCCATTCCTTCCCCTTGGGCCAGAGAGAGCCCATAGAGAGACACCATCAATATAGTAGTTAAAATCATCTTCACTCCCAGTCCTGCGACCTCACTATAGTGCTGAAGTCTGTTCAAAGTTTGGTTGGGAGATGTCTTCTTTCAGGTATGCTGGTTTGGTATTGTACTCTAGCTGTGTGAGGCAGGCGGCTGGTCTGTAGCTAACCCTGTCTGTCACTGTGCCTCTTCCAGTAAGGGATGGTTGTAGTGTAGTAGATGGTTCACAGACAAGAGAGACAAAAGCCCCACAGATGACAAGTAGGGCGATGATTGCATTTTAAATAGAGGGAAATCTAGAGCCTGCCCACAAGGCTCTCTCCCTCTCCCTCTCCCTATCCCTCTCTCTCTATATATATATATATATATATATATCTCGCTCTCTCTCTCTCTCTTTCAGTTATTCTTAACCACTTAATTGTTAACATTTCAAGACACTCTAGGCATTGCCCAGGTATATTGACGAGAGCTTAAGACAATATTGTGCAATGTATCAAGGTGGGGCAGCTTTTAGTCTTTTTTTTCTGTCAGCAGAATTATTTCCTTCGGGTTCCTAAAGAAAGTATTTCCTTTAGAGTCAGATATTTTATGGGCTACATGCAGTAGCTAGTATTAGTACTGCTATGTGTACTTAGTCCAAAATATGTTACAGTATTGCTATTGTAAGAAAATCAAACCTACAGTAACTCATATACAACAAAAATATAGATTGTAATTTGTCCATGAAATGTAATGTTGATGCATTGCCGTTATGAATAGACAGGTGCAGATTATGCAGATTATGAATAGACATAATCTGCACGTGAGGAATTTGTCATGTTTGTGAAGGAAGTGATCTGTGGAGTGTGGAAACATCCCACACAGTACACATACAGTACCTACACTGCACTGTATCAATGTTGCTATGTCCACAGTAATCTCAGTTAACCCAGAACAAAAATTTTGCGTAATTTGTACCTTTTACGTTTACGTATTCTGTCCACGAGAGATTGTCTGCAGTGCCATTTTGCCATTTCACAACAAATGTTTGTAGCTAAATGACTTAAATGTAAATGTATAGAGGAAAATGACTGTTACATCCTGAGACACCTGTTTTACCTGTAGGTTTAGTATAGAGCACGTTTATAGAAAAGAGCGCGAAAAGGTCCTCCCGAGTGGCGCAGCTGTCTAACGCACTGCATCGCAGTGCTTGAGGCGTCACTACAGACCCTGGTTCGATCCTGGGCTGGGTCGTAGCTGGTCGAGACCGGGAGACCCATGAAGCGGTGCAAAATTGGCCCAGCGTCGTCCGGGTTAGGGGAGGGTTTGGCCAGCTGGGATGTCCTTGTCCCATTGTGCTCTAGCAACTCCTGTGGTGGGCCGGGCGCATGCTGACATGGTCACCAGTGGTACAGTGTTTCCTCCGACACATTGGTGCAGCTGACTTCCGGGTTAAGCGAGCAGTGTGTCAAGAAGCAGTGTGGCTTGGCAGGGTTGTGTTTCGGAGGATGCATGACTCTCGATCTTCATCTTTCCTGAGTCCATACGGGAGTTGCAGTGATGGGACAAGACCATAACTACCAATTGGGGAGAAAAGGGGGTAAATTTGATGTAAACATGTATTAAAGAAAAGAGAGGAAAAGATGGTCCTAGTACACAGGACTGTATTGGTTGCTGTGTGCAACTTGACAGGAAAGACCACTGAAAAACGGAAGTTTCTAAAGAGCAAACCAATTATCTTCCATTATTGAAATGCCACCATCAAACAGAACCATACACAGAGATATATGGCTCTGGCTACCATTGATTTACGTCTGAAGTTTCATCGTCATGGAAGGCTTTGATGAGATAAACTGGAAAAGGAAACACAGACATGTTCCCCTGTTTATCTCAGACAGTGATTGCAGTCATACAAATGTTCTCATAACGCATTCACAATCAAACCATTTAAAAAAGGAACTTTTTTCAATAAACAACATGTCTATGTGTGCCTGTAGCCATGGTGAGAATGACGCATTTTCTTTATTCAACCATAAAGCCCCCATGGCAGCTGCTGACAGAAATGAAAACATCTCAAAATACCTGCAGAAGATGCACCCGGGCTATATTCAAACATCTGTAGCCTAGTTTTAGTGCAGCCATACAGTTAAAAATGGAAGAAAGAAGGAAAAACCCGAAAGCGAAAGAGAAAAAGAAAGAAGGGACCCTCTTTGAACTCCTGAAGGAAATCCCATGTTTCTGATGCTTGGAAAAGAGATAAGATGTTGACATGTCCTCACAGGTGTAGTTGTATGGGCTATCCCCGTGTACCAAGGAGCAATATATTACTGGAATTTGATGTTCTTCTCTAGCCTTAAAATCAAATCAAATTTTATTGGTCACGTACACATGGTTAGCAGGTGTTATTGCGAAGGTAGTGAAATGCTTGTGCTTCTAGTTCCGACAGTGCAGCAATATCAACAAGTAATCTAACAATTCCACAACAACTACCTAATACACACAAATCTAAGTAAAGGGATGGAATAGGAATATGTACATATAAATATAAATATATGAATGAGCAATGACAGAGCGGCATAGGCAAGATGCAATAGATGGTATGAAATACAAATCAAATCAAATTTGTCACCTGCGCCGAATACAACAGGCATTCGACCTATGACCTTACAGTCAAATGCTCACTTACAAGCCCTTAACCAACAATGATTTAAGACGTTCCGAAAAAATAAAATAAAAATAAGTAGAAAATAGAAAATAAAAGTAACAAATAATTCAACCGCAGCAGTAAAATAACAAGCGAGGCTATACGCAGGTAGTACCAGTACAGAGTCAATATGCGGGGGCACCGGTAGGTCGAGGTAATTGAGGTAATATGTACCTGTGGGTAGAGTTAGAGTGACTATGTATAGATTATAAACAGAGAGTAGCAGCAGCGTAAAAGAATGGTCTGCGTAGCCCTTTGATTAGCTGTTCAGGAGTCTTATGGTTTGGGGGTAGAAGCTGTTAAGAAGCCGCTTGCCATGGGGTAGCAGAGAGAACAGTCTATGACTAGGGTGGCTGGAGTTTTTGACAACTTTTAGGGCCTTCCTCTGACATCATTATTAAAGTGGCATTAAATAAAGTGACAAGTGATCAATTTGTTAGAGTGGGCAATGATTTCAAGTCTGTATGTAGGCAGCAGCCTCTCTCTGCTAGAGATGGCTGTTTAACAGTTTGATGGCCATGAGATAGAAGCTATTTTTCAATCTCTCTGTCCCAGCTTTGATGCACCTGTACTGACCTTGCCTTCTGGATTGTAGTGGGGTGAACAGGCAGTGGCTGAGGTGGTTGTTGTCCTTGATCTTTTTGGCCTTCCTGTGACATCGAGTGCTGTAGCTGTCCTGTAGGGCAGGTAGTTTGCCCACGGTGATGCGTTGTGCAGACCGCACTACTCTCTGGAGAGCCCTGCGGTTGTGGGCGGTGCAGTTTCCATACCAGGCGGTGACACAGCCCGACAGGATGCTCTCAATTGTGCGTCTGTAAAGGTTTGTGAGGATTTTAAGCCTCCTGAGGTTGAACAGCCTTCAGTTGCGCCTTCTTCACCACACTGTCTGTGTGGGTGGACCATTTCAGTTTGTCCATGATGTGTACGCTGAGGAACTTAAATCTTTCCACCTTCTCCACTGCTGTCCCGACGATGTGGATAGGGGGGGTGCTCCCTCTCCTGTTTCCTGAAGTCCACGATCATTTTCTTTGTTTTGTTGACAATGAGTGAGAGGTTGTTTTCCTGACACCACACTCTGAGTGACCTCACCTCCTCACTATAGGCTGTCTCGTCATTGTTGGTGATCAAGCCTACTACTGTTGTGTCGTCTGCAAACTTGATGATCGAGTTGGAGGTGTGCATGGCCACGCAGTCACGGGTGAACAGGGAGTACAGGAGGGGGCTGAGCATGCACCCTTGTGGGGCCCCAATGTTGAGGATCAGCAAAGTGGGGATGTTGTTTCCTACCTTCGCCACCTGGGGGCGGCCTGTCAGGAGGCCCAATCGCGCAGGGCAGAGTTGAGACCCAGGGCCTCAAGCTTGATGATGAGGTTGCAGTGTACTGTGGTGTTGAATACTGAGCTGTAGTCAATAAACAGCTTTCTTATGTAGGTATTCCTCTTGTCCAGATAGGATAGGGCAGTGTGATGGCGATTGCATCATCTGTGGACCTATTGGGGTGGTATGCAAATTGCGGTGTGTCTAGTGTGACAGGTAAGGTGGAGGTGATATGATCCTTCACTAGTCTCTCAAAGCACCTCATGATGACAGAGGTGAGTGCTACGGGGCAATAGTCATTCAGTTCAGTTACCTTTGCCTTCATAGGTACAAGAACAACGGTGGCCATTTCGAAGCATGTAGGGACAGAAGACCGGGATAGGGAGAGATTGAATATGTCCGTAAACATACAAGCCAGCTGGTCCAGCTGGTCTGCGCATGCTCTGAGCACGGCGGCTAGGGATGCCGTCTGGGTCTGCAGCCTTGCGAGAGTAAACACGTTTAAATGTCTTACTCACGACGGCCAGGAAGGAGGAGAGCCCACAGACCTTGGTAGTGGGCCGCGTCGGTGGCACAGTGCTATCCTCAAGGCGGGCAAGTAGGTGTTTAGTTTGTCTCGAAGCAAGATGTCGGAGTCTGTGACTGATTTTCTTTTTGTAGTCTGTGATTGTCTGTAGAACCTGCCACCATACGTCTTGTGTCTGAGCCATTGAATTGCGACTCCACCTTCTCCATGTACTGACATTTCGCTTGTTTGATTGCCTTGCGGAGGGAATAACTACACTGGTTCACGCTTTCAGTTTTGCGCAAATGCTGCCATATATCCACGGTTTCTGGTTAGGGTAGGTTTTAATAGTCACAGTGGGTACGACATTTCCTATGCACATCCTTATCAACTCACTCACCGACTCAGCATATAAATCTATATTATTCTCTGAGGCTACCCTGAACATTTCCCAGTCCGAATGATCAAAACAATTTTGAAGCATGGATTCCGATTGGTCAGACGAGCGTTGAATGGTCATTGTCACTGGTACATCCTGTTTGAGTTTCTGCCTATAGGAGTGGAGAAGCAAAATAGAGTAGTGGTCAGATTTGCCGAATGGAGGGCGGGGAGGGCCTTGTATGCATTGCGAAAGTTAGAGTAGCAGTGATGCAGTGTTTTGCCAGCCCAGGTACTACAATGAATATGCTAATAGAATTTAGGTAGCTTTGTTCTCAAATCTGCATTGTTAAAATCCCCAGCTACAATAAATGCAGCCTCGGGATATATGGTTTCCAGTTTTCATAAAGTCCAGTGTAGTTCCTTGAGGGTCGTTGGGGTATCGGCTTGAGGGGAAATATACATGGCTGTGACAATAACCGACAAGAATTATCTTGGGAGATAATACGGTCAGCATTTGTTTGTAAGGAATTCTAGGTCAGGTGAACAGAAGGACTTGAGTTCCTGTATGTTGTTACAATTACACCATGATCCATTACTCATGAAACATACACCCCCACCCTTCTTCTTCCCAGACAGATGTTTATTCCTGTTGGCACGACGAACAAAGAATCCCGGTGGCTGTATCGACTCCAACAGCATGTCCCCAGAGAGCCATGTTTCCGTGAAACAGAGTATGTTTCAATCCCGGAAGTCTCTCTGCAAAGCAACCCTTGCCCTAAATTCGTCAATAGCATGTAAGTGGCGTAATTAATAGCATGTATTGATGTTGGGAATAGAGACAGATAAGAGGTTGTCAGACAGGTCCTTGTTTTATGATCTCATATAATTATGACTCCGTGACTGTGAATGGGAAAATTGCATGTGTGAGACCATTGAACCCATTATTATCTGAAGGCTGCAAGGGACAAGGGGAAATTCTTCAGGCGTAAAGGATGTCTTACTGGAAGTAGCACATATTTTCTATAGATTTAAGCATGTTTGGTTATGGTTCTTGGCGCAAAATCATCCCCTAGGGTACACAAAATGATTTGTAGTGATGTAAGTATTTTGTAAACATCTTGAAAAGTACCTTAATCAGTCTTATCTCTCTGTGTAATGACTCCATCTACTGGATATGACTGTGTATTACATTGTGTTTCTAGAAAGGTACAGTAAGAGGTACAGTCTGTTGGTCAGCATCAATCTGTCATTCAGAGCAGGTGTGGCAAAGGCTGTTTTGAGCCCCACCTGTTTAGGAAAAAAGACTCACCATTTTGAATATTATTTTGGCATTAATAAGTGTCAAATATCAGTTTGACAACAATGCAAAAAATATAATAAAAAGTTTGAATTCACACAAATGTCCTTGCTTTTGAAAGAAAAGCACCTTTTTTTTGTCCATTTAAAAAAACATTAAATTGATCAGAAATACAGTGTAGACATTGTTAATGTTGTAAATGTTGTAATGTTGTACAGCAGTGAAGGCTGCTGAGGGAAGGACAGCTCATAAATAATGAAAGGACAGCTCATAATAATGGAAGGACATCAAACACATGGAACCATGTGTTTGAAGTATTTGAAAACATTCCACCAATTCCTCTCCAGCCGTTACCACGAGCCTGTTCTCTCCAATTAAGGTGCCACCAGCCTCCTGTGACTTGCAGTAAATATATACACACATTAAAATACAAAAACACAGTCATGGGAAGCACAAATAAAACATCCCAAATTACCCAGAAAAACAGTTACATTCTTCCACAAATAAGTCATCCATTAATACTTTAATGGGTAACAGAATATCAAGATGAAATATATTTTGAATTTTGTTCCAGCAATACGGTGCATTAAAACTAAAAGCAGATTTACCTCGCTCAGTGGAGACCCTAGGAAACTCAAGAGTTAACCAATCCCGTTAACGGGTTAGGCAACTCAGGTGTCTATACTTCAACAGCAAAGTTAGATAAGATGGAAGTTTATGAAGTAGGGCCTTGTAAACATAAAAGGAGTAATATAGAGCTCTACGGGTCTTTAGCGAAGTCCAGCCAACCTTTCGATACCAGATGCAGTGATGAATATCAAAAGTGTCTCCTGTAACAAAATGAAGGGCACGATGGTAGATGGCATCCAAAGGTTTAAGAGTAGCATCAGAAGCACTTTGATAAATCATATCACCATAATCAAGAACAGATAAAGGTTCACTGAATAATCCGCTTCCTACTGCTTAGAGAAAGGCACTATCTGTTTCCGTAGGAAAAGACAACTTTAAATCCTAGCTTCTTAAAGTTAAACATCAAATCCATAACATATGGACTTGATGAAGCTGCCCGACTAGAGCTACCTGCTGCAGAAAGGTAAGATTTCTCCATCACTTTATGTAGAATACTTAGCTAGATCTTCTGTCGGCTGATGGTGTGAATTGACTGAGAAATAATGAACCTCCGTTACTGTAAATGGTTACATATCTGGAGGTTTGCATAGCTAACTTAGGAATTGCTTACACATACAACAACATCCAGTCAAGCTATAGACCAGGGGTGTCAAACTCATACCGTGGAGGGCTTAGTGTCTGCACTATTAAGACCTAGACAATTAAGACCAAGACAACTAGGTGAGGGGAGGGGTGAGGGGAGTTCTTTAATAATTAGCGACCTTAATTCATCAATCATGTTCAATTATGTGTGTGTGTGTGTGTGTGTGTGTGTGTGTGTGTGTGTGTGTGTGTGTGTGTGTGTGTATTCTGAATGTTCCCGCAGGAGAAAAGCACAGTATGGCATCTGAGCTGATCATCATGAATGTCATGTAGTCATCAGCCAATACAGTAAGTTAAAATAACACTTTTAATTGGTATGGGTATACTAAACCAACGTCTTTTCCTACTCACTGAAGGCAGATGTAGGCTATACCCTTCAGTTGTGAACACGACTATTGCTGTGATATTTGGCCTACTTCTCTGAATGTATACAGGTGTAGGATCACCCTGTTGTTGCAGGAAATGTCCTGCACAGCAGGAAATGCAAACTTGTACTGTATTCAAGATTTAAAAAGGCTGAAATTTCCACTTTAAATATATCACTATTCTTAGACGTCAGCTGAGACCCTCCTCTCCTTCCCCACCCTTCAAAGAAATACCCCAATTTACACTTCCTGTTAAGCATGATGCTCTCAAAGTGTCTCTCCATTTCTCTCATGTCGTGTGGTTTTAGCTCACTCTCCCTTTCTCTCCAGGATACATCAGGGGAAGTTGTTTTTCTGTTGGCACCAATCCCATGCTGACAGGCTGCCAAGTCAACTACTTTATCCCCCTCATACTAAACTTTGCTCACTCTTGTTCAACTGCCCTTTGATTAAATCAGTTAAATTCAATGTTCAAGTGTGATTTTTACTGACCGTTGACAGATAGAGGGATGTGGGTGTGGGGGGAGAGAGTGTCGTGGAAATATTCACTCAATCATATTTCTCCGATACCGGAACTTGTGAATTCAAAATAGACTTTATTACAAAGTAACAAGCCGAGCTGGCAAACGGACCAACTACCGGACTCAGTCTGTCCACTCCTTTTATACAGTTTCATGCTTATACCAGTTTCATAGTCCCTCCATTTTATGCTAATAACCATATCCCCTTGGCTTTACTCCACTATTGTTTCCAAATCTAAGTTCTTTCCTCTAGGCGGGGTTTCCCCTCCCCTCTAGTTCCTTGGATCAATTATATTGGTGGCACACCTATACATTATTTCCAGAAAGTAATAAGTGCAGATTACTACAAGCAATTATAAGATTGCTACATGCCATTATCGGACTATAATATTACTACGGGCCATTATAGGATTAAGTACAGATAACTATAGGCCATTATAGAATTATACCAATAAGTATACTTAATCCCAGGATTACACATAGTGCCTTTGCTTACTTCCTTTAGTGCTATTTAGCTTCTTAACAGAAAACACCCATAAGAGTGGATAGATGGGTGTAGATGGGATTGGTTGAAGAAACTCCCTTTCCCCCTACCTCCCTTCCTTCTCTTGATAAGTAATACAAGTGAATGAAATTGCTGCATATATCCTGTGATCCAAAATCAAATAAAATATTTTCTACGCTACAAGCTAAGACAAAATTAGATTTCATGATATTACTTTGTCTTTACACATCTATTTACTACAGGCAAAATGCAGTCACCCTCCACCAGTTAGCACTTCCTGTTTTTAAGCCTGTTTGCACATTTTAAGGTAAAGCACTTTGAATGAAGTATCAAAAATGTGACACTGGCTGTATTATTATGCATATCAGGCTTGAGGCTACAGCCCACGAACAAATGACCAGACAGGATACCCCACACTCCTCCAGTACACTCTTCTCCCCGTCCCCACTTACTTACACACATACAATTCAAGAAAGATCTGTGTGTATTCACAAAGTCTCTCATTAAATGGTCTGCGTCTCAATTTCCTGCAACAGGGTGATCAAATTAAGATCCGACACCTGTATACATATATTCTTTCCATGAAATAGACTGACCAGGTGAATCCAGGTCAAAGCTATGATCCTAGATTGATGTCACTTGTTAAATGTACTTCAATCAGTGTAGATGAAGGACCGGAGACAGGTTAAATAGTGTTTTTTTAAGTCTTGAGACATGGATTGTGTATGTGTGCCATTCAGAGTGTGAATGGGCAAGACAAAAACATTGAAGTGCCTTTGAACGGGGTATGGTAGTAGGCACCAGTTTGTGTCAGGAACAGCAACGCTGCTAGGATTCTTCTGCTTAAGTATCTCATGTGTATCAAGAATGGTCAGAATGGACATCCAGCCAACTAGACACAACTGTGGGAAGCATTGGAGTCAACATGGGCCAACATCCGTGCGGAACGATTTTGACACCTTGTAGAGTCCATGTGCCATGAATTGAGGCTGTTCTGAGGTTTTCCTAATGTTTGGTATTGTTGAAACAATAGTCGTATTCACAACTGAAGAGTATAGCCTATGTCTGCCTTTCAGTGAGCACGAAAGGATGTAGGTGATGTATACACATACCAATAAAAGGGCTTATTTTAATTTTTTCCCCTTTCATTATGATGCGGTGGATTACACGTTCACCGTCTACCGTAGCACTGTAGTAACTATCACACTCAACTGAACGACTTGATTAGTGTAGTGTTAGCTAGCTACATAGTTGTCTTTGCTGTCTTCGTCCAAGATAATTGTGTAGTTTAGAGTGTGGAGTCTTAGAGTGATAATTGCGTTATTATCGTATTTCGTCGTCCTCCTATCTGCCTAGCAGCTAGCCAGCTAGCATACGTTCACCGGCTACCGTAGCACTGTAGTAACTATCACACTCAACTGAACGACTTGATTAGTGTAGTATTAGCTAGCTACATAGTTGTCTTTGCTGTCTTCGTATCCAAGATAATTGTGTAGTTTAGAGTGTGTAGTCTTAGAGTGATTATCTTAATTCACCGAGGTTAGCTAGCCAGCTATTTTGTCGTCCTTAACGTAGGAGACACTCCTAGCTAGCCAATAGCCAGCCAACGTCTACTGAATAGAACTTTCGCATTCTGGTCGCATTCCGCTTCGCTCCACAGGTAGTATCACATTTTCATTTCATTTCATTACAGTCCCAACGGTGTGATTTGTTTGATCGTAGCTAGCTACATAGCTAGCTACATAGCCGTCTTTGTTTCAAAGATAATTGTGTAGTCTAGAGCGATTTTCTAGGTTAGCTAGCCAGCTATTGTCGTTCTCCTAACGCAACGTAACGTAACCAACACTGCTAGCTAGCCAGCTAGCTCCCGAAAAGCAGCATTGTAGAAACTTCACACTCAACGGTACGACTTGATTAGGGTAGTGTCAACAACGCAGCTAGCCTACCCCAGCAGTACTGTATCATTTTAATCATTTTAGTCAATTAGATTCTTGCTACGTAAGCTTAACTTTCAGAACATTCGAGACGTGTAGTCCACTTGTCATTCCAATCTCCTCTGCATTAGCGTAGCCTCTTCTCTAGCCTGTCAACTATGTGTCTGTCTATCCCTGTTCTCTCCTCTCTGCACAGACCATACAAACGCTCCACACCGCATGGCCGCGGCCACCTAATCTGGTGGTCCCAGCGCGCACGACCCACGTGGAGTTCCAGGTCTCCGGTAGCCTCTGGAACTGCCGATCTGCGGCCAACAAGGCAGAGTTCATCTCAGCCTATGCCCCCTCCAGTCCCTCGACTTCTTGGCTCTGACGGAAACATGGATCACCACAGACAACACCGCTACTCCTACTGCTCTCTCTTCGCCCGCCCACGTGCTCTCGCACACCCCGAGAGCTTCTGGTCAGCGGGGTGGTGGCACCGGGATCCTCATCTCTCCCAAGTGGTCATTCTCTCTTTCTCCCCTTACCCATCTGTCTATCGCCTCCTTTGAATTCCATGCTGTCACAGTTACCAGCCCTTTCAAGCTTAACATCCTTATCATTTATCGCCCTCCAGGTTCCCTCGGAGAGTTCATCAATGAGCTTGATGCCTTGATAAGCTCCTTTCCTGAGGACGGCTCACCTCTCACAGTTCTGGGCGACTTTAACCTCCCCACGTCTACCTTTGACTCATTCCTCTCTGCCTCCTTCTTTCCACTCCTCTCCTCTTTTGACCTCACCCTCTCACCTTCCCCCTACTCACAAGGCAGGCAATACGCTCGACCTCATCTTTACTAGATGCTGTTCCTCCACTAACCTCATTGCAACTCCCCTCCAAGTCTCCGACCACTACCTTGTATCCTTTTCCCTCTCGCTCTCATCCAACATTTCCCACACTGCCCCTACTCGGATGGTATCGCGCCGTCCCAACCTTCGCTCTCTCTCCCCCGCTACTCTCTCCTCTTCCATCCTATCATCTCTTCCCTCTGCTCAAACCTTCTCCAACCTATCTCCTGATTCTGCCTCCTCAACCCTCCTCTCCTCCCTTTCTGCATCCTTTGACTCTCTATGTCCCCTATCCTCCAGGCCGGCTCGGTCCTCCCCTCCCGCTCCGTGGCTCGACGACTCATTGCGAGCTCACAGAACAGGGCTCCGGGCAGCCGAGCGGAAATGGAGGAAAACTCGCCTCCCTGCGGACCTGGCATCCTTTCACTCCCTCCTCTCTACATTTTCCTCCTCTGTCTCTGCTGCTAAAGCCACTTTCTACCACTCTAAATTCCAAGCATCTGCCTCTAACCCTAGGAAGCTCTTTGCCACCTTCTCCTCCCTCTTGAATCCTCCTCCCCTCCCCCCCTCCTCCCTCTCTGCAGATGACTTCGTCAACCATTTTGAAAAGAAGGTCGACGACATCCGATCCTCGTTTGCTAAGTCAAACGACACCGCTGGTTCTGCTCACACTGCCCTACCCTGTGCTCTGACCTCTTTCTCCCCTCTCTCTCCAGATGACATCTCGCGTCTTGTGACGGCCGGCCGCCCAACAACCTGCCCGCTTGACCCTATCCCCTCCTCTCTTCTCCAGACCATCTCCGGTGACCTTCTCCCTTACCTCACCTCGCTCATCAACTCATCCCTGACCGCTGGCTACGTCCCTCCCGTCTTCAAGAGAGCGAGAGTTGCACCCCTTCTGAAAAAACCTACACTCGATCCCTCCGATGTCAACAACTACAGACCAGTATCCCTTCTTTCTTTTCTCTCCAAAACTCTTGAACGTGCCGTCCTTGGCCAGCTCTCCCGCTATCTCTCTCAGAATGACCTTCTTGATCCAAATCAGTCAGGTTTCAAGACTAGTTATTCAACTGAGACTGCTCTTCTCTGTATCACGGAGGCGCTCCGCACTGCTAAAGCTAACTCTCTCTCCTCTGCTCTCATCCTTCTAGACCTATCGGCTGCCTTCGATACTGTGAACCTTCAGATCCTCCTCTCCACCCTCTCCGAGTTGGGCATCTCCGGCGCGGCCCACGCTTGGATTGCGTCCTACCTGACAGGTCGCTCCTACCAGGTGGCGTGGCGAGAATCCGTCTCCTCATCACGTGCTCTCACCACTGGTGTCCCCCAGGGCTCTGTTCTAGGCCCTCTCCTATTCTCGCTATACACCAAGTCACTTGGCTCTGTCATAACCTCACATGGTCTCTCCTATCATTGCTATGCAGACGACACACAATTAATCTTCTCCTTTCCCCCTTCTGACGACCAGGTGGCGAATCGCATCTCTGCATGTCTGGCAGACATATCAGTGTGGATGACGGATCATCACCTCAAGCTGAACCTCGGCAAGACGGAGCTGCTCGTCCTCCCGGGGAAGGACTGCCCGTTCCATGATCTCGCCATCACGGTTGACAACTCCATTGTGTCCTCGTCCCAGAGCGCTAAGAACCTTGGCGTGATCCTGGACAACACCCTGTCGTTCTCAAATAACATCAAGGCGGTGGCCCGTTCCTGTAGGTTCATGCTCTACAACATCCGCAGAGTACGACCCTGCCTCACACAGGAAGCGGCGCAGGTCCTAATCCAGGCACTTGTCATCTCCCGTCTGGATTACTGCAACTCGCTGTTGGCTGGGCTCCCTGCCTGTGCCATTAAACCCCTACAACTCATCCAGAACGCCGCAGCCCGTCTGGTGTTCAACCTTCCCAAGTTCTCTCACGTCACCCCGCTCCTCCGCTCTCTCCACTGGCTTCCAGTTGAAGCTCGCATCCGCTACAAGACCATGGTGCTTGCCTACGGAGCTGTGAGGGGAACGGCACCTCAGTACCTCCAGGCTCTGATCAGGCCCTACACCCAAACAAGGGCACTGCGTTCATCCACCTCTGGCCTGCTCGCCTCCCTACCACTGAGGAAGTACAGTTCCCGCTCAGCCCAGTCAAAACTGTTCGCTGCTCTGGCCCCCCAATGGTGGAACAAACTCCCTCACGGCGCCAGGACAGCGGAGTCAATCACCACCTTCCGGAGACACCTGAAACCCCACCTCTTTAAGGAATACCTAGGATAGGATAAAGTAATCCTTCTCACCCCCCCCCCCCTTAAAAGACCTAGATGCACTATTGTAAAGTGGCTGTTCCACTGGATGTCATAAGGTGAAAGCACCAATTTGTAAGTCGCTCTGGATAAGAGCGTCTGCTAAATGACTTAAATGTAAATGTAACTTATTGTATTGGCTGATGTAATTACATGAAGTTCATGATGATCACATGAGATGCCATACTGTGATTTCCTGCTGCGGGAACATTCAGAACTCTCTCACACCACAAACACACACGCACAGATCTGCTCTGACTATTGCTTGATTGGATATTGTTGTATGTGTAAGCAATAGCTAAGTTAGCTAAGGAAAGTGCCAGATAGGTAACCATTTATAATATCTGCTGTTCATTATTGTTCAGTCAATAAACACCAGCAGCTGACAGAAGATCTAGCTAAATTGGCTTCAGAAAGTAATGGAGAAATCTGGCCTTTCTGCAGCAGGTAGCTCTGGCCGGGCAGCTACATCTTGTAGCATGTTGAGGGACTAACTTACTTCCAATAGCTATTACTAGCTAGCATGTCTATAGTCATTAACCAGGTGGGTCTAGCTTGCAACCTGCTAGCTAGAGCAAGCCAACTGTCACGCTGGTATAAAGAATTTTGGAGACAGACGCAGGAATACACAATAGGGGTTTTTAATACACACAAAACAAACATGTATACAAAAACACTGGGCTGTACCCAAACAAAAGAGTGAGGGTAAACCTCATTGAACGCCATGGGACGATACCCGAAAGACACAATATATATAGCACGCAGCATAACAGCTGCACCAACGTATAGGTACTCACACCACCAACAGACATGGGAACAATAACCGACAAAGACAGAGGGAACAGAGCACACATATAACATACTAATCAGTGGGAATAGAGGCCAGGTGTGCGCAATGAAGGTTCCAGAGGGATCCATGACACCAACTTTGTTCAGCTGTTGTTGAGTTTGTTATATTGGCATGCTAACTTAATATTAAGTTCTGCATCTTAGCTAACATAAGTATTTTTATCTTCCTGTCACACTCACACAGTCTAATAATTTCTTTGTGCTGCCAACCCAGACTGTAAACACACACCCTAAGCCCCGTGAATATTCTATGAGGGGGGAGTGTGCTTCCAGGTGTGAACAAATAGAAAAAAACAAAAATAAAAAATGAAATTCTTATTGTTGTTATTTGTTTTTCATTATTCCGTGTCCAACCAATTTCAACAATATAAATGAGAAAACAAGTCTTCTCCAATTTTCATTTTTCAAATTCAGAAACAAAAAAAGAAAATGAGCTGTTTTCTGTTTTTCCATTTTTGACTCGACAATCAAAATAACAAAATGTACACGGACCTTGGAGGTCTGGAGAATTTGGTATTGTTCGTCACTGTTTTCAGACTAGGAAGGACACATTTTGCAGAGAGTTGTTCCATATGCTGTTTTGCAACATTGCAGAAAATGGAGAACCTGGAGGAAAAACTTAAATCTGTTTTGTCAGAAGTGTGCTTTATACACAAAATCGGTATACTCTAAAGATATTTGGATGGGGTTTTACAGTTTTTCTCAGTCGCTTTGGTGCATTTTTCACATCATCCCTAACATGTGCAAAATAATAAGTGCATTTCTCAGATCAATTTGTACAAACTGCAATATACAATAGATATGTTTCTAAAGCTAGTCAGTCACTAAAAATCCTTAGTACATCTCTCAAAAGTAAATATTCATGCCAATGATCATGTCAGTGTCATCAGAATGGTAAGTCATTGAGTCATTGTTCACAAGCATTTCGCTACACTCGCATTAACATCTGCTAACCATGTGTATGTGACAAATAAAATTTGATTTGATTTTGAACAAGGTCGTCAAAATGTTTAGGCATGTTGTCAATGTAACTGTGTACTTTAACAGTATTATATAGAAGAGAAAGAAACGCACACCTATTAAGACGAGGTGCTGGCTAGCGGAGTAGAAACTTGAAAATAAAAGAGAGCCGCACACTCTAGGAGCTCAGATGCAAAAATGTAATTACCAACGTTTCGACAGCCAAGCTGTCTTCATCAGGGTATAATCACAAACACTGCGGGATGACTCGTTTATATAGTGTCAAAAGACACAGGTGTCTGTAATCATGGCCAAGAGTGGCCTAATATCATTGGTTAGTAATCAAATATTAAAATGTCATACAAAGAACAGCATACAAACAACAAATGGATAGCATACGATCATAGATTAATTTGACTACACAAGTTTACAAACAATTACAATGGCAAAGTCACAATAATCACAAGAATGGCTTCAGATCAAAGTCTACGTTGAGACCGAAGGGCGCAAGGGTCTTTAAATTGAAGATCCAGGCAGCCTCTCGTCTTAACAATAAATTATCAAGGTCACCCCCTCTCCTAGGGAGAGTGACATGTTCGATGCCAATATAACGCAGAAACTAAATCGAGTGGCCTGCCTCCAAGAAGTGGGCCGCAACTGGATAAGTAAAGTTTTTACACCTAATGGTGCTACGATGCTCTGAGATACGTACTTTTAATTCGCACTTTGTTTTATCTACATAATTTTTACCACAAGGACAAGTTATAAGATAAATAACTGCCTTAGTTGAGCACGTAATAACACCTTTTATTGGGATCGATTTCCCTGTTTGTGGGTGTTTGAAGGATCTACATTTATAAGTGCCATTGCATTGAGCACAGCCATTACATTTATAATTTCCATCCAGTAGTTACATAGATATATGTTTTACCTGTACATACGGGTACCATAGCTCCTTAGCTCTGTCCTCATTCCTTTGGAATGGTACACGGTACAGCTGTTTCATACTCATCTGGTTTCTATGCAGCACCCTGTCGATGGTTGAGATGTTAACCATATGGATGTTTTCAAAGACATCGTTGTCTTCTATAATGGTCCTTTGTATTTCCCTGAGTCTCATGGCATTGTTTGCTAGGACCATGGTGCAAATAGCCTCCTCCTGTTGAGGTGTGAAAAGGCGTCCTCTGCCACCGGTTTGAGGTAATCTTGCAGTCCTATGTGGGGAAATGCAGTGATGCATCGCACACTTTCACATAGACAAAATCTATGCGAACACACATTTTACTGTAAAACTGTAACGGTTCTCTTGTAGTGAAGGAGAGTCGGACCAAAATGCGGCATGTGGATTGCGATCCAAAAACAAAAACAAAGAACGTAATGAACGTAACGAAAACCGAAACAGCCTATACTTGTGTAAACTAACACAGAGACAGGAACAAGGACACTAAGGACAATCACCCACCAAACACTCAAAGAATATGGCTGCCTAAATATGGTTCCCAATCAGAGATAACGATAAACACCTGCCTCTGATTGAGAACCACTTCAGACAGCCATAGACTTAACTAGAACACCCCACTAAGCTACAATCCCAATACATACACAACACATACAAAAACCCATGCCACACCCTGGCCTGACCAAATAAATGAAGATAAACACAAAATACTTCGACCAGGACGTGACAGAACCCTCCCCCCCCCCCCCCCCCCCCCTTAAGGTGCGGACTCCCGGACGCACCTCAAAACAATAGGGAGGGTCCGGGTGGGCGTCTGTCCATGGTGGCGGCTCCGGTGCAGGACGTGGACACCACTCAATCAATGTCTTAGTCCCTCCTGCTCGCGTCCCTGGATAGTCTACCCTCGCCGCCGACCATGGCCTAGTAGTCCTCACCCAGAAACCCACTGGACTGAGGAGCAGATCGGGACTGAGGGGCAGCTCGGGACTGAGGGGCAGCTCGGGACTGAGGGGAAGCTCGGGACTGAGGGGAAGCTCAGGCAGGTTGATGGATCTACCAGATCCTGGCTGACTGGCGGATCTGGCAGATGCTGGCTGACTGGCGGATCTGGAAGAGTCTGGTTGACTGGCGGATCTGGAAGAGTCTGGTTGACTGGCGGATCTGGAAGAGTCTGGTTGACTGGCGGATCTGGAAGAGTCTGGTTGACTGGCTGATCTGGAAGAGTCTGGTTGACTGGCGGATCTGGAAGAGTCTGGTTGACTGGCAGATCTGGAAGAGTCTGGTTGACTGGCGGATCTGGAAGAGTCTGGTTGACTGGCGGATCTGGAAGAGTCTGGTTGACTGGCGGATCTGGAAGAGTCTGGTTGACTGGCTGATCTGGAAGAGTCTGGTTGACTGGCGGATCTGGAAGAGTCTGGTTGACTGGCAGATCTGGAAGAGTCTGGTTGACTGGCAGATCTGGAAGAGTCTGGTTGACTGGTTGACTGGCAGATCCGGAAGAGTCTGGCTGACTGGCAGATCTGGAAGAGTCTGGCTGACTGGCAGATCTGGCAGATCCTGGCTGACTGGCGGATCCTGGCCGACTGGCAGTTCTGGCAGATCCCGGCTGACTGGCGGATCTGGAAGAGTCTGGTTGACTGGTGGATCTGGAAGAGTCTGGTTGACTAGCAGATCTGGAAGAGTCTGGTTGACTGGCAGATCTGGAAGAGTCTGGCTGACTGGCGGATCCTGGCAGACTGACGGATCTGGCTGCTCCATGCTGACTGGCGGCTCTGGCTGCTCCGTGCAGACTGGCAGCTCCTTACAGACTGACAGCTCCGTGCAGACTGGCAGCTCTGTGCAGACTGGCAGCTCCTTGCAGACTGGCAGCTCTATGCAGACTGGCAGCTCTGGCTGCTCCATGCAGACTGACAGCTCTGGCTGCTCCATGCAGACTGACAGCTCTGGCTGCTCCATGCAGACTGACATCTCTGGCTGCTCCATGCAGACTGGCAGCTTCATGCAGACTGACAGCTCTGGCTGCTTCATGCAGACTGACATCTCTGGCTGCTTCATGCAGACTGACTGCTCTGGCTGCTCCATGCAGGCTGGCAGCTCTGGCTGCTTCATATAGGCTGGCAGCTCTGGCTGCGCTGAACAGGCAGGAGACTCCAGCAGCGCTGTAGAGGAGGAAGGTTCTGGCAGCGCTGAACAGGCAGGAGACTCCGGCAGCGCAGGAGAGGAGAAAGGCTCCTGCAGCGCTGAACAAGCGGGAGACTCTGACAGCGCTGGAGATGAGGAAGGCTCTGGCAGTGCTAGATAGACGAGAGACTCTGGCAGCGCTGGAGAGGCGAAAGGCTCTGGCAGCGCTGGGCAGACTGGCGGCGCTGGGCAGACTGGCGGCACAGGCGGCGCTGGGCAGACGGGAAGCTCCGGCAACGCTGGAGGGGAAGGCTCCGGCAGCGCTGGACAGGCGGGACACACACAGGAAGCCTGGTGCGGGGAGCTGGCACTAGTGGTACCGGGCCACGCACCTCCGGGTGAGTGCAAGGAACAGGACACACCGGGTTGTGAAGGTGTACTGGAGACCTGGTGTGTATAGCCGGCATCAAATCCCCCGGAACTCCAACACACGTTTCAGGCTGAGTACGAGGAACTGACACGGGTGACATCGGACAGCTAACACGCTCCTCAGGGCGAATGCCGTGCATACTATGCCAAACCAACAGCTTTCTCTCTACTCTGTCCAATACATCCTCAACACTCTCAGACTCAGCACTCAGCTTCGCCGACAGCTCCAATTCCATCCATGGCTCCTTACAGTAAACAGGGGGAGTTGGCTCAGGTCTGACTCCTGACTCTGCCACACTCTCCCTGTGCCACCCCCAAGAGATTTTTGGGGGTGCCTCTCGGGCTTCCAGCCGCTCTGCCGTGCTAGCTCCTCATAATGCCGCCTCTCTGCTTTCGCTGCCTCCAGCTCGGCTTTGGGGCGGCAATATTCCCCTGGCTCTGCCCAGGGTCCTTTCCCGTCAAGGATCTCCTCCCAAGTCCATTTTCCAAATAGTGCAGCCTCTCCCACTGCTGCTGCTGCTGCTGCTAACTCTGTTGCTTCTCCTGCTGCTGCCTTTGCTGCTTCTCCTGCTGCTGCTGTTGCTCCTGCTGCACCTGTCGCTTCTCCTGCTGCTGCTGTTGCTGCTGCCTCTGTTTACCACGCCGCTTGGTCCTTGGTTGGTGGGTGATTCTGTAACGGTTCTCTTGTAGTGAAGGAGAGTCGGACCAAAATGCGGCGTGTAGATTGCGATCCATGTTCAATAAACAAACGTAAAACACGAATCAATACAAACACTACAAAACAAAGAACGTAATGAACGTAACGAAAACCGAAACAGCCTATACTTGTGTAAACTAACACAGAGACAGGAACAAGGACACTAAGGACAATCACCCACCAAAGACTCAAAGAATATGGCTGCCTAAATATGGTTCCCAATCAGAGACAACGATAAACACCTGCCTCTGATTGAGAACCACTTCAGACAGCCATAGACTTAACTAGAACACACCACTAAGCTACAATCCCAATACATACACACCACATACAAAAACCCATGCCACACCCTGGCCTGACCAAATAAATGAAGATAAACACAAAATACTTCGACCAGGGCGTGACAAAAACATACAGGTGGGTGCATGTAAGGTGCAGTATGTATCTGTATAGAGTATATTTCTGTATGCTGTGAAATACAAGTGGACTACTGTAATATGAAGCATTGTAGGAAGTATACAGTATACTGCTTATATACAGTAACAGTGCACTGTACACTGTTCTCTCTTCGAAACGTTTGAACTATTGAGGACTCGGTTGATCTCCCAATATTCGGCTACACCCTTCGACCCGCCTCAGCCATTGTAAGGCCATGATTGACAACATGGTCTACAATAGTGGCCCTTATGTCATCAGATATGCGCCTATGTCCTCTTCTGCTTCATCCTCTGTTTTGCCTTCCACCACGCATCCATGCTCCTCTTCTTCCTCCTCTTGGCTGTTGAACCTGTTCGTTTCCTGGTCCATCCATTATTGGAAAATTGCAACTCTGTGTTGTGGTCTGTCTATATATGCTTGCCAAATGATTCTTCATGAAATGCACCTTTGAGCAATTTAGACAACTGGTTGATTGTTTGTTGAACTAACACTTTCCATTCCTTCATGGGAGAGGGTCAATTTCACCTGCACGATTCATTAATTCACGTTTTTGTACAAAAGGTCTAATAGAAATGGGTAAAACTATGCTTGACAGTTTATGACAAATAGTTCAACAATTTTGCATGTAATGGCTTATGCAAGGACCTAATACCTAGATGTTTTGAGGGGTAAGACTATTCAACAGAGAACCATCTACTATATTTTGATCAACATGACATGAGCAATTGATAATGTGGAAAAAAAGCTGACACTTGTACATTATCAATTGCAATTTGTTCAAAGGAATAAGAAATTGCTTTAATGATATGCACAAGTGACTAGATGATTTGGAATTTGTACAAGTAGTATCAAGAATTGCACTTTTGATCTAAGAAATGCACCAAAGCGACTGAGAAAAACTGTAATCAGCGATTTCCCAGCCATCCTCACTATAGACTGTAAAAAGAATTGTCATGCACTGTTGCACCTACGATACTAATCTAGTGAGCACTATTGGTGCTTTCAAGACAACTGGGAACTCTGAAACAAATGAGGTAAAATCATGGCGTTAGTGATCTTCAGGTCGGAAAGTCGGAGCTCTAGAAAGATGCCAGAATTTCTAAGTTGGATGACCATTGAAAGCGATTGTTCCCAGTCCGAGCTTGTTTTCTTTCGAGATCCCAGTTGCCTTGAACGCACTGAAGTCAGAAGTCAGAGATTTAGTTCCAAGATCTGAGTTCTCAGTTGTTTTGAATGCAGCATATTACCAGGGTTCCACCTCTATTGAGAACCTCCCCAGGCTTACCCATATTAGGGAAGCCTGGTTCTCCATGAGGCTATCATTAAATACATATTTTTGATTTCAAGTGTAATGTTTGGGTGTTTCCATGAAACACAGAAGAACAGTTAATGTTTTTATTTTTTGTCACTGCTAGCTACGACTAGCTAGCATGACTATAGCCAGTAACCAGGTAGGGCTAGCTAGTGCCAGCTAGTGCATTTTGGCATATTGCGGACCCAATTATAATAACACACAGGGGAGCAACTTTCACTGGGGACAACATTCAGAAATTGCATTTTTATCTCCTCCAGTTTTATAATTTGAATGTGATACCAAACAAGGCAACAGTGTTTTTTAGGACCATGCAGACCCTCCGAATGGTCAGGTAGGGTGTTTTGAAGTGTTTAACCAACTGGATAAAACATTTATAAAAATAAAATAAAAATATAGATATATAAATGTCCCCCCCATTTCTAAAACAAAAGTTGCCCCATGATAACACACACCTCTGGGAAAGTCCACGATGTGTGTAAGTCCAGGGGTTGTCCCTGACAGGTTGTAGACATTGTCTACAATGCTCAAGATCACAGGATAAGTGATACATTTGACCCTCAACTGTTAGTCAACCCTATAGCTCAGTGCTCGTGCGGTGGCCCTGGCGACCAAATCCAGCAGCTTGATAGGCTGGAATCACATGACTCTGTTAATCGCGAGTGTATTTCCGCGTCCACAAGGGGACTTTAGCTCTCTCTCCAGCGGCTTTGAATAAAATCCTGAATAGGAGGAGGTATTTTTTGCATCCTTCGCGCTGTCGTCGAAACGTGTCGCCGAGCTGGGGGGAAATTCGGGAAAGGGGAGCCGCGCTGGAGCACCGCACAGCACCGACACACGACGCGGCACAAACATGCTCACTCGGGTTAAATCTGCGGTGGCCAATTTCATGGGAGGCGTTGTGGCTGGTGGCGCTGAAGGTGACTATTCCGGATCAGAACTGCCGCTGAAATTCCCATACACGAGACCCGAGTTCCTAGGACTGACCCAGGATGAAATCGAGTGCTCCGCAGATCACATAGGGCGGCCGATTCTCATCCTCAAAGAGACGGAGAGATTGCCGTGGGCCACTGGTTACGCAGAGTAAGTACATTAGCCTAAACTGATGTAGCCTATAGATACGTCCATCTTCCAAGATTTGTCAACCCTTTCTTTAGTTTCATTGCAAGGCTGCACCCATAGCCCATCTCTGCCTCAGCATCCGCTGCCTTTTACAGATAACGGTTTTGGAACTAGATTCAAATACGTGCCACGTAATAGAATGAAACATGTAGGCTATTGCCTATCGTAGATTTGTGTTGTGTGTCACAGTCCAATATGTTATTCGCATGAAACAGAGAGAGAGAGAGAGAGTGTATGCATGTATGAGGATGGAGGAGAGAAGACCGCATCTGGGAATTATCATGTTATTTATGGCCATGGAGTTTGCGTGCCACTGACAGCTCCTTGCCTGTCTGCTCCCACGCACAGCTCAGCTCAGACGCATGAGAATAAACCTTCCAATGTAGCCTGCTCATCTGTAGATAGATGTAGGCCTAATAGAAATTCCTTGTGTAGACCCATGCATTTATTGGAAACGAAAACAATCCTGAAGTCCTAACTTAAATGTGTGATAATAGCGAAATGTTTGCCATAATAGCTCATTGAAATAGCATAATCCTTTGTCTTTATGCAGTTATTTTATACTGCACACTATTATGCTGATTTTAATGGCCCACATGCTTCATTCTCCCATTTATCGCCTGTTCTCCGCAAGTCAACATCAACAGGGCGAAATTCCATCAGATCTCACTCAGTTACATCATCCAATATGCAGCAGTTTTCCACTTCAGAAAAGGGGGCTAGCTCTCATCTGCCCTGGGAGCTGGGTCTTTACCAGTAGCGGTGTGTGAGTAAAATCACTGCGATAGTCAAACCAAAAAAATAGCTATAATTTGTTTACAACCTATTGTGTTGTGACAATTGCATTGTTTGCTTTATAACCTGTTAGTTCATATGCCTTGTTACCATGATATATATATATATATATATATATATATATATACATACATACATACATACATACATACATACATACATACATACATACATACATACAGTGGGGCAAAAAAGTATTTAGCCAGCCACCAATTGTGCAAGTTCTCCCACTTAAAAAGATGAGAGAGGCCTGTAATTTTCATCATAGGTACACTTCAACTATGACAGACAAAATGAGGAAAAAAATCCAGAAAATCACATTGTAGGATTTTTTATGAATTTATTTGCAAATTATGGTGGAAAATAAGTATTTGGTCAATAACAAAAGTTTATCTCAATACTTTGTTATATACCCTTTATTGGCAATGACAGAGGTCAAACGTTTTTTGTAAGTCTTCACATGGTTTTCACACACTGTTGCTGGTATTTTGGCCCATTCCTCCATGCAGATCTCCTCTAGAGCAGTGATGTTTTGGGGCTGTTGCTGGGCAACACAGACTTTCAACTCCCTCCAAAGATTTTCTATGGGGTTGAGATCTGGAGACTGGCTAGGCCACTCCAGGACCTTGAAATGCTTCTTACGAAGCCACTCCTTTGTTGCCCGGGCGGTGTGTTTGGGATCATTGTCATGCTGAAAGACCCAGCCACGTTTCATCTTCAATGCCCTTGCTGATGGTAGGCTTTGTTACTTTTGGTCCCAGCTCTCTGCAGGTCATTCACTAGGTCCCCCCGTGTGGTTCTGGGATTTTTGCTCACCGTTCTTGTGATCATTTTGACCCCACAGGGTGAGATCTTGCGTGGAGCCCCAGATCGAGGGAGATTATCAGTGGTCAAATCAAATCAAATCAAATTTTATTTGTCACATACACATGGTTAGCAGGTGTTAATGCGAGTGTAGCGAAATGCTTGTGCTTCTAGTTCCGACAATGCAGTGATAACCAACAAGTAATATAACTAACAATTCCAAAACTACTGTCTTATACACAGTGTAAGGGGATAAAGAATATGTACATAAGGATATATGAATGAGTGATGGTACAGAGCAGCATACAGTAGATGGTATCGAGTACAGTATATACATATGAGATGAGTATGTAGACAAAGTAAACAAAGTGGCATAGTTAAAGTGGCTAGTGATACATGTATTACATAAGGATGCAGTCGATGATGTAGAGTACAGGATATACGTATGCATATGAGATGAATAATGTAGGGTAAGTAACATTATATAAGGTAGCATTGTTTAAAGTGGCTAGTGATATATTTACATCATTTCCCATCAATTCCCATTATTAAAGTGGCTGGAGTTGGGTCAGTGTCAATGACAGTGTGTTGGCAACAGCCACTCAATGTTAGTGGTGGCTGTTTAACAGTCTGATGGCCTTGAGATAGAAGCTGTTTTTCAGTCTCTCGGTCCCAGCTTTGATGCACCTGTACTGACCTCGCCTTCTGGATGATAGCGGGGTGAACAGGCAGTGGTTCGGGTGGTTGATGTCCTTGATGATCTTTATGGCCTTCCTGTAACATCGGGTGGTGTAGGTGTCCTGGAGGGCAGGTAGTTTGCCCCGGTGATGCGTTGTGCAGACCTCACTACCCTCTGGAGAGCCTTACGGTTGTGGGCGGAGCAGTTGCCGTACCAGGCGGTGATACAGCCCGCCAGGATGCTCTCGATTGTGCATCTGTAGAAGTTTGTGAGTGCTTTTGGTGACAAGCCGAATTTCTTCAGCCTCCTGAGGTTGAAGAGGCGCTGCTGCGCCTTCTTCACGACGCTGTCAGTGTGAGTGGACCAATTCAGTTTGTCTGTGATGTGTATGCCGAGGAACTTAAAACTTGCTACCCTCTCCACTACTGTTCCATCGATGTGGATAGGGGGGTGTTCCCTCTGCTGTTTCCTGAAGTCCACAATCATCTCCTTAGTTTTGTTGACGTTGAGTGTGAGGTTATTTTCCTGACACCACACTCCGAGGGCCCTCACCTCCTCCCTGTAGGCCGTCTCGTCGTTGTTGGTAATCAAGCCTACCACTGTTGTGTCGTCCGCAAACTTGATGATTGAGTTGGAGGCGTGCATGGCCACGCAGTCGTGGGTGAACAGGGAGTACAGGAGAGGGCTCAGAACGCACCCTTGTGGGGCCCCCGTGTTGAGGGGGAGGAGATGTTGTTGCCTACCCTCACCACCTGGGGGCGGCCCGTCAGGAAGTCCAGTACCCAGTTGCACAGGGCGGGGTCGAGACCCAGGGTCTCGAGCTTGATGACGAGCTTGGAGGGTACTATGGTGTTGAATGCCGAGCTGTAGTCGATGAACAGCATTCTCACATAGGTATTCCTCTTGTCCAGGTGGGTTAGGGCAGTGTGCAGTGTGGTTGAGATTGCATCGTCTGTGGACCTATTTGGTCTTGTATGTCTTCCATTTCCTAATAATTGCTTCCACAGTGGATTTCTTCAAACCAAGCTGCTTACCTATTGCAGATTCAGTCTTCCCAGCCTGGTGCAGGTCTACAATTTTGTTTCTGGTGTCCTTTGACAGCTCTTTGGTCTTGGCCCTAGTGGAGTTTGGAGTGTGACTGTTTGAGGTTGTGGACAGGTGTCTTTTATACTGATAACAAGTTCAAACAGGTGCCATTAATACAGGTAACAAGTGGAGGACAGAGGAGCCTCTTAAAGAAGAAGTTACAGGTCTGTGAGAGCCAGAAATCTTGCTTGTTTGTAGATGACCAAATACTTATTTTCCACCATAATTTGCAAATAAATTCATAAAACATCCTACAATGTGATTTTCTGGATTTGTTCCCCTTAATTTTGTCTGTCATACTTGTGTACCTATGATGAAAATTACAGGCCTCTCTCATCTTTTTAAGTGGGAGAACTTGCACAATTGGTGGCTGACTAAATACTTTTTTGCCCCACTGTATATATATATTGGTCTCCCGAGTGGCGCAGGGTCGAAGGCACAGCATCTCAGTGCAAGAGGCTTCACTACAGTCCCTGGGTTGAATCCAGGCTGCATCACATATGGCCGTGATTGGGAGTCCCTTAGAATGGTGCACAATTAGCAGAACGTTGTCTGGGTTTGGCCGGGGTAGGCTGTCATTGTAAATTAGAATTTGTTCTTAAATGACTTGCCTAGTTAAATAAAAAAAGACAAGAAGAAGACACAGTTGCAGAATAAATTCAACCACACCTTTGTTTCATCACAAAACTGGAGAGCATCTTCTGGTTGGTGAAATAGACCAACCATATTGCATGTAGCAAACAGTTACATGACCTACAGAATGGTCAAGCAAGTTCATGTTTACGAAATTTTACGAAACATCTATTGGTTTAGAACCATGGAGAGTTACCACAAGACGCAAAGAAAACAGGAGCGGCCTCCACTATTCCAGCCCCATTTCAACTTCAACATCATCAAATCTCCTATGCAGTGGTGACCCGTCATTGAGCCCCACATCTTTAGCAACAACAAAAAATATATATACACTGCTCAAAAATATAAAGGGAACACTTAAACAACACAATGTAACTCCAAGTCAATCACACTTCTGTGAAATCAAACTGTCCACTTAGGAAGCAACACTGATTGACAATACATTTCACATGCTGTTGTGCAAATGGAATAGACAACAGGTGGAAATTATAGGCAATTAGCAAGACACCCCAAATAAAGGAGTGGTTATGCAGGTGATAACCACAGACCACTTCTCAGTTCCTATGCTTCCTGGCTGATGTTTTGGTCACTTTTGAATGCTGGCGGTGCTTTCACTCTAGTGGTAGCATGAGACGGAGTCTACAACCCACACAAGTGGCTCAGGTAGTGCAGCTCATCCAGGATGGAATATCAATGCGAGCTGTGGCAAGAAGGTTTGCTGTGTCTGTCAGCGTAGTGTCCAGAGCATGGAGGCGCTACCAGGAGACAGGCCAGTACATCAGGAGACATGGAGGAGGCCGTAGGAGAGCAACAACCCAGCAGCAGGACCGCTACCTCCGCCTTTGTGCAAGGAGGAGCACTGCCAGAGCCCTGCAAAATAACCTCCAGCAGGCCACAAATGTGCATGTGTCTGCTCAAATGGTCAGAAACAGACTCCATGAGGGTGGTATGAGGGCCCGACGTGCACAGGTGGGGATTGTGTTTATAGCCCAACACCGTGCAGGACGTTTGGCATTTGCCAGAGAACACCAAGATTGGCAAATTCGCCATTGGCTCCCTGTGCTCTTCACAGATGAAAGCAGGTTCACACTGAGCACATGTGACAGACGTGACAGTCTGGAGACGCCGTGGAGAACGTTCTGCTGCCTGCAACATCCTCCAGCATGACCGGTTTGGTGGTGGGTCAGTCATGGTGTGGGGTGGCATTTCTTTGGGGGGCCGCACAGCCCTCCATGTGCTCGCCAGAGGTAGCCTGACTGCCATTAGGTACCGAGATGAGATCCTCAGACCCCTTGTGAGACCATATGCTGGTGCGGTTGGCCCTGGGTTCCTCCTAATGCAAGACAATACTAGACAATCATATGGCTGGAGTGTGTCAGCAGTTCCTGCAAGAGGAAGGCATTGATGCTATGGATTGGCCGCGTTCCTCAGACCTGAATCCAATTGAGCACATCTGGGACATCATGTCTCGCTCCATCCACCAACGCCACGTTGCACCACAGACTGTCCAGGAGTTGGCGGATACTTTAGTCCAGGTCTGGGAGGAGATCCCACAGGAGACCATCCGCCACCTCATCAGGAGCATGCCCAGGCGTTGTAGGGAGGTCATACAAGCACATGGAGGCCACACACACTACTGAGCCTCATTTTGACTTGTTTTAAGGACATTACATCAAAGTTGGATCAGCCTGTAGTGTGGTTTTCCACTTTAATTTTGAGTGTGACTCCAAATCCAGACCTCCATGGGTTGATAAATTTGATTTCCATTGATAATTCATGTGTGATTTTGTTGTCAACACAATCAACTATGTAAAGAAAAAAGTATTTAATAAGAATATTTCATTCATTCAGATCTAGGATGTGTTATTTTAGTGTTCCCTTAGTTTTTTTGAGCAGTGTATATGTTCTTAAATATATATATTTATCGATTTAAACAGTAACCCTTTTCTCTCCTATCTTTCAAATACCACTAAGCGTCTCACTGTTTGACTTTATCTAAAATCATTGATTTTAGAAAAAACGTCTATGAGTGGCAATCTCTAAAGTCCTTACATATCCTTAATCAATCTATCTCGATCCTAACAATAATCATAAATCATCACAGATGTTATATATCCCTGTTAAATTTAATACTATTTAAATAAAAACCTCCTAATAGTCAAACAAAGCCAAAACAAATGATAACCATATCAAATCCTTCCTACACTAATAAGCTATTTCCTTCAGGGATCCACAGTATTTTTTCTGACAATAACATGAATTAACCTTAAAATCAGTTTCATCAATAAATTAAAATATGTTGCATAGTGTGGAATACATTATCTACAGTCATTTATCACCCCTAAGAACTGAAACTTATTTATTTTCATTAATAATTTTTAATGCTTATAAAATCACTATTTTTCTATGTAATTTCCTGACCTATTGGCTTAATATATATCCTATCCAAACTTCAATGTATCTTATCTCCCCCTATTTATTATCAATGATAAATAGGATTTTTTTTCTGTTGAAATAACAAATCAATAATAGCCCATTGAAAAACTTCACAACCAATGTTATAAAACAGAATCCTGAACCACTTTCTCATCTGTGGTTCAAACTATAATTATATCCCAAAACTATAAACTCCATTATAATTAATTTACCTTAAAACTACTATCCCAAATGACCACGAATTCATTATACAAATGGCTCTCCCCTGCGGCTGATCAGACCCCAAGAGATAGCCATTATAAGGTCAAAGGTCATACCACCCTTTTTATAGTCATGTTCCATACCACATTGTGTAATTAAAACTCAGAAAATAAAAACTCAGTAAATTCCATATGTGAGCGTGCCCCTTTAAAATACCTTTGCACTAAAACAAATAGTCAGAGCAAATGTTTTATGTGTGTATATTTGCAAACCTTAATGAAAAACAAAAACTTCCAGGCCTTTTTCAATTTGGTCGTTTATGGCCTCAATCTCATCCACTCTCCCCAAGATTATAGTCCCAGGAAACATCTAAAAGAGAGACAATAAAACTCCCATTCTCCCAGAAAAACACAAAACACCTAACTAGCATTCACTATGCTACATCGATTCAGAAACTCAAATCTCCCTTTCTCACAGCCAAATATAGTCCAATAAACGCCACAAATCAATGATGCCCACCTAGCGAATCTGCTGCTAGTTTTTAGCATCTTTCCTGACTACCCTGACAACTTTTAAAAATGTATTTGGAAATGTTTATCAACTTTTAAAAAGTGACTCAAAACAATAATGCACACATTTTCCCTCTAAATTACACAAACAATTTTCTCTGTCACGACAAAAGTGCCTTGCGAGTGATGTCATCAACAGGCGCTCAACCTAGACCCAAGCCGCAACGACTTTCAATGAATTGTAAATAATTGTTGGCTGTCTGCAGCAACAGTAGTATGGGTTCGATAAACCAAACCTAATTCATCACATCTGTTGAATCTTGAATTAGAACTTACAACATCAATCAACATCTCTCAATTCGCTAAATATATGACAACATTTCGATGGGCACAAATCTATCGTAATTGTCTCTTCATTATTATTTAGAATGAATTAGATTTAAGTAACTGCCTCGTCTTTGATTCAGCATTTTAATTACGACTCTATTCCCAATACATTATTCAAACAGATAATTTAGTGAACAGACATCATCTTGTATCACAATTTGCTTCGTTATTATTTTAAACTGAATGAATTAGTCGATTAATTTAACCTAAACAATCTATTAAAAACGTTCAATTTATCCCTTCTATCAATTTGAACCAAAAAAGCTATTAAAACGTTCAGTTTATATCTTATACAAACACTAGCGACCATATCTTTCTCGGCAAAACATACAATTAGTTTAATTACAATCAAAAACTCTGAATTTAGTCAACGCCTTGGCTGGGAACCAAACCTGTGACTCCAGCTTGGAAGGCAGCTAGGCTCACCACTATACCACCAACGCTATGTAAATGACTAAGATTCTCCGCAAAAATACCCATTTTACAATTGTCTGTATTCGTAACTCTGGCATCGGGACAACAGAAAATAGCCCTAATTTAAAAGCCCAAAGTTTTCCTCAGCGAGGATTCTCATGAATCTCGCTCTCTTTGTATCTGACCCCTTTTTTCCCCCCCGATTGTCGCCTCTGATCTTCCCCTCAGTTAAATTACAATCTTGGTGGTAACGTTTGCAGGGGCGTTACACTCTCGGGCGAAATGTCCAGTTTCGTTTACAATTAAAACATTTGATCTTTTTCTTTTGACTCACCCTATCCACTTTTCTCGACTTTTTTCCTTTTTCTACCTCAATTATCCCTCCCTCGGCTTCAGCAGGCTTCACATATATGGGTGGTGATATTGCAGGTAGCTCCTGCAGCCGTATTCTCACAACCACTATTTCATCGACTGGATTACCTCTGTATTCTTGGTATACTCGAGAAGGATATAGTTTGTTACCCTCACCCCCGCCCAATTGGCTAACTTTTTTATCTGCGGGAGCGGAGGGCAGCGCATCTTGGCTCTTTTTGGGTTTCCTCCTATTTTCACCCTCAACTCTCTTTTTTGCTTCTGAAAGCCAAACTCCGGCTGTGTACAACCCCTGTTTATTCTGCTTCTTCACATCGTTTCCACATTCCTTATGTATCTGCTTTATAAGCAACTCTAATTTTTCAACATTTTTCAACATTCATCATTCAACATTCATCATTCAACATTCATCATTCAACATTCATCATTCAACATTCATCATTCAACATTCATCAAATTCATACGGCTTACTCCATTTTGGACAGAATTCTATGTTTCTCTTATCTTTCTGCTCCATCCACCGTTGGTCCCCTGTTAACACCGGGACCTCCTTTGAGGATTTACTTCCCATGTTTGATAAATCCTTGCCTTTACTAGTAGCTATCGTATTTAATCACTTATCTATGCCTTTCCATTTTTTTTACCTTCTATGTGTGTATTACTATGATCTATGAATGTGCTATATACCGTTACCTAGTTACAATCTATGTGTATGTATTTCTATGATTCTCTTCCCTGGAAACTTATCCATAGCGTTGCTATCGACCGGACATTAGATCTCACTTCCACATCTATCAGTTATTACCCAGGGGACACATATCCCTGGTTAAACTCCGGTTTTATTTATCCAATCTCACTTCGCTTTTTTGAGTTTCCCTCCCACTCCTTTGGATATTATTTCTTTCTGTATTGAATAGGTTCAGTTATTCCGTTCGCCTAGGATTACCCTGCCTTCTCACCAAGCCTAATGTATCCTCATTTAGGTCTTTTGAATTAATGCTTATCCTATTTGTACAAAACGACCGTCCTATCTAACAAAACTTACTATATCCCACCCTTAATAACCCTTCGGCTTGACAAAACCAGGATCTATTAATTAAGTTCTATTTTAATTACGGTAGAGCACCTTACCACAGGTAATGTCAGACCTGTCACACTGTCACGTTCTGACCTTTATTTCCTTTGTTTTGTCGTTATTTAGTATGGTTGGGGTGGGCAGTCTGTTTGTTTTTCTATGATTTTGGGATTTCTATGTTTCGGCCTAGTATGGTTTTCAATCAGAGGCAGGTGTCATTAGTTGTCTCTGATTGAGAATCATACTTAGGTAGCCTGGGTTTCACTGTTTGTTTGTGGGTGATTGTCTATGTTAGTTGCTTGTCAGCACAGTTCTTATTATAGCTTCACGGTCGTTATTTGTTTATTGTTTTTGTACAGTTTACTTAGTGTTTTTCGTCATCTAAAGCTGCGCTTTGGTCCGCTTCTTACGACGATCGTGACACACACACAATCCTTGTATATTGGTCATACAAGTAACCCAACACATCTGTTTGGAATAGCGAAGCTACTATTATTCATCAAATCTAAATATTTTTAGAACAACAAATCAAAGATAACTTTCATCATTCCTCCCAAATTCAAGAATAAAGACTATTTACCGTCGTCCTGTAGACTGGGAAAAGCAATGCCGGTTCGATTCCGTCACCTTCTCTGTCGCCCTTAGATCTAATACCGACCTGTTCTTTTAAACCTCAATTCAGAGGCCAGGTCTTTAAATAACGAGTCCAGACCCGTCCGTGCACGGCTCTCCCTTCGGACGACAGAGGCAAGTTTGTGGAATCCGCTCGTAGGACCAATTGTTACTGTAATTTAGTTATTCCAATATGTTTTCATTCATTGAATTCCCTTCATCTATTTTATGAGAATTTGTAAGATTCTTGTTTGCATAAAATAGACGGAAACCAGTCTTATCAATAATAGATAATAGAATTTATTCTCTGAGCGCGCTGCCACGTTACCACAAGCAACAGTTTATATACAATAACATGATGTCATTTTATTGCTTCTAGAATGAATCCCCTCCTCCCGACCTAGAATTAAGTGAGTTTAAAAGTTCATTCCAACTCACTAACACACACACAGAGGACACACAACATAACTGAATTAACTCTTGACCTCTCACCATTATCGATCACCACTTAGCTGACAGTTCTAATTAACTGGGTGCGTGTGTAACCGTATATAAAGTATGCTAATGTTTGGTGTGAATTGTGATAGACGAATCAGAATTAGTTAGATAACATTGATAAATAAGATGTTTTATTTACATAATAATGCTTATGTGAGATATTTGTCATTAGGATGTCTTCTTTTTGGATGATACTGTTGGCAGTTTGCAGTTATCCCTTCTCTGCTAGGGCTCAGTTACTTGGGGCCCAGAGAGGGGAGAGGTCAGGTTAGTCTTATCTGTGGATGTGTCTGTAACTATTCTTAAACCATGTGAAGGGATGGCGTGATTAACGGGGAACCAGTTAGTTGTCTCCACAATGTCTGTGTGCCAGTCACTCCTCTCCGTGAGCTTGTCCAGGAGGGATTGTATTTGAGATGGGGGTATCAAGAATTGACAATTGATATATGCCATTGGATGAGGTAATGTTTTGGTACTATGTTGTACCAAGAACGAGAACTAGAACCTCGTTTTAGGAGAGCAAACTGAACGATAATTTATAGCTAATGCTGTCTGGCTATGGGATACTCCTCTCTCAAGTAAAGTCTTCCTTTGTAATGTTCTTAAGATCTGTTATTCGTCATGTGAGTTGAGATGGGTGTGTCTTGGCTATAAATTATACTAAGAACTGTTTTGTAAGCATTCATTTATAGACACTGAATTGATCTGAGAGTCACAGGGCTATGAAGCTCATATAATTAAATATGGACTTTATGATATAACTCTGACTTGTGTGTGGTTTGCTCTCTCATGATTTGGTAATACAGGAGATTTCCATGACAGAAGGCATTTGGAAAGTGGTGTAAAGTACTACTTAAGTATTTTTGGGGGGTATCGGTACATTACTTTACTATTTATACTTTTGGCAACTTTTACTACATTCCGAAAGAAAATAATGTACTTTTTACTCCATACATTTTCCCTTACACCCAAAAGTACTCGTATACATTTTGACAGGAAAATTGTCAAATTCACACACTTATCAAGAGAACATCCCTGGTCATCCCTACTGCATCTGATCTGGCAGACTCACTAAACACACATGCTTTGTTTGTAAATTATGTCCGAGTGTTGGAGTGTGCCCCTGGCTATCCATCAATAAAAATAACAAAAAACTCTACCGTCTGGTTTTATATAAGGAATTTGAAATGATTTATACTTTTACTCAAGTACGACAATTTAGTACTTTTTCCACGACTGGATGTGGCTGGGGGTTATAGCGTTTCTTTCACATGACCCATCAATTTAGACAAGCGTGTCTGGGTAAGTGTCATCTAATATTTAGAAAATATTTTCATCTGGACACTTTCTGTTTGCCTGGAATGTTTCCTTATTGTAGACTACAACCACTTTTAGTCTTAATCTTTGTTACAGTACTCACTGTTTAGCACATGACCTCACATGTGAATCCTTAAAGAGATGGGTGGAGCTGGCTTAAGAGGGTGTGAACTATGCTGAATGGGTGTTGAAAAAGGAGAGCTCTCTCGAGCTCTCGTAGGTACAAAAACATTAAAATGCCCTTTTCTCAAAAGTGAGTTTACAAGTTTATCAACTTTCAAAGCAGAATAACTTTCCCATTGCTCCTCAAAAATGCAGTGTATGATATACCATTTTGTAGCTCGGAGTCTCTAATTTTATCCAATGCAACAACAACAAAAAACATTTCAAATTTTGCTACATAAGACTGATTTGAGCCGGTCAGTCACATATGCCCTTTTTAGTTATCCTACATTTTTGACTTAATGTACAGGGAGAACACTGTAAGAATTCTGTCCCTGTACATTTCAAAAGTGCTGAACAAATAGTTATATTGACTCCGTCCGTCCTAGCTCGTTCATTAATAATGTCTTAATCAAAATTACAGATTGCCTCTTATTCGCTTGTTGTCCCCTTATGCCGTAGTTTGTACATCTCAATTGTCAGTAGAAACCACAAGTCAGCCATATCAGCTATGTTTTTTTTTTGATAAAGGCAATAAATGAGGCTGAATTAACTATTTCTATGCCGGACAAGGCTCCGCTGATAGCCAGGTGTAGCAGTGGTATAGTGCAATTCATGTATTGTTTAGTGTTGTGTTGTGTAGTGGCTTTGCTGGCATGCATCCCACACATTTTATTTTTTGCCCCACCAAGATTTATATGATGAAATCGCCACTGCTCCTATGCTTGGTCTAATACAGTTACAACTAAAAGACACCAAAAACGAGTTAGTCCAATCAACGTAAGCTAAATATGATGATGGCTGTCCATGGTTGTGTTTCGTGTGTGTGTGTGTGTGTGTGTGTGTGTGTGTGTGTGTGTTCGCGTTTGTGCAAGTAGAAAAAACATGTTGACTCACCCCACATATTGAGAAATGCCAATGCCATCCTCCTTTCTTTCATGTTGATGAAACGGTCTATGACTCTGTCATACAGTACACACTTTTATACTTTTATTTTTTGTTGTCCTAGGCTCCCTGGCTAAAATGCTTGCTCTCTAGCCTAACTTCCTGTCATGTGCAACATTAGTTAGTTAACATTAGTCTTCTACATCGAGCTACATATTGAACTTCCATCCTCTCAGTCCAGGGGCACAAGGTATGAATTTATAGTTGGATCAGAATCGCTGTTATAATCATTGGCCAGTAAGGAGAATTAAGTCATCCCTATTTCCATCCATTTAGGAAAGGGACCATTTTAGCTAGCTAGCCACTGGCTAGCCGACCCTAAGCACACAGCCAAGACAACACATGAGTGGCTTCTCATGTGCAGTGCACAACGCTCCCCATCCAACCTGACAGCGCTTGAGAGGATCTGCAAAGAAGAATGGGAGAAACTCCCCAAATAGAGGTGTGCCAAGTTTGTAGCGTCATACCTAAGAAGACTCATGGCTGTAATCGCTGCCAAAGGTGCTTCAACTAATTACTGAGTAAATGGTCGGAATAGTTATGTAAATGTGATATTCCTTTTTTTAAATAAATTAACAAAAATGTCTAAAACTTTTTTGCTTTGTCATTATGGAGTATTGTGAGAAGAAAAAAACAATTGAATACATTTTAGAATAAGGCTGTAACATAACAGAATGTGGAAAAAGTCAAGGGGTCTGAATACTTAGGCAGACACCATCTAGAAAGCTTACACTAACAAATTGCTGTACATTTCCAACAAAAGAAATGTAGTTAGCTACTGTAATTATATATTACAGTACTGTAAAGAGCAATGCATTATGGGGACTCAATGGCATTCCGCTACTCCTCTGTAACATATTTTGAAGCGTGCTTTGTATGAGGCTATATTTGTTGTATCCATTAGTGTGACTGCTGTACCCCACAGAATACAGTGCAATACCATATTATTTTAATCTAAAATCTTTGATCTGTAAATCTACAGTAACTTCCTGGCTACTGTGCTGCCAGTAATTTACTGTAATTCAGCACTACCCCACAGACTACAGTACCATGCTGTATTTTTGGTATGTGAAAACCTTTTTCTCTAAATCTACTGTGATTTACCTGCTACTGTGTTGCCAGTAATTTGCTGTAACTCAATAGCACCACACAGAATATAGTACCAAACTGTATTTTTTTGAGTGCCAAAAACATTTTGAACATTAGTGGGTGCATGATATTGTTGTTTCTGTCTCATTAATATGTTTTGAGGCGTGTCTTGTGAGGGGCTATATTTGTTGCGCTGTTAGTGAGAGTGTTGTACCAATGTAACGGAAATGTGGTAGTAGTTCTCTAACAATGTAATGTGTATAAGGAACATATCAGAGTGGCAGCGAGTCTCAAACCGTAAATGGTTGAGTGTTTAGTCCCTGCCACTTTAGAAGCCTTTGTTAAGACCTTTACAAGTGCAAGTGATATAAAGCACCACATATTATTGGTATGCTGTAATATATGATTACATATTCACTGTTAGCAATTGCTGTAATTTTATTACATTACTATTTTAAAAAGTACTGTATTATTTACTGCAGCATTCTGTAAATTACGGTGCACAGTGGACACATTTTGTGGGAGGGTAAAGAGTTGCTGGCTCATTAACCGATTTCGAGGCATGCCTTGTAAGTGGCGCTATTTGTTGCAACCATTAGTAAGAATCATGTACCAATTTTAATTATATATAGTAGCAGTGCCCTAACACTTTTGTATGGTTATAGGGGACAGATCGAAATGTCAGCAAGGTTTAAACCTTAAGGTTGAGTGGTTTGCTCTGTAATCACTGCCTGTTTGGGAGCCTTTGTTTAGGCCTCTATAACTGCAAGTGATAGTAAAACCAAATATTCTATAATATACAAATGCCTAATAGCCAACCTGCTTGCACCAATCCCATGTAATTACAGTCAACTACTGTTAAATACTAATATTAAGTTTACAGTAGCATTTAATTTCTACAAGTATAGTAGGATAATTTTACACTATTGTGATGTCCTTTTAATCAACCTTAGTTTAATGCACTGATTGTAAATTGATTTGGACAAGAGCGTCTGCTAAATTATGTAATGGGAGGAGGGCTGATAATCGGCAGTAATGAGTAATCTGACAATTTGACTGTCTGATCTGGAAGAAACTGTGGGGTTCATCCAGACTACTCCATACCATTGTTTTTCTCCTTGTGGCCTTGTGGCTGTTTTCTCAATCATAACCTCACACAATCCTTGGAGAACAGCCACTAGAGTAATCACATTGTGGCCTAGCATCCCTGAGACTCATTGAGCTATCAGTGAAGAGGAGAGAAGTGTTTGACTGACAGAGGTGACACTATCTCTCTCGCTCTGTCTGACCCTTGGGTGATTTTCACACACACAAAGACACACACACACACTCACACACAAGGTTTCAGAAACAAGGTTTCTGCTCTGAGCAGTAGATATTGAGTATGGGTGATGCTGCTACATTTGCAGAGCAGACACCCACAGACTGGTGCTACAGTGAGGTTCAAAAGTATTTGAACAGTGACAGTTTTTTGTTGTTGTTTTGGCTTTCTACCCCAGCACTTTGGATTTGAAATTATACAATGACTATAACTATAAGTGCAGACTGTCGGCTTTAATTTGAGGTATTTCCATCCATATTCCCCCATTTTAGGGAACCAAAAGTATTTGGTCAAATTCACGTATATATATATATATATATATACAGTATATCACAAAAGTGAGTACACCCTTCAAATTTTTGTAAATATTTGAGTATATCTTTTCATGGGACAACACTGAAGAAATGACACTTTGCTACAATGTAAAGTAGTGAGTGTACAGCTTGTATAACAGTGTAAATTTGCTGTCCCCTCAAAATAACTCAACACACAGAGTTATGCTAATTAGTGTCAGTTGATGATTATGCTCCCGGATCCGGGATTGGTAGTTACAAGAGTTAATTAATGTCTAAACCGCTGGCAACAAAAGTGAGTACACCCCTAACTGTTCGAAGAAGTATGGATCATCCTGATTTTGACCATATAGATTAATGAGCCAAATCTCTTTTTCATCGACTTTCATATTCAAAAAGATCATTCCTAACTAATTTGCACATTCAGATCAAAATGTATGTTAATTAATATCACACCTTTTGAGTTCCTTTGTCCATGACAGAAAATTATTTCACCACCCCATTCCTTTTTCCACACAACTTCATCTAAGGATGTAGAGTGAGTGTCCTGTAAACAGTATATGTTATATTCCTTTTCTTTTAGCCACGTAAAGACTGATCATCTTTTTTTATCATCTGATAAACCATTACAATTATAAGTAGCTATACTTATTTCACCCCTTATCATAACTAGATACTATTCTCAGGCTAAATTGACCATAATTAGTGCTTGTAAAGTTACTGCCATCAGAGGTATTATGTCAACTAGAGCTTTCAAATGTCTGATATTTAGAATTCAAGAAATAGGTTCTAGCAATATATGTTTTATTCTCTTGCCTGTTTGCCTGTGAGCCAATGCCACAGATGTTAGAAAAGTGAGACAAAATATTGTGTGTAGTAAATCTGAGTAAGTTGAAGTGAATGATATTGGATGTGATTTAGTGAGAGTGTGTACAATGTCTGTATAAGAGTAAGACTATAATGCGTGCTGTCCAAATAAATAATAACCCCGCCATTTGCATGGTTGAGTGTCTATGTGTGTAACATGTAGTGCGTATAGCCTTAATATTCATGATGATAATTGTAATCGATATTGTATCACCATCATAGTTGAAATGAAATGTGCTAAGGTAAAAGGATGAAAACTCATGAAAAAACTCTTAGATGGTATCTCCTTATAGGGGAAGGATGAGTCAGAGCTGTGCGTTTGCCCGCTCATGTTTATCATCTGTCGCCTGTACGGCTGTAACTTCTGGATGCTTTTACAAGACCAGTTTATGTTTTTTCCTGCTACACTCTTAGAAACAAAGGTTTAGATTTGTTCTTAAAGGGGTACAAACACTAGTCACTGTAGTGGTACCATGTAAGATACACCTTTGTACCTTTAGTTATAGGTACATACTACTTAAGATTTGACCTTTCTTACATATAGGCCACAGGTACAGAAGAATGCCTTTATAATAGGTACATTTAGCCTTTGTAGGTTACCACCACAGTGAAAGAGCCATTTATTTATTGTAAATGGCAAAAATGTACCTGTGACCACTCTACCATAGACCACTTAAACTGGTACAACACTTCCACTAATGGTTGGCTAAAAATAACTGACTGAAAGCTACGCCTCCAAAATAATTTCCCAGTGTGCCTTTTTAAGTGAATTGTTAATTACCACTCATGACTGTTTTTTGTGAAGGTTCTTAATTCGTTCATTTTCAGTCCTGTGGCCTTCACCAAGTGAGTTCCTAGGCAAACATCATTCAGATGTAACTCTTTATGACAAATTACATAGCGCATAAGACCTTATTTTGAGGCCTAGATTTACCCTAATTCAGTGGCCTGAAACTCATGGTTTACGGGTCATATCAGGCTTGTAAGTAGTTACCCTACCTGCAAGTCACATTATTCTGCTTACAAAGTTATGTGTAATTCCTATTGGACTCCAGCCAGAGTTAGGCTATCCAACAGTTGGAATTTGTATGTCTGCCAGCGTTAGAAATATACAGGATAGTACCTAAGCCATTTAAACTGGAACTATTTCAGTAACTGGTGCAAAATATCCACCTAACTGATTGGATTAGTTTAGAAAAATATATGTTATTTATCTTTGTGTAGCATAAGATTAATCAATCAATCAATGTATATGCAAAAGCACAGATATTCAACAACAACAAAGATCTACCTTATATAGAGCATGCTGGGAAATACATATTTGCCTTTTAAGATACCGCCACAGTGACAAAGCCGTTAGTTCCTTTTAAGTGGAATAAAGTCCTCATTGTACTTTATGATGGGTATTGAGGGTTCACAAAATATGTTTGTACCCTGGGAAACAGAAATGTACCTTCACCTTGGAGTGTGATTGTTCCATTTTTGTATTAAAAATATTGGTCACAGAAATTAACCATTTATACTAGATTATCCATACAAGTACCCAACAAGGTACCAAACAGAACCATGTGAGATCATTGTGTGCCTCTGAAGATACATGATGTGTATTTTGATCTTTTTGTACCACAGGGCCCAGTCTTTTAAAATGTTATCTAATCAAATTTTGGCACTTGGATAGGATTAAATGCATAGAAATACAATTAATAGAATGGGCGTATCATTGACTATAATTGGGACTCCCATTCTATTCATTCTATTTCTATGCATTTAATCCTATCCGATTCCTGAAATCCAAATCAGAAAACTTAATTATTTGGAAAACTGGGCCCAGGGAACTATTTGTAGCCTAACCGTAGGGTGAATTTTGTTTTAGTTGCGTTTTTGAAAATTGATGTTTAAAGGTTTAAAAATTGCATGTTTATGAAAACCCTTTTTTCAATAAATTATTCAAATATTCAATTATTCAAGCTTTTAAATTATATCAAAGTCAATCTGTCTAGGTAGGGTGGGGTATGCAAAATGGTTCAACTTTGAACACCTCTATATTCTTAATGTTTTGGCATTCAGTTCAAAAATGTAACTTTCTGACCATTTCTTCGCATGCAAGTTTTGTTCAAATCAAATGGGATGAGGTCAAAAAGTGATTATAATCAAATAGAATGACCCCTTACCCTTATTTCTAAGAGTGTAAGTAGCTAATCCTGTGTGTTTGGTATGTGCTCCCCTCTCCTCCAGGGTGATCAACGCAGGTAAGAGTTCCCTGAATGAGGACCAGGCGTGTTGTGAGGTGGTGGTGGTGAGAAAGAGAACAGGAGACTCCACCACCCCCATTAAGACCCCCACCGCCAAGAGAAGATCCTCGCTGCCCAACGGAGAAGGCCTGGGGTTGAAGGAGAACAGCGCTGTGAGAGACAGAGGCAAACACACACAGGCACACACACATGGGTGCCCATACATGTACAGTGCATTCGGAAAGTATTCAGACCCCATGACTTTTTCCACATGTTGTTACGTAACAGCCTTATTCTAAAATTGAATAAATAAAAAATGTCCCTCATCAATCGACACACAATACACCATAATGACAAAACAAAAACAGGTTTTTAGAAATTTTGCAAATGTAAAAAAAAAAAAAAACAGATACCTTATTTGCATAAGTATTCAGGGCCTTTGCTATGAGACTCAAACCTGAGCTCTGGCGCCTACTGTTTCCATTGATCATTCTTAAGATGTTTCTACAACTTGATTGGAGTCCACCTGTGGTAAATTCAATTGATTGGACATGATTTGGAAAGGCACACACCTGTCTATATAAGGTCCCACAGTTGACAGTGCATGTCAAAGCAGTAACCAAGACATGAGGTCAAAGGAATTGTCCCTAGAGCTCCAAGACAGGATTGTGTTGAGGAACAGATCTGGGGAAGGAGGTCAAAGGAATTGTCCCTAGAGCTCCAAGACAGGATTGTGTTGAGGAACAGATCTGGGGAAGGGTACCAAAACATTTCTGCAGGTCCAAAAGAAGGTCTCAAAGAACACAGTATCTTCCATCATTCGTAAATGAAAGACGTTTGGAACGACCAAGACTCTTTGTAGAGCTGGCCGCCAGGCCGAAAAGAGCAATCGGGGGAGAAGGGCCTTGGTCAGGGAGGTGATCATGAACCCGGTGGTCACTCTGACAGAGCTCCAGAGTTCCTCTGTGGAGATGGGAGAACCTTCCAGAAGGACAACAATCTCTGCAGCACTCCACCAATCAGGCCTTTATGGTAGAGTGGTCAGACAGAAGCAACTCATCAGTAAAAGGCACATGACAGCCTGCTTGGAGTTTGCCAAAAGGCACCTAAATACTCTCATCACCATGAGAAACAAGATTCTCTGGTCTGATGAAACCAAGATTGAACTCTTTGGCCTGAATGCCAAGCGCCACGTCTTCACCAACCCTACTGTGAAGCATGGTGGCTGCAGCATTATGCTTAGGGGATGGTTTTCAGCGACAAGAACTCTGAGACTAGTCAGAATCGAGGGAAAGATGAGCATAGCACAGCGAGATCCTTGATGAAAACTTGCTCCAGAGTGCTCAGAACCTCAGACTGGGGCAAAGGTTCACCTTCCAACAGGACAAAGACCCTAAGCACAAAGCCAAGGCAATGTAGGAGTGGCTTCGGGACAAGTCTCTTAATGTCCTTGAGTGGCCCAGCCAGAGCCCGGACTTGAACCACGATCAAACATCTCTGGAAAGACCTGAAAATAGCTGTGCTGTGACGCTCCCCATCCAAGCTGACAGAGCTTGAGAGGATTTGCAGATAAGAATTTGAGAAACTCCCCAAATACAGGTGTGCCAAGTTTGTAGCGTCATATCCAAGAAGACTCGAGATTGTTGAAGCATCTTTGGCAGCGATTACAAAGTACTGAAGTACTGCGTAAAGGGTCTGAATACTTATTTAAATGTGACATTTCTAAAAAATATTTTTTTGCTTTGTCATTATGGGGCATTGTGTGTAGAATGAGAGGGTTGGAACAATTTAGTACATTTTAAAATGAGGCTGTAACGTAACAAAATTTTGAAAAAGTCAAGTGGTCTGAATACTTTCCGAATGCAGTGTGCAGTGTACACACACACACACACACACACACACACACACACACACTCTGTTACGTCCGTTGTTAGAAGGAGACCAAGGTGCAGCGTGGTAGGCATACATTCTCTCTTTATTTGAAAACGTAACACCGGGAAAAAACAATGAACACAAACCGAACGTAAAGCTAGTTGTGCATAAAGCAACAAACAAAGACAAGATCCCACAAAACTCAAAAGGAAACTGACAACTAATATCTTGGGAATCAAACACACCAACATAGAAACAGAAAACCTAGAATGCCCACCCTAATCACACCCTGACCTAACCAAATAGAGAAATAAAAAGGCTCTCTAAGGTCAGGGCGTGACACTTTCTCTCTCTCTCTCTTCCACACATTCTCTCTATCTATGCGTAAGTACATAGACACAGTTGTCTCTTTCCCTTAATCCATGATACTGTTGAGATTTAACCAATAGGCCATGCACATCCACTGGCCTTTCTTTTTCTCAGAATCGTATACCTTGTCTAGAGACGATGTCAGTGGTCTCTGGTCTACTGCTTCCTGTGTTGCCTATTGCCCTGAGCAGGCCGGGGGTGACTGTCACTCAGCCAGTGCCAGGAGGCACATCACAGCGCTGCTCAGTGATTGGTTTGACCTCTGTAGCGTACACATGTGATTGGTCAGAGTGAGTCATGATGCGTTACTCCAGTATTGCTGTCTTATAGAGCGAGCTCGTTACATGACTCCTACGAAATGACAAAACAAACCGAAATGTCTTAACACCAACATTTCAGCTTTGTTTTTCATTGCTCTTATCCACTCATGCAATACATTCCCTTCATCTTTTCTGCCATAGTTTCAATGCTTTTGTATTTGAAGGAGCAGGGTACACATGTAACCTCCAGTTGTTTGATGCCATAATTGTCTCTACTCTGATATAATTGCCTCACCTTTTTTCGCAGCTGTTGAATGGGGCTTGTTGCAAACCCACAGTGCGCGCACACACACACACACACACACACACACACACACACACACACACACACACACAGAGCGAGAGAGCAGAACTCAATAACCCTTATGTACTGAATGTTCAACAGGGGTAATTTGTCATTCAAGCAACTCTTTCTCTCCCATTTGATTACTTAGTTCTCTGAGAAGCTGTGCTGATATATCTAATAATAGCAGGCAAGTCCATTGAAACACTAGTGTGGGTGAATGAGTGGGGATGGTTTATTATGTAGAATTGAATGTGTATACACTGATCCTCTTATAGAGCCCTTCTAGGGCCAAACATACAGGTTTGGCTCTTGGCCAGAAACACATGGGCCTGGTACAACATTGACTGGCACGATAGATTTTGTACATACTGTATTAAAGCAACAGTTGGCCAGTTATAACTACGGTAGTTTGATTCCCGAATGAAGGATGAACTGTGATTAAACACCATGAAAATAATCAGTTTAAATTAGATTAAGCACATTAATCTGATATGCTCCCGCCGGCCACCTCCAGGAAAATATTTGATGAAATGAAACACACAATAGCCTCCTGAGTGGCGCAGTGGTCTAAGACACTGTCTAAAGCGCTGCATCGCATCACTACATACACCCTGGTTTGAATCCAGGTTGTATCATAACCGTCTGTGATTGGGAGTCCCATAGGGTGGCGCACAATTGGCCCAGCATCGTCCGGGTTTGGCCAGTGTAGGCCATCACTGTAATTGACTTGCCTAGTTAAATAAAGGTTACATTTTTTATTTATTTTTCTGATAGCAAATCAATGCTATTGAAAAACAGACTACAAAGTATCCATTCTATTCTATTCACACACTCACCCCTACAGGACTCAGAGAGTCTGGTATTCTACTACTGGGCATTGTTCGATGGCCACGCCGGCTCCGGGGCTGCAGTAGCAGCCTCCAAGCTCCTCCAACACCACATCGTCGAGCATCTCCAGTCTGTCCTCGAGGTCCTAAGGAACCATGCCGTTTTACCGCCCACCATCTTCGGTGAGGAGTCTAACCACCACATGACCCCAGGGATCCACCGGGCCACCCTGACTCGGGCCGCGTCACTCCGTGGAGCCGCTGGCGCCCCCAGCTCCCCCTGCACCCCTCCACCACAGAGGTTCTTCACAGAGAAGAAGATCCAGCACGATAGCCTGGTGATGGGAGCCATGGAGAACGCCTTCAAGGAAATGGTGAGTACCTGCCATGGCTGTTGTTGTGTGCATCTCAATGAGACGCTATTGTTTGAGGGAGAATATCAGAGTTGCGGAGATGTTGCCTCTGTCCTGGTTAGATGTGCCTTGTAGGTATTTTTCCTCACAGACCTCTCCCTTCTACCTCAGCCCCGACCCGTCATCCCACCACCACCTTCACCCATTTCTTTACCTAACGTTGAATTGATTACGTGATTGAATTAAATCTTGCAACAATTAAACCATTAATAACCTGGGGCACCACAGAAGCATTCATTTATATAGAGCAGTTATCTCCTGAATCCACTCTCTTAAAGTTCTGAAGATCTTTTGTATCAATAGCAGTCAATTATTAATCGTCACCTCGATCGGTCTCATTCTGATTCATTCTTGGTTATCTGCATGAACCCTAGTTGAATCAGAAATACACAAATTGGTATAACAATCAGAATAAATAAATAATTATACCAATTTGTGGATAGATCATACATCGATTACTAATCATGTCATGAAAAGCCCCTAGTGGGCTAACCCGATATGACGGCTGGTTACACAAAGGAAGGGGGTTGGGTTTGAATGAAAGAGCGGGAAGACTGAGGGACAAAGGGATTGGGTCTCTATCGGACCTCGAGACGCTATGCTACCGTAAATACAGAATATTATGCATTCTAATAACCGCCCTTTCAGGAAAGGAAAATGCAAGATATATATTTACTCTGAGCTGCACTTCGATAGATGGGTCGAAGATTGAAGACTGGTTTTCCCAGCAGAGATCACCATTGTCCTTTTGAAGAATCTTTCTGGTCGTAGTGTTGTAGAGCAGATACGTTAAAGAACCCTGTTGTTCTTAGGAGATTGTCTGTCCTTTCCTAGGCCACGTACGTTTACAGCTGCAGCTGATAACTCAATGTCTAGGAGGTATAACTTCTTCTTTAGTGAATAATAGTTCAAAGTTCATACCAAGTTGCCATAATCCGCTCGCGCTGTATTCTGGCTGGTCTATTCGAAATGCACCATTCCCGCGTGGTGATCGTCACCTCCACGTTGAAATTCGCCCTTTTAAATGTTAGGACGGCAGTCCTAACATTTGTGGAACTAAATGTTAATTTTGTTAGGGTGTAGTTAAAATTAGCCCTTTTAATTGTACGGACACCAGTTCTCACGTCATCGGGAACTGAGGTTTACATCCGTCAACGGGCTTTTGTATTGGGGGAGAGAAGGGCGTGTTTCATAATTCTCAACCAATGTCTGTTCACTTGGGTGTGGCCACTGACTGGGCCTACGTTTTACTATGAAACAATCTTGTTGAGGAGGCTAAAATTACATTTCATCATTTCACAAATAGTTTCATATTTAAACATTTAAATTGCACAACAATTCCATGTGAATCTGATGCACAACAATTCCATGTGAATCTACACCAGAATGTGTAGACTTTCCAAGATACAATTTATGTCGTCCAATCATCAGCTATAATGTCCCAGACACCAACTGATCTGACATCATATTCTTTAAGTACCAACGGACACTTTCAACTGGTTGAGAAAGGGAAATATTGTTCCATTCCCCAGCCTTTTGATGCTACCGTACTTTCTCTGTGGTAACACAAAGCTTTCCAAGAGTCCATTCTCTAAAGTGGCAAGAAAAGGGGGAAATGTATTTATGGGGGGTCATAAACCCCACCCAGCAGGGCAATTTCATGACACAACACAAATGATTAAGTGCATTTTATGCAACACATTCATATAAAATCCCAAGTGGCAGATGATTACAGTCAGAGATGGGCAGTATTTGTGTTGCATGTATTTGAGATATGTACTTCAATTACTTCTAAGTATTTTGTCATTTGTAATACACTTGGCTGAACTACACCCCAATGTATTTTGTTACAACATAATTTTCTATAGCATTTTTTAAATAATGGTTCACAATTTTGTGCCCCCCTTTCAACCTGCATTGGTATCAGAGGTATAATGCACTATGGCGTGATAAGAAAGCCTACTGAGTTAACTAAATATAAATGTATATGTAAAAATGAACAATTGCAACGGCATGCTGAGAATTATTCTAGTGAGCTCCGCCTGAAACGTGGCCAATAGAAGTATGTTTATTTTCACATTTACATTTTGTTCATTTAGCACACTCTTTTATCCAGAGTATATTCAACTAAGGTAGATAAACAACAATATATCACAGTCCTAGCAAGTAAGATGTTTCTGTAACCGTTATGGACTAAACAAACAACTGGAGCTGAACTGTTTCCTCTAGTATACATAGTTTTTCCTATACTGACCACTTTTGTGTAATTCCTTGCTCTGCTGAGTTTCTGATTATCGCCATGGATTCTGTGTGTTTTTATACAATTTATTTTATGCACCAGTGCATAGTCTGTCTTTTCCGCACGCAACTCTGATACCCATATCCTTTGTATACATTCCTGTGTGCTATTTTTCATGTTGCCTTCATTTTTTAAATGTTTTTCATGACGTGATAATGTTGTAGATTTGTTTTGTATATAGTTATTTACCTGTCATGTGACATTTACCTGTCCCCACCCCTATTTCTAGACACACGTCAGCTTCCGTCCACAACGCTGCCTCATTTTTTTATTAAATAGATTTTAAAATACAAGCATTTTGAAGTTTATTTTGAGACATTGATCTTAATGGTATTTTGTCATTGTATTCTGTAATTTTTACCCAGCCCTGATTACAGTCAGTTACCAACAGCTGTTTTTTAGGCAGCTAGGCAGCTTCCTCATAGTAAAGCTAGGCTTTACTCATAGTATTTTTTATATTCAGACTTAACGCTCCTCATCTCTCAGAAATGGTATACTGTATATGGCCTCTAGATGGCAATATAAATTAATATAGGATGCTCTCAAGTCTCCCACCCTGAGCTTCTTCCCATGTAAATGTAATCTGCCTTACTCAAGCTTATCCCATCTCATATTTCCCTAGCATTTAGTAAGGCTAAGGCCAGTGAAACTGCCTGCATTTTGAAGAGCCTGAGGCTCAATCACACAGGAGCAAGATACTGTAACCTTTAAAGAGCATTACCTGCTGCAGGGCTCAGTTAAACTATCCATCAGGGCAGAAAGGATGTATAGTACAGTAGTATGGGAGATGAATATATGAACATATCCTTTCTCTAGACTGAGTACACTGGTAGGCTTACTCCGGCTGAAGAAGTTTTAGGTTGTAGTTATTATAGAAATTATAGGACTATTTCCCTCTATACCATTTGTATTTCATTAACCTTTGACTATTAGATGTTCTTATAGGCACTTTAGTATTGCCAGTGTAACAATATAGCTTCCGTCCCTCTCCTCGCTCCTCCCTGGGCTCGAACCAGCAACACAATGACAACAGCCACCATCGAAGCAGCATTACCCCTGCAGAGCAAGGGGAACAACTACTAGAAGGCTCAGAGCGAGTGACGTTTGAAACACTATTAGCGCACGCTAACTAGCTAGCCATTTCACTTCGGTTACACCAGCCTCATCTCGGGAGTTGATAGGCTTGAAGTCAGAAAGAGCTCAATGCTCGACACACAACGAAGAGCTGCTGGCAAAACGCACAAAAGTGCTGTTTGAATTCATGTTTACGTGCCTGCTTCTGCCTACCACCGCTCAGTCAGATACTTGTATGCTCAGTCAGATTATATGCAACGCAGGACACGCTAGATAATATCTAGTAATATCATCAACCATGTGTACTAGTTAACTAGTGATTATGATTGATTGTTTTTTATAAGATAAGTTTAATGCTAGCTAGCAACTTACCTTGGCTTACGGCATTTGCGTAACAGGCAGTCTCCTTGTGGAGTGCAACGAGAGAGAGGCAGGTCGTTATTGTGTTGGACTAGTTAACTGTAAGGTTGCAAGATTGGATCCCCCGAGCTGACAAGGTGAAACTCTGTCGTTCTGCCCCTGAACGAGGCAGTTAACCCACCGTTCCTAGGCCGTCATTGAAAATAAGAATGTGTTCTTAACTGACTTGCCTAGTTAAATAAAGGTATACAAAATAATTAAAATTAAAATCTGCATATCGGTGCCCAAAAATACAGATTTTCGATTGTTATGAAATCGGCCCTGATTAATCGGCCATTCCCGATTAATCGGTCAACCTCTACTTCCAACCCCCACAGAGTTTGAAAGGATCTATTTATTGTTGCATATCTTTACTCGCATTTCCCAGCAAAAAATGTATGTACTCTTTGAACTCCGGTCTGGTGGGGGTGGAAGGGCATTATCATGGCACTGCCCTCAGCTGCCCCCGTCTGTGCTGTTCAGAGTCATCAGATGGCCGATCAGCATCCAAGCAGAATGCGTAGGAGAGAAACCCCCCCCTAGCTCCTCTCTCCCGCACAGACACCTTCTGCACAGACGGCACACACAGCAAACACAAACACCTTTCACAGTTCAGTGCATCTGCTTAGCCCCAGATCAATGTTTCTTGCCTTTTAGTTGATTCTCTTCCTTAGAAACCTCTGAATGAAGTCTTATTGCTTTAACTAGGTGTTAATTGCATGTTATATTTGTATTATGTCACCTATTAGTTTCAGAGATTTTGGGGGGGGGCAAATTAAAAACCAACATGTTTTCCTCTGTATTCACATCTAATTTCAGGTTGACTAATGTGTGTGTGCGTGTGTTTTCAGGATGCCCAGATAGAGAGGGAGAAGCAGATGTATAACATCACTGGAGGATGCACAGCACTGTGTGTTGTTTATCTGCTTGGAAAGCTATATGTGGGAAACGCAGGAGACAGCAGGTTAGTGTGTGTGTGTTGTATCTATCCTGATTTGATCCTGAACTGCTTTGTCCCAAAAATACACAAACCTACTCTTAACATATTGGTGGTACGCTAGGCTAATCTAATATGTCAGTGTTTCTCCTATATTCATTTTTTTCATTTTGTTAATATTTCTTCCAAGAGGCTCTTTTTAAAGGGATAAGTGTGAGATTTTGGCAATTAAGGTCAATGTACTCGCCCCCATGGAAATCTAATTAGCATAATACAAAAATCCACATAAAAATCCCTCAATTTAAGATGGAGATATTGGATGAATCTCAATCCATGGATCTGTGACAGCGCTAGAGCAGTGTTTGTCAGACCATGAGACATCCCAAAAATCTGTCTTCTTACAAAATCGTCTGTTGTGTCCGAACGGTTTTGACTACAAACTATTATGACCCCTCTATGTAAAGGTGAGAATCTCACCCCCACAAGCGTCTTGGGTCCAAAACAGTTTGGGCTACACGCTAATGCCCACAGGCACCACAAGACTCGTCTGAAGGTCCTCACTACCTGTTAAAAAAAATCTATGAAAGTATATATGGAGACAGTTTAGTGCCAAAATAAGGGGTTAGATACATGTCAAAAAAAAAATATATATATATATATATATATATATATATATATATGTATATATATATATATAATCTTATATCTCAGATATAGGACAGACACTTCAGAACAAACGTCCTCTAGTTTTTTTGGGGGGGGACTGTTTGTTGTTCCATGTATGGAATCTGTTATGCAATGCATTTGTATGGGCTAATAGCAGTAAGGCCCCCCCAAAAAAATGTATCAACTAATTTTTGATATCTTTTTTTTATACTTCAAGCAGTCTTAAAAATCAAATAGCAAAAGAATCCTTGGTATGACCTTCCATGTAGCTTAGTAGAACCCCCCCACCCCATTTTAGATCGGCCTTAGACTTTAATGGGTTAGTACAATATTTTGTTTCTACTTACCCAGAGTCAGATTAATTCATGGATACCATTTTCATGTCTCTGCATGCAGTTTGAAGGAAGTTAGCTGTTTCTGTAGACTTCTGTAGACTAGCATTTTCCAATGCTATGTAGCATTGGCTCGCAAAACTACCTTCAACTTCCTTCAAACTGCACACAGAGACATAAAAATGATATCCATGAGTTAATCTGACTCCGGGTAAGTAGAAACAAAATATTGTGCTATCCCTTTAAAATATAGGAAAAAATGTAGGGGAAACACTGACATCTTAGACTAGCCTAGCGTACCGCCAGTATGTTATGAGTAGGTTTGTGTATTTTTGGGACAAGCCAGTTCAGGGTCAAGCTCTCGATTTAGTGCAAGATTTTGTCAATTATCTCTGTAAGTTCATAGTGACAGGTTACAACATACTGTACCAGTCAAAAGTTTAGACCACCTACTCATTCTAGAGTTTTTATTTATTTTTTACTATTTTCTTCATTGTAGAATAATATTGAAGGCATCAAAACTATGAAATAACACATGGAATCATGTAGTAACCAAAAAAGTGTTAAACAAATCAAAATATATTTTATATTGGAGATTCTTCAAAGTAGCCACCCTTTGCCTTGATGAAAGCTTTGCACACTCTTAGCATTCTCTCAACAAGCTTCACCTGGAATGCTTTTCCAACAGTCTTGAAGGAGTTTCCACATATGCTGAGCACTTGTTGGCTGTTTTTCCTTCACTCTGCAGTCCAACTCATCTCAAACCATCTCAATTGGGTTGAGGTCGGGTGATTATGGAGACCAGGTCATCTGATGCAGCACTCCATCACTCTCCTTCTTGGTCAAATAGCCCTTACACAGCCTGGAGGTGTGTTGAGTCATTGTCCTTTTGAAAAACGAATTATAGTCCCACTGTGCGCAAACCAGATGGAATGGCGTATCACTGCAGAATGCTGTAGTAGCAGTGCTGGTTAAGTGTGCTTTGAATTCTATATAAATCACAGATAGTGTCATCAGCAAAGCACCATCACACATCCTCCTCCATGCTTCACGGTGGAAACCGCACATGCGGAGACCTTCTCTGGATCTCACAAAGAAACGTTGGTTGGAACCAAAAATCTCAAATTTGGACTCATCAGACCAAATTACAGATTTCCACCAGTCTAATGTCCATTGCTCGTGTTTCTTGGCCCAAGCAAATCTCTTCTTATTATTGGTGTCCTTTAGTAGTGGTTTCTTTGCAGCAATTCAAACATGAAGACCTGATTCACTCAGTCTCCTCTGGACAGTTGATGTTGAGATGTGTCTGCTACTTGAACTCTGTAAAGCATTTTCTTTGGGCTGCAATCTGAGGTGCAGTTAACACTCCTTTCCTGTGGCGGTCCTCATGAGAGCCAGTTTCATCATAGTGCTTGATGGTTTTTGCTGCACTTGAAGAAACTTTCAAAGTTCTTGAAATTTTCCAGAATTGACTGACCTTCATGTCTTAAAGTAACCTGCTTATTTGAGCTGTTCTTGCCATAATATGGACTTGGTATTTTACCAAATAGGGCTATCTTCTGTATACCATCCCTACCTTGTCACAACACAATTGATTGGCTCAAACGCATTAAGAAGGAAAGTAATTCCACAAATTAACTTTTAACATGCCACACCTGTTAATTGAAATGTATTCCAGGTGACTAGCTCATGAAGCTGGTTGAGAGAATGACAAGACTTAGTGCAAAGCTGTCATCAAGGCAAAGGGTGGCTACTTTGAAGAATCTCAAATATAATATATATTTTGATTTGTTTAACACTTTTTTGGTTACTACATGATTCCATATGTGTTATTTCATAGTTTTGATGTCTTCACTATTATTCCACAATTTAGAAAATAGTATAAAATAAAGGAAAACCCTTGAATGAGTAGGTGTGTCCAAACTTTTGACTAGTACTGTATATGTTTAGCAAACAGAGCGAACAGTGGCGCGAATGAGTGCCCTACAGTGCAGAGGCATTCATCAGTTTTATTTCAGGTGGTCCTACATAATTACATTTTCATGCATTTTGGCTACATTTGCCATCCCCTGCTGAAAGAAAATCTGTGTGTACATTATTAATTGTACCCTTAAGTGCTGAAGGCACCATAATATATTGTGTTGTAAATGAAAGAGTATGTGTGGAGAAGCCTGGCAGTTACAGGATGTCTAAATACCTCGGGTCCACTGACACTGTACTGTACTCACCCAGGAGTGAACATAATATTATGCTCAGTGAAACCAGTCAAATCCAGGTATATACTGTACTATATACCATATACTGCCTACATGCACACTGTAAAGGGGTTACCATGAATTTGACAGCAATTTACAGGCAGCTCAGTGGCAAGTAAAATTAAGTATTTAATAGTACAGTACACCTACTGTAATATAAATATGGTAGCAAAGCAAGTACTGGGTAATGACACAGTTCAATACCATAAAATTGACTTTATTATACTGTAAAAAAGTCAATGCTTCCTTAAGAGAAGAGGGGTTTGTATTTGTGTATTTTACTATAATTACAAGGGTTTGGTTCAAGCAGGTTGGCTGCTAGGGAAACTGACTTGCCTAGTTAAATAAACGTTAAATAAAATCATCTAAAAAATGAAAGGAAATGTGCACAATCCGTATTTTCTTTTGATGTTTATTTTCTGGCAGAATGTACCTCAATTGGGGATTTGCACCATTCTGCTTGATTTTTTATATTTTTTATTGTTTGGACCTTTAATATCTTTATTTTGTGTGTGTGTGTGCTCGTGCGTTTGTGCGTGTATCCCCAGGGCGATCATTATAAGGGACGGGAAGGTCATACCCATGTCCACAGAGTTCACTCCAGAGTCAGAGAGACAACGGCTACAGTTCCTGGTGAGAAGAGAACCGTGGCTCACCTTTTTTCATGGACACCAGTCATTTACATTTTTAATATATAGCTAGCTATGATTATAAGTCAGGATACCTTGGACTCTGCATGAAAGGTTACAGTGTGTGATTCTATACAATATCATGAGACTCCCTTGTTGATTTGTCTTTTGAGCTTCAAGGATATTTTAGAAATGTCTGACAGATTGCATTGGCCGTCAGGGCATAGATGGCCCTGTCTGAACATAGCCTACCTAATGTAATGTAACCTTTTCTGTCTGTGTGCAGGGCTTCATGCAGCCTCACCTATTGGGAGGAGAGTTCACCCATCTGGAGTTCCCTAGGAGAGTACAGAGGAAGGAGGTGGGCAAGAGGATGCTCTACAGAGACTTCACAATGAATGGATGGTCAGTACACTTCATCTACCAGATTGAATCCTCCCAATTTGTTACAAAACACATGTAAACTCAACAATACAGCCTTCTAAAAGCAGTCTCTGTATGGGTATCTTTCCATCATCTTTATCCACTGTACTGTATGTAGGCCTACCTATAGTTATTGTGCGCCTGTTCTCTCTACCCTATCTCCTTCATTGTTAACCACCCTATATAGCTATACTTATCACCCTTATCATACTTATCACCCTCCTTTTCCACCAGGCAGGATGGGCGGTGCTCTCTCTGTTTTGTGTCTCTGCAGTGTGTTAAAGGGATGGATGGTGTGTGCCTAGTGCGTGTACAGACACCCTTCCTCCTTGTTCTTTAGATGAACCGTGGAGGAAGGGGAGAGAGAGAAACAGGGGGAGAGACAGAGGGAGGTAAAGAGATGCATGGGTAGGGGAGAGGAGGAGAGAGGCTGGGCTGGGGATGAGGGCAGAGGGAGCAGAGGCAGCATGTGGCTGGTGCTACAGTGTGGAGCTCCTTTATACAGTGGTGAAGCTCTGCTCTCCTGGAACACAGCATGCAGCTCAGGGTGGACCAGGATGGACTAGACAACTCACTGTGGGGAAGCAGGCCATGTCTCATAATGCGTTATGTCTAATCCTCTGTATTTAGAGCAGCCAGGTCACACCAAATCCACTTCAGTATTCAACATGTGTCGGGGTCCCCAGGATGTCAGGAGATGCCTTCAATACCGGTCACTAGGGGCAACGTACGCACCTATTACCATAGAGGAATGGCTTAAACCACGCTACGACTCCGAGGATCGCGGGTTCAATCCCGGTGCTGGGCACTTGTTTAAATGTTTTCTGTTTTAACCCTGTCCCTTACCTTATCCAGTTTGAATTCATGTTTAACGTAAAGGGACATTTCACCCTGGCTCTGCATATAGTCATTACTATGTTAACAACATTACGTTTTTGTCATAAACATAAACAATGATCCATACCACAAGCATTTCACTGGTAGTCAGGAAGTTTTGACTTCCTGTTTATTTGTCTGCTCATATGGAACCACAAAGTTCGACATTCATAGCGAATGCAGATACCGCTCCGCTAGGTAGATGGGGCGTGCCCACAAACTTGGATTTAGATGGTGTTGTTACTTCGAAAGAACAACACACAGTAATCTCAGTACTTCTCTATACCAGATTTCTTGGAGAAACGTTTGATAACGTTTGTCATCATACCAGTGTGGTGTGCTGTTGTAATTAAAAATGAGTTATCTTTCACCGTTCTACCTACCAGAGATTTACCCTGATACTTCCAGTGGCTTGTGGCTATGAGGAATGATGTTTACGGTGACCAAAGATTATCAGAGGGATTGTTTTAGGCTGAATTGATGGGGAATTCATTTCGACGCCAGCTTTTTTTCCTTCACAACAAAACAGAAGATTCTCAATTTAAGGTAACCTACCATTAGCTAGCTTGATAGCCTAGCTGGACTAAATTAGCTAGCTCGCTACAGTACTGTATTGAACTCTGAAAGCCATCAGTTAAATCGCATAGCTATCTTTTGGATACATACAGTGGGGCAAAAACGTATTTAGTCAGCCACCAATTGTGCAAGTTCTCCCACTTAAAAAGATGAGAGAGGCCTGTAATTTTCATCATAGGTACACTTCAACTATGACAGACGACAAAATGAGAAAGAAAAAAAATCCAGAAGATCTTTATTATTTATTTATTTGCAAATTATGGTGGAAAATAAGTATTTGGTCAATAACAAAAGTTTATCTCAATACTTTGTTATATACCCTTTGTTGGCAATGACAGAGGTCAAACGTTTTCTGTAAGTCTTCACAAGGTTTTCACACACTGTTGCTGGTATTTTGGCCCATTCCTCCATGCAGATCTTCTCTAGAGCAGTGATGTTTTGGGGCTGTTGCTGGGCAACACGGACTTTCAACTCCCTCCAAAGATTTTCTATGGGGTTGAGATCTGGAGACTGGCTAGGCCACTCCAGGACCTTGAAATGCTTCTTACGAAGCCACTCCTTCGTTGCCCGGGCGGTGTGTTTGGGATCATTGTCATGTTTCATCTTCAATGCCCTTGCTGATGGAAGGAGGTTTTCCCTTAAAATCTCACAATACATGGCCCCATTCATTCTTTCCTTTACACGGATCAGTCGTCCTGGTCCCTTTGCAGAAAAACAGCCCTGATGTTGCTTCCACCCCCATGCTTCACAGTAGGTATGGTGTTCTTTGGATGCAACTCAGCATTCTTTGTCTTCCAAACACGACGAGTTGAGTTTTTACCAAAAAGTTATATTTTGGTTTCATCTGACCATATGACATTGGGAGAATCTTCTTCTGGATCATCCAAATGCTCTCTAGCAAACTTCAGACGGGCCTGGACATGTACTGGACATGTACTGGCTTAAGCAGGGGGACACGTCTGGCACTGCAGGATTTGAGTCCCTGGCGTAGTGTGTTACTGATGGTAGGCTTTGTTACTTTGGTCCCAGCTCTCTGCAGGTCATTCACTAGGTCCCCCCGTGTGGTTCTGGGATTTTTGCTCACCGTTCTTGTGATCATTTTGACCCCACGGGGTGAGATCTTGCGTGGAGCCCCAGATCGAGGGAGATTATCAGTGGTCTTGTATGTCTTCCATTTCCTAATAATTGCTCCCACAGTTGATTTCTTCAAACAAAGCTGCTTACCTATTGCAGATTCAGTCTTCCCAGCCTGGTGCAGGTCTACAATTTTGTTTCTGGTGTCCTTTGACAGCTCTTTGGTCTTGGCCATAGTGAAGTTTGGAGTGTGACTGTTTGAGGTTCTGGACAGGTGTATTTTATAGTGATAACAAGTTCAAACAGGTTCCATTAATATAGGTAATGAGTGGAGGACAGAGGAGCCTCTTAAAGAAGAAGTTACAGGTCTGTGAGAGCCAGAAATCTTGCTTGTTTGTAGGTGACCAAATACTTATTTTCCACCATAATTTGCAAATAAATTAATTAAAAATCCTACAATGTGATTTTCTGGATTTTGTTTCTCATTTTTGTCTGTCATAGTTAAGGTGTACCTATGATGAAAATTACAGGCCTCTATCATCTTTTTAAGTAGGAGAACTTGCACAATTGGTGGCTGACTAAATACTTTTTTGCCCCACTGTACTACTGTCAAACCATTTAGCCTAAGCAATGCTAGTCACTGCTAGACTGGTAGCTACCTTCAGCAGATTAAACATATTTGACTAACGTTAATGTAAGCTAGCTAACGTTTGCAAATAAGAGTATCTGAAATCTTGTAGCCAGAATTTTCTGAAAAACACTTGTTACTAAAAATAGAATTGACAACATAGCTAACTCTCTGTTTGTGTGTTGTTAGCAATGATTAATGTGTATCAATGGTTGGTTAGCTTGTTGGTTCTCAGCTGGCTAGACATCTTGCTGCCAATTTAGTGATGCTAACTAGCTAACAGCAAGCTGACAATATTAAAATGTCCATGTTAGGTGTGCTAAGCTAGCCAGTCCAATACAGATCAATGCAATTAGTGGTGTGGTTTAATTGTGTATTGGTATGTATTTTGTTTTATATGGTACAGAATCCACCAGGATGATTTTCCAACCGCTGGCTCTCCACAAGGTGAAGGTAAGTTGGCAAAAATATTTACGAGTTGAAGGCTAAGATAGCTCAATTTACAGTAAGCAACATGAATTGGGTAGTGTTTGTATGGGTTTGTGTTATGGGGTTAGATGTAGGACCACAGAGTACCTCCCAGACCATGTAATCAATTTAGTCTACTCTTTTTCTCTTTTTACCTTTTCTCTTTGTAAAACTCTGGTTATCCTCAAGTCCTGCTGAAATACACAGGAGCATCAGGGAGCGGACACACCTTGCAGTTATAGAGCATCACAAGACTGTGGGACAGAAACCACCTAGGGACACTGAAAGGTATAAAATCAAGACACAACCACCACATTCTTCTCTCTGCAGATTCTCAAAAAACACAATACAAAAACATTACTACAAAAATCTCCCTGCCAAGGGCAACTATTGACAAGAATGAGATGTCAAAGTCAATGGGCTGGGGGAAGTTTACAAACAGGTCTTTGAGATGAGGGAGGTTTTTTTGGTTGTGCAGGGTTTTGTTTAGAGACAGAAAATGTACTGTTGTGTATGAGAGCTATTGAGGTGCCATTTCTCCTCAATCAGAACTGCCCTCCTACGAATTTTCAGACCTATTGCAGCCTTTCCTCTCAAATGCAGCTCCCAATGTCCCTCATTGTCCCAAACAATACACTAGCCTGTCTCTAAACACGTAGGTCCCATTCAGTTGACACTTTTATCAATAAAGCAGTGCCCTACGTCCCTTCCCCCAAATGAGTGTAAAATGCTAACACCACAACCATGTCTTTCCAGGAGACGTGCAGTACCAGCAAATCCTCTGCAAGAGATCCAAACAGTTGGTGTTTAAGAAGGTCTACGAGCTCTGCACTCACAACTTCTGGCAGAGTCTTATCCAGCTGGCTGTATGCCGCAGACAGGACAAAACCATTCACCACAAGCACAAAGAGTCTCAGCTTCCCCAGCCCACCATGCCAAACACCATTGCCAGTGTACCGATGCCGGATAAAGGACAGTGTAGCTCAACATAAGACAATGTAGAACCACCATAAAATAAATACAGATATTTTCTATTAATCTTAAAAATGTGTCTGCCTTTATGGAATCACAGAATATTTGTATTTAAGTTATACAGGGCTTTATAGCATCAAACAGATGTTAAAGCTAGTTTACAGTCCGTATATTGACATGCCTGTAGACAGTTGTCGTAGCAACATCATGAACATTCTATTGTCGTCCGACATCAAACTTGTCGTTGTCGTTCTGAAAAAGTATAAACACAAAATGACAGCCTCTGCATGACATCAGCAGTCCGGTGCTCCAAATAGCATACTTTCTCTATTTTAATAATAGAGATTAAACAAATTTGTTACAAAATATATTCAGTAAATGTCAACCAATCAAGCCAGGCAACTAAAAGCAATTTTCTAAACAATATTTTGGTTTGTTGCTAGCTAGTGTCTAAACTTCTAGACTTTAGTTACTTTTGATTCATTATTACAGGTAAATAAACCCACATCATCATTATTTACAAGCTAATGGCGAGCTTACCTCAATAAGTTACTGCCACAGTGTGATGAAATAAAGTAGGTAGTAGGTCATTCTATGTGACAATTTTAGAACTACTGCATCATCTGGTCTCAGGAGGATTTGTTCTGGTTGCTGTGGCAGTCCGGTAACCACGTCCATTGCGACAGTCGCAGAGACTTATTTTTTTTTTCATGTTTACAGATATTCCACCACCAGAGTATAAACTGGCCTTTAGACATTCAGATATCCCCCCCAAAAAGATTTGTCAATTTCTAAAATACAGGTGAATGTGCACTATTTAATGCTAACTCAAAATGAGAACTGGGTGATCAGCAGATGATGTTAGAGATGGTCATGATGAAATTGACAAATTCACAAAGAAACATTCAGGAAGAAAATACAGTATGATCAATGTAGTAAAGTGCAGGAAATATATGTCTGAGGTGTAAAGTGCAGACATTTGTTGATCAGCAAATGATGGGAGGGGTGTTGTCATGATTAAACTGCCATTCAGCTCCTCTTGTCATCTATTGCTTGAAATATAGCATAATGTCCAATCTATTGAGAGGGATACAGTTTTGCTCCAATGAAAACACACAGGCAAAGGAATTGTGTTTCTCTCTATCTAGAATCCACTCCAGGAAGAAGCCCAGGTACCACATGGTATTGTCTCTTAGACAAAAAAAGATTTACAACAGTAAATTATTGCATTATTGTTTCTCCCCACTGTTAGTTAACTTCTTGCGTCGAGCCATCCCGGATCCGGTATCGTGACTACAGCCTCAAGCTCATTACCATAACGCAACGTTAACTATTAATGAAAATCGCAAATGAAATGAAATTAATCTATTTGCTCTCAAGCTTAGCCTTTTGTTAACCTCTTGCTTCTACTCGGGATGCTTGCGTCCCAACTAGAGCTCTGGAAATGCAAATGCGCTACGCTAAATGCTAATAGTATTAGTTAAAACTCAAACGTTCATTAAAATACACATGCAGGGTATTGAATTAAAGCTACACTCGTTGTGAATCCAGGCAACAAGTCAGATTTTTAAAATGCTTTTCGGCGAAAGCATGAGAAGCTATTATCTGATAGCATGTAACACCACAAAAGACCCGCAGGGGACGTAAACAAAATAATTAGCATATTCGGCGCTACACAAACCGCACAATAAAATAGAAAACATTCATTACCTTTGACCATCTTCTTTGTTGGCACTCCTAGATGTCCCATAATCACTATTGGGTCTTTTTTTCGATTAAATCGGTCCATATATAGCCTAGATATCATTATATGTAGACTGTGTGATCAACGAAAAAAAACAGCGTTTCATAACGTAACGTCGTTTTTTAAAATTCAAAAAGTCGACGATAAACTTTCACAAAACACTTCGAAATACTTTTCTAATGCAACTTTAGGTATTAGTAAACGTTAATAAGCGATCAAATTAATCACAAGACGAAGTATATTCTATAGCTGTCCGTCTGGAAAACTGTCCGGCTAGAAACTCAACCAAAATATCCGGTCCTAGACCTTGAAGAACTGTGCTGCCTTGCATGTGTTTGACCAAGAAACAAATCGTAGGCAAGTGACAAGACTCTAGACACCGTGTGGAAGCTGTAGGTACTGCAACCTCAGCCTTTATCAATGGGTTCAAGTAGCGCAGCAATATATTTTTCCATTTTCAGTGATCAGTTTTTCCTGCGCTTTCCGATGAAACGCACGTTATGTTATAGCCACAGCCGTGATTTAACCAGTTTTAGAAACGTCTGAGTGTTTTCTATCCACACATACTAATCATATGCAAATACTATATTCCTGGCATGAGTAGCAGGGCGCTGAAATGTTGCGCGATTTTTAACAGAATGTTCAAAAAAGTAGAGGGTAGGAGTAACAGGTTAACAACACTGTCATCTCAGATTTTCAAAATATGCTTCTCAACCATTGCAAAACAAGCATTTGTGTAACAGTATTGACAGCTAACGTAGCATTTAGCGTAGCATTTAGCGTTAGCATTCAGCAGGCAACATTTTCACAAAAACCAGAAAAGCATTCAAATAAAATCATTTACCTTTGAAGAACTTCGGATGTTTTCAATGAGGAGACTCTCAGATAGCAAATGTTCAGTTTTTCCTGAAAGATTATTTGTTTTAGGACAAATCGCTCCGTTTTCTGCGTCACGTTTAGCTACGAAAAAAAACCTGTATCCAGGATTGTGTAAATCTATCCGCAAGCTCATTAGCATAACACAACGTTAACTATTCATGAAAATCGCAAATGAAATCAAATTAATCTATTTGCGCTCAAGCTTAGCCTTTTGTTAATAACACTGTCATCTCAGATTTTCAAAATATGCTTTTGAACCATAGCTAAACAAGCATTTGTGTAACAGTATTAGTATTAGTATTAGCCTAGCATAGGATTATGCCTCTATTTCAGCATGCAACATTTTCCACAAAAACCAGAAAATAATTCAAATAAAATCATTTACCTTTGAAGAACTTCAGATGTTTTCAGTGAGGAGACTCTGTTAGATAGCAAATGTTCCGTTTTTACAAAAAATATTATTTGTGTCGACTAATCGCTCCGTTTTGTTCATCACGTTTGGGTAAGGAAAAAAATAAAATAAGTCATTAAAACGCTAACTTTTTTCCAAATTAACTCCGTAATATCGACAGAAACATGGCAAACCGATGTTTAGAATCAATCCTCAAGGTGTTTTTCACATATCTATCGACGATAAAATCCATCGTGGCAGTTTACTTTCTCTTCTGAAGAAATGGAACGCGCATGGACCTACAGATTACGCAATAATTTCGACACAGGACACCGGGCGGGTCCCCAGGTAAATGTAGTCTCTTATGGTCAATCTTCCAATGATATGCCTACAAACACGTCACAATGCTGCAGACAATGGCGGGAAACGACAGAAAGCGCAGGCTCATTCCTGGCGCATTCACAGCCATATAAGGAGACATTGGAACACAGCGCCTTCAGAATCTGGGGCATTTCCTGTATGAAACTTCATCTTGGTTTCGCCTGTAGCATTAGTTCTAGGGCACTCACAGATAATATCTTTGCAGTTTTTGAAACGTCAGAGTTTTGTCTTTCCAAGGCTGTCAATTCCATGCATAGTTGAGCATCTTTTCATGAACAAAATATCTTGTTTAAAACGGGAACGTTTTTTATCCAAAAATTAAAAGAGCGCCCCCTATCTCGAAGAGCTTAACCTAGCTGTCTGGAAAGCCAATAATTGTTATTTACATCTGTTTGGAATCCTATCACGTGTCATGCTTATAGTTTTTAGATTGGTTATGATTATGATAGTGAATGCATTTCAATGTCAACCTTTGTCAATTATGTTACATAGCTAGCTATTAAAATTATTTACAGTTGTTGATGTTACACATGTTTGCTAACAGGTTATAAATGCGAGGCTGGCACATAGCAAGTTAGCAGGCACCAGGCAAACTAGCAAGCTAACATTTACTGGTAAACTTAGCTTTAGGTAGCTGGTTGTAATGTTAGTAGCTAGCAATTTCTATGAAAAAAAATATATGTTTTACAATCAAGATAAAATAGATCTCCGATTTGTAAAAACCTCTTCTCTTTTCAGTCATAGATATGGCTACCGGTAGCTGTTTAGCTAACTTAGCTAACTAGACTAGCTACCTACCTAAGTTAGTAAACAGAACAATAATTTGAATGTCAATAGAATATCAAAAAATACTCCCTCGTCAAATTTGTGTTGAGAGGAATCATTTGAAGCCATTGCTGTCTGATCAGTAATTTGTTTTTCACAAAGGATTTTGTGTTGTGTCTGCCTCCCTTTTAACAAAGCCTGTATTGGGGGAGGGACGGGTCCAGATCAGGAGGCACTGCACCACAGGAGTTGTAGTCTTTCAGAGACTGGAAAAACAATTGTCACCTTGTATACAGTGCCTTCAGAAAGTATTCATACCCTTGGACTTATTCCACATTTTGTTGTGTTAAAGCCTGAATTCAAAACGGATTCAATTATTATTATTCCCTCACGCATCTAAACACAATGCCCCATAATGACAAAGTGAAAACATGTTTTTAGAAAATTGTGCAAAGTTATTGAAAATGAAATATAGAACTCACTTACATAAGTATTCACACCCCTGAGTCAATACTTTTTTTGGGGGGGGGGGTATCTTATATATACCACCCCTACCTTGTCACAACACAACTGATTGGCTCAAACACATTAAGAAAGAAAGTCCACAAATTAACTTTTAAGAAGGCACACCTGTTAATTGAAATGTATTCCAGGTGACTACCTCATGAAGCTGGTTGGGAGAATGCCAAGACTGTGCAAAGCTGTCATCAAGGCAAAGGGTGGCTTTTTGAAGAATCTCAAATATAATATATATTTTGATTTGTTTAACACTTTTTTTGGTTACTACATGATTCCATATGTGTTATTTCATAGATTTGATGCCTTCACTATTATTCTACAATGAAGAAAATAGTAAAAATAAAGGAAAACCCTTGAATGAGTAGGTGTCTAAACTTTTGAGTGGTACTTTATGTATAGAAAATATATACACTACCTTACAAAAGTTTGGGGTCACTTAGAAATGTCCTTGTTTTTGAAAGAAAATAACCTTTTTTGTCCATTAAAATAACATCAAACTGATCCGAAATACAGTGTAGATATTGTTGATGTAGTAAATGACTATTGTAGCTGGAAACTGCAGAGTTTTAATTGAATATCTGCATAGGCCCATTATCAGCAACCATCACATGTTCCAATGGCACGTTGTGTTAGATAATCCAAGTTTATCATTTTAAAAGGCTAATTGATCATTAGAAAACCTTATTGCAATGATGTTAGCACAGCTGAAAACTGTCATCCTGATTAAAAAAGCAATAAAACTGGCCTTCTTTAGACTAGTTGAGTATCTGGAGCATCAGCATTTGTGGGTTTTGATTGCAGGGTCAAAATGGCCAGAAGCAAAGCCCTTCTCTTCTGAAACTCATCAGTCTATTTTTGTTCTGAGAAATTAAGGAGCACTGTCTTTATGGAAGAGTGGCAAGAAGAAAGCCATTTCTTAAAGATATCCATAAAAAGTGTCGTTTAAAGTTTGCCACAAGCCACCTGGGAGACACACCAAACATGTGGAAGAAGGTGCTCTGGTCAGATGAAACCAAAATTGAACTTTTTGGCAACAATGCAAAATGTTATGTTTGGCGTAAAAGCAACACAGCGCATCACCCTGAACCTACCATCCCCACTGTCAAACATGGTGGTGGCAGCATCATGGTTTGGGCCTGCTTTTCTTCAGCAGGGACAGGGAAGATGGTTAAAATTGATGGGAAGATGGATGGAGCCAAATACAGGACCATTCTGGAAGAAAACCTGATGGAGTCTGCAAAAGACCTGAGCCTGGGACGGAGATTTGTCTTCCAACAAAACAATGATCCAAAACATAAAGCAAAATCTACAATGGAATGGTTCAAAAATAAACATATCCAGGTGTTAGAATGGCCAAGTCAAAGTCCAGACCTGAATCCAATCGAGAATCTGTGGAAAGAACTGAAAACTGCTGTTCAACCTCACTGAGCTCGAGCTGTTTTGCAAGGAGGAATGGGAAAAAATTTCAGTCTCTCGATGTCCAAAACTGATAGAGACATACCCCAAGCGACTTACAGCTGTAATCGCAGCAAAAGGTGGCGCTACAAAGTATTAACTTAAGGGGGCTGAATAATTTTGCACACCCAATTTTTCAGTTTTTGATTTGTTAAAAAAGTTTGAAATATCCAATAAATGTCGTTCCACTTCATGATTGTGTCCCACTTGTTGTTGATTCTTCACAAAAAAATACAGTTTTATATCTTTATGTTTGAAGCCTGAAATGTGACAAAAGGTCGCAAAGTTCAAGGGGGCCGAATACTTTCACAAGGCACTGTATATCTGAACACCATCCATGTTTGATTTCTATTTTCCATATATTTTTCAACCGCGCTGTGATGGTTCACAAAAGTTCTGAACCTTTCTATTCTCAGATTTTACATATTGTAAATAAAAGAAAATGTTTTGCTAAGAGTATTATTATATTATTGATCGATTGACTATGACTTTTTAAATTACCCAGCAGTGCTATTTGCAGAGTTAGCTCCAGGTAAATGTTGCAATTCTTCAGCCATTCCTGAACCTGTGACGAAAAACAAGCTACATATGGACAGTACCAAAATAAATGATCTAATGACTCTGCCTCCTCGCAGCAAAATCTGCAGAGCTTGGAAGATTGTATCATCCATATATATATAACATTCTATTGGTTGCAAGAAGTTCTGAATCAGCTGTTGTTTTGCGTGTCAATTCATAAACCACGTGCCATGGAATCGGTACATTGAAAATCTCTTCCCAACTGTTTTGCAATTTATATGGTTTATACAGCTGTCAATTTTTTGGTCCTTAAATTAAATTGGTATATATTTTTATTCATCACAATTTTCTTTAACCATTTATGTTCTTTAATGCAGGGCCGACAGACAAGTTCCTTACTTTTCCCCCTTCTACTTGCCTCTTCCATCTTTGTGGTAATGCTGCAATTTGATGGTTGAAAATTTGGGTAGAGCAGACATTTCCATGTCTGTGTTAGCTGCATGTGTGGCATAACTCCACCAGTCATATTTATGATATCATTTACAAAAATGATATCTTTAAAAAAAAAAAAAGATTGAAAAATACTTTTTTTTTAATCAATTAGCATATTTGAGTTTACCCACAATATTTGTTGTAATATTTGTTCTGTCTTTTCAGGTGGATTAAATTGAATTTGCAACCAACTTTCTAAGGCTTGTTTAAAAAGAACGATATTTTGGAGATTTCGTTTTCTAATAACCGAAAGTGAGCCGTTGTAATCTGAATAAAATGAAAGAGGCCATTCTTGAACATGGGGTGAGACATTCTTACTAATTTACTAGAGAACTATTTCAGATTTAAGTATAACTTTTGTTTGACTGATGCCTTTAGTGAGAAGCTTTAATATTTAATGATTTATGCCCTCCGAATTCATATTCGTTATATGATTAGGCCCTTTTAATTTTGTCTGGCTTGCCATTCCAAATAAAGTTGGATATTTTTTGTTCATATAATTTAAAAAGCAGGTCACTAGGTGTAGGCAAAACCATACGCAAATAGGTCAACTGTGATATGACTAAAGAGTTAATCAGGGTGATTTTTCCACAAATAGGTATATTTTCCTTTCCATGGTAGCAAGATCGTATCTATTTTTGTTAACTTTCTATAAAAATGTATTGGAGTGAGTTCATTCTTTCTTTCGGGACATGTATACTGAGTATGCCCACATCCCCGTCAGACCGGTCACGGTCGTCCTCCTCTTCATCTGAAGAAGAGAGGCGAGAAGGATCGGAGGACCAAAATGCGGCGTGGTAGGTGTTCATCATTAATTTTAATAAAGAAAACACTGAACACTGAAACACTATACAAAAACAATAAACGTAATAACAACCGTGAAGCTAATGCGAACTGTGCTGAAACAAGCAATCAACATAGACAATCACCCACAAACAAACAGTGCAACCCAGGCTACCTAAGTATGATTCTCAATCAGAGACAACTAATGACACCTGCCTCTGATTGAGAACCATACTAGGCCGAAACATAGAAATCCCCAAATCATAGAAAAACAAACATAGACTGCCCACCCCAACTCACGCCCTGACCATACTAAATAATGACAAAACAAAGGAAATAAAGGTCAGAACGTGACAAGACCATTTTATTGGTAAACTACACAGTAATGTAAAAGTTGAATTTTTTTGTGATCCAATAAGTAATATAGTACACTTATAATCCAGAAAGGTTAGCAAAATAATCTAGATTCTCTACGAGTCTGTGGAGGGATTTTAAAAGAAAACATGAATCATCAGCGTACAGCCACAGATTTCTAATTTCTTAATATTATTGTTGGATCTAATTTTAAGAGCTAACATTTTGATGCCAATAATAAATAATATGCCTGTCACGACATCCACCGAAGTCGGTTCCTCTCCTTGTTCGGGCGGTGCTCGGCAGTCGGTGTCGCCGGTCTTCTAGCCATCACCTATCCACTTTTCATTTTCCATTTGTTTTGTCTTGTCTTCTCACACACCTGGTCTTTATTTCCCTCATTACATGTTGTGTATTTAAACCTCTGTTCCCCCCATGTCTTTGTGCGGAATTGTTTATTGTAAGTGCATGTGCATATTTTCTCTGGTGCGCAACGGGTTTTGTACCCATTTTTTTATTGTTCTGGTTTCCGGTGGTTTTATGTATAAAACTGCTCCGTTGATTACCCAGTTTTGCTCTCCTGCGCCTGACTTCCCTGCCGCCAGTTACGCAGTCCCTTACAATGCCGATAGTGGACAACTTGTTTTATATTTTTTGCAGTATTTCTTAAGTGACTTGTTGCAAACAGAATGCATGTTTTGGAATATTTTTATTCGGTACGGACTTCCTTTTTTTCACTCCGTCATTTAGGTTAGTATTGTGGAGTAATTACAATGTTGTTCGTCTATCCTCAGTTCTCATATCATTAACATGACCATGCGATCAGTGCGATCAGTATAAAATAGCCACAAGCATGAATAGATTTTTTTTCAGATCTTGCAACTCCCCTTCCAATACACGGAAAGTTGTCATAGGGTGCATTGTTTGTGGACACTTATTTGTGAAACATCTCACTGACCTAGAAATCCCTCGGACATGATCAAAACCAACCCATGGTCCCCCAGGGTGAAATCCCCCTTTTAACCGTCTCTAAACCATGAGCTACAGCTCAGAGGATTGCGGGTTCAATCCCAGTGCGAGGCCCTCGTTTGTATTTTTTCTGTTTTAACCCTGTCCCAAACCTTAACCCTTACTTTAACCAGTCGGAACGAATGCCTTAACTTAACTGTTGAGTTTTGACTTTTATGGACAAACGCCAATACTGAAGTGAGACCGTGAGATCTTGCTGGTTTAGAGAGATCCGGCATTCTGCTGGGATGTACATGCGTCTACGCACTCCATTCACTAATTAATGTCCTTGGGAAGGCAGAGTGGTTATAATGAGTGAGACAGTGTTTCACCTTCATCTCTGTAGTGTACCCAGAGCCCTGGGTCTTGCACGAGAGAAAGGTAGACTTAACGGAGAGATGTGGGCTGAGCAGAGCCTGTCTGTTTAAATATGCTGTTTGATGTTTTGAGAGTACAGTATATTATCATTACCACAGTGAGCTGATTCAGGAAGGTTCAATAGCGGCTAGACGAGGAGGGGGAACTTGTTCAGTATCGCTCTCCATTATATGGATGTGTACTGGTATTTTTTGAAGCTATTGCTCTGGATGGTACAGTTTCTCTATGGTCACATTAAATGTTATTATATTGTTATTGTTATTATTGAAGTAGTCAACATGATCTGCCCTTCCAGTGTAGGAATAGAGGAATAGAATGAGATTCTCTTTATTTCTATTCCATCTTCGGTATTGTGTACTACTGCAATGTTCTTTGTGTCCCAGTCACAGTAGTAAACAAGGCCTCATAACAGCCTCCCAGTCACTAACCACATTTCCTCCACCGTTTTTATGCTAGTAAATTCCTGGCATATAAGAAGAAGAAAAAAACAAGACGTGTAATGGAAACAGGAAGTGTCGGTACAATTTCATAAATGTTGACAGACAATTTGCTTCGTTCGACATGATCTTTTTGTGTAGGTAAAATTAATAATGCAACGAAATGTACATAGAACCACAATCATTTCAAGGTAAATTTGCAGTCACGTGATATTACTTTGTGTGCGAATTGAAAAAGCATGCACAGTTTAGGCTACAGGTTGGTGAAAGTGCACGGTGATGAACTCAATGCTCCTTTCCAATAAATATCAAGGGTCTTAATTTGTATGATGATCGATGCTTATCTGCCATTAACAAACAATTATCCATCCCGTGTCCACTTTATCAGCGAACTGTTGCCTAGAGAGCATGTGCGAAAACCAGTTTGAGCAAGTTTGTCATTTATCACAAAAGTTTGTGTGACAAAACGAGTGGACAATGTAATTCAATGTAAACACAGGCATAAGCGGTCGCTAAGTGGTCGCCGACGACAGTTTTTTGGAAGTCAGTCGAGGTCTCCATTTATTGCAGAGAGTTAGAATAGTATAATATACAGGGTGCAACTTTGAAATTCGGTTGTGCATCAGCAGTTTTTTATATTTTTTTATCTCATACCAGTCACTGACAGTGACTCAATTAGCCATTAAAACTGCAAAAACAACTCTCCACTCCCTCCATGGTAAAATGGGTAGAATTGCAGGAAATTTGCTGTAAAACTGCCAAAAATGTCTGCCCCATGACAAAATTTGTAGAACTGCAGGAAATTAACTTTAAAACAAATGTTTCTCTCCGCCATAGGGGGGTTTACCAGCGATTTGGTTTGGGATATTATCAAATGTTTTACCCGCAATTTGGTTTGGAGTATTATCAACAATAAAATACTTTGAAAGCAGTATACTGCACCATACAAACACCAATCCCCTCAATTTCATCCATTTATTTATTAGGATTATGGTCACATTTACTTTTTACAGCATAATACAGTCAATTCTACGGTATTGTAATGTGTGTCATTACACAGTGCTTGTATTGAGTATTTAGATTACAATACCTGTACTGCAATATGAAATACAGTAACTTACTTGCTAGTGAGCCACCTGGAAATTACTGTGAAATTCACAGAAACTCCTTTTTAACCTTTATTTAACTAGGCAAGTCAGTGAAGAACTAATTCTTATTTACAATGACGGTCTACCCTGACCAAACCCGGACGACGCTGGGCCAATTGTGCGCCGCCTTATGTGACTCCCAATCACGGTCGAATGTGATACAGCCTGGATACGAACCAGGGACTGTAGTAATGCCTCTTGCACTGAGATGCAGTGCCTTAGACCACAGTGTGTGTATGTGAAACTAGAGGAAGGGTCATGATTAAACTTGCTGACTGTGGCTCTGAAGAACCATAATGGCTCCCTGGCCTGTTATAAAGGAAATAAGGAAAAACGACATGAACTCTAACATAATTGAAATATCTCTCTGAGGTCTCCATCTGCTTCCCTCGTTCTCAGCTGATTTTTACTGTTTCTTTCTCCGTCATCTCGCTTTCTCTCTCCACCTCGCTCTCCCTCTCCTTCCTTTAGCAACAGGTATAATGAGGACCATCAAATACAGTGTGTGTAATGCTCAGCGCAATAAACCATGAAATAAAAACCCATTATTGTCTCCTCTTTCCACACAGGGCATATAAAACCATAGAAGATGAGGACCTGAGGTTCCCACTAGTCTACGGCGAAGGGAAAAAGGTTGTTTGTGTGTGTGTAACGTGCGTGAATGCGAGAGAGTGTGTGTGTCTGTATTTAAATGTGGAATGTGAACAGAATTTATAACAGAGTTTATTACATAGGAAAAAAGTATGTATATCTTAGTTTAATAGTACACTAACTGGTGTCTTTAAATCTCTTCCTCAGGCCAGAGTAATGGCCACCATAGGCGTGACCAGAGGTCTTGGTGACCATGATCTTAAAGTCCATGATTCCAACATCTACATCAAGCCTTTCCTGTCCTGCTGTCCAGAGGTAAATCCAATGATGATGCACTGTGTGTAGCATCCTGGCACCATTCTACACACACACACACACACACACACAATCTTGTACAGTGCCTTGCAAAAGTATTCATCCCCCTTGGCGTTTTTACTATTTTGTTGCATTACAACCTGTAATTTAAATGGATTTTTATTTGGATTTCATGTAATGGACATACACAAAATAGTCCAAATTGGTGAAGTGAAATGAAAAAAATGACTTGTTTCAAAAAATTATAAAACATAAAAGCCTGGAAAGTGGTGCGAGCATATGTATTCACCCCCTTTGCTATGAAGCCCCTAAATAAGATCTGGTGCAACCAATTACCTTCAGTAGTCACATTTTTAGTTAAATAAAGTCCACCTGTGTGCAATATGTGTCACATGATCTGTCACATGATTTCAGTATATATATACACCTGTTATGAAAGGCCCCAGAGTCTGCAACACCCCTAAGCAAGGGGCACCACCAAGCAAGCGGCACCATGAAGATCAAGGAGCTCTCCAAACAGGTCAGAGACAAAGTTGTGGAGAAGTACAGATCAGGGTTGGGTTATAAAAGAAATATCCAAAACTTTGAACATCCCAAAGAGCACCATTAAATCCATTATTAAAAAATGGAAAGAATATGGCACCACAACAAACCTGCCAAGAGAGGGCCGCCCACCAAAACTCACAGACCAGGTAAGGAGGGCATTAATCAGAGAGGCAACAAAGAGACCAAAGATAACCCTGAATGAGCTGCAAAGCTCCACAGCGGAGATTGGAGTATCTGTCCATAGGACCACTTTAAGCCGTACACTCCACAGAGCTGGGCTTTAAGAAAGAGTGGCCAGATAAGCCATTGCTTAAAGAAAAAAATAAGCAAAGACGTTTGATGTTCTCCAAAAGGTATGTGTGAGACTGCCCAAACGCATGGAAGAAGGTATCTGGTCAGATGAGACTAACATTTTTGGCCATCAAGGAAAAGTCTGTCTGGCACAAACCCAACACCTCATCACCCCGAGAACACCATCCCCACAGTAAAGTATAGTGGTGGCAGCATCATGCTGTGGGAATGTTTTTCATCGGCAGGGGCTGGTAAACTGGTTAGAATTGAAGGAATGATGGATGGCGCTAAATACAGGGAAATTCTTGAGGGAACCGTGTTTCAGCCTTCCAGAGATTTGAGACTGGGACGGAGGTTCACCTTCCAGCAGGACAATGATCCTAAGCATCCTGCTAAAGCAACACTCGAGTGGTTTAAGGGGAAACATTTAAATGTCTTGGAATGGCCTAGTCAAAGCCCAGACCTCAATACAATTGAGAATCTGTGGTATGACTTAAAGATTGCTGTACACCAGCGGAACCCATCCAACTTGAAGGAGCTGGAGCAGTTTTGCCTTGTAGAATGGGCAAAAATCCCAGTGGCTAGATGTGCCAAGCTTATAGAGACATACCCCAACAGACTTGGAACTGTAATTGCTGCAAGAGGTGGCTCTACAAAGTATTGACTTTGTGGGGGTGAATAGTTATGCATGCTCAAGTTAGATTTTTTAAAATCTTATTTCTTGTTTGTTTCACTCAATCTTCAAAGTGATAGGAATGTTGTGTAAATCAAATGATACAACCTGGAATTAAAATAGATTTTTGGGGGGTTTGTAAGGCAACGAAATAGGAAAAATGCCATGGGGGGTGAATACTTTTGCAAGCCACTGTATCCAGCTCACGCCTTGTGCACACATTATAGCTCAGTTTATTATCCAAGTAACTCGACCGAGTGAAAGTGTTGTTTTTTCAGTGGATTGGCTAACTGGGTTTGTAACAGCGAGTAAAGACAAAAGTTATCAGACTCGTAAATAGTTCAAGGAAGGAAAGAGCGATGCATAATATTTTGGGCCTTGCTTGGTTCCTGGAGTACTTTTGCCCACCTGACCCTGGTAGTTTCACAGCTCTTCATCTCACTCATTATCCATCCATTGAGTCCATCTCATTCAGTCTGATTATTTGCAGCTCTTTATTCATTACACAGGCAGTTCAGCCAGGGTCTCTCTACCTCTCTCTCTCCCTCTCATATTATGGTGCCATTATTATAGTGTTATCGTCTTTAGATCAAAGGCAGAGAGAATAGCTACAGTAGCCTGCTCCCACACAGTTGTATGGTATGATGATAGAAGAGTTGGCTAAAGCACATACACTACGGGTTCAGGGTGTACAGTACCACAGTTCCTCTGTTGTGGTCAAACCAAGGTTGTCTGATATCAGACTCAGAGATCCTATATGTAATTGGTGTTCTCTCCTGAATAAGACCCTGTTGTTTGTTACAGGTGAAGGTGTACAATAGGGTTCCCTAACTGGTGGGCAGGCCGCGGGTGGTTTTATCTGGCACCGCCAAGTTTTCCCATTTTTATTGTTGGACATAAGACTTTAAAAAACACCAGGAAATTAGCTCCAGATGATTTAATTTGGGAAATTTGTTCCCAAGTATAATAGAGATACACGTGATCGTATACAAATTTAAGCAAGTTTTGAAATGATTATGTTTTATAAATGTTCGGGCTTCTTGCAGTCAATTTGCAGTCGGGCCACGACTGAATCTAGTTGATGATCCCTGGTGTACAACCTGACTCAGTACGAGCATGGTGCTAACTCAGTCTGCTATTGCTGTCATTGTGCACAACCTGACCCATTTTTGTTGTTATTCTTTCTAGGTGACGGTGTACAACCTAAACCAATACGAGCATGGTGCTGACGACGTCCTGGTGATGGGAACAGATGGCCTTTGGGACGTCCTCTCCAACAAGGAAGTCAACGAATCAGTCTCCACCTTCTTGGCCAACTGTGACCCCGACGACTTATACAGGTAGGTGTGTGTCTGTGTGCAAGTGGACCTGCGTGCGTGTAAAAGTACATTTTTCAATAGTTTTCCATGACATCCTTCGCACATTGTATTATGCAATTTTGTAAATTGAGTAAACATCCAACATCTTACAAAGTAAATGCAACTATTGACAGTGGACCATTTTTGCCAACAACACCCCTCCACTTCATGTCTGTGACCAGGTACACGATGGCTGCTCAGGATCTGGTGATGAGAGCGCGGGGAGTACTGAAGGACCGAGGCTGGCGGATCACTAATGAACGGCTGGGATCTGGAGACGACATCTCCTGTTACATCATCCCTCTGATGTACGGAAACCGCCAGCCCTAGAACCACCTACAGACCATGAATGGAGCAGACTCCCATCTCTATGGCAAGCTCCCTCCTCAACCAGCAGTACTGTACCCCTCTCTTTTTGACTCTCTCTCTCTGTGTCACCCACCTCTCAGTGCTGTACTATAAGTGATAATCCTTCAAGATGTTACAATGTTCCCTTCTTCGTCTTATGTGACCTAAGATCCCAGTCATATGATGCTGACCTGTGAAGCTTTGTTTCCTGCTTTGCCACAGTGTGGCTTCAGAGGAGTCACTTCCTGAAGTACAGTGTTTCTTTCAGACCTACCAAGTTTGAGTACAGACAGGTGTTTGTCTGGCAGAAAGTGGTTTTTACTAAAAGTATGTCGTTTTTGTAGTATGTAGTTTTCTAAAACATCTCACTCGTCTCAACTGGAAAGAGAGGCTGAACTTAGTGAAGATCACATTTTTTGACTTGGTGTAGCCTACGTAATGAAGATTCTGTATCCCTCACCATAATCTGACTGAGCAAGGTGCAATAGTTTACTATGGTACTGTTTGTGTATGACTTGATCTTGTTTTTTCTCATTGGTGTAAAAATGGCCATAGTCATTCAAAAAACAATAAGTTAAGAGTTCTATCTTATAATGTATTCATAGACCAAGACCCACGTTCTGTTACAAATCTTATGATGTAGCTGTATATTTATTTCTGTTAGATCATTATTTTAGCCTGATAATGTTCAAGATGTTTATTTGCATGTAATGCTGCTTGCTTTGGGAAATTGATGGAGATATAGTGGTTCAGACTGAACCCAAAGACAAGAGATGTCTTTGCTGACGGATGTTTTTGGGTTTCATATACTCAATGGAATATTAAGTATGTTGGCCTACACCATTGCCACTTCAGTCTGTGCCATTCCATGCGTATTTTACTTTTCAATATTGTACGAGGATTTATTTATACTTTATGATGTATTGTCACACTTGATCCTTCAATTCAGTGCCAGTATTCCACTTATGTCATACTGCACCATTATTTTATTATTTTCATAAATACCATTGATAAAACATATGAATTGATGTGAACATACTCTATAATTTCCTACATGTTACATTGTATATTTTGGTGACATTGTCAGCTTTGATGTATTGTTGATGGTGGCTGAAGTTCTGGATGAAGTTTTCACAGATGCCGTGCTCAAAGATGGTGTCCTAACATGATATACTAAGTTCTGGCTCTTGACTCTGCCATCTACCCATCATACAATGTGCTACATTTAGGGCTATTTCCAATCAGACCTGCCTTAACCCACGATAACTGACAACTGCATAGCAGTTTGTGTTTTTATTTGGATTATTTTTGAGGTGTAACATCGTTGGAGCTGCCAAATCAGCAAGTGACTCCCGGCATTATACCTATCGCAGACATTGCCATTGGATGCACGAGTCGCATTAGTATAAATCCCATGCAGCCTTGTTGTTTCAAGCTCAAACACTGGAATGTGTGCTGTAATCTACACCCCAATTAGGCTGAAATCAATCCTTATTCATTTGTTTAATGAGTTTCAATTTGAGTGTCACTTTCTATATAGCCTACACTTTCTCATTCTGAACTTCTAATGCGGGTGGGTTGTATAGACAGGTGTGGTTTTGTGACATGGTGAGAAGAGCTGCTCCAACGCAGTTACACCGCTGACATCTAAACAAAAGCAAAGAAATTGCTATGCAGTTGTCGGGAATGGCAGGTTTACGCTGAAACGGATTGAATAGGCCTGAAAGGTCTTGCACAGTCAAATCATGTTTATGAAATTTGATGATATTTGGATGAAACCAGATCAAAGTAGGAAAAATGACTATTGCTTCTACATTGATGAAAGTTTGATCATATAGTTACTGGTCCATTCCCCCATTTGGATTCAGGAGGCGGATTATTAAGGGCTTTTTGTGACATTACAAAATCCTCTCATTTTAATACACCAATTTAAATAGGTATCGCCTTGTAACCAATATCGCGGAGGGGAGTGGTTTAGGTAGCTAGTCTAGTGGTGCTACAATTTGACTGCAGCATGTCTGCAAATACAATGATGTTTCCCCTATTCATCTAAGGCAAATATACTTTGGTTTGTACTTTCATCTGTGTCTGGTGTTAGCTAGGAACTGGTTGGCTCGGTCTTCAGCCAGCATGGAACAAAAGCGGGGGAATGGTTCCCCAAAACCCAAGTAATTACACATGTCAAACGGGAGATTCATCTAAACTTCTTGACTATCGTTAATAGTCATGCTATATGGACATTGCCTGACTCCCTGGACAGTAAAAAAAAAAAAGATACACTCATCTAGTCCCGGGTCAGACCACCCTTTGCCTCCAGAACAATTTGAATTCATTGGGGCATAGATTCCACAAGGTGTCGGAAATGTTCCACATGGATGTTGGTCCATGCTGACACGACAGCACCACGCAGTTGCAGCAGATTGGACGTCGGAACGTGTGGTACGTTCATGCTGTGAACAGGTTTGGTCAGTGACAATGTTCAGATGCGCTGTGGCGTTCAATCGTTGCTCAATTGGTATCAAGGAACCTAATATGTGCCAGGAAAACATTCCACACACCAGTACACCACCAGCCTGTACCGGTTGACACCAGGCAGGATAGGTCCATAAACCCATTCTGCTTACGCCAACTCCTGAACTGGGATTCCTCGGACTAGAGGATGTTTTTTTCACTCCTCAATTGTCCTGTGTTGGTGATGGCGTGCCCACGGGAGCCGCCGCTTCTTGTTTTTAGCTGATAGGAGTGGAACATGGTGTAGTCATCTTCTGTAATAGCCTATCCTTGACGAGTTGTGCTTTCCGAGATGCCGTTCTGCACGCTACTGTTGGACTGCGCTGTTATTTGTCTGTTTGTGGCCATCATGATAGCTTGTACGATTCTTGCCATTCTCCTTTGACCTCTCTCATCAACAAGCTATTTTTGCCCACAGGAATGCTGCTGACTGGATATTTTTTGTTTGCTGCAACAATCTTGGTAAACCCTAGACACTCGTTTGTGAAAAGCTCAGTAGGGTCGGCCGTTTCTGTGATACTGGATCCGGTGCGCCTGGTACAGATGATCATACCATGCTGAAAGTTGCATAGGTCACTTGTTTTGCACATTCTAGTGTTCAATTGAACAGAAACTGAATGGCTCAATGCCTGTCTGCCTACTTTATATAGCAAGCCATGTGACTCAGTGTCTGTAGGAGCATTTTTTGTGAAACCATGTGCCATTGCTTTGTGTACCAGCAAATTTACTTGAGATAATCTCACCGCAACACTGCGTCCATGTTGCTTGACATACAGTTGAAGTCAGAAGTTTACATACACTTAGGTTGGAGTCATTAAAACTCGTTTTTCAACCACTCCACACATTTCTTGTTAACAAACTATAGTTTTGGCAAGTCGATTAGGACATCTACTTTGTGCATGACAAGTCATTTTTCCAACAATTGTTTACAGACAGATTATTTCACTCTTAATTCACTGTCTCACAATTCCAGTGGGTCAGACGTTTACATACACTAAATTGACTGTGCCTTTAACCAGCTTGGAAAATTCCAGAAAATTATGTAATGTCTTTAGAAGCTTCTGATAGGCTAATTGACATAATTTGAGTCAATTGGAGGTGTACTTGTGGATGTATTTCAAGGTCTACCTTTTTTTGCCTTTTTGCTTGACATCATGGGAAAATCAAAAGAAATCAGCAAAGACCGGCAAACATTTTTTGAAAGACCTCCACAAGTCTGGTTCATCCTTGGGAGCGATTTCCAAACGCCTGAAGGTACCACGTTCATCTGTACAAACAATAGTACGTAAGTATAAACACCATGGGACCACGCAGCCGTCATACCGCTCAGGAAGGAGACGAGTTCTGTCTCCTAGTGAAACATACTTTGGTGCGAAAAGTCAATCCCAGAACAACAGCAAAGGCCCTTGTGAAGATGCTGGAGGAAACAGGTACAAAAGTATCTACATCCACAGTGAAACGAGTCCTATATTGATTGACATAACCTGAAAGGCCGCTCAGCAAGGAAGAAGCCACTGCTCCAAAACCGCCATAAAAAAACAGACTACGGTTTGCAACTACACATGGGGACTAAGATCGTACTTTGTGGAGAAATGTTCTCTGGTCTGATTAAACAAAAATAGAACTGTTGAGCATCGTCATGTTTGGAGGAAAATGGGGGAGGAAAAGCAAGCCAAAAGAACACCATCCCAACTGTGAAGCACGGGGGTGGCAGCATCATGTTGTGGGGGTGCTTTGCTGCATGAAGGACTGGTGAACTTCACAAAATAGATGGCATCAATAAATGGCAACATCTCCAAACATCAGTCAGGAAGTTAAAGCTTGGTTGCAAATTGGTCTTTCAAGTGGACAATGATCCCAAGCATACTCGGAAGGCTACCTAAAGCGTTTGACCCAGGTTAAACAATTTAAAGGCAATGCTACCAAATGCTAATTGAGTGTATGTAAACTTCTGAACCACTGGGAATGTGATGAAAGAAATAAAAGCTGAAATAAATCCTTCTCTCTACTATTATTCTGACATTTCATTCTTAAAATAAAGTGGTGATCCTAAGTAACCCAAGACAGGAAATTTTTACTAGGATTAAATGTCAGGAATTGTGAAAAATTGAGTTTAATGTAATTGGCTAAAGTGTATGTAAACTTCCGACTTCAACTGTAGGCTTTTTTCAAGAACTGTCAGTAAAGGTGAGGTGAAAAAATCCTACAATGTGATTTTCTGGATTTTTTTTCTTCTCATTTTGTCTGTCATAGTTGAAGTGTCCCTATGATGAAAATTACAGGCATCTCTCATCTTTTTAAGTGGCAGAACTTGCACAATTGGTGGCTGACTAAATAAATGTTTTGCCCCACTGCATATAAACCATTACAATAAAAAACATGATTTAAAGTCCTGAACAATCATTCTGATTCCCATGTAAAATATCCTTTTGAGTGACTAAAACATGATCCACAATATATTTTTCTTTTTGTATGTTTTTTGGGGGTATTTCTAGGAATGGGGGTTTCAAAGAAAGTGATCACACTTGGAAAGTGTGGAAATTGGATATGCAGTATTGTATTTATTATCCCAAAGTGTCCAGAAAGACTGACTAACGTACTGTAATATAACTTAAGTTGTAACCTATTTATGGATTGTTCATACTTAACTATGTGGTATGAATGTATAGTTAATGTGTTAAGCCTTAACTACTAGATGAATGGGAAGAAAGAATGAAGACTGTGCCACCCACACCTGTGCATGGTGACCAACTCAAGTTTTTGGTAGTTTGGAAGTAAAAAATATAATAGCTGTACTGGAATGAATACATTGCTGAAGGCTATTTGGACTATTTGATATGAAGTATTTGTTTGATATGAATTTGTACACTTTCTAGAGTAGAATAGAGTCAAACAGAGGGTATGAAACGAAAAGTGCATTTTGACATTATTACTTTGTATCAGATATATTTAACCTAGCCTGGTAGCAGATTCGTATGTTTTTTAAAATCCAAGTCCTCTGTCAGTCTTTGTATGCCATAAACTGTTGCTTACACGGCAGTGGAGTTGGTTATAAAGCACAAACTGGGCTGGTACCAGGCTATATTTGCCTCTCCTGCTGCTGTATATTTTAGTAGCCTACCAGTTGCTGTTGTTTTGTTCCAAATCATCTCTCAAACCCACACTCATCCATGTGACTGATAATGAAAGGGACTGGAATTGAGGCCATTCCCTGGTGATGAGAAGATTGAAGAATGTCTGTGTATTTCTCGGAACAAATTAAGGAGAGTGGTGAAACACTACACATTTTGATGACAATTTGACTAATCTAATTTATTTTACCCTCCTACACCTTTATTTTGTAAACTATAGGTAATTTCATTCAAATAATATTTGTAAATGTTTATGGTATGTATTTATGTGCAATGACGACTTTGGGGAAATGTTTTACCTTGTGTTTTTTTTTCAGAGAATAAAAGATTTAATTAAATGTGAACACTTGAACCCAAAATATGTGTCTTGTCCTCTAATAATGCAAGATACGTCTATTGGGACTTGAGACTGTTAACAGCCCTGGCCAGAAATCAATAGTTCCAGAAAGCATTAAGTTTCAGTCCAAATCAATCAATCTGAAGTGGCATTAAAATGGCACTGAGGCACAAAAACAAATCAATCTGAAGTGGCATTAAAATGGCACTGAGGCACAAAAACAAATCAATGCCATTGCTCTTTGCATTCCCACTTCTTCTTGAGGAGAGTAAAATCAACATACCAAGTCAATATTGCTCTAACAGGTAATTGTCAGAGGGGTTTGGACATGGAGGGGGTTCAGTCCTGATGATGATTGAATGTTGTGTGGCTTGTGAAAGTATTTACTCCCCTTCACATTTTCCCTATTTCGTTGCCTTACAACCTGGAATTAAAATGGATTTTTAGGGGGTTTGTAATCGTTTGATTTACACAAAATGAAGCTTTGAACTTTGAAGCTGCAAAATAATTTTCTCTTGTGAAACAAACAAGACAAAAAAACTGAAAACTATTCACCCCCCCAAAGTCAATACTTTGTAGAGACACCTTTTACAGCATTTACAGCTGCAAGTCTCTTGGGGTATGTCTCTATAAGTTTGGCACATCTAGCCACTGGGCTTTTTGCCCATTCTACAAGGCAAAAGTTGGATGGGTTCCGCTGGTGTACAGCAATCTTTAAGTCATACCACAGATGCTCAATTGGATTGAGGTCTGGGCTTTGACTAGGCCATTCCAAGACATTTAAATGTTTCCCCTTAAACCACTCGAGTTTTGCTTTAGCAGGACGCTTGGGATCATTGTCCTGCTGTAAGGTGAACCTCCGTCCCAGTCTCAAATCTCTGGAAGACAAACAGGTTTTCCTCAAGAATTTCCCTGTATGTAGCACCATCCATCATTCCTTCAATTCTGACCAGTTTCCCAGGCCATGCCGATGATGCTGGTCAGCATGATGCTGCCACCACCATACTTTACTGTGGGGATGGTGTTCTCGGGGTGATGAGAGATGGGTTTGCACCAGAAAGAGCGTTTTCCTTGTTGGCCAAAAAACATTTTTTTTGTCTCATCTGACCAGAGTACCTTTTTCCATATGTTTGGGGAGTCTCACACGTCTTTTGGCGAACAACAAACGTGTTTACTTATTTTTTTCTTTAAGCAATGGCCTTTATCTGGCCACTTCGTAAAGCCCAGGTCTGTGGCGTGTACAGCTTAGTGGTCCCATGGACAGCGCCTTCAGGGTTATATTTGTTGCCGCTCTGATTAATGCCCTCCTTGCCTGGTCTGAGTTTTGTTGGGCAGCCCTCTCTTGGCAGGTTTGTTGTGGTGCCATATTCTTTCAATTTTTTAATAATGGATTTAATGGTGCTCCGTGGAATGTTCAAAGTTTTGGATACTTCTTTTATAACCCAACCCTGATCTGTACTTCTCCACAACTTTGTCCTGACCTGTTTGGAGAGCTCCTTGGTCTTCATGGTGCCGCTTGCTTCGTGGTGATGCAGACTCTGTGGCCTTTCAGAACAGGTGTATATATACTGAGATCATGTGACACTTTGAAGCCCCTAAATAGGATCTGGTGCAAGCAATTACTTTCAGAAGTCACATAATTAGTTAAATAAAGTCCACCTGTCTGAAATCTAAGGGGGTGAACACATATACAACACACCACTTTTCCATTATTTTTAAAGAATTTTTGAAAATGTTTTGACTATTTTGTGTATGCCCATTACATGAAATCCATATAAAAATCCATTTAAATTACAGGTTGTAATACAACAAAATAAGAAAACACCAAGGAGGATGAATACTTTTGCAAGTGATTGCTGCAGCAAAACGGTGAAAATGATTTTATGTCGGGTATATCACCTAAAACAGAAAGTTTGGTTTCTTCGTTATATGTATTTCTTTAAATGCATTTAGATGCATCCAATTTGTTTTTTTCAAGACAGACTGGAGAACCCTACTTACTCTAATTGGAATATGAAAACACTGTGCACCTTGAAGTGTGTGTGTGTCTTACCTGTCCCCCCCACCATTTTTGCCTTATAAGCATCAGTCAATTGGCATGGTTACATATCAATACTATTTTGAGTGTCCCAGATTTACATTTACTATGTTATGCCTACTCGGAGACCATGCTATGCGCTGGCAGGATTGTCTCTGTAATCTGTAAAAAATAATAATAATAATTGATATGTAGTAGGGCTAGTAGTAGTAGTATTGCTATTTCATTAACAACTAAGAGCCCCTGGGTGAATGAGAAACTGCAAGTTAATATTTTTACTTTACTTAGAATGGAACAAAAAAAAACAAGTGCTCAAGCTGGTGGTGATGATGACAACTACCTACACTACATGACCAGAAGTATGTGGACTCCTGCTCGTCAAACATCTCATTCCAAAATCATGGCCATTAATATGTAGTTGGTCTCCCCTCTGCTGCTATAACAGACTCCACTCTTCTGGGAAGGGCATTGTCAGGCAGTTAACCCACTGTTCCTAGGCCGTCATTGAAAATAAGAATTTGTTCTTAACTGACTTGCCTAGTAAAATAAAGGTAAAAAAATATATATAAAAAAATGCTGAAACAGGAAAGAGCCTTCACCAAACTGTTACCACAAATTTGGAAGCACAGAATTGTCTATAATGTCATTGTTGCTGTAGCGTTAAGATTTCCCTTCACTGGAACTAAGAGGCCTAGCCAGAACCATGAAAAACAGCCCCAGACCATTATTCCTCAACCAAACTTTACAATTGGCACTTTGCATTTGGGGCAGGTAGCAATTCTCCTGGCATCCCCCATAGCCAGATTTGTCTGTCGGACTGCCAAATGTCCATAGTCCAAAGGCGGAGAGCTTTACACTACTCCAGCCAACACTTGGCATTGCGCATGGTGATCTTAGGTTTGTGTGCGGCTGCTCGGCCATGGAAACCCATTTCATGAAGCTCCCGATGAGCAGTTCTTATGCTGACATTGCTTCCAGAGGCAGTTTGGAACTCGGTAATGAGTGTTGCAACCGAGGACAGACGATTTGAAGGGGTGTCCACATAGCCTATAGATAGTTACTTTTGTATATATAGTGTAACACTTCTGTCATTAATATGCCCAAAAAATGACACACCGGCCTAATTGAATGGTAATTAAATTACAACAGCACAAATCCAGTTACTCAGAATGCCAAAAAAGTAGTTTGGATCGGTCTATCCAAACATGTTTTTGCTCTAGTTTTTGCTCTAATCCAGGTTTCTTGATGTGCATATCACCAGCTCCGGCAAGGCAGTAGTTTGCGCAGTTATCTCCACAGCAGGCCATGTCACAACCCGACCAACAGCACAAACGACTACCTCAGCCGGAGCACAGCGGAAAGGAACGAACCAGCGGTGTCATCCGTGTGTCTGCCTCCTGTCCAAACGGTTCAGAATGACCATATGAATTAACTGTTCCATGATGGCGCGGTCATATACAGTATCTGTATCGTTACACACTTCCCATGCATAAAACGCAATTGAATCCCCACCCAAGTCCCCGTCTCCTGATTTCACTGCCCTTCCCCTAAAATGACTTGGCTGGACATTGCATCATGTCTCGGCCAAGTTCTCGTTTTAGACCTAGGCTACACACCGTAGCAGCGGTCTCGAATGAAAGATGTGACATTTTACAGACCGTAGGAATTAATACAGGGAGAATATTGAATACCACTATAGCCTAATACTTTACGACAAAGCTTTATCATAATCCAATAATTACGAACAGTTAAATGGCATACACACAACCTTATAATTGTGATTGGTTGATCCAGCCCAGCAACGCAATATTGTCTTGTGCGCACACCGTATAGTCGGCGCAAGTAGCAGACAGCCATCTCCCGATGTCCTTTGTCAAGAAAAAAATAAAGGCAGAACAATTATCTGTGCAGTCGAGCTTTTAAGAAAAATACACGCGCGCGCAGCTCTGTCTTGCGCAAGTTGCAGCTCGGTCTTGCGCAAGTTGCCGCATACTCTGTCAGTGTGTTCCAGCTCCTTTCCGCGATCCGTGTGGAAAGGGAAAGTAGTATGCGATCAACTGTGGATACAATTCGCGGGAAACGTCAGACTGGGCGTAAAGAACAGCTCCATTCGTATTGGGTATTAGGAAAGGTAGTATTTCAATTCATGCGCAAAATGTTGGCCATTGCGATTTTGGGTGAAATTCTAAAATGCACCAGACCAATTCTTAAGAAGTCTCTAATGGATAAGCAAGTCAGTCAGACAAAATGGTCATCTATGTTTGTGCTGAGCTTCAACACCTCAGAACCTCGGACAAAATATGTTTTAGTATAGTATGAATAGGCCATAATAGCCAGTCATGGTCCAGCTTCAGCCACAAGGAGGGCCTCTATTTCCAATTTCTTGGTTGAGCCAGGAATGCTCCTGTGTTATACATTTACCTCCCGAGGGCACGAACACCCAATCCGAGTCATTACCAATCAAGTTAAATATATAGCCTACACAACCTTAAGGTTGGAAATTCCGAATAGTTTACAGGAAAAAAAAGAGTTCTAGGCTTTACACAACTTTATTGAAGTTTGTGTGTAAATATACATGCACATTTCAAATGTAAACCCAAGTGAACTCAAGCGCAGCCAAACCTGGAAACCCCTATGTCATGCAAAGGATGCCTGAATATATTCACCTTTACAAATAAAATCAGAACAATAGAACATCCTGTCAAAAAGATCCAATCCCCCAGAAGAGAAAAGCACAGGTAAGAATTCTGTCTCTCCCAAATGGCACCCTATTCCCTATATAGGGCACTACTTTTGACGAGAGCTCTATGCAGTATAGGGCGCCATTTCAGAAAAAACCCTGAATTTGTGGTCTATGAACCCAAATCCCCATTACATCTTCGATCTTGCCAAGGTCTTTAAATATATTTTTTATTATTTTTTAAATGCTTCCATATAAATAAATAAATGTTATCAAATGTGCACTCACAGAGTGAACTCTTATGTACAGTACTATATATGCTATATGCAATCACCACATCTCACCCACTCAGGCTGATCAGTAATTCAACCATCCACCCATCCCTCCCACTCTCTAGAGAGAAAGACCCTACTCCACACACCAACCACAATGAAGCATTATTTTCCCTTGGAAGAGAGGCCACATACAGCAGTACCCAGGTATTTCTATCAAAGGTAATGAACCCCCTACTAGTTCCCCCCTCACATTTAACCAAAGCAAGACAAGAAGAGGCAAAAAAAAAAAAAAACTGGCCTTACAAGTGGATCAGTTCAAGTCAGTCATTCAGCATACATTCCGGCTCTCGTGTTTGATTTTTTAAAATATTTTTAATTGGTTGATTTCCGGTAGCAGCGGTCACTATTCATGGATGTTTCTATTGGGGACAGCAAAGATAGGGTGTGAGGGTGTGTACATAAGTGTTCCTGTGAGTGTAGGAATGAGTTTCAGCTCGTATCGGTGTCCTGTTTAAGTGTAGGTGCGCGTGCGTTTGTGTTTCGGGGCCATGCACAGACAACTTGACGTAATAATGTGCTATAGGCTACAATCTGAGATTAAGAGTTAAGGCTGAGGTGATCCAACCAAGAGACAGAAATCTAATGTATCACCAATATTCATAATCTCAAAAAGCCTCTAGAAGGAGCAGGTAGTGGAGGAGAGGCTCAAGAAGCCGTGTAAAGCTAGTAACGCAACATAAAGCCTAAGAGGTGGGTCCGTCCCAGAAAAGCCCTTACCTCCTAAGCAAACACATCTCCTAATCACTTATGAAGATCGGAAAGAATTGGATGTAAGCAGTATGGTAGTAGCTCCACCTTGTCATGTGACAGGTAAGGTGAATTTTTCGCCCCATTTCTCATCCCCATCTTATCATTTCAGATCTACAAAAGGGTCTAGGGGTTTAAGGGTTGTTTCTGGACCTTGACCTTGGCTTCATGCGGCTTGGAGGATACTTACTGTAGTGACCAGCAGAAGAAAAACGTAATCACAAGGCTCATATTGTGTACATTAGTTGTGTGTCTAAAATGAAAGTTCACCACATGACTAGTTTGGCTGTTTTACATTATGAAATGTATTTTGCTCTACTTCTTCCTCCTCACATACACAAAGCAGAGTAGGAGGGCTGATCTAGGATCAGGTCCCCCCTGTCCATATAACCTTATTCATTATGATCATAAAGGTTGAAAATGATCCTAGATCAGCACTCCTAATCTACACAGAGCAGTCACTATGTGTGGTTGCGTGTTCTGTTGACCACAGTGTTTAAAGGCAGCATTCAAAGCGTTTTAACTGAGAAGACCTTGGCTCAGAGTAATTTGTAAAACAATTGCAGTACGTGGCACTAATATACAATTCATTATAAAAAAAAAAAATGGGAGTGCAGGTGACTGTGCAACAAAATAAAAGTGTAAGGACGAATCCCCAAAAAGGCTTCAGCGCATCATGAAAACGTAATAATAATAATAATAATTCAGTGTTCATTCAAAAAAAATATTTACAAGGCCTAGCTTAAAAATAATGGTATGCCAATGCATTGCTCTCTCAGAAATATAAAAACATAACAAAATTAAAGCAGGTGGGTGGGAGAGAGGGAGTATCGGTTCGAAGCGCCAAAGCAGTGACAACACTGCACTGTGACATTCTGTGTTTGATACTATGATGAACCGAACTCTGGCCTTCCTAACACTTCTAATGGATCCATTCGATTTCAGTATGATGTCCTTGTTCAGAATCAGAACAGAGCTTGACATCTTTTTCCTCCAGAGTGAATGATTCATGTAGAATGGACATGGAGGAGAATCACTGCGACCCGAATAAGACCGGTCGGACGGACCACAGACAACTATAGGCCCTGATTTCTTTAGTAATGTTGCTTCGGTGTTCCAGCACTAACAAACTTCTCAGTGGTTAGTTTCCCCTGGTAGCCCACTCATTGTAGGCCTGGATGGTGTCAGAGATCAGCCTCAGGCCCGGCACACTGCTCTGTGTCTGTCGATATGGCTTAGGATGGATATTATTGTCTCTCGCTCTGTCTCCGTTTCTCCAGCTCATTTGGTTTTCATGGTGACATTGTCGTTGACATCCTCTTCGTCGCTCTGAACTGAAGCAGAGGCTCCCTGGGATGAGGCGACGCTCTTCCTCTCCTCCTTCCCTTCTCTGTTCTCCTCCACCTCCTCTCCATCCTCCTCTCTCTCCTCCTCCTCCTCCTCCTCCTCTCGGTCCAGATTAAAGTAGCCTGTTCCCTTCACTGTGTCCTGGCGCTGGTAGAACAGCACGTACGCTGCTTTGGACTGAACACACACACACACATATATATATATATACATATATGAAGTGCACATTCAATTCACACTGGGCAGTGCTGTGTATCTGACAATATGTTAGAAGACTATGGAACTCACCACTATCTGATCTTCGTTGGCTGGAGAGACACTGCTGTCGTCAAAGTTGTACCACTTGTCATCATCCTTGTTCTTCGCATAAGCAGTATCTAAGTGTCCCAAAGATAAGATGAGAAGATGAGCATTTGTCTGCTAAAAGCAAGCATGGAATTAAGACTGTTGATTCAACTTCCTTGTTTGAATCAACTCGGATAAGACCATGGCTAGCAATGTCTGAATTTACAATTTTGAATACACATTACGTTCAAATTCACATTACGCTTCTAGTGTTTATGACTAAATTGTCAAATAAAAATACTTAAATTCAGACTTACAGTGTCCTCCTCCCATGCCTCCATAGTGGTTGGAGACCGCAATGAGATCGTAGCGACAGGGACCAGCATTAGGGTCGATCAGGAACTCTGACATTTCCATGTCACTGGACAAAAAAAAATCACACAAAGAACCATTCATGAGGGGGAGAATTCCTTGTTTTCTCTTCAAGAGATATTTAACATTTGTATTAGTGATTTAGGCAATGAGGCCCTTTAACCTTTAACTAGTTCCAAAGAGTCAGATGAACTTGTGGATACCATTTTTATGTCTGTGTCCTGTATGAAGGAAGTTAGAGGTAGTTTTGTGAGCCAATGCTAACTAGCGTCAGCACAATGACGAAGTGTATGGGCATGCAGGTCAGCAACTTCCTTCAAACTGCTCGCAGGGACATAAAAATTGTATCCACAAGTTCATCGGACACCGGGGAAGTAGACAAAAATCCAGAAGCATCCCTTTAAGCCACAGGGAAACAGCTGAATGTTTTTAATTTACACAATTAAACTTGTTCATAAACTTTGACAGAAAAGTATCTAATGAATTAATCTGGTCAAAACCGTACCTGAGTGGGAAGTCGACTAGTGAATCCAGCTTGTCCCTCATATATCTGCTGTAGGAGAAGCGTTTCAGATGGACCACCAGGACTGGAGGCAGAGACCACAGGTCTAGCTTCTTAGTGGCCTGCTGGTGCTCCTTGCAGTTTGGACAGTACCTGGGATAGATTAATTAATTATTATATTTTATGTGACAATAAAAAAAAAAAAGCATATACTTTCTTAGTACCTGAGACAGCCAGGATAAATTACGCATCAGCCCAAATTACAGAAGATTTTAGTTCTGGGTTAATGGAGATTAATATCATGTTAAAACATGTTAATATTTATTTTGAGAGAACTATTCTTTTAAATGTTCATTATTTTCTTTATTAGCCTTGACAATATGAAGTTAAGTCTCACCATGGGTCCTCAGCTCCGAGCTTCTCTTTGGTGGTGAACAACTCGATGCAGTCTTTCAGTTTGAAGAAGGCTTTCTTCTGAGGCTTATACTCCATGCTCTCATGCTTCTCAAAGTCCTGTTCACAGACAGTGAGATTTGTTATTACTTATTTAGTACAGTATTATTACCATCCAAGGCTTAAAGAGAGACATTAATTCTACAACAGTGTTTTCCAAGCCTCTCCTCAAATACCTCCAGCCATTCTAACTATTTGATCTACAAACTAGCACATAAGGTTTGGGAAACACTGTTTCAGTTTGAATGCATAAGGACAGACACAGTCTGACGTGAATTGATATACTGTACACCCCTCTGTTTTTATTTAGACAGAGACGCAAACATTTGTAAATTTGGCTCTATACTCCAGCGTTTTTGATTTTAGATCAAATGTTTCATAACAGGCGATAGCAATCAATGTCACATGTCATAATGATGAGTGAGAAAGTTAGAGGAACAAAAATCACCCCCCCCCCAAAAAAAATGCTAACCTCTCACCATTACCAATAACAGGGGTGGTTAATATTTTGGGGGGGATAATGATCTTTGTGGCTCTAACTTTCTTACGTATCAATATTCATGATTATCCATAATCATGGTACCATTCACATTCATGTCTTTTAAAAATAAAAATACAGCCCCATCCCCGCAGGCCGTCATTGTAAATAAGAATTTGCTCTTAACTGACTTGCCTAGTTAAATAAAGGTTCAATTAAAATAAAATAAAAATGTAAATGTAGAAGTGTTCAGAAACATTTATTCTTATTTACAATAAAAGTGACTCCAAAATGATAATACATTATTCACCATTCAGCTCCTACTGGGCAAAACATTATCCAAAACACAACCAAAACAAACTGCAAATGCATCCAACAAGTTTGAAGAGTCACAAGCTTGATGTAGTCTAGGAATATGGGACCAAATACTAAACTTCTGACTACATTAATACACTATAAGTTAATTTGTCCAAATACTTATGGGAAAAAAAGTATTCCAATGGGGGACTAGATACACATTGACTTCCTTTCTAAATGGTAAAACAAATGTATGAATATACACTCAAATAAAAAAGGTGACATTCTGTACTGTCACCCCTTATATGAAACATTTTATCTCAAATAAAAAAATGCTGGAGTATAGGGCCATATTTTCACATTTTATCTTCACTGTCTAAATAAATACAGAGGGTAGTGTAAGTAAAATGGTTTCTAGTGTTAGAGGAGAGTAGAAAGCCTTACCTCTGTGATACCCTCATCAAAGTGTTTTTTCTTGACCTCTGGTTCCCAGTCCAAAGAGAGATAGGACTGGTCTGTTAGAGAGAGAGCAATATACCCTTAAAGACTCATTGTAAAGGTGAGAATATAACCGAACAAGAAAGGTGGATTGGGCATTAAGAACTAGTAGAGGCACTGCTTTGTGCTTACAATAAGTATAATTTTACTAGAATGTTACCATGTTATTATCTTTATTGGAGGGTTTCAACTTCATCTGCGTAACATATGTAAAATGCCCATCTTACCACTGAGTCTGAGGTGTCCCTCGTCGAACCGGATGTGCCGCGGTTCCTCCTTGATTAAGCTGAAGTCAGTCTTGCCCATGTTGTTAAACTGGAATGTAAACAATCTCTTCTTCTCCCCCATCGTCATAGACGTTTGGTTCTGGTGACCTTTGGTCCCCGAGTTTTCTCCCCCTGGACCAACCCCATTCTCCAGCTCGTTGTCCCCACCACCCACAGAGTCCTCTGATTGGCTGTTGTCATTCTCAGAGGGCAGCTCCTGGTCCTGACTGGATTCGTCGTCTCCATCCTGCTCATCAGTCTCCATCTCGCCTGGAATGGAGTGGATCAGCTGATCAGATTTTGGAATAGCTTTATCGACAGGGGTGACATTTTTTATTTAACCTTTCTTTCGCAGGCGAGCCCTGCATGAACACATCAATAAAACAATTACACTATACATATCTATTTACACATCTATTTACACATCAATTACAAAATACATCAAAGGGGAACACAGAACACAATCATATGAAACAAACACATTGTTCAGGAAAAGTCCCAGGTGAGTGCATGTGTAAGTGTGTCTGTTTGAGCGTGTGTGTGTTACGTACTGGGAGAGCCCTCCTCCAGGACCCCATTGGTAGCATTGCCATTGACAATATGTTGTTTAGATGAAGGGGTTGTCTCCTCAGTGTCCTCCTCCTCAACGACAGAGCGCACAAACCGACTGCACCATACAACACAAAACACTAATATAATCAGTTCCCATTCAAAACATACAGATATAGTCCAACAACATCTAACTGCTCAACATCATTTATATGCTCCCCCCGAAGAAAGAAACATCCACCCTCAGTGCTGTTAGTACTCAGAGAACATTTAATGAGAAAACTTACAAATCGGGACATTGTGTCAAAGCCTTGTTTACACTAGAAACTAAAAAGGTTTCTTAGAAACAATGAAAAGAGCAATCAAATGTATTAATATATTCATTTTTACATCAACATCTGTCACAATTAGGCTAAGTAATTAACAAGAGCGCAGAGCACAAGGGTAGTTAATGGCAGTTTCTGAGATGGTTACCTACTCACCAGAGGCGTACCAATAGCATGTTGTAAAGCTTGCTGTAGTGCATGTATGTGATTTTTGGAATAAATTGTATTATTTTCCTCAATCAACACAATACACCCTATAATGACAAAGCAAAAACTTAAATATCACATTTACATAAGTATTCAGACCCTTTACTCAGTACTTTGTTTTAGCACCTGCATTTGGGGAGTTTCTCCCATTATTCTCTGCAGATCCTCTCAAGCCCTGTCAGTTTGGACGGGGAGCGTCAGGATCGAGGGAAAGATGATGAAAAGAGCAAAGTACTTGATGAAAGCCTACTCCAGAGCACTCAGTACCTCAGACTGGGGTGAAGGATCACCTTCCAACAGGACAATGACTAAGCACACAGCCAAGACAACGCAGTAGTGGTTTCGGGACAAGTCTCTGAATGTCCTTGAGTGGCCCAGCCAGAGACCGGACTTGAACATGATCGAACATCTCTGGAGAGACCTGAAAATAGCCGCGTAGCGATGCTCCCTGTTTGAGCGGATTGGTAGAGAAGAATCTGAGAAACTCCCCAAATACAGGTGTGCCAAGCTTGTACCGTCATACCCAAGAAGACCCAAGGCTGTAATCGCTGCTAAAGGTGTTTCAACAAAGTACTGAGTAAAGGTCTGAATACTGTTGTAGAACACGTGTGTGTGAGTGTGACCCACCAGAGGTGTAGCAGCAGCATGTTGTAGAGCTTGTCCTCGCTGAGTGTTCTGGGAACGGTGATGAGGAAGGGCTGGCCAAACAGAGGAGTGGAGGTGTGGTTGTACCCTGACTGCTTGTACTTTTCTCTAAGGTGGACTGGGATCACCACATGGTCTGTGTCCTCCAGCCGGTTCACTGCCACCTCAAAGCTGTACAACAAGGAGAGTTATTTTTCCCCCCATTAATTGAATCTTTATTTACTATGGCAAGTCAGTTAAGAACCACCCTCTGCGGGCTAGGACACAACCAGATGCATCCGGTTTGGAAAGAGCCTGTGACGTGACTACCGTTTTGGGATGTTAACAAGGCGACACTCCATCTTAACTCCTCCTCCATATTTACTGGATTGGTTGAACGGTGCACAAGAGAACCTGTGCAGATTTTTTTCTTTCTCGTCTGGACAAGAAGGAAAGAAACCCTGCTCAGATGCATGCTATGTTAAGTTAGTTACTAAGATCAAATGCACTGCCACCTCAAAACTACAGAATTATAGGGTAGGGTGAATGTGTTGCAGATGTTTGCATCTTTGGTAAGTTAAGGGTCATATTCATTCGGGCATAACGTAGCAAAACGTTTTGCAAGGGAAAACAATGTTTCCTATTGGACAGGTTCAGGTAGTAGTCCCTTCTGGTTTCAGTCCATGCCCTTCTGTTTGGTGCCTAATGAATGTGACCCAGGTTTCTCAGATCTAACACTTGAGGGAGAGTAGACAGTGCTTCATCCAACTACCTTCATCAGAAAAGTCTGTATCTGACACTCACACATAGATGTCGTCCCTCTCCATGATGCTGCTGAGGTTCTCATTGGTGGCAAAGATACGATGGAACCGGTGGTTGTAGATATCTGTTACAATCATCTGAATTTGGAAAGAAAATAAAAACATCTTAAGTACACATAGTGCATTCGGAAAGTATTCAGACCCCTTGACTTTTTCCACATTTTGTTACGTTACAGCCTTATTCTAAAATGGATTAAATAGCTTTTTTTACTCATCAATCTACACACAATACCCAATAATGACAAAGCAAAAACAGATTTAGATTTTTTGCAAATATATAAATAAAACATTTAAAAATTACATTTACATAAGTTTTCAGACCCTTTACTCAGTACTTTGTTGAATCACCTTTGGCAGCGATTACAGCCTCGAGTGTTCTTGGGTATGATGCTACAAGCTTGGCACACTTGTTTTTGGGGAGTTTCTCCAATTCTTCTCTGCAGATCCTCTCAAGCTCTGTCAGGTTGGATGGGGAGCGTTGCTGCACAGCTATTTTCAGGTCTCTCCAGAGATGTTTGATCGGGTTCAAGTCTGGGCTCTCGCTGGGCCACAAGGACATTGAGACTTGTCCCGAAGCCACTCGTGTGTTGTCTTGGCTGTGTGCTTAGGTCATTGTCCTGTTGGAAGGTGAACCTTTGCCCCAGTCTGAGATCCTGAGTGCTCTGGAGCAGGATTTCATCAAGGATCTCTCTGTACATTGCTCCATTCATCTTAGCCTCGTTCCTGACTAGTCTCCCAGTTCCTGCAGCTGAAAAACATCCCCACAGCATGATGCTGCCACCACCATGCTTCACCATAGGGATGGTGCCAGGTTTCCTCCAGACGTGACGCTTGGCATACAGGCCAAATAGTCTTGGTTTCATCAGACCAGAGAATCTTGTTTGTCATGGTCTGAAAGTCCTTTAGGCGCCTTTTGGCAAACTCCAGGCGGGCTGTCATGTATCTTTTACTGAGGATTGGCTTCCGTCTGTTCACTCTACCATAAAGGCCTGATTGGCGGCGTGCTTCAGAGATGGTTGTCCTTCTGGAAGGTTCTCCCATCTCCACAGAGGAACTCTGGAGCTCTGCCAGAGTGACCATCAGGTTTTTGGTCACTTCCAAGGCCCTTCTCTCCGGATTGCTCAGTTTGGCCAGGCAGCCAGCTCTAGGAAGACTCTTGGTGGTCCCAAACTTCCTCCATTTAAGAATGATGGAGGCCACTGTGTTCTTGGGGACCTTCAATGCTGCAGAAATGTTTTTGTACCATCCCCCAGATCTGTGCCGACACAATCCTGTACGGACAATTCCTTCGACCTCATGGCTTGGTTTTTGCTCTGACATGCACTGTCAACTGTGGGGCCTTTCCAAATCATGTCCAATCAATTGCATTTACCACAGGTGGACTCCAATCAAGTTGTAGAAAAATCATAAGGATGATAAATTGAATCAGTTCAATTTCGAGTCTCATAGCAAAGGGTCTGAATTCTTATTCAAATAAGGCATCTGTTTTTTATTTGTAATACATTTGCTGAAATTTCCCAAAAACTGTGTTCACTGTCATTATGGGGTATTGTGTGTAGATTGAAAAAAACTAAATCTGGAAAAAGTGAAGGGTCCTGAATACTTTCCGAATGCACTGTATACCATTCCAGAGCGTACATTTTTAATTTAGCCTCTATTTAACCAGGTATAAAACCCCTTGAGGTTAAAAAACAATTTTTTGAGGGAGAACTGATTTAGTTAAGAGCAGGCAGGACAGACGTTTGTGTGTGTGTGTGTATCATACCTTCTCAGCAGGGACACCAGATAGAGTGGAGAGCGAAGTACAGAGGTCTGATATGTAGCCCACCTTGGGCACAGTCAGTTTATACTGAAACAAAGAGAAAGACAAAATGGCCATTAAGCCAGGGTCCTAAGATTAACTCATAACTTAATCCGCAGGAGCAGAATTTCCCAAACCCCATGAAGAATGAATAGCTGCAGATTCATTAAATATAGACCAAGCCTTCAAAATGTATTGATAAAAAGGACCTCCCTCCAGTTTCCATCTGTCCCTATTCAGAGCATAAGCTGATTACAAATACTCAAATCCACTTCAGAGGATATCCATTAAAAAGCAGAGAATATTGTGGGTGACCACAATATGTGAAGGATGACTAATTTCTAGGTAGGCGGTAACAGCTCTGTACCTGTGTGGGTTTGGTCAGGGGGTCCAGAATGACATTAGTCATTTTCACTAGGTACAAAACAGAAGCAAACAGGCCAAAACGGGGAGGTGCTATCCAATAAGAAACATTTGTTTTTGTTTTCAGTTGTAAAAGCTTTTGCTACAGTGTGCACTAATGAATACAACCCAGATACTGTAGTTACCTGTGTGGGTCTGGCCAGGGGGTCCAGCCTGACCAGGTAGACCTCCAGAGTGCGCTCCTTTTTCATGGGCAGCGGCAGCGTCAGGTAGCAGAAGGGGTCAAAGGTGACGGAGACCTTGGCGCAGACGGGGCACACCAGGGTGGACTTGAAGAGGCCATGGAAGATGTCCACGATGATGGAGTCGTTCCTTTTGATGTGGTTTTCCCACGCCTCCTCGGCCACCACCTACAGACACACAGAGGGGAGGGAAGATAGTGAGGAACCATTTTTGACAAAGGGTGAAATAGCAACAATGGAGTGTCTGGAGGAGGTATAGTACTATGATAGCGTTTATTCCCACTACTGGTTTTGCTTTTCTCCTCAGCCACGACATACAGTTACAGAGGGGAAGGGAAAGACTCAAACTATTTAGATATGCGGTGAAGGGACACATGGAGTGTGTGGTGGTACAACTATTCCCAAAACTCCTTGGCAAACACCTACAGTCGTCACACAGAGGGGTGGGATATGGCTGAGATACCATTTTGACATAAACCAAGAGAACACTATGGAGTGGTACACTGTTTTTATCAATAGTTTTACTCTAGATACATGCCTACAGTCTTACAGAAGGGAAGAAAAGCAATGCCATCAGAAACATAGCCGAGACAGACTATAAACTATAATAATGGTTGTTACAGCCATGTCTCAAGGCTATGAGACACCATTTCAACAGACTAAAATGACACAGTGGAGTGACTGGAGGTGTGAACACTGTTTGTTCCCACTGCGACTGGTTCTCCTTCAGAAACACATTGGCTACAGAGTCGATAATGAGGTTATAGAGTTGGCCAAGGATCTGGCATATTTCCTGCCATTCAATTGGTCATTAAAATGAATGATATACCCATTGATTCTTGAATATAAATGCCTCATTTGGCTGAAACACCAAACTCAAGATTGTGGCTTTAAAGATAAAGATTTCCATTTAAACAATCAACGCACAACAACAACTGAATGAGTGTTGAGTGCCAGAGAGAGCAAGACTACCTGGGACCACAGACAATAATTTGCCCAGCTGTGTACTGTAGCTATGGTGCAATGTATTTATTGTGCATGGTCCCTGACAAATTGTAAAGCGAATGAAACTAAACTAATAAAATAAAGAGTGACAGCAAGCTAGCAGTAACAGACCTTGTCAGGCCTGCCCTCAGCATCTGTGAGCAGGATGTAGGGTTTCTTCCTGATGCGGTTCAGGTCTTCGTGTAGACCATCCAACAGGAAGGCCAGCAGCTCGTGAGAGTCCTGCTGCTGGTAGCCTGAGAACTGGGGGGCGAAGCGACCCACCTGGGTCTGGAGGAAGGGGAGAACATAGACAACAGGTTCAGCAACAAATCTATAGGAAATTCCAAATTGACACCTCACCCCTAGGGAACTTGTGTAGATTGAATTGGTGGAAGCAAGCAAAATAGCACAGATTCCACCAACCTGTAGCCTGTCAGTTAGCAAAGTAGGAATATTGCCATATTTCTTATATGTGTGATCCTTTCTGATCTACTCTAGAGCAGTGGTGTAATCGATGGTAAACACACGTAAACACCGTTTACACACCTTTTCTATTTTGCGTGAATGTTTACCCACCCATTGCGGAAAACCAGATTGAGGAAAACCAGATTGAAAGTATAGGGAGCGTTACTTTATTCACCACGAACGGAAATCAGTGTTTACCCACCCATTCTTTCTACCACTACATCACTGCTCAAGAGACTCGGTTGTTGTGGCTTGTGGGTCTAAGGGTCAATTTGGGATTGGGCACATCATATCTGCATTTCAATCCAGAATCAAGGCAGAAGTGAGGGAACAACTTTCAGACCATGTGAATTTCAGAAGTTGGTATGTGTACAGTACAGGGTTGGAGTCAATTCCATTTAAATTCCAGTCAATTCAGAATGCAAACCAAATTCCAATTACACATTTTCTCAATTAAAAAGCATTGAAGATAATTGGAATTTCAGTGTACCTTCTGAAATGCCTGGAATGGAAATGGACTCGACACCAACCCTGGTGACGTAAATTACCTTGAAAGGCCGTGGTGTGACGTAGCTGTACTTCCCAGACCACGACTGCTTGGTGATCTCAGCGTAGGCCTTGGCGATCTCCCCTTTCATTCCCAGAGGGTTGTCCTCGTTCAACTCATCGTTGTACTTGTCTTTCAGGAAATACTCGGTGAGAGGAGGTACATTACTTAAACACTGCAGAAAAATATAAAATATTTTAAAAACGATTAAAGGTGGGAAAAGAAGCAGTAAAATATGCAAGAGACTGGGAATAATGAGAAAATCCAACAGTCAAAGGAATCGCCTAAACCACCAGTATATTTCAATGCCAAAGGTCAATCAATACCCGCAGCTGTTCCTGCCATGATACAATTAAAACCAATGCATACACACCAGAGTTCAGAGTTAACAGTTTTATGTATATTTTTATTTAACCGTTATTTAACCAGTCAAGTCAGTAAAAAAACTCATTCTTATTTACAATGTTGGCCAACCAAAAGGTAAAAGACCTCCTGCAGGGGCAGGGGCTGCGATAAAAGGGACCAAATACAGATCACGACAAGAGAGACACCACAACACTACATAAGACAACAACATAGCATGGCAGCAACACATGACAACACAACATGATAGCAGCACAAAACATGGTACAAACATTATTGGGCAAGTTGAGGGGTTAGGGTATGGTACCTGCAGTGCAGAGTTCATGAAGCAGGTGTTTCCCAGGTTGGAAAGACCACACAGGCCAGCCCGCTCACTCTGCCTGCCCTCGGAGCACTCATAGCTGTTATAAGGGTGGTAGGACGGAAGGCTGTAGCTGGAGTTTTTCACACTGAAGAGGTTACATAACATCAGTCAGGAATAAATAGAGAACATGGACTTAGCCTATTTCATCCGGCTGGATAAAATTACTGGATGTTACCAAACAAATGCAGGCATAAAGTAGTGGCGTAATAATGTGCTGTTTGAATGACGTACCGTTCAATTTATTTTTGTTAAGTAATTGCCTTAATCTTGTTTGGGCCCCAGAAAGAGTAATGGGGATCCTTAATAAATACAAAGGCTAGTGCCCACACACAAACCTTAAACACTTCAATTCAAACCCCCAAACACAATTTCTTCCCATAAGGTCTTTCTAAATTCTCATTCAGTGTGGGGAGAAAGGTACAAAGTAAGAGAACACAATTGTACAATAAAAACAAAAAGCTGAAACCAACATAAAAAAATGAAAACACCTACAGTATATAGCACAGCTCCCAATAGGGTCGGGTGATATTATGATAGCATTGTCTATTGACAATTATTGACAGCCAACAGATGGTGACAACTTTGTGATGTGATAGATGGAAATAAAAACAATAACAAAAATAAAACATGCAACATAAATTAAGCCGTAATCTATGGATTTCACGACTGGGCAGGGCTGTCAACTGGGGAGCCAGGCCCAGCCAATCAAAATGAGTTCTTCCCCACAAAAAGGTCTTTATTACAGACAGAAATACACCCAAGAAATCCCCCACCCCTCCTCAGATGATCCTGCAGGTGAAGAAGCTGGATGTGGAGGTCCTGGTCTGGCGTCGTTACACATGGTCTGCTGTTGTGAGGCCGGTTGGATGTTATGCCAAATTCTCTAAAACGACGTTGGAGGTGGGTTATGGTATAGAAATTAACACTCAATTCTCTGGGAACAGTTCTGGTGGACATTCCTGCCGTTAGCATGCCAAACGCACACTCCTTCAAAACTTTAGACATGTGGCATTGTGTTGAGACAACTGCATATTTTAATGTGGCCTTTTAATGTCCCCAGCACAAAGTGCACCTGTGTAATGATCATGCCGTTTAATTAGCTTCTTGATACGCCACACCTGTCAGGTGGATGGATTATCTTGTCAAAGGAGAAATGCTCAATAAACAGGGATGTAGAAAATTTGTGCACAAAATTTAAAAATAAGATTTATGTACGTATGAAAGATTTCGGGGACATTATTTCAGCTCACGAAACATGGGACAAACACTGTTTACATTTTTTGTTCAGTGTGTAAGATACTGTTAGTCTTGTGGTGTGTGTGGGGGGACACCTACTCATCATAAATCTAATTCCAAAATCTTGGGCATTAATCTGGAGTTGGTCCCCCCTTTGCTGCCATAACAGCCTCCACTCTTCTGGGAAGGCTTACCACTAGATGTTGAAACATTGCTGCGGGGACTTGCTTCCATTCAGCCCACAGAGCATTAGTGAGGTTGGGCAGTAATGTCTGGCGATTAGGCCTGGCTCGAAGTAGGCGTTCCAATTAATCCCAAAGGTGTTCGGTGGGATTGAGGACAGGGCTCTGTGCAGGCCAGTCAAGTTCTTCCACACCGATCTCAACAAACCATTTCTGTATGGACCTCGCTTTATGAACGGGGGATTGTCATGCTGACAGAAAAGGGCCTTCCCCAAACTGTTGCCACAAAGTTGGAAGCACATCATCTAGTACATCATTGTATGCTGTAGCAATAAGATCTCCCTTAGTTCCAATTAAGGGACCTAGCTTGAACCATGAAAAACAGCCCCAGACAATTATTCCTCCTCCACCAAACTTTAAAGTTGGCACTATGCAGGCCTGCCCAATGTATAGTGCATAAAGATGCATAAAGACAATGCTATCGCCAAACCAAGATTCGTCAGTCGGACTGCCAGATAGTTTAGCGTGATTCATCACTCCAGAGAACGTGTTTCCACTGCTCCAGATTCCAATGGCGGAGAGCTTTACACCACTCCAGCCGACGCTTGGCATTGCGATCTTAGGCTTGTGTGCGGGGCTGCTCGGCCATTTCACGAAGCTCCCGACGAACAGTTATTGTGCTGACATTGCTTCCAGAGGCAGTTTAGAACTCGGTAGTGAGTATTGCAGCCGAAGACAGACGATTTTTACGTTCTTCGGCGGTCCCGTTCTGAGCGGCTGAGACGCTTTTGCTCCTAGACGTTTCCACTTCACAATGTCAGCACTTACAGTTGACCGGGGCAGCTCTTGCAGGGTAGACATTTGACAAACTGACTTCTTGGAAAGGTGGCATCCATGACAGTGCCACATTGCAAGTCAAGGAGCTCTTCAGTAAGGCAATTCTACTGCTAGTGTTTCTCTATGGAGATTGCATGGCTGTGTGCTCGTACATACATGGGATGTTTTGACATTTTAAGGATAGAAAGTGTAGTATATCTGAATAGTACATGTACAGCAATAGTTAAGAGTATAGGGATCAACTAGAATAAAGTACATACACTATAAACACAAAAGTATGTGGACAACCCTTCAAATGGCTATTTCAGCCACACCCGTTGCTGACAGGTGTATACAATTGAGCACACCGCCATGCAATCTCCATAGACAAACATTGGCAGTAGAATGGCCTTACTGAAGAGCTCAGTGACTTTCAATGTAGTACCTTCATCATAATCACCAAACAGGGCCCAACCTCAGTAATGCTGGTGGCTGAATGGAAGCAAGTCCCTACAGCAATGTTCCAACATCTAGTGGAAAGCATTCCCAGAAGAGTGGAGGCTGGTATAGCAGCAAAGGGGGAACCAACCACATTTTAATGCCCATGATTTTGCAATGAGACGTTCCACAAGGTGTCCACAAAACTTTGGTCATGTAGTGTACATATGAAGTGGGTAAAACAGCATGTAAACATTATTAAGTGACCAGTGTTCCACGACTATGTACAGCACATAGGACAGCAACCTCTAAGGTGCATGGTAGAGTACCCAGGTGGTAGCAGCACAGTTGAAAAATATATGGCAGGTAGAAATCAAAACTGGATGGGTAAGAGATAGATTGAAAGGTCGAGAGTAGCTGACGGGTGGGACTATAAGGAAAAGAGGGATAATTGAAGTAAAATGTACAGTGGACATAAAAAGTATTCACTGCATTTGTATTCAGGCCTTGACTATATCCACATTGTTACAGCCTTATTCTAAAATGGATTAAAATAGTCCCCACCCCATCATCAATCTAAACACAACACCCCAGAATGACAAAGTCCACACCAAAAAAAATCATTTTTGCGAATGTATCAAAACAGGAAAAAAAATGAAATATCACATTTACATAAGTATTCAGACCCTTTACTAAGTACTTTATTGTAGCACCTTTGGCAGCAATTTCAGCCTCAAGTCTTCCTGGGTATGACACTACAAGCTTGGCACACCTGTTTTTGGGGAGTTTCTCCCATTCTTCTCTGCAGATCCTCTCTGTAGATCTTCTCAAGCGCTTTCAGGTTGGATGGGGAGCTTAGCTACACAAATATTTTGTTTCAAGTCCAGGTTCTGGCTGGGCCACTCAAGGACATTCAGAGACTTGTCCCAAAACCACTCCTGCGTTGTCTTAGCTGTACAGGAACTCTGTACTTTGCTCTGTTTTATAAATTTAACCTTTATTTAATTAGACAAGTCAGCTGAACAAATTCTTACTTACAGGTTTGGCCGGTGTAGGCCGTAATTGTAAGTTACGGCTTACACCGGCCAAACCCGGACGACGCTGGGCCAATTGTGAGCCTCCCTATGGCAATCACAGACGGTTGTGATACAGCCTGGATCTTTCCCTCGATCCCGATTGCTCAATTTGGCCGGGCAGCCAGCTCTAGGAAGAGTTCTGGTGGTTCCAAACCTCTTCCATTTAAGAATGATTGAAGCGACTGTGTGTTTTGGTACCCTTCCCCAGATCTGTAAATCGATACAATCCTGTCCCTGAGCTCTGCGGACAATTCCTTCGACCTCAGGGCTTGGTTTTTGCCCTGACATGCACGGTCAAATGTGGGACCTTATATAGACAGGTGTGTGCCTTTCCAAATCATGTCCAATCAATTGAATTTACCAGGGTTGGACTCCAATCAAGTTGTAAAAACATCTCAAAGATGATCAATGGAAACAGGATGCACCTGAACTCAATTAAGTCTCTTAGCAAAGAGTCTGAGTACTTATTTCCATTAGTTTACTCCAATTAGGGGAGGAGTGGTAGGGTTAGGGAACCATAAGGAAAATATATTTAAATAAAATATGGGGAACTGGGAATTAGGCAAACAATTACATTGATCAGTCTGCAATATAACAATTACAAGTCAGTCTGCAATATTAAAGCTGATCAACACTATCTGCATCTAAATAATTACTAATATATATATATTTTATTTATATACAGTAGACTGTACAAAAATAATATTTATGCAAGTCAAGGAACTCAGATTTGATCCCATATACCTTGTCATTGGGATAATTATGAAACCATTGGCAAGCATCAGTTCCCAACCCTATCGAGGACAGCTTATTCAACAGACATGGCAGCACAATACTTTAAGGCATTTGCAATATAATTTACAACAAGCATGGTAGCCGTAGTGGTGCTATGTTTAGTTCTGAATCCGTATTGATTAACATTAAGTACACCATTTACAGATAGAAAATAATGTAGCTGTTTGTGGTCCAATGATTCTAGTTTTTTTTTCGCAAGACAGGGGAGCCTGGAAATGGGTTGATAATTATCGAGATCACTACTATCCCCACCCTTACGGAGTGATAGCACCAAAGCTGCTTTCCACACTTGGAATATTTCCTGATACTGAAGTTAAATTTTAAAAAGTGTGTGTTACTGTGCCAGCACTGAGAGGCGCTGCATGCTTAATCAGACGGGTCCAAAATGTCAGCCTCTAATGACTTCTTAGTGTCAATAGCTAATAATGCAGCAATAACTGCTGTTTCTCTGAGTTGCCAAAAAAAAAAAACGAGACAACCATTTCCCAAGTCACGTGAGGTTGACTGATTATCCATCGAGGCAACTGGTTGGCCAAAACCAGTATGATGACCATTTCTTTAAATAGGAAACCAGCAGAGATAAAATGCTGATTAAAAGCATCATAAATCTTAGCAGTTTCCTACATTATTACTGAAAAAGTTTAGGCAGGGAAGTAGCAGAATTATCTGGCTTCAGTGAATTAACTGTTTTCCGCAATTTAGCGTGTACACTAACAGTCTGCCATAAGCGCTTAGGAAGTAGTTTGATTTGGCCTGTAACCTAGCTCACTACGGTAAGAGAGCTCGTTCATCAGACAGTCACTGCTCCCCAAAGATTTGCCATTGCCTGAACTTAGCCTCTACCCAGGCTTTCAACATCTTTTGTCAAAATCCATAGTTTCATTCGATTTCGTGCCACAGCCCAAATTATGTTTTAGCGGATGTTTAAAATGCTTATTTATTTGTTATTTTACTTTTTGGGGGTGTGGCTAATGCGGGCGATAGATTCATATATCAATGTTCTATGGATAATCACGATAGGACAAAGGTTGTTGTCGCCCAACCCTAGCGCCCAATAATTACTCTAAACCTGTGGACAGTCAGCACATCTTAAAGACAACACTTTGCATATAGCCTCAACCCTAAAGCCTTGAGGTACAGCAAAAGGACTTGCAACAGCAATAACAGTCAGACCTCTGGGAGTAGGGCGACGCTGCGTCCCATTGATCAAGGGGTGGTGTAGCAGCACCACCAGTAATACCACCACCGGCCCCAGCAGTAGAAGTGTTAGCATTAGCAGCCTGTTCACAGCTCAGCACTCTCTCCACCACCACCCTGCTCCTGCCTAAATCTGTCAAGGCGTTCGTCCTCAGCTCTGTCCTCAGCTCTGTCCTCAGCTCTGTCCTCAGCTCTGTCCTCAGCTCTGTCCTCAGCTCTGTCCTCAGCTCTGTCCTCAGGCACCACCAGCAGCACAGGAGCATCTCATCTCAAACGCTTTAACCATCAGACACCGGCCTCACAAAATCCATCTCCATAACGCGGCCCTAGTCCGGGGCTTAGTTCGATCCAGTCCTAATCCGATCCCAAAGTCCAGTTGTAGCTCAGCTCACTCCTTGCCCAGGCCTTGGTCCCAGAGCTAAATCCCAGTTCAGTTCAGACACGCAGCAGAGAGGCACAGTAAAGCGAGGCCCGTCCCGAGCACAACACAGTCAAACACAGCTAACGAAAAAAAAACCTCCCTCCTCCTCCGTCAGTGTTCAAGTTTTGCAGTGCCTCTTCTCACTCGCTCTCCGAGCCCCGCTATGTGACAGTGTCAATCCCTGCCCTGCCCTCTAGCATGCCCCTGCCCTGACGTGTGCTCTGCCTTGCTGCTACCAAAGGACAGCCTATTTATAGCAGCAGCTAGCTAAGCTACGACGATGGTCAAGAATCCGCTTCAGGAAGTAGAGGTACACAGATGGAGAGAGAGAGCGGGGGGGGGGCGAGAGTGGTGAAGGGAGAGGGGAGACAAGATAGAGGTGGAGTACAGAGTGGTACAGGAGGAGAGATGTAGGGAGAAAGAGAGGAAGGGGTACAGGAGAGAGACAGATGGGTAAAGGAAAGAAAGGGGATGTTCCTATCAAGATAGAGTGATGAGAGCTCAAGAAAAGGGAGGGTAAATAGCAGGGGGGGGGGGTGACAGAGGGGGCCTGACAGCAGAGAATTCCTGCTGAGGCTGAAGAATGCATTGTGGCCAAATACAGGTACTTTCTCTAGTAGCTAGCTAGCTTCTTTAATATGCAATTAGGTATTCATATAACTGGGTCTCCTTAAGAATCTACTGTAGCCTGAGTAGAGAGCATAGCTGGAGGAGGATGTGAGGAGAATAATTAAGTAGGCATCTGTGTCACAACACACACAGAGAGCGAGAGAGAGCGAGAGGAGGTGGAAGGGGGAGAGTGCAGATGAAATGCATTCTGAAGGTCACACAGGGACTGCAGAACATGCAGCACAATAAGCTCAGAGAGAGGAAGAAGAGGGAATGCATAGAAAATGCGAACGAAAGGACTCACTGTACACAGGGAGTCTAGGGACAGTGGCTCAGAACATATGCATCTTGTCCCACCCTATCCACAATCAAACAGTCAAAGACAAAAGACGCATCCTAGCATACTTAATCCTGGTTTGAAACATCCCAGATTAAAATAGCACCCTATCCATTATTCAATCCCAGAGCGGACCAAGCTGGCGCTGTACAGTGAGGAGTGGGTTGACAGGAAGGGGATCTGCAGGGAGATCCTATTCCCACATCGCCACCATGGAGTCCACAGAAACAAGAACACAATATGGAAATAAATCTACCATTAGTGTACAATGGTGAAAACAGTGACGTGCTCGAACCGTAAGTGTGCTACATACATACACTTCTCAGTAGTGTGCCCGTATTTCTCAGATGCCGGGTAAAATAAAATTGCACATAGCCTATTTCCACACACAAGCCTTCAGTGAGAATAACCTACAGTGTTGAGTGACACTGATATTACACCCATTCCAGCATGCAATGGTTCACAACTACAGTGGAAAATAAAACATTCCTCTACTATTAGGCTATTGTTCAACTACTGAACAGTGACAACACAATCCACACCCACAGCAGTGGTGTCCAACCAAGGTCTCAGAGTTTCTGGGTTGCATGAGGCTCACACGAGCTATTGATTCTCACTCGAAGCACCCACACAAAATTACTCTTCTTCAATCAAGTTAATTGACATTGAAATGTCAATTAAGCCATAATTCCGTCAATAGATAATGACTTAATCTGAGATGACATCCAAATACAGTTTACTACACAGAAGCTCTTTAGACCCATGATAGAATACACTGCTGTGAAAACAGATAAAAACCATAAACCATGCAGGCAACTGCAAATCCCCACATAACCACCTCAAGCCTTAACCCAGAGCCATAGATGTACGGAGTCCACAAACTATCCTTCATATTGGCACCAAACATTCCATTAAATCAATAACATTCTAATTTGTACTCTTTGCCTAGATAGAACCTTTGGCACCAAGATCGCTGATGTTCAAAACTCGACATCTTCAGAGTTTGCTGAATTCCGTAATGTCTCTATGTGCCCCAGCCCAGTCAGTCAATTAGACAACCCTCTCTATGCTCAATAGTCCTTACTTCCTGCTGTTGAAGCTGCTGTTATGATTGTTTGTGAGAGATGAAGGGGAGATCTTTGGCAAAGCAGAAAGATTGGAAGTACCAGATGACCTTCAAAAGATAAAGAAAATCATGAGTTAGAAAGAAAGGATAAAGGCTCTCAAAGAAGAGGATTTTGAGAGATGGAGGGTTCATTCAAAAAGTATGGAAATAGGTTAAACCAGGGGTTTTCAAACTCGGGTCCAGGTACTGCAGGGCGTCTGCCATTTCTATCAATATCACAAGCTGCAACAGAATATCATCGTGGATACAATGCGTCTCTGCGTCCAGTATGAAGTTAGTTTAATGGTAGTTTCACGAGCTAATGCTAACTAGCGTTAGCCCAATGACTAAGTCTGCAGGAACAGTTAGCATGCTAACTGTTCCTCAAATATTGGGGAAGTAGATAAAGGGCTTCATTGCCAAAATCGCCAACTATCCCTTTAAAATTTAGGAAATTATAGTAATTGGAGCTGATCACAGGGTTTGCTCTATATAGGAAATTCTTAGGCGGGCCATCCAAGCAGTAATTTTAGGGATGGAAAAAGTTGTATCAACTTAAATGACCAAACCCAGATAAAAATCATGCATAAAAGATATTGAACTATGATTTAATAATAGCAACTTTGAGAACTAACAAAGAAAGCTAGAGTTTGGGAGATCGAAAACTCCAAAAACCGGGCATTCAATGCACATGCCCATTGATTTTGTTATGTTTGAGCAGAAGAACAATACATTAGCCATTGGAAAATGCATAAAACTGCAAGAAATATGCTATAAAAAAGCTAAATTGTCTCTCAGCTCCATGCCAAACCATGTATGTAGAATTTCTGGAAATTTGATGAAAAACTGCTAAATTCTCTCAGCTCAATAGAAAAATGTGTAGAATTGCTTTGAAACATCAACACTTTCTCTATGCCGCCAAGACGCCTTTCTAGCTAATAGACCGTTAGATCTAACCCTTCCAATGAACTGTGGGGAGGTCAAAATAATTAAACTGTTTACCAAATCTATTAATTTTAAAAAGTCTACCTGCCATTATCATTCACCTGAGACAAGACATAACGTATTATGGGGGTCCCTATGTCAGTTTGCCTGGGCGAGGTCCCTGGGCAAGAAAAGTTTGAAAACCCCTGAGTTAAACGATAAGAGATATGTCAGCAACTAAAGCCAAGCAAATATATGATAGGGAGTTGAAATTCAAAGACGAAAGACTGCAGGAAAATAGCAGCAAAAATAATCATAAGGGTCTGCTGGGTTGAACAAAAATGTATACATTGAACGAATAAAACAAACTTCGCAGAATAAACTAGCATAAAGAAAACTCAGCCTCAGAGGAACCAATGTCTTTCAATCCCCAGGCCAAGTGAGAGTAATTCCTAATTGGAAGTCAATGGAAGGTCATGGACCCAGCCAGACACACTCACTTAGGTGCAGAGGAACCTCTAGGCCACGATCCATCCTCATTCTTCTGCTCTATTACCAGGACCTGCATGGATATCAGAAATAGAAACATAATACACATATAAATATATGGAAACATAATACATATGTTAAACTTTCTTCGCCAGATTGGCCTACAATACCATAAATGTAGTACTATGGCAACACTCGTCTTGTAGTATTTCCAAATCTGTTTTACAATTGCATCTACTTACAGTAGGGTAAGTATGGGCAATACGATATGGGCAAAACAAACAAAGCTATTTGACCAAATATTGCCATTTTACTTTGTGAACTGTTGGAATCATAGAAATAATGATTTTATGTCAAGAAGCAAAGTGGAAAGCAACATTTCTCTTGTTTGGAACAATCTGTTCACTGCATTTGACCTAATAGAACAGCATGCAAACTTATTGTGAATCTACCAGCGAGGAGGAGGAACTGTGCTGCTTGAGTGACAGGGGGCGAGGCTTGGTGTGTGTGGTAGAGGTCTTCACGAGTCCAAAAAGTTGGACCCATTACGAAAATTAAAAAATAAATATATATTTATATTTTTAAATCAGCTCTATTGTCACACCCTGAGGCTCTATGACTGTAGTCTATTGCCACTTTCATGACTTATGATTGGCCAACAACAAGCTACAAGCTCCACTCTTGAAACGCAAGTGCAGCAGCATAAATTATGAAATGTCTCTTGCTCTCCCTACTGCAGCATTCACATTTGGATCTGTACAGTCCCTTCAGACAAGTCGGTTAAAATTACACATGCCTGAGACCCGTGACACTTATCAGACCCGACCTAGACCCGTAACATTATCTAGCTTGGGTCTGGATACGGTCTCAGGTATTCGGGTACAGGTGGATCCGTGAAGATCTCTAATGTGTGGGAAGTAGTCGGAAGGGTAGAGAGGGATAGAGACAGAGTACAATGTAAAAACAGACATAACACAAGGCTGAGAGGCATTTCAGAATATTTGCATGCAATATGGATTTCTTGCGATTTCTATGTGAACTTGATTGTGCTGCAGCTCGATTGTGCAACTGCATCTAGTAAAAAGTAGTAATTTCCCAATCTCATAATACAGGGGAAAAGGGAGATGAATCATATCCCTAAGTATCCCTTTGCCTCTTAGTTGGCTTTGTCGTGGGCAGACTGAAAAGCCCAAGTGGGGGCCTGGGCAGTGTCCAAAATGGAACCTTATTCCATATTTAGTGCACTACGTTTGACCAGGCCCCAAAGGGCCCACATGGTGGAAAATGTAGGTGGGGAAAAATAAAAATGGCACAGCACAGAGTCCAGAGAAACAGTTGCTTTCAAACTAGGAAAGGGAAATCCTTAATCGACATCCACGTCTCTGGTGCCCGAGGAACAGTGGGTTAACTGCCTTGCTCAGGGTCAGAACGACAGATTTTTTACCTTGTGGCTAATTGAGCAAAGACAGCAATTCTGCTCATAGATTATGCATATATGAACTGCACATTGACACAGTCGGCCCAAAGTGGGAGGTTTAAGAAAGCCTTAGTAGTCGCCAAAGTTCCGGAGCATGTTTCAGTGAAATGTATTTCTTGCAACTTTCTCAATACATAACTGCATGGGCCTACCACTTTGTGTTGCTAGTTAGCGATGCCGAAACAGTCATTTATAAAGGCTTTCCCATAAAACTTTCCAAATTAAATATTAAACTGCAAAGCATACCTGGCAAAATGATGATATCAATATGATTTGTATCTTTTGTCTCGTAAACTCTGCTATCGCCATAGAGAAACACCACCTGCCAAACACCAGTGTCTTGACATGCACAACTGAAATTAAAAAGCAACTACACACCAAAATGTTTTACTTTCTTTCCCAGACCTCAAAAGATGTGATTTAAGCATTGTTGTGGACAAACAAAATTGGATGTTCTATTAAGTGTGATTTTGAGAAAAAAAATAAAAAAAATAAAGGGGAAAACAAGGCCGATAATAGTTTTTGGGTGCTATATGCCAAATGTATTGGCTGGTAGATTTCCCCCAACTTTTTCTTCATGAAGATAGTTTATGAATATTGCCAAAAACAATGTTGTGGATCGTTCAAAATCCACTTACATTTGTTTACATCTTGTTCAGTCACGTAAGCTAGCTAACAACCTTGTTATTTTACTAGTATATCTAAACACTTGGGGGCACAGAAAAAACAGGGAAAAGGATAGCTTCATTAGAAGATAAATCATAGCAATTAATTAATGACTGATTTCATGCATGTCACCACTCAAACTTGCGGCTCTTAAAGAGACTGTTTAAAATGTGATGTAACTCATCTCAATAGGTCCTTCAAACTCAACCTCAATGCCAGTTTGACTGCAATTTTTCATTGTTCCTCTCTAATTAGGGACCGATTTAGATCTGGTCACCAGGTGGGTGCAATTAATTATCAGGTAGAAAAGAAACCATCAGGCTCCGTACCTCGTAGATTAAGAGTTTATACCCCGTCAATAGGTAGAGCTTTTACACAATGTAGAAGCCTAATATTCCAAAAATGACTATAATTTCAATGGCAGGTTTTTGTATTAACATTCAAGTTTTTAAAAACCAATGTCTTTACACGGTCAAATATTAGTTAGAGCACAGCATGTGCTTCAGGTTGTCATGAAGTTGGCCTGTTGGGGGAGGTTTATGACCCCCATAAATACCTTTCCCCTTTTCTCTCTCTCTACTCTATAGAGTTGACTCTTGTAAAGCCTTTGTAACAGAGTCTGGTAACATCGAAAGGTAGGAAACGGAACCATATTTCGGTAATCCAACCAGTTGAAAATATGCGTTGGTACTTAATGAATATGATCTCAGATCAGTTGTTGTCTGAGACATTACTACTAATGACAGGATGACAAACTATCTTGGAAAGTCGACACATTCTAGTTATCAGATTCACGTGGAATTGTTGTGCAATTTAAACGTATTTGTGAAAAGATTAAATGTAATTTTAGCCCCGCCCAAGTGAACAGACTTTGGTTGTAAACTATTTAACACGCCCTTCTTTCACCACTATATAAACCCGTTGATGAAAATTCAGCTTTCTGTACCGAGGACGACGGTCATACGTTAATATCTGAGCCCTTTAAACCTAACGAAATTAGCATCATGTTCAATGTGAAGGTGACGATCAACACGCTTAAAGGATGAATTTCAACTATACCAGCCAGAATATAGCACAAGCTTAAAAGTATGGCAACTTGGTATGAACTTTGAACACTCCAGAAGTGATACCTCCTAGCCGTTGAGTTACCAGCAGCCGCTGTAAACGTGGGCTAGGAAAGGACGGACGACGTACCAGTCTAACACACACACAACGATACTACAACGTATTCAGTTTACCACCAGAGACAGGACAAGAGATCCCTGCTGGGCAACCCGGCCTTCCATCTACGACCAACCTACTGAAGCGCAGCTCAAGAGTAAATATTTATTGCATTTTCCAAATGGGTGGTTATTTAGAATACATAAGATTCTGTATTTACAATAGCATCCCGTTGTTACTCGGTCTTCTTGCTCTTTCATTCAAAACCCAACCCCCTTTCTTTGTGTAACCAGCCGTCATATCTGTTCCGTCCAGTAGAGACATTTTCCTTTATGACATAATTTGTAATCAATGTATGATCATTTAGGTATTTAGTAAATAAGTTATTAAATCAAATTTTGTATTGCCGATTCAACTTGTTAGCCAGGGTTCGTGAAGATAACCAAAATTGTACAACTTTCAGATGAGACTGAATAAAGTGACGATTAAATATTGACTGCTACTGATGTAAAAGATTACTAGGTCTATATGAGTTTATTCGGAAGATAACAGCTCTATAAACATTATTTCGTGGTGCCCCGACATTCTAGTTAATTACATTTACCTGATTAGCTTAATCAGGTAATATTAATTACAGAGAAATTATTTTATAGAATAGCATGTCATATCACTTAGCCAAAAACACAAGGTAATCAATTTTATGTTTTACTCTTAACATTAAGTTGGAGGCACTAGTACTATCAATAACATTTTAATTTAGAGTCCTGAGTGCACTATGTAGGGAACCGGGTGCCATTTGGGACACACTCCTGTATATCCTCTAGAGCAGCTGTTACCATCGAGTGGAATGTCCCTCCAGTGACCCATTGCCCAGTTGTCTAGATTAATCCCTGCTTGTAAATGGATGTTTAGGCCTAGGCTACTTCTGGTAAACTCCCCCAGGTGGGGGGAAAGGACACTTGCAACTTCGCTGTTCTTTGGAGCCAGACACTTAAGATGTGTATAATAAGACGTGTAGGCTATATGTACAGTTGAAGTCAGACGTTTACATACACTTAGGTTGGAGTCATTAAAACTCGTTCTTCAACCACTCCACAAATTTCGTTAACAAACTATAGTTTTGGCAAGTCGATTAGGACATCTACTTTGTGCATGACAAGTAGGTTTTCCAACAATTGTTTACAGAGAGATTATTTCACTGTATCACAATTCCAGTGGGTCACAAGTTTACATACACTAAGTTGACTGTGCCTACATACACTAAGTTGACTGTGCCTTTAAACAGCTTGGAAAATGCCAGAAAATGATGTTATGGCTTTAGAAGCTTCAGAAAGGCTAATTGACATACCTCCAATTGACTCGAATTATACCTGTGGATGTATTTCAGGGCCTACCTTCAAACTCAGTGCCTCTTTGCTTGATATCTTGAGAAAATCAAGAGAAAAATCTGCCAAAACCTCCTTGGGAGCAATTTCCAAAAGCCTGAGAGGTACCACGTTCCTCTGTACAAACAATAGTACGCAAGTATAAAGACCGCGGGACCACGCAGCCGTCATACCGCTCAGGAAGGAGACGCGTTCTGTCTCCTAGAGATGAAAATACTTTGGTGCGAAAAGTGCAATCAATCCCAGAACAACAGCAAAGGACCTTGTGAAGATGCTGGAGGAAACAGTTACAAAAGTATCGATATCCACAGTAAAAAGAGTCCTATATCGATATAACCTGAAAGGTCGCTCAGCAAGGAAGACGCCACTGCTCCAAAACCGCCATACAAAACTCAGACTAGGGTTTGCAACTGCACATTGGGACAAAGATGGTACTTTTTGGAGAAATGTCCTCAGGTTTGATTAAATAAAAGTATAACCTTTTGGCCATAATGACCATCCTTATGTTTGGAGGAAAGAGGGGGAGGCTTGTAAGCCGAAGAACACCATCCCAACCGTGAAGCACGGGGGTGGCAGTATCATGTTGTGGGGGTGCTTTGCTGCAGGAGGGACTGGTGCACTTCACAAAATAGATAGCATCATGAGAAATGAAAATTACGTGGATATTTTGAAGCAACATCTCAAGATATCAATCAGCAAGGTAAAGCTTGGTCGCAAATGTGTCTTCCAAACAGACAATGAACCCAAGCGTTCCACAAAGTTGTGACAAAATGGCTTAAGGACAACAAAGTCAAGGTATTGGAGTGGCCATCACAAAGCCCTGACCTCAATCCTATAGAAAACTTGTGGCCAGAACTGAAAAAGGCGTGTGATGGCAAGGAGGCCAACAAACCGGACTCAATTACACCAGCTCTGTCAGGAGGAATAAGCCAAAATTCACCCAACTTATTGTGGGAAGATTGTGGAAGGCTACCTGAAACATTTGACCCAAGTTAAATAATTTCAAGGCAATGCTGCCAAATACTAATTGAGTGTACGGAAACTTCTGACCCACTGGGAATGCGATGAAAGAAATAAAAGCTGAAATAAATCACTCTCCACTATTATTCTGACATTTCACATTCTTAAAATTAAAGTGGTGATCCTAACTGACCTAAGACGGGGAATATTTACTAGGATTAAATGTCAGGAATTGTGAAAAACAGAGTTTAAATGTATTTGGCTAAGGTGTATGTAAACTTGAGGTACTTTATTATAATTACAGTGGATACTACACTGAACTAAAACAATAACTCATCATGTGAAGCGTTGGTCCCATGTTTCATGAGCTGAAATAAAAGATCCCAGAAATGTTCCATACATACAAAAAGTGTATTTCTCCCAAATTTTGTGCACACGTTTATTTACATCCCTTTTAGTAAGCATTTCTCCTTTGCCAAGATAATCCACCACCTGAGAGGCGTGACATATCAAGAAGCTAATTAAACAGCATTATCATTACACTGGTACACGGTGTTAAGATGTCACCGAAGAGGATTGCTGACGTTTTACATACTTCTAACCAACTGTGCTATTTTGTTAGTTTTCTTGCGTTGTTTAACTTATTTTGTACATAATGTGGCTGCTACTGTCTCTTATGACCGAAAATAACTTCTTGACATCAGAACAGCGACTACTCACCCAAAAACTGGAAAACCTTTTTCCTTTAATGTGTCTGACGAGAAGGATATACTGCTTTCCCGGGAACAAGCCCAAAACCCCGTCATTTGCGTGAAGCCGGAGGAAAAGGGGGCAGAGGTCGGGCTGCCTTATGAGAATTCGTAGGCGAGCAAGTAAACTCCCACTGCCATCCGTTCTTTTGGCTAACGTGCAATCATTGGAAAATAAAATGTATGACCTAGAATTAAGATTATCCTACCAACAGGACATTAAAAACTAATATCTTATGTTTCACCAAGTCGTGACTGAACGGCGACACGGATAATATAAAGCTGGTGGGATTTTCCATGATTCGGCAGAACAGAGAAGCTACGTCTGATAAGACGAGGGGTGGGGTTGTGTGTCCATTTGTCAATAACAGCTAGTGTGCGATGTCTAATATAAAGTAGTCTCAAGGTATTGCTCACCTGAGGTAGAGTACCCTATGATAAGCTGTAGACAACACCATCTATCAAGAGAGATCTCAACTATATTATTCCTAGCCGTCTATTTACCATCATAAACCAATGGTTAAACTAAGACCGCACTCAACCAACTCTATAAGGCCATAAACAAACAAGAAAATGCTCATCCAGACCACCTTTAATCCACACACAGATGCATACAAACCACTCCACCATCCATTTGGCAAATCTGACCATAATACTATCCTTCTGATTTCTTCTTACAAGCAAAAACTAAAGCAGGAAGTACCAGTGACTCGCTCAATACGGAAGTGGTGTCTATGCTACTGGACTGTTTTGCTCTCACAGACTGGAATGTTCCGGGATTCATCCAATGACATTGAGAACTATACCACCTCAGTCACCGGCTTCATCAACAAGTGCATCGAAGACGTTGTCCCCAGTGACTGTACGTACATATCCCAACCAGAAGCTATGGATTATAAGCAACAACTGCATAGAGCTAAAGGCTAGAACTGCCGCTTTCAAGGAGTAGGACACTAATCCAGACGCTTATATAGGCTGTCTCACTGTTGTGTCGTCAACAAACGTAATGGTGTTGGAGTCGTGCTTGGCCAGGCAGTCGTGGGTAAACAGGGAGTACAGGAATTAACAAAGCACACATCCCTGAGGGACCCCGTGTTGAGGATCAGCGTGGCAGATGTGTTGTTGCCTAACCTTACCACCTGGGAGCAGCCCGTCAGGAAGTCTGGTATCCAGCTCCTTGATTTAGGCAGACCTATTCTTTAGCTCGGTGAGGATGTTGCCTGTAATCCATGGCTTCTGGTTGCAATATGTACGCACGTCGGGACTAAGTTGATGCACTTATTGATGAAGCTGGTGACTGAGGTGGTATACTCCTCAATGCCATTGGATGAATCCCAGAACATATTCCAGTCTGTGCTAGCAAAACAGTCGTGAAGCGTGGCATCCGTGTAATTTGACCACTTCCGTATTGAGCGAGTCACTGGTACTTCTTGCTTTAGTTTTTGCTTGCAAGCTGTTCTGTCCTGCCAATGCATGGAAAACCCTGACAATTGTATATTATCTGTGTCATCGTTCAGCCACGTCTCAGTTAAACATAAGATATTCGTTTTTAATGTCCTGTCGGTAGGATAGTCTCGAACGGAATTTATCCAGTTTATTCTACAGTGATGGCATGTTGGCTAATAGAATGGATGGTAGAGGAAGGTTACCTACTCGCCGAAGAAATTTTCACAAGGCACCCTGATCTCCTTCACCTGTATTTCCTTATCTTCAGGCGAATTACAGGGATTTCGGCCTTGTCTGAGAGAAAAATTATATCCTCATTAAAGAAAAAATCTTTGTCCAGTTCGAGGTGAATATTCGCTGTTCTGATATCCAGAAGCTCTTTTCGGTCATAAGAGACAGTAGCATCTACATTATGCGAAACCCCCCCCCCCACAAAATAGCACAATTGGTTCGGAGCCTGTAAAACGGCAGTCATCCCCTCCAGCGCCATTCCTAGTAACAAGAGCATAGAGAACTTCCTTGTCAGTTTGCATGGTGTGGAATAATCTAGATCCTATATAACTGGTGCGATGACAGGACAGGAAGTAGAGACAATGTATAAATAGCCTGATATCCAAGGGTTATTTCATACCTGTCCTTGGTAGAGTCCTGCGTCCTGTATAGTGCTGTCCGGTTTGTTCAGAGGCTCAAACGTGTTGCTCATGTACTTGTTCCACAACCTGGTCTCTTTCTCGTCTGGGATACTGAACAGTTTACGCATCTCCTTCTCAATGGTGTCTGCATGACAGGAGGTTATAGAACAAAGGTAACAAATAAGCAACATGCCATATACATTGAGTATACAAAACATGTAGGTGACAAATTGAAAAAATTACACACATGCACCTGCATACTTAGGGCAGAGAATAATTGGGTGTATAAATCTCTCATGCTCTGATAAATTGACAGCAGATTAATTCATTACTTTATAGTAACACTCCCTGCCCATGTAATTGCAGATTACTTGTGTGTGCTTTAGGGAGCAGAGTTTTGGCAGTTATTTTGGGAGCGCATCATTTTGCAGTAGTCAAAAGCAAAGTCAGTGGCCTCCCGGGTGGCGCAGTGGTTAAGGGCGCTGTACTGCAGTGCCAGCTGTGCCACCAGAGACTCTGGGTTCGCGCCCAGGCTCTGTCGTAACTGGACGCGACCGGGAGGTCCGTGGGGCGAAGCACAATTGGCCTAGCGTCGTCCAGGTTAGGGAGGGGTTGGCCGGTAGGGATATGTCTCATCGCGCACCAGTGACTCCTGTGGCGGGCCGGGCGCAGTGCGCAGTAGTCACTGTTTTGTTTGTCAACCTCTTATGAACACTGACTTTGCTTTTAAAAAATATATATATTTTACCCCGTTTTCTCCCCAATTTTGTGGTATCCAATAGCTACTATCTTGTCTCATCGCTACAACTCCCGTACGGGCTTGGGAGAGACGAAAGTTCAGTAGTTTGAAAGTCATGCGTCCTCCGATACACAATCCAACCAAGCTGCACTGCTTCTTAACACAGCGCGCATCCAACCCGGAAGCCAGCCGCACCAATGTGTCGGAGGAAACACCCTTGTGATTTCACTGTTTAAATTGACCATTAAAAGGCTGGCAATGCATCCGATTTTCATAAACTTAAAATATGTTTGTATTATCAGTGAAATAACTAAGAGCAATGGTGCAAGGGAACCAAAGTAAACAACCAACAAGTCAAATGAAGAACATGTCAGGATATGAATGTAAAATCCTAATATCACGAAGAAAATGAGTGGAATTGATCCACAAAGAGGAAAATGGAGAGCATTTTAAAACAAATATATTACTTATTAATTCTCTGTCAGGTAGAAGAGAAGTTCTCCTGTGCAATCACCGTGACTGGTGCTAATGGATGGGAATGATCGATTCATTCATTCTCTGGCCGAGAAAAGTGGACAGCTGCTACATTTGTCAGGTTAACTGTACAATGAAAATAATGGTCATACCAATGCTTACTAGGTTTACACCAATATAAAATGGTACTCTATAGCTCAGTTGGTAGAGTATGGCGCTTGGTAGAGCATGGGTTTGATTCCCAGGACTACCCATACGTACACGCATGACTAGAAGTCACTGTAGATAAAAGTGTAGGCTAATACTTATAATACTATTATTATAAGCATTTCAGTGCTTGAGGCATCACTACAGTCCCTGGTTCGATTCCAGGCTGTATTACAACCGGCCGTGATATGGGAGTCCCATATGGTGGCGCACAATTGGCCCAGCGTCATCCGGGTTTGGCCGTCATTGTAAATAAGAATTTGTTCTTAACTGACTTGGCTAGTTAAATAAAAAGGTACAAATAAAAACGGGGTAGAAAACGTGTGGAAATAATCAATGAGGAAAAGAGATGAGAGTTTCTTCTAAATAAAGATACTATCTGCTCCATTCAATCTGTTAAGGAGAATAACAGTGTCTGCCTACCTATCGTGTCCGCTTTGCTGAAGCGTCTGGTGACCACGTTGTCCATGTTGCGGTCTTCACACAGCTTCAGTTCTGTGAGGTACACCTCCACCTTGCAGTGCTTCACAAACATACCCTGTTCTACCACCTGTCGAAATGTCAATAGAGTGTGTCTTACATCATGACAGATGGCAAAAGAAAACTCATTAACAAATATGATTGTTTTTCAAATTAAACACTTGACAATGTTAAAGTTCTCTTACATGACAGATGGCATGAGAAGAAAATAGTTATCACTCAGTTACAATTTTGGCAATTAAACTCATTACATTGTGAATTTTGATCTAATCATTTGTTGTACATGTTGTACACAAATTAAGAATTTGGCTACCCAGTTAATAGGACTATCCACACACTGAAAGCATTGTAAGTGTATAAACTATAGGCTACACTTTCTAACTCCGTTGATAGGAGCGTATGACGGAGAATCTTAATATAGCCCCAGAGTGTAGACATAGCTGAAGGGTCCATTCCTATTCATTTCACACAGCCCCTCCACTGGTGGCTGGCCCCACACCGTAGGGTACAGACCCGCCCTAACCCCAGGCAATGAGATCAGCTGTAGGCATGGATCAGATTCACCCACCAGACATCACCCACCGCCCTTCTTATAAAATTAATGCCCGGCAATGGCATGCTAACACAGAAATAAAAGGCAAGTTAAGTCCCACAGTAACAAACTGACAGAACAGCCAATTTCGAAAACAGCTATGCTAAGAACCAACCCCGATCCACCCCGCCCTCTCGCTTTCTGCTTAGGCTCTCTCCCTTGTTCGCTCTTCCTTCGCTCTTAAAAAGCCTCTACCGCTCTCTCGGTTTGACCTCAGGCAGCATTCCGCTATTTGGAAAAACAAGGATACTCTAGAATCACTCCCCAGGTGATAGGTTCTCTACGTTGAAGCTGAGTGGAACCGCAATAGGAGAACCCGGAAAATCAATTCCAACAGTCTGACAACACGGTAAAAGAACCCCCAAAAGTGAGAAAGAAAGAAAACCTCCTGCATGTTGTGTCTCGAAGCTCGCTCCATGTTGCGGTGTTTCAGTCATCCAGAGCACTCTCTGAAAATAGAAACGGCCAGGGCCACTCGATACCCCCCGCAACATACATGGCAAAAAGGGGAGGATCAATGGGGAGAGAAAAATAAAGCACTGCAGCAGCCATGATGCCATGACTGGCTAGATTTGAAAATGCAGAAAGCCATGTCTGGGCTCACGGAAGTACAGTAGGCCCAGCTGGCAGTTAGCCGTTAGAAATAACCCTACGTTATCATAAACCCGTTGGTGTTTCCAGGAACACAATCCTTATGCGAGTTACTGGCTTATACTGTAGTCAGTTGTCAGAGTTAAACCAAAAGCACACTGAATAAAAAAGCAACTAAATAATATCAATGTAGCCTACTTCCACTTTAGAAAATCTGATCTTCTGTGGACAACATTGAATCAGTAAGCATCTGTACTAGGGACCACTTTAGGTTTAAAAACTAATCAAGTCCTTATACAGAATGTTAGTTTCGGTCCATGTATTACAAATAATAGCTAGCATATTTGGAATACCAGTAGCTAAATTGTATCAAAAACAGCCCAGCTGCGTTTCTCTTGAAGAAGACGGTGAGAGGCTAAACATTGAGATAACTTAAGCTTGAGATTCAGTTACTAGCTGGGAGGGACTTAATATCGATCTAGAAATCAAAGTTATCCTGGTATCCTTTTTCACAATCATCCCAATCTGACCTGAAGTATATTGATCAATCCAACCCTATAGAACACATGCGAGATTGACACAAATGGAAACTTCTCAATTACTCCTCACACCACAATAACCTCTTCGGCTACAAGTAGGTTATCGACAAACAGGCCAAACGGCGACCATTTAAATGTAATTGTGCACTGACCATATTATCTTATCTCATACTATTCACCACTTCACATAAAGTACCTGAGCCTTGTGCTCTGACTGAGCTTCTCGTTCATCTGACTACCGCTGATGCACTGGTGCTACGTACACTGTACCCAATCAGCTCTTATACCCATACAGTAAGTCTACATTACTTTGTTTATTTGACCACTTAAAAACAATGATATTGGACCACACCAGCCATAATTAGCCACTAATGTCACTCATCCTTACCTTGCGTGAGATAGGCTCTTGTCCCTCCATCAGTGGATACCAGCTCACTAGCTTATTCCAGCCTTCTGTTGGGATCAGGATGTAGTCCAGCTCATCAATGAGGTGCTCCTTGATGGCCAGAACATCCCCATCTACGAGAGAGAGAGAGAGCGAGACAACCGGGTCATGTTCATTAGGCAACAAACAAAAGAAAATGGACTGACACGGAAGGACTACCTGAACCTGAAATTATTAAAGGGAAACATTTTAGGACGATGTATGGCTAGGGTTATAATGGGGTTGTTCAATTGGGACAGCTTTAATGGTGGTAGCCTACTCATAATGGCAGTTTCTTATAGAATAAAACAAAGCAACAGATAGCTTTCTATAGACCAGAGAAAGGCTACCCTTGAACATTTTCATTGATGTTTAGAGTATATTATAGACCTACTTTTTCTGTCATACTTAGCCTACAGAAATTGCATGTATAACAGCCTTTAGTTTGATATATTAGGTAAGATACATCATGTTGATCACTCTAAACATCCTGTACTGCGCAAAACAGTGGTGGGTTCATCTGGACACACTGGGGATGAGTAAAAAGAGCATGTTATGAAGTCATCTTTTCCACTAATCTATCCAGAGATAGACAATAAATATTGCATCAAGGAGGACTGAGTGTGGTGCATCTTACCACTTGTAAGGAGCCCCGAGTTGTCCACTGGTCCAGGGTAGACATTCTGGTCTCCCATCTGATATTTGTCCCAGCTGTCAAAGCCCACATATTTCTTCCACTGTTTGAACCAGTGGCTGTCCACTAGGTACCTATGTAGAAAGAGCACCGATGATTTAGATTTGAGATCACGCTAGATTAGATCTAATGAGTTTGGGGTAGCAGATGGTATCTGATAAGTAAAAAATATTTTAAAAGTCTGTAGCTCCAAAGTACAGGCAGGTTACCCACTAACCAGCACAGCTGAGAGAAGGACCTCCAGTTACAAAAGTCTCTGTTTCTCATTCAGTTGATTTTTGTTCATTAGAACTCGAGACAAAGGGGTCATTTCAGAATGACCAGCAGCTGATCGGTTTTTAGTTTTAAAAAAATAACTTTCATTGACATTCATTTGGAGTAACGTTACACAATGTAAAGAATGTTACAATTACCATGAAACGGATGCTTGCTAACAGTGTGAGCGAGACAAACGTTAGCTAGTTGGGACACTTGATTGTCACTAAACATCAATTATGTCAGCAGCTAACTGTTTGATACTAGCACGTTTGTGAGTGTGTTAGTTGGCAAGCCAAGTCATTTTGACAGTTGCTTTTCATGACTCCTCCCTGACTTGCCAGATGAGCTCACGTCACGGGCAAACCACTTGAAATCAAGCTAGCCAGCTTTGAATCGCAAGATCATGAAACTGAAATCATTGGGAAAAGAAATGTATTTTACTAGCTACGTTGGTAACGTACCTATGTGTCTAGGCATTCCCATGTTTGAAAATAACTTGGTCAATAGAAACTGTGGAATGTGGCGAAGCCGCTGGCTAGCTTTAGCTGACAGAAGCTGACAGCTAACGTTAACTGGCAAGGTAACTGTCAACACGGCCTGTCACACCCGCTCTCCGCTGCTTTAGCACTTTGACAGCAACGGTAAGGTCAGCCAGCACCTTCCTAAGACCTTTAAAAAGTTACCAGCAAACTCTTACCAAGTATCTCCCTTTCGTAGCTGTGTTTTCAGCAGTGCTGCGACTTCTCCTCTCTGGGTATCCAGATCAGCCGCTCCTCCTTCCGCCATCTTTCCTTGGACATCACCCGCTGCATGATGGGATAGAGAAGCGTCTCACACGGGCGTAAAACAGCCCTTTTCAGCCAATCATCAACCCGAACTGGAACTGTGCCTAGTTGTCGGCGTGGATAGCGCTACTTCTAATGGTTCACAGCATGTGCCCTGAATATTGCTAGATCATTGTTGCTCTGATTTATAAAATATCTATACCTAGAATAGAACTTGGTCCAAGACAGACAGGAAAAGACTTGAATAGACCAGAACAATACTGTATAGTCATTTTAAAGCCTTCCCTAGTGAAGAGTGATCCCACAAGGATCATAATAATAGCATAGAACATACTGATACTACACATGTTGTTTATTTAAAAACATACAGATTCATATTTATTTTGTACAGTCTTTTGTAGTCATGTTACACAGAAAATCAATCATTAAAATATTGTACACATTTTCTATAAGCCCAACCGTTGTTAGCTCTTGTTAAATTGACAAAGATGACACAATACATCTTCGTTTAGCAATGATCCACATTCTAACATCAACAGTTATTCATCTCATTTGTAATGTACAGCTTCCTTTACTCTCCCACTGAGCACACAGTGGTTGAATCAATGTTTCCACATAACGTCTTTGAAATTACGCTTAACCAACGTGGAAGACGTTGAATTGACATTGTGCCCTGTGAGATGATTCCTTTAATACATGGAATACAATACAGTAGGCCTAACAACAATCTATCACTTGGCAATAGACCAACAATAAAATACATGTGGAGATCAGAGTCCATTGAACAATGAGAAATAAGCTTTTGTAATTGAACAGTTGACTTGTTCTATACCTGAAAGCACATTAGGTTGTGTAAAAGAGCAAAATTGTTCCTTTCTCTCATTGCTTATCGGGCTGCCTGATACACTTTATCTTGAATTGGAATTTCAGTTCATTTCCCAAAATGACTAAACTGAATTCGTCACTCCAATGGTGTCACTGGGGTCTTATTAGCAGTTTGAGTCCTTCACCCCCACTGGGAGGTAGCCATCTTTGATTGGTACCCCTACTGGCTCCATGCCTCCCTCGCCCTTGGGGTCAAAGGTGGCCAGCATCCTCTCCTGTTCTCTCTTGGATTTGGGTAGGTCGTTAGAGGGCTGGAGGAGGATGTGAATGCGCTGCAGAGAAGATTTGAAATATTTATAAAGAATAATGGACTGAGTAGATCGAGATAATAATGTTAGTAATGCTGTGTATCAAAGAGGAATGAAATAATGGCCATAAAAACACTGGACTGAGAAACGTAAGGTTACTTGCTTAACCCTGGTTCTCTGATAATATGGGTGAGATATCCAACTGTGGGGTTCACCAGAATAAGTAGCTCGAAGGACCAATTATACACAAGTGTTGGACACAGACAGGTCACGTGGTGAATGAGGGCACTCCCCCTCCCCTCATACTAAAGAGTCACTCGCCTGCCCTCTGATCACTCTTGAACGAGACAAACTTCCTCACACTCTTGCGACTAGGGGAATGTGGTGAGATGTCGCACTCATAATATTAGAGAACCGGGGTTACACAAGTAACCTTAAGTTATCTTTCAATTATTTGTTTTGACGTCTCACTGTGGGATACGGCCAACTCCCATATCGTACATGCTCTCTGAAGCCATGCAGTCTCAATATCAACCCTCAGAGGCCCGACACCGAGGACAGTATGCACCAATGAAGGCGCAGTGACATCTTGTCGGTAGAACCTCAAAAGTATGAGGGGATGCCCAACAAGCCACATCACAAATCTCCTGCAAGGAGATGCCCTTGAACAGTTCCCAAGAGGTGGCCATACCTCTGGTGGAGTGAGCTCTTAGGCCCTCCAGAGGCTGTAACCCTTTGCTATTATAGTCCAACACTGCTCAGCATTCAACACCGTAGTGCACACAAAGCTCATTACTAAGCTAAGGACCCTGGGACTAAACACCTGCCTCTGCAACTGGATCTTGGACTTCCTGACGGGTGGCAAGGGTAGGTAACAACACATCTGCAACGCTGATCCTCAAACCGGTTCCCCTCAGGGGTGCGTGCTTAGTCCCCTCCTGTACTCCCTGTTCACCCACGACTGCGTGGCCAAGCACGAGTCCAACACCATCATTACGTTTGCTGATGACAACGTGGGTAGGCCTGATCACTGACAACAATGAGACAGCCTATAGGGAGGTCAGAGACCTAATCAGTGTGGTGCCAGGCAAACAACCTCTCTCTCAATGTAAGCAAGACAAAGGAGATGATTGTGGACTACAGGAAAAGGAGGGCGGCACAGGCCCCCATTTACATCGACGGGGTTGAAGTGGAGCGGGTTGAGAGTCAAGTTCCTTGGTGTCCACAACCCCAACAAACTATAATGGTCCAAACACACCAAGGTAGTCATGAAGAGGGCACGATAACACCTTTTCCCCCTCGGAAGACAAACAATTTGGCATGGGTCCCCAGATCCTCAAAAAGTTCTACAGCTGCACTATGGAAAGCATCCTGACCGGTAGCATCACCACCTGGTATGGCAACTGCTCGGTATCTGACCGTAAGGCGCTACAGAGGGTAGTGCGAACGGCCCAATACATCACTGGGGCAAAGCTTCCTGCCATCCAGGACCTATATAACAGCTGAGGAATGCCCAAAAAATTGTCAAAGACTCCAGTCACCCAAGTCATAGACTGTTCTCTTTGCAAGGCAAACGCAAGGTCCAAAGGGCTACTTAACAGCTTCTACCCCCAAGCTATAAGACTGCTGAATCAAATGGCCACCCAGACTATTTAAATAGCTAGCAATATTTAATCTCCACGTTTTCCAACGGCTCAAAAAGCTGCTGTGAAACAGTCTCAAACACAATAGAGACATTACATGACAGGGGTAAAGGCTTGGGAATTGTACGTAAGCAACAGGCGGTTCATTAGGGAAGGCTTTCTGAACTCTTAAGATCTTTCTAGCTGCTATCTGGGCCTGTCAAATAGGCTTCCACAAAAACACAGTGAAACAACATGACGGGATGTTTTCCCACTGTGTTTTTGTGGAAGCCTATTTGACAGGCCCAGATAGTAGCTAGAAAGACCTTCAGAGTTGAGAAAGCCTCCCCTCTGTCCAAAAGATCCTGTAAGAAGCATAACACCTTGGATACAGAGCATTGGTAAGGAATTATCTGTTTTGGTCACACCACTTCTCAATAATCCACCACTTATTTCCATACAGTGAGAATGTGGAATCAATGACACGATGCAAGCCTGTCACATCCAGATTTAACTTCAGAGGGCCATGGATCCGGGAAATCTTTTGTTCGCTTGGGTCAGCAGATCCCTGCATAACGAGAGTTGACAGGGCTCGTTGTATTACCTAGCCATGGCGGGGCTACCAAGATGAGGGATAAGCCGCCTTCCCTCACTCTGGCCAGAGTGGTTACTACATGAATCCATGTGTGTTATTTCAAAGTTCTGATGTCTTCACTATTATTCTACAATGTAGAAAACACACACAAAAGGTATGTGGACACCACTTCAAATGAGTCGATTCCGCAATTTCAGCCACACCCGTTGCTGACAGGTGTATATAATCGAGCACACAGCCATGCAATCTCCATAGACAAACACTGCCAGTCGAATGGCAATACTGAAGAGCTCAGTGACTTCCAACGTGGCACCATCATATGATGCCACCTTTCCAACAAGTCAGTTTGAACTGCCCCAGTCAACTGTAAGTTCTGTTATTGTGAACGGCTTAGCCGCGAAGTGGTAGGCAACACAAGCTCACAGAACGGGACCATTGAGTGCTGAAGCGCGTGGCGCGTAAAAATCGACTGTCCTCGGTAGCAACACTCACTACAGAGTTCTAAACTGCCTCTGGAAGCAACATCAGCACAACTGTTTGTCGGGAGCTTCATGAAATGGGTTTCTATGGCCGAGCAGCCACACAAAAGCCTAAGATCTCCATGCGCAATTCCAAGCGTCAGCTGGAGGGGTGTAAAACACCCTGCCATTGGACTCTGGAGCAGTGGAAGCGCGGTCTCTGGGAGTGGTGTATCACGCTTCACCATCTGGCAGTCTGACGGACAAATCTGGGTTTGGTGGATGCCAGGAGGCTACCTGCCCGAATGCATAGTGCCAACTGTAAAGAACGCCATAAGGTGATGGCCTTCGTAAAGGTGAATATTCTACAAAGGTCGGACGAAGCAAATGGCTGAATGTTCCCCTATTTGGCGATTAGGGTAATGGACGAATGTGTCTACCACTGCAGACTCAGTCTTTCTTTTGTAGATCCTGTATAGCGTTGCCAGTGGTATCAGTTGATATTGTTATTATTAGGTAACGTTAGTGCCTTAGTTCTTGTGAGTCAATTCTCCTTTTGTTTTAAACTTTTTATTTTATTACCATGAAGCTGCCCATTTCTATTTATCGATTGTACCCGTATCCAGGGAAGATAAAGCACAGTTATATTATTAGGTTACATTCATTTCTTTAAAGATGGTGCAGCTAACTTGGTGGTATTGCTGTAAGATGTGATTTGGAAAATGTTTTATACTTTCTTTTAAAACAGCCTAACTTTGGGTTTTAAAAGTGTTTATTATTTGTTTATTTATTATGCACAACTTCACTATTTCAGCAGGGCTCTTTACACAATAGGTTTAGTGTTCCCCCACCACAACGTGTGGATATTGAAAAATGTTTAATGGATCAGTTATGGTAATATGGCATCCATCCTTTTCCCACCTGACTTTACATGGCTAGGCTTAAAATCATGAGACACACAGCTGGTTGCTCAATCACTTTTGCTCACTGGAATGTTAAATCTGAAATCACCCAGCGAAACGTAAGAGTAGATATCACCTTTCGAAAGGCACATCTCCGCACTTTTGACCACTCATTTCAAAGGAGGGTGGATCGGGTCAATCCCATCATTCCAATTTTCATTCTAAAACTAGAGCAGCGACCATTTTAATTAGTAAAAACATACCGTTCGCAATGTCAAGTGTAGAGGCAGACTCAGCAGGCCGTTTCATTATTGTAGTAGGAAGACTGTATAATACACCTGTTTTCTTGGCTAACATTTATGCACCAAACTGGGATATCAGTTAGTTCTTCCAATGTATTTACTCAATTACCAAATACAGACACACAGCACCTAATACTAAGTGGTGATATGAATTGTGTACTTCTGCCCAATCTGGATTGTAGCTCTCCTAAGGTATAATTTTCATCAAAGACAGTATCCACGATTCAGCTATTTCTTAAGACATATGGCATATCTGATGCGTGACGTTGACACAATCCCACAGCTAGGGATTCTTCTTCTTTCTTACCAGTTCATAAGACCTTATCACGTATAGACTACTTTTCCCTAGAAAAGTAGTCTATACGAGCAGGTGTATATCATCTCAAATGAAGCTATTTCTCGAGCTTAATCAAACCCCTGGAATGTCTCCTCCAACAGTATGGGAATCAATGAAGGCTTACCTAAGGGGACAAATGATTTCCTACAGCGCAAGATTAAAGTACAATATTCAACACCTAGGGGATCTTACAAATAAAATCTTGGATTTAGATATGGCACATTCACACTATTCATCCGCAGATTTACTAAAACAACATTTGACACTTCAGACAGTGCGCTCTTATTTCAACTCGACAAGCTGAAAATCGAATAAATTCATCTCTACACAAAAATTATGAACATGGAGAGAATTCAGGGAAAAATTATTATATATATATTTTCCACTTGTGATCGATGTAAGCAGGCTCCTTCTACTTTATTACACGTTTTGAACATGCCCGAAATTGACAGATCTCTGGATATCAAATTTTGAGACATTTTCTAAGATACTGGAGAGACCTTTAGAACCTTCTGCCTTTATTGCATTATTCAGAGTGGCACCACAGGAGGCCCCTCAACCGTTCTAAGGGCAACATGCTGGCATGTCCTACTCTTCTAGCTAGACGTCTCATACTATTTAAGTGGAAGGATCGGTTTCCTCCTACTTTTAATTATTGGATAAAGGAAGTTATGCAACATCTCAAGCTAGAGATAATTACGCTACTCCGTCAGGGAATCTGCAATTATACTTTATAATATCTGGCAACCTTTCCTATCCTTTGTAGAAGACATGAACCCAGCTAATTTCACAGCTCCATAAACCAACCCAAATTAGAATTTGTATCATTATTTTTACTCAAACTTTTTTTTTTTCAAATACAAAGATCTTATTTAACAATCTATTTCATTAGATTACTCATTGTATATCAAGCCTGCTTTAAGTCTAGTTTTGGGGTGGGGCTCTGTTAGAACATTGGGGGGAAGGGGTTGGGGTGGGTTTGATTTGGTAGGGGACCCAATGTGAGTTCTGCACTCTAACTGTTCTGTATTATCTGTATAATCATAAAAAATGCCCAAAAAAAAAAAAAAACTTTGTTGAGATCGGTGGAAGAAGCCCTGACCTCAACCACATCAGACACCTTTGGGATGAATTGGAATGCCAACTGCGAGCCAGGCCTAATCGCCCAAAATCAGTGCCCGACCTTAGTAAATGCTCTTTTGACTGAATGCAAGCAAGTCCCTGCAGCAAAGTTTCAACATCTAGTGGAAAGCCTTCCCAGAAGAGTAGAGGCTGTTGTAGCAACAAACGGGGAACCAACTCCATATTAATGTTCATGATTTTGGAATGAGATGTTCGACAAGCAGGTGTCCACATACTTTTGACCATGTAGTGTACGTTGTGTCAAGAGGAAAGGAACCTAAATTCACCTCTCTGAACGTTCCTTCTGTGGTGGACAGTTTGTAGATCATCCAGAAAGGGATGCAGACCATGGAGGCAAGAGCCAGGAGCCAGCCTATCACATAGCCCCACCAGGGGTACACATACTCATTGTTGTACTTCAGAGGGGTGTACTTGATGAGGGAGAATGCAAAGGTTGCCTAGAGAAAAAAACAAGTATTTGATTTAGAAGTGGGCCTTGACTGGGGCCGTCAACATTTACAACTGTAACTGGTGTTTTTCCAAATCATGGGATCTGTCTAGGGCCCAGAGTTTTTCCTGGTCAGGAAAAAAATCCTTTCCCAAACCATAACTAATGACATTTTATACTGTATATGAGAGTTTACATGGGTTTGTAGGTTACTCACAACGCATGTGGCTGGGGTGACATACAGCCAGCAGTATTTAATGTAAGGTCCTGGACGGTAGCCAATCATGTCTTCGATGTTATCATAGAAGCGGTCGACACCTGGAACAACATACAGAGACAGGCTAACCATGCTGGGTTTGGTCAAAAGAGCTGTGGACACAAATGTCAACAATTGAGACTATGAAGCATTCTCTGAACAGTACTATCAAAGGTGAGGAATATACAGTGCATTCGGAAAGTATTCAGTCCCCTTGACTCACATTTTGTTATGTTACAGCCTTATTCTAAAATGTATTAAATCATTTTTTCTCTCTCATCTATCCACACACACAATGACAAAGCAAAAACTGGTTTTTCGAAATGTTTGCTAATTTCTAAAAAAAATAATAATAATAAAAAAAAAAAAGAAGTACATCACATTTCCATAAGAATTCAGACCCTTTACTCAGTACTTTGTTGAAGCACCTTCGGCAGCAATTACAGCCTTGAGTCTTCTGGGTATGATGCTACAAGCTTCGCATACCTGTATTTGGAGAGTTTCTCCCATTCTTCCCTGCAGATCCTCTCAAGCTCTGTCAGGTTGGATGGGGAGCGTCACTGCACACTTATTTTCAGGTCTCTCCAAAGATGTTCGATCTGGTTCATGTCCTGGCTCTGACTGTGCCACTCAAGGACATTTAGAGACTTGTCCCGAAGCCACTCCTGCATTGTCTTAGCTGTGTGCTTAGGGTTGTTGTCCTGTTAGAAAGTGAACATTCTCCCCAGTGAGGTCCTGAGCAATCTGGAGAAAGATTAGTAACGTAAACTGTCTGTACTTTGAGCCGTTCATCTTTCCTTGGATCCTGACTAGTCTTCCAGTCCCTGCAGCTGAAAAACATCAGGATGGTGCCAGGCTTCTTCCAGATGCTACGCTTGGCATTCAGACCAAAGAGTTCAATCTTGGATTTGTCAGATTGGAGAATCTTGTTTCTCATGGTCCGAAAGTCCTTTAGGTGCCTTTTGGCAAACTCCAAGCAGGTTGTCATGTGCCTTTTACTGAGGAGTGGCTTCCGTCGGGCCACTCTACCATAAAGGCCTAATTAGTGGAGTGCTGCAGAGATGGTTATCCTTCTGGAAGGTTCTCCCATCTCCACAGAGGAACTCTGGAGCTCTGTCAGTGACCATTGGGTTCTTGGTCACCTCCCTTACCAAGGCCCTTCTCTCCCAATTGCTCAGTTTGGCCAGGCGGCCAGCTCTAGGAAGAGTCTTGGTAGTTACAAACTTCCTCCAGTTAGGAATGATGGAGGCCACTGTTGTTGGGGACCTTCAATGCTGCAGAAATGTTTTTAGTACCCTTCCCCAGATCTGGGCCTTGACACAATCTTGTCTCAGAACTCTACAATTCCTTTGACCTCATGGCTTGGTTTTTGCTTTGACATGCACTGTCAACTGTTGTACCTTATATAGACAGGTGTGTGCCTTTCCAAATCATGTCCAATGGAAACAGGATGCACCTGAGCTCTCATAACAAAGGGTCTGAACACTTTTGTAAGTAAGAGATTTGTTTTTTTAAATAAATGAGCAAAAATGTCTCAAATCCTGTTTTGTCATAATGGGGTTTTGTGTGTAGATTCATGAAAAAATAACATCTAATCAATTTTAGAATAAGGCTGTAACATAAAAATGTGGAATAAGTGAAGGGTTCTGAATACTTTCCCGAATGCACTGTATTCTTGAATAAACCAGTTACAGTTCTGTCTTTGTGGGATTGACATGGTGTAAGTGTCTTTTGAACGGTTCCATCAGATATTTTGTTGTTGTTGTAGAATTGTATTCTAACTTACCATAGACCCATGCGATGGAGACCGTCTCAAAGATGGCCATGAAGAGAAGACACATGCCACTAGCAGCATAGTAGTCCATCAGCTGGAATACATATAACCCACCCTGGAGACAAGAAAAACACTCGAGATTGGTGTGGAAGAACTTATCTGGCCTGCACAGACCCCTGACCTAAACCCCATCGAACACCTTCAGAATGAATTGGAAAGCTGATGGCGAGACAGGCCTAATCGCCGTAGCAATGTTCCAACATCTATTGGAAAGCCTTCTGTTATAGCATCAAATGGGGACCAACTCCGTATTAATACCCATGCTTTTGGAATGAGATGTTCGACGAGCAGGAGTCCACATATATATATTTTTTAAAACCCCTTTTTCACAACATCCAATTGGTAGTTACGATCTTGTCTCATCGCTGCAACTCCCCAACTGGCTCTGGAGAGGCGAAGGTCAAGTCATGCGTCCTCTGAAACATGACCTGCTAAGCCTCGCTTTAATTTATTGTTTTTTATTTAACCTTTATTTAACTAGGCAAGTCAGTTAAGAACAAATTCTTACTTACAATTACGGCCTACCGGGGAGCAGTACCTTGTTCAGGGGCAGAACGACAGAATTTTACCTTGTCAGCTCGGGGATTCGATCCAGCAACCTTTCGGTTACTGGCCCAATGCTCAAACCGCGCTGCTTCATAACACCTGCTTGCTTAACCCGGAAGCCAGCCGCATCAACATGTCGGAGGAAACGCTCAACTGATGACCAAAGTCAACTTGCAGGTGCCCTGCCCGCCACAAGGAGTCGCTAGAGCGCGATGAGTTAAGGAAAGCCCCCTGGCCAAACCCTCCCCTAACTCGGACAACGCTGATCCAATTATGCGCCGCCCTATGGGACTCCCGGTAACAGCCAGCTGTGACACAGCCTGGGATCAAACCTCCAGGCAGTAGTGACGCCTCAACACTGCGATACAGTGCCTTAGACCGCTGCGACACTCAGGAGGCCCCTGGTCATGTAGTGTACAACTGTCCTGAACCACAGTGATGAGGCTGTTAATCACTCTAAAGTGGTTTCTGTCCGCAAAATGAAAATGTCCTAGGTAATAAAACAAATCAGAGTATATATTTGTTTTGAACGCAATCTCGACCAGCCACGTGGTAAGTTAGACTTGATGTCTGTCTGCATATTACAGCTAAAGAACACAATGAAATAGGCCTTGAGGGTTTATCCCCAACCCAGTCCCCAGGCAGGTGTCTCCCCCTAACTAACCCATGAGGGTTAATTCCAAATTCCAGGTGTGATGCCTACCTCCATCAACATGACCAGGCCCATGAGGAAGGAGATGAAGGCCACTAAAGCCAGAAAGAGCTCCCTGCGGTTCTTACGACGAAACACCTCGGGATACATGTCCACCATGGCCGTTGTCAAGCTCTCTACACACACAAACTGGAGAGAAAGGGAGAGGTATTTTAACACATCTCAGTTCTAGGCATGTTTGGTAACAAATAGTAAGCATCTCTGATATCATGTTAGGCTAGGTATGTTTGGTTACATAGATAACAATGATCTTGGATCGCCTCTCAGTTCTCGTTGTATAGAAGTGGTCCGTTTTGTCCTTAACTGGGCCAATTTTCTTGACAGTACGTTCATAAACATCTTCGGAGGCCTTACTTGACTGTCCAACCCTAGCAGGATGATCATGATAAAGAAGAAGACGGCCCATAGTGAAGAAAACGGCATCATGGCCACAGCACGAGGGTATGCAATGAAGGCCAGGCCAGGACCTAATGAAGAGAGAACAGGGAATCATATATAATAGTGGAATAACATACCTGCATTTGAACAAATTATTGAAATGATCTAAATTAACAACTAGGTCACATTAAAACACACACACACACTCACCAGACTCTGCTACCTCTGAGATGGGGACATTCTGTTCATAAGCCATGAAACCCAGGATGGAGAAGATGGCAAAGCCTGCCACAAAGCTTGTCCCACTGTTCAGGAAGCACAGGGCCAGGCAGTCTCTGCAAAACAAGATCCCAAAGACATGAAGATTTAAGGGGAGTTTGTTTCCGTCTTATAAGGGAATAAAAAAACAGAACCAATAATTACCATAGTGTGTGTGTGTTTGGTAAGAGTGTTTAATGCATCTTTAGCGTACTTGTAGCAGTTGTTGTTGTACTTGTTGTAACTCCCCAATGCTATGAGGGAGCCTAGACAGATTGCATAGGAGAAGAAGATCTGGGTGCCTGCATCCATCCATACCTGTTATACAGAGAGAGGTGAGGTCACAGAGGCCAGTCAAGCAACTACTGTAGGAGAAAAATGACTAATAAAGGCAAAGGTGTGTCATCTAGGGATGGTATTGGATCATACCTAAGATCATGAATAATGATGCCGTTTTAATAATGTTTACATATCTTAAATTACTCAAATCACATCTATATACTGTATTTTATACCATCTACTGCATCTTGCCTATGCAGCTCCGCCATTGCTCATCCATATATTTATATGTACATATTCTCATTCATCCCTTTAGGTGTGTGTGCATTAGGTAGTTGTTGGGGAATTGTTAGATTACTTGTTAGATTTGTGTGTAGTTGTTGGGAATTGTTAGAATATTTGCTAGATATCACTGCCCTGTTGGAACTAGAAGCACAAGCACTTCGCTACACTAGCATTAACATCTGCGAACCAATAACATTTGATTTGAATAAAACAGTGCAAATACAAGCCTCCTTTTAAAAAGTAATGGAGAGTGACCCGTTTTTGTTTTGGCAGGTTTCCTGACTGTGGGCCACCATTTATTTATTTATATAGAAAAATGTCCCAAAAGCATGATGCACATGGTAAAAAAATAAATAAAAAAACACCATTAGTTATGTGTGTTTTCAGAATGTGAGAGTTAAAGAGGAACATGCGGAGCACCACGTTGCATGCTTGTTTCACCTTGCTCTTCCTCTTTGTCCCTAATGAGTTTACCTAATCATTAAGGACCACTGACACGGCAGAGGTGAATTGTCAACCAGTCAGTTAAACGTCTTGTGGTCTAAACATTGATTAACAATCCCCAGCTCTCAATCCACAACCAGAGACTGAAGATCTGAAAGGTGAGAACGGGGCAGCAAAGGGCCCTGGGATGATGACGCAATCAAAATATCTGCCCTGCTAGGGTGTAGATGGGTGGACTTCGAGAAAGGGCAGGAGAAATCTGCGGTGTCAATGCCATGAATCCCACCGGCTCAAACTCCCTGCAGACAAACACAATAGGTACTGAGTTTGCCAAACTCTAAATCTATGGCATGAGCCATGCTGCGGCTGAGTCCCAATTCCCGAATTTCCCAGTCCACCATGTGGAGAAAAGCACTTTAATGATGCTGAACCTGAAAATACCGGGCTTTGGTCCAGACCAGGCTAAGCCAGTTGAGGGCTGAGCCCTGACACCCTGAGGGGGGAAGTCTAGCAGCTGGAGGGTCCTGGAGGTCAGTGTTCCCCTTCAGTGCAGTGTCCCTGCCCCTCCGTGCAACCCCACCACTCACAGCCTCCTACAGACTCTTTCATGGAGCACAGATGGACCAAGCAGAAAATAGCATTCCAGATAACCCTGGGATATTTACACTCACACCTGGAGGATCTTCACCCAAGGACCTTATTCCAAACTTCAAATTCCCTAGTCTGGAAAGACATAGGGTAATATTGAGATAACTATTATGGACAATTTCTTTGAAATCATACCAGTCTCGAACATACCTCATTATGTTCTGATAGTCACCTCATTGTAAAATACTGAAAGTAGACCGTTTGCTATTCTGAGTATAAAACGTAATTTCATACCATTGCTCCCACAACAATAAGCTACCTGATGCAAGTGTGTGGTTCAGTCAACAGGGTTTCTACTATGTAACAGCAGGGGACAGGGGTTCTTATTGTTGTGGTACCTACCTGAGGGTCTGCTAGTCTTGACAGGTCAGGGTAAAGGTAGAACTTGATCCCTAGGTCCGCTCCAGGTAAAGTGACGCCACGAATCAGCAGAACTATTAGCATCAGGTAGGGAAAGGTAGCTGTGAAGTACACCACCTGAAGATTGGATGGAATCATATTGAAAAAGTCAATGATCTAACACATCAGGGTCATGTCCATTAAGGGAAAACACTTCTTTTTTTTTTTTTATTCAACGGAAGAAAGAAACGAACAAGACCAGGTAGTCCCACCCCGTTTCACTCTGCTTCCTCTGTGTAGCTCTTTACACTCGTACCCGTATACGGGTTCAAAATAGAAGACTTGGACACTGATAAGCGCCTAAATTGGGACGCAGTGGCTGTACGGTAACATGCTATACATGACCTCAGAGCTCAAGGTTTCCGCTTCACGGACCAGTATTCGTTCTGACTGACAGCCGTTCTGAACTTGAACACCGCACGTGACAAGAAGTTGCCCCCATCCCTCCTGCTAGTTGGGCAACTTTTGCAACATTTTTGTTGTCTGAATGAGGGAAATGCTGTAAATAAATAAGACGAAAGTATTTCGAAAGATGAGACGTTAAGGATTATAATGAATACAGCTTTGATGTCATACAAGCAAGCCATATACCCATTAGTCCAAATGTGCACTTCACATTTCCATATCATAAAACCCATGTAATATACACGGTTAACGTTTATGATCACCACCTCGATGTACAGTTACAAGATGATATGGCGTCATACCATTGGTTGCTCTGAACAGAATGCCTGTTTGTGCTATTGTGAACACGCATTTGAATGCACTTGTCACCCTATTCTATGCACACCAAAATTACAATCTGCTTCCTGGAATTGCCTTGTGAAAGCCTAACACTAAGATCGTATTTTAATGAACATGACCCTGATCTGTAACTTAGCTAGCCATGTTGGCAATAGAACACTCTTTAAAATGATTCCCACCTGACCAGATTGCGATTTATAATGGACCTTTTGTGGAATGCACAACCAACAGTAATTGTGTAAAGTGCAGGATGCAGGGATGTGTTCATTTTACATTACATTTTAGTCATCGAGTAGATGCTCTTATCCAGAGTAGTGAGTGCAAACATTTATTTATTTACTGGTACTGGTCCCCCATGGGAATAGAACCCACAACCCTGGTGCCACAGGAGGCTGCTGAGGGTAGAGCACCTCATAATAATGTCCAGAACAGAGCAAATGGAATGGCAAACCATGCATTTCATATCATTCCACTGATTACGCTCCAGTCATTACCACGAGCCCGTCGTCCCCAATTAAGGTGCCACCAACCTCGTGCCATGCTCTACCAACTAAGCCACATGGGAGTTCCAAAGAAAACTACAAGTCTGCTTGATCTAGTTCCTCAACGCCACAGTAAGGAGAGTACAAGACAAGCACCTTAGTGGAAAATGGTTCTTTGAGTCATAAAAGAGCGTCTGCTAAATGACTTAAATGTAAATGTAAATAAAAGTACATTGAAATGAGGTAGGAACTGTGCACACTTTGGAGAGTTGTGTGGCCACTTAGAAACTCCAGTTAGACCTTTCACTCAAAACTATTTTTTTGGGGGGGGATGCACCTACCCCAAATATTCCATGAATATTCGTATCATGTTACTGAATGTATCCAGAGTATTTTCAAATTTCGTTATCAACAAACGTGGTGAAACATACATTTACACCACAGTAAATGCACATAAAATGTAATGTTTGGAATCAACCTAGATTCAGATGAACTGTTTTGTCATCACCTTTAGTCTAATAATTTTCCCATAATCTCCAAATTGTTCCCTTTTGATTGCAACCACTGTTATGCATATACTTTCAATATTTCCTCTGTAATAAACATTTCAATTGATCCCTATCCATATTGGCCAATTCCCACAAGTGTAAGGGGTTAATGCCTAATGAACATGACTCTGGTGGAGTAAATAAATAAAGACAGGAAGAATTGAAAGAAACAAGTCCACCTTCCCAGTGGATTTGACCCCTTTCCAGATGCAGAAGTAACACAAGACCCAGGCGATGGCCAGACAGAAGGCCAGGTCCCAGTTAAGAGAGCCCATGTGGTCGATGCCAGACGACAGCCTCAAGGCTCTTCTCCTGAATAAACACATAACACAGGTGGTCAGAACAAAATCACAACGGATGAAGTGCAATAACAATTCTAGTTTAGATATTCTGATTTTAAGTACCCTCAGCTACTCCAAATAAGGTTCAAATCTTAGACTTGAGGGTCCTGTTTCCAGGACACAGATTAAGCCTTGGACAACAACAAAAATATTTGAATTGAGATGTGTTGAATAACAAAGAGAGGTGCTATGAATACTTACTCCCAGAATTCAATGACGGGGGATGTGGAGTTTTCGGGCAGAGTGTAGTTGACAGAATCGTTCCTCCTCTGAAACTCCACGCAATTTTCTTAGATAAAAATGTTCACATGTTGCATCATTACCACCGTAAAAATCACTGACAAGTGTTAAAAGCAGTAATATGGAATTCAATCATTTTTTATTTGTAATATCGCTCCATACAGCAAAGCCACTTAAAAAAAAAAAAAAAAGCAGACATTTCCATTATGATTGTTGTCTCACCTGTATTCCAGGTGTTGTTACAGGAGGACCAAGGGAGTTCCCAGGAGAAGGAGAAAGACAGGTAGAAGATTCCCCAAGCCAGAACCACAATGTAGTAGGAGTTCAGCAGAGCCACAATGATCTGGGTGCCATAGCCAAGACCTGGATCAAAGACAGGGACAGACAGGGAGGAATGGATGGAAAGTAAATAAAAAGTGTCACAAAAAAACATGGTAGTAACTATGTAATTACAATATAAGTACACATCGTTTATTGCATAATGTATATAACAGTGACGCATGAAAAAGGGTAAAAAGCTCAGACACAAACCCTTATTGTATAGCATAACTTTGTTTACAGTATAATGCCTTAAAGGAAGATATAGTCCCATAGGAAAGAGCAGGTTACCCTCAAAGAGTGGACTGATCTTCCTCCAGCAGGTGATGCCTCCCTCGCTGGTGTACTGGCCCAGAGCAGTCTCCAGGAAGAACACAGGTATGCCACAGGTGAACAGGAAGATCAGGTAGGGGATGAGAAATGCACCTGGGGGATGGGAAATGGGGAGTCATTCAAAAAAATGTACAGTGTACAAAACATGCTCTTTCCATGACAGACTGACCAGGTGAATCCAGATAAAAGCTATGATCCCTTATTGATGTCACCTTGTTACATCCATTTCAAAATCAGTGTAGACGAAGGGGAGGAGACAGATTAAAGAAGGATTTTTAAGCCTCCAGACAATTGAGACATGAATTGTGTGTGTGTGCGCCATTCAGAGGGTGAATGGGCAAGACAAAAGATTCAAGTGCCTTTGAACGGGGTATGGTCGTAAGTGCCAGGAGCACCGGTTTGAGTGTCCCAAGAACTGCAATGCTGCTGGGGTTTTTTAACGCTCAACAGTTTCCTGTGTGTATCAAGAATGGTCCACCACCCAAAGGACATCCAGCCAAAAGCAAGCCAATGGTCAAAAACGGGACATTGAGGAAAGAGGACAAAGGAAGCTGACACGAATTGTGCGTAACAGACATGCTACAATTAGTAAACTGACAGTCAAGCACAAGATTGGTGTCCAAAGACCCATAAAGGAATGCACACCTTGTCGTTCCTTGACACAAATGGGGTATGGCAACTGACGATCTTACAGAGTCCTACTTCCTTCAGTCAAAAACAAGAAACTGCGGTTGCAGTGGACTAAGGAACAAAAACACTGGATGATTGTAAAAGAAAATTGCCTGGTCTGCTGAATCCTAGTTCCTGCTGATGGGAGGACTAGGGTATGGAGAAAACCACGAGTACATGCATCCATCATGCCGCGTGTCAACACTTCAGGCTGGTGGTGATGGTGTGGGATGTGTTTTCATGGCACACATTGGGCCCCTTGATAAAATTCTTAACATTATTGCCAATCAGGTGCATCCCTTCATGGCAGCAGTGTTTCCATTTGCAAATTCATTTTTTTCAGCAGGATAATGCCCCATGCCACAAGACTAGGATTGTCCAGGAATGGTTCCACAGACATGACAGTGAATTCCTCTTACTGCAGTGGCCTGCCCAGTCACCCGATCTCAATCCAATCTGTGGGATCAAATGAAACCTTATTTGTCACATGCACCGAATACAACAGGTGTAGTAGACCTTACCGTCAAATGCTTACTTACAAGTCCTTAACCAACAATGCAGTTAAGAAAATAGAGTTAAGAAATATTGACTAAATAAAAAGTCAAAAATAAAGTCAAAAATAAAATGAAAAACAAGAAAATAGCCAGGCTATATTTTATTTACTTAACTAGGCAAGAGCAAATTCTTATTTACAATGAAGGCCTACCCCGGCCAAACCCTCCCCTAACCAGGATGACGCTGGGACAATTGCGCACTGCCCTAGGGACTCCCGATCACTGCGGGTTGAGATACAGCCCGGGATCGAACCAGGGTCTGCACTGACGCGTCTAGCACTGCGATACAGTGCCTTGGACCGCTGCGCCACTCGGCAGCCCTATATACAGGGGGTACCGGTACAGAGTCAATGTGCGGGGGTATAATTTATTTGAGGCAATTTGTACATGTAGGTAGGGGTAGAGTGACAACGCATAGATAATAAAACAGCAAGTAGCTGCAGAGTAAAAACAAAGGTGGGGGGGGGCCTTTGTCTGACAACACCTAGTATATAGGTCCTGGATGACAGGAAGCTTGGCACCGGTGATGGACTGGGCAGTACGCACTACCCTCTGTAGTGCCTTATGGTCGGATGCCGAGGTGATGCAACTGGTCAGGATGCTCTCGATGGTACAGCTGTAGAACTTTTTGAGGATCTGGGGAACCATAAAATCTTTTGTCTCCTGAGGGGGAAAGGCATTCCTATTCACAACTGTCTTGTTTGGAACATGATAGTTTGTTGGTGATGTGGACACCAAGGAACCGCTCCACTATGAAGCAGTCAACCCGCGCCCCGTCGATGTTAATGAAGGCCTGTTCAGCCAGCCTTCTCCTGTAGTCCATGATCAGCTCCTTTGTCTTGCTCACGTTGAGGGAGAGGCTGTTGTCCTGGCAACACACTGCCAGCTCTCTGACTTCCTCCCTATAGGCTGTCTCATCGTTGTCGGTGATCAGGACTACCACTGTTGTGTGGTAGGCAACCATAATGGTGTTGGAGTCGTGCTTGGCCAGGCAGTCATTGGTAAACAGGGAGTACAGGAAGGAACCAAGCACGCATCCCTGAGGGGCCCCCGTGTTGAGGATCAGTGTGGCTAATGTGTTGATGCCTACTCTTACCACCTGGGGGTGGCCCGTCAGGAAGTCCAGGATCCAGTTGCAGAGGGAGGTGTTTAGTCTCAGGTTCCTTAGCTTAGTGATGAGCTTTAAGGTCACTATGGTGTTAAACGCTGAGTTGTAGTCAATGAATAGCATTCTCATATAAGTGTTCCTTCTGTCCAGGTGGGAAAGGGCAGTGTGGAGTGCGATTGAGACGGTATAATCTGTGGATCTGTTGGTACGGTATGCAAATTGTTGTGGGTCTAGTGTTTCTGGGATAATGGTGTTGTTGTGAGCCATGACCAGCCTTTCAAAGCAATTCATGGCTATACGTGAGTGCTAAGGGGCAGTAGTCATTTAGGCAGGTTACCTTCGCTTTCTTGGGCACAGGGACTATGGTGGACTGCTTTAAACATGTAGGTATTACATACTAGGTCAGTGAGAGGTTGAAAATGTCAGTGAAGACACATGCCAGTTGGTACGCGCATGCTCTGGGTACACGTCCTGGTAATCAGTCTGGCCCCAGTTGACCTGTTTAAAGGTCTTGCTCACATCGGCTACGGAGAGCGTGATCACACAGACGTCCGGAACATCTTGCAGGCTTTAGTGTTGCTTGCCTCGAAGCGAGCATAAAAGGCTGGAACGAGCGAGTCGGAGTGAAGATACACTACCAGCAAACTTGACAGAACTGTGGAAAGCATTGTAATCAACATGGGAACGATTGACACCTCGTAGAGTCCATGCCCCGACGAATTGAGGCTGTTCTGCAGTCACAAGGAAGTGCATCCATTTTTTAAACTTTTTATTTATTTTAATAGCTCAGGTCATCCTGGGAATCTATCCTGGCGTTACAAGTGCCATGCTCTACCAACTGAGATCCCGAGGACCATGAGTCAGTGATAAGGTACACCTAAGAAAGTCAGAATTACCTCATGTAGACACTATAATAAAGGTGTTTCATCCATAGGGTTTCACAGTCTGTGAATAATCTCAATGTCAACAAATTTTATTTTCACGCAGAGTTTGTGACGCAACGCAGTCTGTCGACTTTTGACGTCAGCCAATCTGAGGATGTTTAGAGTGCTTGGATGGATGGATTTCCGGAGCATGGCAAACGCTGCAGGGGCAACTGCTTGACCACAGGCTATTTAGGACGGAGGGGAAACAGCTGTGACATTCTCTGACCCCTAACCTCTGATCGCATACACCCCACAGAGAGAAACATCTGATGTAGCACCTACATAAGCATTTCCCTAAACCCATGGCCTGATCTAAATAGGCCTGAGTCCCAATTAGACCCAACAATGTTTTTATAGCTAGGCCTCAGTGTATGTTATTAATAACAAATGTTATTACATTAAAAAAGCCATTTGCAAATCGGTTGCTGGAGATACACGGTTGAAGCTCTGTGTTCCACTAGGACCTAAAATGAACAAGTCAAGAAAATAATTTGCAAACTATTATTTTCAATTAAGAACAAATCCTTATTTAAAATGACGACCTGTCAAACATTAATACATGCTCGTCTTTGTGACTCCAAATTAAACGTCTGTGACCTAGCCTGGGCTCATCCTTTAGAACTTACCTCCTCCGTTCTTGTAGCAGAGGTAAGGAAAGCGCCACATGTTCCCCAGGCCGATGATGGATCCCATCACAGACAGGATGAACTCCAGTTTGTTGCTCCATTGGCCCCTCTCCTGCATCTTCTCCTCTGACTGGGGCTGAGGGACAGGGACCAGGTCCTTCAACCTGCTGCTGTTCTTGCCATTTGAGAGGCCCGCTTGAACTATTTCAAGCAATAAAAACACAGAATGAGTTTGGCTGTTTTCAAGACAAGTAGCTACATGTAGTGACGCACATACACGTATATGTAATTTAAAATGTAAAGTCACATGTAAGTAACCTAGGTACCTGTCTGGTTGAGTTATTATTCCACTCCATGTCAAGCCATGTTGGCCAAGGAGTGGAAAGTTAGCAAAACAGGTTCCAGATTTCAGGGTAACATGTAAGTACATGTCAAGTACATTGATACTGCGCCATATCTTTTGTCTAATGACTCCTCAAATAATGTTTGTCGCTCTCTCAAACTGCCATCTGAAGAACTTAATGTACTCAACAACAAAAAAGGCAGAGCTTTACACAATCAAGTTCAGGCCAACCTTAAATTGATTAACATGTGGCATTGATCACCATGTCCCATTATGTAATGTACATACTGTACTGACATTGATCATGAATGGTTGGGAGCGGCAAAAGCCCTGAGACCGCATGCTTACAGAATTGATTAACTCTTTACAAATGTTTTACATTGAAAATCTAAAATCTGGGCAAACAGCCCAGGATGATTCCACACTAAACCTTAGATCTCACACTAAAATATGCCCAGAGATGAAGTCATCTTACAACTTATTTGATACAAAATAAAAACGTAGAAAAAGACATGACGTACCATGTTTTACACCAATGTCTTAGAATTCAAATAGAAGTACGTACCATTCATTGTTATGGGGTGTCTCAAGTTTGGCTCTCAGTCAGTGAATATTGATCTGTAGATATTCACATTTTAGTATTTAACATGAGGAGCAAATAGGGGGTGGGAGGTTGTAATCCTAAATTTAGGCTCAGCCTCCAATCTACTCTCTGCCCATATGACCCCTCCCCTCTTAGATACTCCCACTTATTGAGTCAGTTGATTCTAAAACACTTAAAAGTCATTCACAAGGCATACAGGACCATGTAACAAATGAATCAAAGATTAATTATACAATTTGTTTTGGTTAATGATCCAGTGTCCAACTGCAATCACCTACGTCCTGTCTCGTGATCGACGTTTGCCTCTCTGGTTAGCAATGTCTTTTAAAGAGGTGAGTGGGTGAAAGCAGCGGAGGTCAGGACTGGATTTTACTTGGCTTTGCTTCCACTGGTTAGTGGGTTTCCCTAAATACAGTAGCTGAAGCAGATGTGTTCAGAATCACATTACATGCAATTAACGCACCTTTACTGCATTCCACTGCACAGGTACACTAATGGAACACTAATGTGAATTTAAATCCTGCGATTAGATATTTGCACGATTAGACTTATCGCCAAGCCAAACAATGAATTAAAGAGGGCAGACAAAAGAAAACGCAATGAGTTCATAGGATTGTTGCAAGAAAATTGATTTCATATTGGTGTACAACAGTGAACTGACTGCCAATGTTAGATTTTCTTTTTTACTCCTAATGAACCTTTCCTTCTTCTCCTTTGACAACTCCTACAGACTAAGACATACAGGTTGATCTGGGATTGGGCGTGAGACGAAAACATGTGAGAATCATGGGAAGCCACATGCGGCCAGGGAGATTCTGCTAGATACTATGGCTCTCTCGTCATGGGTTGAATACCAGAGGTTGTGTCCTGAATCCTTTGATCCCACGGCTCCAGAAACAGTCAGGCCTTCTGATGACCCACCCCAAACTATCTAAGACATTGGTATTGAACTTAAATGACATATTAAATCATCTCAAACAGGAAATTCTATATAATGGTATTGAAAATAAAAGAAAAAAATGCTGCTCCTTACTCATTTGACTAGGAATTGTTTATTAAAGGTGAGAAAACAAAAACAGCAACATCCAATCACTTAATTGCTTAAAACCTATATACACATTATAAATACGTATCACTACATACAACCATTGTTCCTAGTCCTACATGGAGCTGTTACTTATTGTTTGGGGCCAGGCAGAGAGGAGAGGATACTGAATGTGCATCCCAAATTTTTACATATACATTTTTGTCATTTAGCAGATGCTCTTATCCATATCGACTTACAGGAGCAATTAGGGTTAAGTACCTTGCTCAAGTGCACATCAATAGATTTTTCACCTAGTCAGCTTGGGGGTTTCGAACCAGAGACTTTCCGTTAACTGGCCCAACACTCTAAAAAGCTAGGCTACCTCCCAACTCAGTACAGTCTTCATGAATATGTGGAGGTGTAACATTACAACACAAATGGCACCCTATTCCCTTTATAGTGCACTACTTTTCACCAGAGCCCATGTAGTGCATAGGAAACAAGGTGTCATTTGGGACACAGATTTACAGATTCATGATGACTGTACTGAAGTTTCTGACTGTAGTAGGACAGGCAGATTGGCTCCAGATAATTATCAGAGGGGGTTAGAGAACGTTACAGACCTGAAACTGAAACTCCAGAAACAGACAAAACATACCATGGTCATTCCGAGTCGTGCAGTAAAAACCGCTCTGATACTCTGTGCACACAGTGTTCCCTGGATTATAAGGCCTTCTTTAACAGTTCTGAATTAGAGTGAAACAAATCCTCATCAACAATTGGTTCCCATGGCAAAAGAGAAGAGGGAGAGTGGGAAAAAAGGTAATCTGGAGTTTCAGTCTGTGATGCAGAAAATACCTCTCTCGCATCAAACAGGACCACAAGCTTTCAGCTTAAAGTCTCATTTCATTGTAGTATTATTCTCATGGGAGTATCATGATACAGTCTTGAGGATACCCCTTAATTTGAAGCTTCTTTACCACTAAGTCAAGATGAGCGAAATATGTTGGTCAGAACATGTCAGGGTCTTCCAGACTCAAATGGTCTGATGCGAGCTTACCGGGTGTGTGTGTGTGTGTGGTGGCCGACTGTAAATGTAGTCTCTGTCCTGGGTCTGCGCTAGCTTCTCTCATGAGTGTCCGGCTGCTGCTGTTGGGGGAGGGAGATAGAGGGAGGCATCATTTGGGTCTGGGTGGGGGGCATCATTATGGAGTGGGAGGGGGGCATAATGATCTGGCTCAGCCCGCTGCAGACTGGCACTTCCATCACCACCGGCTCCTCACAAACACGCTCCACCTTCACCACTGCTGTCACCCCTCCTCCTCCTACGCCCATGCTTCTGCCCAAACTTCCAACTACGCCCCCACTCAAGATGGACGACTTGCGGGTGCAGTCGATGCAGATGTAGTCCTCCTCCTCGGCCATCTCGCAGGTCACACCCACACACACCTGGTGGAACCACTCGTCACAGCCGCCGTCGCACTGAACCCAGTCCACCTGGCAGAGGGAAGAGAGACAAACATACAGGCGATCACACCTTCTGCTAAAATCAGGATATAATATCATCAGCTAGTGCTCAGAAAAGGCCATTGCCCTTCAGATTCACAAGCATTACACTTGCAGAGTTTCTGCTTTTTAAAGGAATATAGCATTATGGACATGATGTATAATAAGCATGATATTTATGTTGCATTGTATTATGGTGCATTTAAGCCTAATCCAATCCAGTCCCCCTTAAAGTTCTGTAAAGCTGGAGGATATCACCATGCCTCTGATGTGTTCTGAGAGCACAGGACTGGGAGGGTGGTTAGGCTAGTCATTGACTTAGTGTCTAATTTACAGTCACTTCCAACAGCACATAGCTTGTCCTGTTAATACGTTATGTGTAACTCTCTTTAAGGTGTTCCAGTGCTGTTATCAGCTGTTGATATTCAATTGTTCCATGATGCTCACTTCCAAAGATTTTTGCTTCACAGTGTCAAATATTAACTCGGAATACTTAGCACTTCATCATAGTCAGCAAACAAAAATCCAAAGTGAGACATTCAGTTCATTCTTAAAAGGAAAGTATTCAAACCTCCCACTACTGTTTGTAAAGGTGATTGTGACATACTAAGAGAGGAGATTGCTGTGAAACAGTTAAAAATTAAACATCTTATTCACATAAATGTCCAGTGACTTATTTGTGAAAACAGTTAGTGTGTCCCAAAATTATGGATGAATTGTAGAATGAAATGTTGATCTTAATTTAAGAAATTATATACAAACTAATTGAAAACATTATATTAATAAAAATGACAAAATGTCTAAGAATAGGAGCTACTCCTTAGTAAAGACACTAAGATCTAGGTCCTAATTCCATTGACTGAATTTTACCGACGCATCTCTACTTGTACTTGGGTCAGAAACGGACTCGTGTTTTTGATAGGACATGCCCTCGCAGGCCACACACTGAACCCATCTCAGGCTCTCACTGACCTCTTTTACACCCTGCTAACCAATAAACCCTCACACCTATCAATCATCTATGGAAATCATGTCAGAACGATTCTGAGTCGCTACATCCTCTCTCAAATGAGCCCCTCTCCCCTGGTCCAAAAATGCTCCTTAGGCTATATTCAAGATCTGACAACAACTGCAGAAGATGCACTGCCCTCTGCTGGCAAAAGGTCTCAGTCAGTCGGTCTGGATGGGACATTTGAATATCAGGGCAGAAGTCAATCCCTAGGCTGAGGTTGTACCCATAGACACAATAATAGCCCCACCTAGGTGTTTTGACCATATTCCTTACACCCCTCCAGTTATTTTGAAATCTGCATCAAGTAGTATATATTGGAGATCAGGTTTGATACACACACACACACACACACACACACACACACACACACACACACACACACAATAGCTGTGTATATGCTTCTCGTGTCGCTCTCACCTTGTCCTTGCAGGGTCTCATACAGTTCTTGGATGCACAGACAGCGTTCTCATCATTGGAGTCCTCAGCTCCGGACCAGTCGTATTTTGACGGTATGTCCAGGATCTTCTTCTCTTTCCTTTTCTCCAGTCCCTCCCTGACAGCCTCAGCCTTGATCACAGCTTTCTCCTTCCTCTTCCTCTCCTTCTCCTCTTTAGCCAGGCGCTTGGCCAGCTGTTTCAGTTCACGGTTCTTATCCGGGTTCAGCTTCAGCTTCTTCTTCTTGGGTTTCCCCAGCGGGTCTAAGAGGATCCGTTTCGGATCCTTTGAGGACTTGGGGGACCGCATCATGTCTCCGACCCCAGAGACAGCTGCCATGAGAAGCTGGTGCTCCGCCCTCTCCAACTTCCTCTTCCTCTTCTTCTCAGAGTCCTTCATCTTGAGCTTCACCGGCTTCTCAAACTGAGAATCCTCATGCTGGGAAGGGAAGACAGGAAAGAGGGATGGACAAAATTGCTCAATCAATAATCTGTACTGAAAGTGCTTTTAAGTCCATTAAATAGACTTAATCAGGATCCAGGTATTAAGCCTTGATATCACCCATGTTCAGCTCAGATTCTAACATGTGTTTTCAGCCAGTGACTGTTTTCTTTACTGAGCTGCCCTCTTGGCCAGGTCTACCTTGACCTCAATGGCTCAACCTGGTTAAATAAAATAACATACACTGAACAAAAATATAAAACACAACATGCAACAATTTCAAAGATTTTACTGAGTTACAGTACATATAAGGAAATCAGTCAATTGAAATAAATTCATTAGGCACTAATCTATGGATTTCACATGCCTGGGAATACAGATATGCGTGTTGGTCACAGATACTTAAAACAATAGATAGGGGGGTGGATCATAAAACCAGTCAGTATCTGGTGTGACCATTTGCCTCATTCAGCGTGACACATCTTCGCATAGTGTTGATCAGGCTGTTGATTGTGGAATGTTGTCCCACTCCTCTGCAACGACTGTGCAAAGTTGCTGGACATTGTCAGGAACTGGAACACGCAGTTGTACAAGTCGATCCAGTGCATTCCAAACATGCTCAATGGGTGACATGTCTGGTGAGTATGCAGGCCACGGAAAAACAGACATTTTCAGCTTCTAGGATTTTTGTACAAATCCTTGTGACATTAGGTTTTGGTGGCGGATGAACGGCACGACAATGGGCTTTAAGGATCTCGTTATGGTATCTCTGTTCATTCAAAATGAGATTGATAAATGCAATTGCGTTCATTGTCCGTAGCTTATGCCTGCCTATAACATATCCCCATCGACACCATGGGGCACTCTGTTCACAACGTTGACAAAATCAAACCGCTCGCCCACACAACTTCATTCATGCTGTCTGCCATCTGCCCGGTACAGCTGAAACCGGGATTCACCAGTGAAGAGCACATTTCTCTAGCATGCCAGTGGCCATCGAAGGTGAGGATTTTCCCACTGAAGTCAGTTATGCCACCAAACTGGAGTCAGGATGACAAACACGAAGATGAGCTTCACTGAGACGGTTTCTGACCGTTTGTGCAGAAATTATTCGGTTGTTCGGTTGTGGTAAAGAAATTAACATTCAATTCTCTGGCAACAGCTCTGGTGGACAGTCCTGCAGACAGCATGCCAATTGCACGCTACCTCAAAACTTTAGACATCTGTGGCATTGTGTTATGTGACAAAACAATACATTATAGAGTGGCCTTTTATTGTCCCCAGCACTAGGTGCACCTGTGTAATGATCATGCTTTTTATATCAGCTTCTTGATATGTCACACCTGTCACTTCACATGTTGCGTTTATATTTTTGTTCTGTATAAAAAATACGTGTATAAACCAGTGCCTCTCTCCTACCTCCATGACCTGTAGGAACCTCTCCTCAGAGGGAGGGTGTGTGGCCTCCAGGATCCTCCAGATGTGCTGAGTCTCATCCAGGGACACCTCCAGCAGGTCCCCCACCATCATCAGCTCCTCCAGCTGGGCCTTGGCCGGGGAGGACAGATCCAGCACAGGGGGCTCGAGGGAGCGGGGCACCAGGGGCGTCTTCCTGGGCTGCTTCCTGGGGGTGCTCTGGTCTGGAGGGTAGAGGGTGAGAAGGAGTCATCAATCAACCAATGAAAACACACATTTACCCTTTCAATATCTACAACATTTACATGTATAGTTTAAGGTTAAGTACCTTGAGATTCTCGTTTCTAAATAAAGGTCCCAAAGACAATACACATAAGGAAAGGAAACAATACTCCAAAACAAAATTAATGGATGACACATTTATAAGTTACTACTTTATTTTTGGGGCTCCCGAGTGGCACAGCGGTCTAAGGTACTGTATCTCAGTGCTAGAGGCGGCACTACAAACACTAGGGTTCGAATCCAGGCTGTATCACAACCCGGCTGTGAGTCCCATAGGGTGGTGCACAATTGGCCCAGCGTCGTCCGGGTTTGGCCGGTGTAGGCCGTCATTGTAAATAAGAATATGTTCTTTTAAAAAAACTAGGCAAGTCAGTTAAGTATGACAGATTTGCGTAGCCATGTCTTACTCTGAGGGCAGGACTTGGAGGCAGAGGAGTAGGCGTGTTCAGCACAGAAAGATGGTGTGGTGGGCCACATGTGACTGACTACTTCCTCTGACTTGACAGGGATCTCCTCGTCACAAAACAGGTACGGCTTCACCTCACCTGGGTCCTGACACACACACACACACACACACACGCACACAGTGAGAGCGCAAGAAAGTGGGGCAGGTGAAGACACAATGCTAGAAAAGCAGGGTTTGCTAAGTGCTGTGTCTTGCTTGAGATAAATTGAACAGTAATGTTTTACTAGCTTCGTTACCACTCTGTCTAAAAACATTGCCTATAGAAAACTAGCAGCTATATATTTGTATATGGTTTTATTTTAATTGATTCAACAGGTATTTTTTGATATTTAAATAAATACTCTTGACGTTTGAGAAAACGCTCCATAGGCCACACCACAGTACCTTCATGTCGTAGCCATATGTTTCCCTGATGTCCTCGTCTGAGTCGGTCTCCTCGTCATCGTAGTCGACAGACTGGCGTGGCGAAGCTGCCCTGCTGAACCCTGCCTGCTGGAATGTCTGGATGTGACCCTACGGAGAGAACAGATCTCACAGTCATTTTGTTACTTCTCATCAGTAGTAATATCATCACTGTCATGAAGATGCCTGTATATGAACCCCCTATAAATACCGTTACGCCTTTTCGCTCCACTCTACAGAATGGAAAGCCCTTGGAAAGCCCTTTTGTTAACATAGAGAAAGTATGGTACCATCAAAAGTTTGGGGAATGGAACAATAATTCCCTTTCTCAACCAGTTGAAAGTGTCCGTTGGTACTTAAAGAATATGATGTCAGATAAGTTGTTGTCTGGGACATTATTATTGATGATAGGATGACAAACTGTATCTTGGAAAGTCTACACATTCCAGTTATCAGATGCACATGGAATGGTGCAATTCAAACGTTTAAATATAAAACTATTTGTAAACTTCTAAATGAGAGAATTGTTTTCATAAGTAAACTTATGCTCCCTCAGTGGCCACGCCCAAGTGAACAGACATTGGTTGAGAACTATGAAACGCCCTTCTCTCCCCCAATACAATAGTCCGTTGACGGATGTAAACCTCAGTTCCCGATGACGTGAGGACTGGTGTCCGTACGTTTAAAGGGGCTAATTTTAACTATACCCTAACAAAATTAACATTTAGTTCCACAAATGTTAGGACTGCTATCCTAACGTTTAAAAGGGAGAACTTCAACATGGAGGTGACGATCACCACGCTGGAATGGTGAATTTCGACTAGACCAGCCAAAATACAGCACAAGCTGAATATGGCAACTTGGTATGAACTTTGAACTATTATTCACTAAAGAAGTGATACCTCCTAGACGATGAATCTCCTAAGAACAACAGGGTACTTTAACGTATCCGCTCTACAACACTACGACCAAAAGATTCTTCAAAAAAGGACAATGGTGATCTCTGCTGGGAAAACCAGTCTTCAATCTTCGACCCATCTATCGAAGTGCAGCTCAAGAGTAAATATATATCTTGCATTTTCCTTTTCCGAAAGGGCGGTTATTAGAATGCATAATATTCTGTATTTACGGTAGCATAGCGTCTCAAGGTCCGATAGAGACCCAATCCCTTTGTCCCTCAGTCTTCCCGCTCTTTCATTCAAACCCAACCCCCTTCCTTTGTGTAACCAGCGGTCACATCGGGTTAGCCTACTAGGGGCTTTTCATGATATGATTAGTAATCGATGTATGATCTATACACACACACACATACACACGATTATTTAGGTATTTAGTAAACAAATAATTATGCCAATTTGTGTATTTAATTTTTTAATTTTACCTTTATTTAACTAGGCAAGTCAGTTAAGAACAAATTCTTATTTTAAATGACGGCCTAGGAACAGTGGGTTAACTGCCTGTTCAGGGGCAGAACGACAGATTTGTACCTTGTCAGCTCGGGGATTTGAACTTGCAGCCTTCCGATTACTAGTCCAACGCTCTAACCACTAGGCTACCGCCCCAGGGTGTATTGCTCATTCAACTAGGGTTACTAGGCTAGATAACGAAGTACTTACGAAAATCAGAATGAGACCGATCGAGGTGACGATTAATAATTGACTGCTATTGATATAAAAGATCTTCAGATCTTTAACCTGTTACTCCTACCCTACTTTTTCGAACATTCTGTTAAAAATCGCGTAACATTTCAGCGCCCTGCTACTCATGCCAGGAATATAGTATATGCATATGATTAGTATGTGTGGATAGAAAACACTCAAGACGTTTATAAAACTGGTTAAATCACGGCTGTGACTATAACAGAACGTGCGTTTCATCGAAAAGTGCAGGAAAATCTGATCACTGAAAATGGAAAAATATATCCATGCGCCACTTCAACCCATTGATAAAGGTGAACCACATTAAATGGGGCCGAGGTTGCAATACCTACAGCTTCCACACGATGTCAACAGTCTTGTCATTTGCCTAGGATTTTTTTCTTGGTCAAACTGACGCAAGGCAGCGCCTTTCTTCCGGTCTCCGACCGGATATTTTGGTTGAGATTTACCCGGACATTATTTCCAGACGTACAGCTATAGAATATACATCGCCTCGTGATCAATTTGATCGCTTATTAATGTTTACTAATACCTAAAGTTGCATTACAAAAGTATTTCGAAGTGTTTTGTGAAAGTTTATCGTCGACTTTTTTAATTTAAAAAAAATGACGTTACGTTATAAAACGCTATTTTTTTCCTTGATCACACAGTCTTCATAGATCGATATCTAGGCTATATATAGACCGATTTAATCGAAAAAAAGACCCAATAGTGATGTTTATGGGACATCTAGGAGTGCCAACAAAGAAGATGGTCAAAGGTAATGAATGTTTTATATTTTATTTGTGCGTTTTGTGTAGCGCCGACTATGCTAATTATTTTGTTTACGTCCCCTGCGGGACTTTTGGGGTGTTACATGCTATCAGATAATAGCTTCTCATGCTTTCGCCGAAAAGCATTTTAAAAATCTGACTTGTTGCCTGGATTCACAACGAGTGTAGCTTTAATTCAGTACCCTGCATGTGTATTTTAATGAACGTTTGAGTTTTAACAAGTACTATTAGCATTTAGCGTAGCGCATTTGCATTTCCAGATGTCTAGATGGGACGCCTGCGTGTCAGGTAGGAGCAAGAGGTTAAGAGAGTGGAATCAGGAGATAACATCTCTATATAAATGAATGCTTCCGTGGTGCCCCAGGTTATTAATGGTTTAATTGTTGCATGGTTTAATTCAATCACGTAATAAATTAAACGTTAGGTAATCAATTTGATAACATAGCATGTCATAATTTAATCATAGTCAGAGACACGACACTACCGTGGAACCAATCTTTCTGTTTTTCACTCTAATGCACTGAACAAACGAGGAAGAGGGGACATAAAAAAAAGAACACTTCAGTCTGTTCATCTCTTGACTTACCTTATCCCAGAGCACCTTGTTTAGAGGAATGACTGATCATGAGATCCATATAGAGAGTTAACAGACAACATTTTTTTACACTGGACGCCATGTTAGCGTCTCCAAACTCACTATACTTGGCTCTGAGTACCATACGGCACCATTAATCTCTTACCTGCAGGTCAGGGTTTGCGGCAGCCTTCTGCAGCTCAGCATTGATAATCTTTTCTGTCTTCTCCCGGGCAGCCTGTTCTACCATCCTCTGACTGAGCACCGACAGCTTGGCCAGGGCCGAGGACAGCTCGTCTGTAGCCAGGGCCTGCCTGGCGCGGTCCTGCAAGTAGAGAGGATTTAGATTAATCAATTCCATTAATGAACAGAGATAAGAGTTGAAATAAACAACATTTAGTTTGATTCAGAATGTGTGGCTTTTCACCCTTTCACATATACTTCTTACTAAGTTTTGCAGGTAAAACTCCTACCAAACTTTGATTAAATCAACCCTAGCAACCATAAAATAATTGATTCTGAAAACAGGTGTTGAACTCATCCCTACCTGCCAGCCCATGGCCCTCTCCGTCAGGCACTGTAGGGCCTCTCCCTCAGGCAGACGCACCGGCAGCTTCTGGAGGGACACCAGTAGGGACAGGATAGTCTCCAGACGCGGGCGACGCGAGCGCTGGCACAATGGGCACAGGAACTTTGCCTCCTTGCTGTTGCTCTGCCAACCGGCTGTGCCCATGAGCTTCTTCTGAGAGCCCGTTTTCGGTAACGGCACGCAGGCTCCGTGGAACCAGTCCTTGCACAGTTCACACTGCAACATAAACCCGCTGGCGGTCTTACGACACAGACAGAACTTTACCTCCTCGATACGGTCAGACATGGCCATCTTAGCCAGGTTGGCAGCTCGGAGGGAGTGGATGGCCTCAACCTCTTTCTGCTCCTTGGATTTGAATGCCGCTACAACGGTGGCCGGGTCGCAGGCGTCTTCGTAACTCTCGTCCAGGTCACTGAGACCCTCCAGGTCGAGACCTCCTCTCTCCTTCTCAAGGAGCTCCTTGACTCGTTTGCGTTTGCCCTTGCTGTTGCCGTAGATACCAATATCCACACGTGGACTGAGGACCTAAGAGAGAACACACAAGAATAGAGATTAGCAAAGACACCATCTAACTACCAGCCCTATTCCCAACTACCTACAGTATAGACAGATGGAATTCACAACAATTTGCAAATGTTCATTCACCAACTTCTGCACCATTCTACATAGCTTAACCTTTTGCGTGTAGGGGGCAGTATCGTCGTTTTTGGCTAAAAAGAACATACCCATTTGAAACTGCCTATTTCTCAGCCCCAGAAACTAGAATATGCATATAATTGTCAGATTATGATAGAAAACACTCTAAAGTTTCCAAAACTGTCAAAATATTGTCTGTGAGTTTAACAGAACTGATATTGCAGGCGAAAACCTGAGGAAAATCCAATCAGGAAGTACCTCTTATTTTGAAACCTCTGTTCCTATGCATGCCTATCCTCCATTTAAAGGGATATCAACCAGATTCATTTTTCTACGGCTTCCCTAAGGTGTCAGTCTTTAGACATAGTTTCAGGCTTTTATTTTGAAAAATTAGCGAGAAAGATCACATTGCGTAAGTGGATAGGTCGGGGCTCTCAGAGTGAGTTTTGCGCAACAGAGTAAAGCGGCCATTGTTTCTCCCTGTCCTATTGAAAAACCTACACTCCCGGTTGATATATTATCAAATATATATTTTAAAAACAACCTGAGGATTGATTATAAAAAATGTTTGACATGTTTCTGTGGACATTATGGATATTATTTGGAATTTGTCTGCGTTGTCGTGACCGCTCTTTCCTGTGGATTTCTGAACATAACGCAACAAACCAACGGAGGTATTTTGGATAAAAAAATCATCTTTATGGAACAAAAGGAACATTTGTGGGTAACTGGGAGTCTCATGAGTGAAAACATCTGAAGATCAAAAGGTAAACGATTAATTTGATTGCTTTTCGTGACCAAGCTACCTGATGCTAAGTGTACTTAATGTTTTGTCATGCGATCGATAAATTTACACAAACGCTTGGATTGCTTTCGCTGTAAAGCATAATTTCAAAATTTGAGAGGACAGGTGGATTAACAAAAGGCAAAGCTGTGTTTTGCAATATTGCACTTGTGATTTCATGAATATCAATATTTTTTTGTAATATTATTTGACTGTGGCGCTATGCTATTCAGCGGTTTCTGATGACAATTATCCCGCTTAAGGGATGGGTAGAGTCAAGAAGTTAAGCAAATATCTCATATTGCACTCTAGGGTCAGCATAGTCTGAAAAGGGCTGCTTGGTTGGGGGAAAAAATATTTCAAACTACCATCTCAGCAACATACTTATCTATGCCTTCTCAGTGCATAGGTACAGCCCAACCCAGGGTATTATGACTTACCTGTAGCAGGGTGTAGGTGGAGTTCTTCTTGAGGAAGGTGCGTGCAGTCCTCTCCCTCCAAGCGCGGGCCGAGGCCACCTGGGATTCGACCTGGGGCAGGGGATCCAGCCGGACGGGGATGGAGCGACCCCTCGCCAGCAGGCTCTCCAGCTGCTCCAGGTACGCATAGTTACTGCCACTCTGGAGGGAGTGAAACACACAGGGGAAACACATAGGGGGAAATTAATCATGTCGATAAAAAAAAAATTGATGCATCGCACAGTATCACCCTTTCCATTCATCACTCATGATCTGATAAGATAAATTACAAACTTATCTGGTAACAACAACCATGTTTCCATCCAACTATTTATATGCAGTAAAGTTTGGATAAAAAAAATCTAATAATCATGACAGGCCTGATGGAAACAGTATAAATCGCCAGTAAACTTCCCAAATTTCGACAGTAAAAAATACAGGGGATAATTGTTTTGTCGGTGAAATAGATAAATAGGACCAATGCAGTGGAAATGCTTGGATGCGGATTTGTTGATGGTGTTACCATCATGTTGCAGTAAATAATATGGTTGTGTAGTCCTCCCAGTATGTCTTGGAAAAGCATTACAGTACAGTTTATTAGGCTACAGACTACATAAGTTATGAACTTCACAGGGTGGTGAAAGTGCACAGTGATGAGGAGCTTGTTGCTTCTTCCCAACATATATTGAGGGTCTTAATTTTATGCTGGGGACATGATGATCGGTGCTTGGCTGTCAAATAAAATGATCTTGCTCTTATCCATAATCTCATCATGAAGCCTACCCTCTGCTTTTTATATGCGAGCTGTTTACTAGAGCACAAGTGCCAAGAGCAGATTGGGCACATTTGTTGTTTATCGCAGACTTTGAGGCAAAACCATCGACAGAGTTAAAAAAACGGGATGGAAGCACATACAGTGGGGCAAAAAGTATTTAGTCAGCCACCAATTGTGCAAGTTCTCCCACTTAAAAAGATGAGAGAGGCCTGTAATATTCATCATAGGTACACTTCAATTATGACAGACAAAATGAGAAAAAAAAAATCCAGAAAATCACATTGTAGGATTTTTAATGAATTTAATTGCAAATTATGGTGGAAAATAAGTATTTGGTCAATAACAAAAGTTTCTCTATACTTTGTTATATACCCTTTGTTGGCAATGACAGAGGTCAAACGTTTTCTTTACGTCTTCACAAGGTTTTCACACTGTTGCTGGTATTTTGGCCCATTCCTCATGCAGATCTCCTCTAGAGCAGTGAAAACCTTGTGAAGACGTAAAGAAAACGTTTGACCTTTGGCCGCCTTTCCTTCCAGTTCTCTGCTGCCAATGACTGGAACGAATTGCAAAAAATCACTGAAGTTGGAGACTTCTATCTCCCTCACTAACTTTAAGCATCAGCTAGCTGTACACAGCTTTTTTATTATTTACTTTTTTCTCTTTTGCACACCAGTATCTCTACTTGCACATCATCATCTGCACATCCATCACTCCAGTGTTAATTTGCTAAATTGTATTTACTTTGCGACTACGGCCTATTTATTGCCTAACCTCACGGCATTTGCACACACTGACTTTTTCTATTGTGTTATTGACTGTACGTTTGTTTATTCCATGTGTAACTCTGTTGTTTTTGTGTCGCACTACTTTGCTTTATCTTGGCCAGGTTGCAGTTGTAAATGAGAACTTGTTCTCAACTGGTCTACCTGGTTACATAAAGGTGAAATAAATAAATAAAAAATAACCCGGAGGAACCAACGTATAGCTGGCGACCAAACCCAGACGCTATAGCGCGATGGGACAAGGAAATCTCGAGTGCCAAACCCTCTTCCTAACGACGCTGGGCCAATTGTGCGCCACCTCATTGTTCTCCCGGTCATGGCCGGCTGTGACACAGCCTGGGATCGAACACAGGGCTGAAGTGACACCTCAAGCACTGCAATGCAGTTCCTTAGACCGCTGCTCCACTCGCTTAAAAATCTTTCGACAAATTGATGGAAACCTAGCTAACGTAAGCTTTTAACAAATGAGCAAGCCGTTCCATTGCATATAAACAGAGCAGAGCGCATCACATACAAATATTTAGAGATGCCTGCCTATACTGTAGCTACATCTGTATCACATCACAAATTGAATCTATACTCATCAGTAATTACCGTGTGACGCGACACTACCTGAATAGCATCCACCTTGGCACTCCACTCCTTGGCCTTGTGCAGAGCCTCTCGGAGGGCCAGGACATTGGGCAGGTAGGCCGGGATGTTCCTGGCCTCTATCACAATGTTCTCTAGGGTTAGCATGCTGTGCCGAGGCCTGGGGGAGGAGAGACAAGAAATAATGGATTTAGATAAATTAATCTCACAGGCATCCTTTGATGCAATATGCTAAACAGGAATTGGGTCACATTCAGAAGGGGTAAAATGTTTTGAAACCGAGTGAAACTACCTGAACTTGTCTAGTAAGACCAATTTGTTAAACATTTTTGCGAAGGTGTACACTATTGAACGCGACCCAAGCATATGACACCAAAGCTATAGGCAGGTGACTTAAGAACCGCATTATCATATTCGCATTTACCTGGCCTGTAAGGCAGATGAGAGAACTGTCCTACAGGTATGTAATGTGTATCTTCATCATTACCTGGCCTGTAGGCATGCGCGGGCCTTGTCCTCCCATCTCTCTGACACAGTGAGTATCTCCTGCAACTCAGTCATGGCCTTCTCCACAGCATGGTGTGGTGCCAGCCCCACCCCAGAGTCTATCAGCCGCTTCATCAGCTCCAGGGTCACCCGATGGGGCTCTGCCAGCATCACACGCACCTAATCATAACAAAACGTTTCAATTGAATATTATTCCACTCCCAGAAAACAATTTTAGACTGCTGAAGAAACCACACAAACAAGCTGAGGTAAAAAACTAATGTACAATAATATCATCAGTCATCACCTCATCCAGCCAGCGGGCCTGCTGCAGCTCCTGTTTGAGCCTGGGCAGCTCAGGTAGTTCCACATCCAGACCTCCACCCAGGTCTAGCAGGGCCTGTAGCTTGGAGGAGTCAGGCAGCTCGTCAGCCAGGGCTACCTGGGCTCTCTCATGGAAGTCCTCCACGTTCTCTAGTAACTCCTGGGGGAGGGAGGGATATGGTGTTATATACTAACAATCAAGGACTACTAATCAACGAATACTGGTTTGGGGACAGCTTCAGTGATGTAATACAAATAGAGTAGGATGTCAGAGGAGGAGAATTCCTGTACATCTCTTAATAATGGCCAGTGACTATTATGTTTGGGACTTACTTTGACCTGTCGAGCCTGTCCAATGACACAGGGCAGTTTGAACAGCTGCTCTACAAAGACCTTCAGCTCCTCCACTGTCAGCTTGTTACGAGTCCTGCTGCTCTCTGGACGCTGCCTGGTACTTGAATACAGAGAGATATACTTTTGAGTTGATTTATTACTCACAGGTAGGGGTATAAACGTTAAAATGGTGCTCGAGGTTATGTCCCGATGTGCGACCCTTCTCCCAAAGTGCGCACTAGCACACTCTCCCTCACAGATTCTTTGGTGTAAAAACAAAGGAGAATGCTTGCACCGATCCAATGTTTTTAAATCCATGGTGTGGAGTGTGCAAGTACACAATTCAGGAGAAGAGAACAGGGACATAAACTTCAGTGTGACATAACAGCGGCGTGTGTGTGTGTATCTTGTACTCTACGGACCTGTGTCTCTGCTTGCGGCTGAGCAGTAGCTGGGCCACAGAGGAGCAGGTTTCGGCCTCCTTCACCATTTCTCTCAGCCGACGGAACAGACTGTTCTCTGGGTACTTCCTGTCCTCTGCATCCTCCAGAAGAACCTTCAACTCTATCAGGTCTGACAAAGGGAGAGGAACAGAGACACAGACAGGAGAGCAAGAAAGATAAGAATAGAGGAGAGAGCAACATGAGGCATGGGGAATCGTAGTACAATTGTTCTAATATTGTGCAGAGTATTTCCGCCTTTACAGTATAGATAGTCCACCTACCTTTCTTGTTCTTGTGGTCAGCAGCTAAGGCCTCAGTGACCCGCTTGGCCCAGGTGTCATAAGACTGGGCTCTGGACTTCACCCCATACAACATGGAGGGAAACTCCTCCAGATCATAACGGTAGCTGGAATACAAAAGAGACAGAGGAGCGTCAGCACCTATTTAATATTGATTGCGCTATGGGGTTAGTGACCCAGATTAAACCTATTCATAAATTAAAAAACTACTTTCAGTGGAGATGAGATTTATTCTGGGCCAGTGAAAATACATCTTGTTAGACTTCAGTGCACCTTTTGACATTATCAATCATAGCCTGCTGCTGGAAAAACTTGTGTTAAGGCTTTATACCCCCTGCTATAATGTGGATAAAGAGTTACTTGTCTAACAGAACACAGAGGGTGTTCTTTAATGTAAGCCTATCAAATATAATCCAGTTAGAATCAGGAATTCCCCAGGGTAGCCATTTAGGCCCCTTGCTTTTCAATTTTTACTAATGACATGCCACTGACTGAGTAAAGCCAGAGTTTCTATGTATGCGGATGACTCAACACTATACATATCAGCTACTACAGCGACTGAAATGACTGCAACACTCAACAAAGAGCTGCAGTTAATTTCAGAGTGGGTGGCAAGGAATAAGTTAGTCCTAAATATTTCTAAAACTAAAAGTTCTGTATTTGGAACAACACACTCACTGAACCATAAACCTCAAATAAATAATGTGGAAATTGAGCAAGTCGAGATGACTAAACTGCTTGGAGTAACACTAGATTGTAAACTGTCATGGTCAAAACATATTGATGCAGTTGTAGCTAAGATGGGGGGGAATCTTGTCTATAATAAAGCGATGCTCTGCCTTTCTTAACAACACTATCAACAAGGCAGGTCCTACAGGCCCTAGTTTTGTCGCACCTTGACTACTGTTCAGTCGTGTGGTCAGGTGCCACAAAAAAGGACTTAGGAAAATTGCAATTGGCTCAGAACAGGGCAGCATGACTGGCCCTTGGATGTACACAGAGAGCTAATATTAATAATATGCATGTGAATCTCTCCTGGCTGAAAGTGGAGGAGAGATTGACTTCATCACTACTTTTATTTATGAGAGGTATTGACACGTTGAATGCACCGAGCTGTCTGTCTAAACTACTGGCGCACAGCTCAGACACCCATGCATACCCCACAAGACGTCTCTTCACAGTCCCCAAGTCCAGAACAGCATATGGGAGGCACACAGTACTACAGAGCCATGACTACATGGAACTCTATTCCACATCAAGTAACTGATGAAAGCAGTAAATTTAGATTAAAAAACAGAAGAAAAAAAACGTATGAAACAGCGGGGACTGTGAAGCAACACAAAATTGGCACAGACACACAAAAACACGATAACTTTCACATGGATTTAGTACTGTAGATATGTGGCAGTGGTGGAGTAGGGGCCTGAGGGCACACAGTGTGTTGTGAAATCTATGAAAATATTGTAGCGTTTTAAAATTGTATAACCTGCCTTAATTTTGCTGGACCCCAGGAAGAGTGGCTGCTGCTTTGGCAGGAACTAATGGGGATCCATAATAAACACAAATACATCCAAGTCCTCACTGATGCATTGACAGGTAAAACTACTGTCATTAATCAGTGGGCTCTTATGGGGGCTTCTGAGCAGTACAGAGTTCATAACTACTCTACTTCATTCATCCATCCATTCCTTCTCACCAGAGACACTTGTAACTCCTTAAATTAATTTATTCACTCACTCAAAAACCAACCCACTCACCCACCCAAAAACCAACCCTCTCTCCGTAATAGAGCTGGGATGATAATAATTATCGACACCGACCATACCAATCACTTATCGGTCATTACGATAAGTAGCCTATATGTAAAGTTTGAAATGAAATAAGTTTGTTAATATGGGTGATTCTTAATAGGACAATTGATAGCTACAACCATTAAACTAGTAGTAGTACAACGGATAATAAAAACTGGCGCACATTCTTATGAACTTATGTCCATATCACCCAGCTGTACTCCTTACCGTAGACACTTGTTTCCCAGGGGACAGTCACAGAGTTCCTTGGCGTGGTGCAGACAGACGAGACGCTCTGGGCTGCAGGGACACGTCAGAGCCGACAGGAAACATGTGGTCTTACACTTCTGACACTGACGCTCGTCATCAGGGACCAGCTCAAACACCTCCTGCTCCGAGGACAGCACACCCTGCAGTCACGGAGGGAAATCGCAATCAGAAAACAATCCACTTTAACTAGAGTGGGAGGACGAATGTGAAATTACATAATTGATTCACTTTTGGGGTGTTAATTTGAAACATGTCTTTGGGATTGTGTGATGTCAACATTGTTGTATCGTGTATCATCATAATGTATTCCCAAGTAAACCCCGCTTGCATTACTTCACCCTCTCTGTCCATCCTGTAAAGTTTCCCTAAAATGGCAAAAAGTTGTTTATATAGAAATCCCCATTGGGCCCTGTCCCTCACCATCTCCTGCACGGACTTTCTGAGCCGTGTCTCTTCCTCCATCATCTCTCCCATCTCTCTGAAGACTGCAGCAGCCAGCTCCACATCCAGGCTCTCGGGGTCGGCAGCCATCTTGCACAGCAGCTCCTCGTGGGAGAAGACACAGTAGCGGTGGAGCCGCCGGTAGTGGGCCACACACTGACGACCCATCGGGAGCTGGGAGGGAACGGGGACACAGAGAGAGAGAAGAGAGAGAGACAGAATGTCAAAGTCTTTAATCGATTCCTTGGATCTTTTCTCCTAGCCTCCTCAAAATATCAAGGAGAAGCAAAGAGAACATTGGAGGGGGAATATCTAAGATGATGGTGAAACTAAGACAGCATTGCGGCCAGTAAGAAGGGTATATAATACTTGACTTAAAATAATTTAATTAAGCTCCCAACGTGGCTTGGGCGGTATACCGGGGTATTTGGAAATAGCCACGTGATGGTTTTCCAATACCATCAATAGCATTGAAATTATTTGTTTTGTTTTTGTTGTTTTTTTAATTGAAAATTTGAAGCTACTTAAATAAATACCTGCAGTCAACTTGCGCAATATGTTAGGAGATAGAAGATTGTGCTCTGCCATTTCACTAGTCACATAATTTCTCATTATGAAGCGTAACGGTAGTCCCCAGTCACGTTGTGTTTGTTTGCCTTGTGAGTCACTGTTGTGCAGCATGCACCAGGTGATCTAGTTACAGCATAAAATTCACGACTTAATCTTTGCCAGCTAGATATCATAACTAAGTTAACTGTCTAGAATATGCTAAAAGCTCTTGCAGTTGTGCATATGGTTTGCTAATTTAGTAGCTAGTTGGCTAAGTGGTTAGCTTCTTACAAAATCAAGCATTCACTTAGTAACAGCAGAGAATCCCCTCCTGGATCAAAAGCCTTGCTGTCTAAAATTAGTTTTATTGCACGCATCATTTTTGAGTTAAGTCAACAACTATAGAATATTTGCAATGCGCTCGTTCACTACGGGATTTTACATGTACTTGTTAGCATTGCTAACCTTCAGATTAAAGAGAATCAGTTGGGTTTGAAAACAGTCCTGGTATTATCGAATCTCCCAGTATGGCACAAGGTCGGTATGAAGGTATGATAATCTGGATACAGCCCAAACCAACTTCCAATTTCAAAATTCCAATTCAACATTCTGGTAATATTTGTTAAAACACAAACACTTGTTAAAACTTTAAACCCACCCAGTCTGCAGTACAGAAGTTGACAGCCTCAGCAAAGTTGTATCCCTGGTTGAAGCCACTGTGGTAGGCTCTGGGAAAAGTCACCACAAATTCCCCTGCACACTGGTTGGTCCGGAAAACCTGAGTGGTATAAACACACACCAGTAAGACACAATGCAGACTTGATCTCGTAAAAGCAGTGTTGGTAAAAGTACTCAATTGTCATATTTGAGCAAAAGTAAACATACAGCGGGGCAAAAAAGTATTTAGTCAGCCACCAATTGTGCAAGTTCTCACACTTAAAAATATGAGAGAGGCCTGTAATTTTCACCATAGGTACACTTCAACTATGAGAGACAAAATGAGAAGAAAAAAAAAATTACATTGTAGGATTTTTTATGAATTTATTTGCAAATTATGGTGGAAAATAAATAAATATTTGGTCAATAAAAGTTTCACAATACTTTGTTATATAATATATATATGAAGTTGGCAATGACCGAGGTCAAATGTTTTCTGTAAGTCTTCACAAGGTTTTCACACACGGTTGCTGGTATTTTGGCCCATTCCTCATGCAGATCTCCTCTAGAGCAGTGATGTTTTGGGGCTGTTGCTGGGCAACACGGACTTTCAACTCCCTCCAAAGATTTTCTATGGGGTTGAGGCCACTCCAGGACCTTGAAATGCTTCTTACGAAGCCACTCCTTCGTTGCCCGGGCGGTGTGTTTGAGATCATTATCATGCTGAAAGACCCAGCCACGTTTCATCTTCAATGCCCTTGCTGATGGAAGGAGGTTTTCACTAAAAATCTCACGATACATGGCCCCATTCATTCTTTCCTTTACACGGATCAGTCGTCCTGGTCCCTTTGCAGAAAAACAGCCCCAAAGCATGATGTTTCCACCCGCATGCTTCACAGTAGGTATGGTGTTCTTTGGATGCAACTCAGCATTCTTTGTCCTCCAAACACGACAAGTTGAATTTTTACCAAAAAGTTATATTATGGTTTCATCTGACCATATGACATTCTCCCAATCTTCTTCTGGATCATCCAAATGCTCTCTAGCAAACGTCAGACGGGCCTGGACATGTACTGGCTTAAGCAGGGGGACACGTCTGGCACTGGCGTAGTGTGTTACTGATGGTAGGCTTTGTTACTTTGGTCCCAGCTCTCTGCAGGTCATTCACTAGGTACCCCCGTGTGGTTCTGGGATTTTTGCTCACCGTTCTTGTGATCATTTTGACCCCACGGGGTGAGATCTTGCGTGGAGCCCCAGATTGAGGGAGATTATCAGTGGCCTTGTATGTCTTCCATTTCCTAATAATTGCTCCCACAGTTGATTTCTTCAAACCAAGCTGCCTACCTATTGCAGATTCAGTCTTCCCAGCCTGGTGCAGGTCTACAATTTTGTTTCTGGTGTCCTTTGACAGCTTTTTGGTCTTGGCCATAGTGGAGTTTGGAGTGTGACTGACTGACAGGTTGTGGACAGGTGTCTTTTATAGTGATAACAAGTTCAAAAAGGTGCCATTAATACAGGTAACGAGTGGAGGACAGAGGAGCCTCTTAAAGAAGAAGTTACAGGTCTGTGAGAGCCAGAACTCTTGCTTATTTGTAGGTGACCAAATACTTATTTTCCACCATAATTTGCAAATAAATTCATTACAAATCCTACAATGTGATTTTCTGGATTTTTTTTTCCCATTTTGTCTGTTATAGTTGAAGTGTACCTATGATGAAAATTACACGCCTCTCATCTTTTTAAGTGGGAGAACTTGCACAATTGGTGGCTGACTAAATACTTTTTTGCCCCACTGTAGCTAATAGAAAATGACTCAAGTAAAAGTATTTGGTTTTTACATATACTCAAATATCAAAAATATACTTAAGTATCTAGAGTTAAAGTAAAAGTATAAATAATTTCAAATGTCTTATATTAAGCAAAACAGATGGCACAGTCCTGGTTTTTTTATTTTATTTATGGCTAGCCAGGGGTACACTCCAAAACGCAGACATAATTTACAAAAATTAAGCATTTGTGTTTAGTGAGTCTGCCAGATCAGAGGCAGTAGGGATGTTCGCTTGATAAGTGAGTGAGAACTGGACCATTTTCCTGTCCTGCTAAGCAAAAACGTAACAAGTACTTTTGGGTGTCAGGGAAAATGTACGGAGTAAAAAGTAAACCATTTTCAAAAGTAGTCAAAAATATGAAAAGTACAGATAACCCAAAAAACGACTTAAGTAGCACTATGAAGTATTTTTACTTAAGTACTTCACAATACTGCGTAAAAAGGGGCAAGGGGCAGTATGATTCAAGCATCCAGGATCAGATCCCCCACCCCTGTCCATATAAACATATTCATTGTGAATCAACTGGCAAAACTGTTCCTAGATCAACACTCGTACTCTGAATCACTTGATACATATGGCCACTGATGAAAACACACACTACATACAGGCACGCCGTGCTCCATGAGGACGTTGGGATTCATGATGGTGACAAGCTGGTGCAGCAGGTCAGGCTGAGAGTCAAACAGCTCTGGGGCCAGCTTCTTCATCACGGACTCCAGCTGCTCTGCCGCGTGGGCGGGGACACCATACCACGTCTTAGGCTCCCCCCTGGAGAGAGAGGCAGAGAGAAAGCATGAGAGGCAGAAAGAGCGTGAGGGGCAGAGAGCGAGAGGGGCAGAGAGCAAGACACAACAAATCCAGAATTGATTAATTTCTTCAGAAACACGTTGATCTGACAATGGTGTCTGTGGTCTGACAGTGAATGCACTAATGGAGGAGGGGTCAATGTCAGTGATGGCAAAATCGACTACATTTGTCCCAAGAGCTGAGCAGTAAGTAAACCGACCTAGAGTCCCCTCTGATTCTACCATTAAGCATGTACAGGCCTAAGGCTCGACAGAGATGCACTAACATTCTAGAGCAATATTGCCATAATTGGGTCCTGGCAGTACATTTCCAAAAAATGAAAATCATGATTTTCTAAAACAAAAAAACAGATGTCAGAAACACAAATATAACTTCACCCTGAACACCACCATAATTGAACACACTAAAAATTACACCAACCTTGGACTGACCATATCTGCATCGTGAAACTTTAATATGACAGCGAATGCACTCAAAGAAAAGGCATTGTATGCAATAAAAATGAAATTATTCAAAATCAACATCTTAATTAGAATTTGGCCATAATATTTGACAGTGTAATCCTATCAATAGCTCTTTACATAAGTAAAGTTTGGGGGCCACTCAAACTGGAATTTAAAATGTGGGACAAACATCCAATTGAAGCCCTACATGCAGAATTCTGTCAGAAAAATCTACAAGTCCCTAGAAATACACCAACTAATGCATGTAGGGCAGAATTGGGCCGCTTTCCAGTAGTAATGAAAAACAGAAAAGAACATTACATTTTTGGCTACATCTAAATTCAAATCCGAATTCAAGTATGCAATTTTAAGAACTTAAAACCCAAGAGGTGAGCCCAGAAACGAGCCCTCTCAGTCAGCTGATGTTGGACCTAACCAACCAAGCTGACACCAGCAGTGCTTAAAAGAAAGAATTCCAATAAACAAAATCATGAACCAATCAAAGGACTCATATTTACAACAGTGGAAAAACAATACAAATCCCAAAGCGTACTAAATTGCTATCTGACCCTAAACAGAGAATATGAATTGGCTGATTATCTCTACTCTGTCAGAGACACGAAGCAGATCCTTACCAAGTACAGGCTGAGTAACCATCAATTGGCAATAGAAACTGGCAGATATAAAAAGACATGGCTACCCAAAGAGGAGCTATGATAACTGCATGACAGGGGAGGTAGAGACAGAGATGCACTTTCTCCTTTACTGTGATAAATATTCCTCACAAAGAGATTCATTATTCACAGAAATGGCGACATTTAATCCAAAATTTAACTTATTAAACCCAGAGGAAAAACTCAAAATACTCATGTGCGAAGGAGCAATGGCTTCTCTTGCATTCAAATATACATTTGCCTGCCATAGCCTGAGGGACACTGAATAATAACATCTGCATAGTAAACAGTAACTTACTTATTATTAGTATTATTGTTGTTTATCATTCCAAATAGTAGTGGTATGAGTGGTAGGGTGATGGTAATGATAGCAGTTTAGTGATGGTGGTAGTAGTAGTAATGATGATGGTTGTAGTACTGATGTAATGGTGAAGATGACAGTTATTTAGTTATAGTTTCATTTTCCATGTTTAGCTTTTCATATTTATTACATTTCTACTATATTGTTATTTTTGTATTTCATTTTGTATTATTATTTACTGTTTTATATTATTATTTGTTATTGTTTATAATTGTATTACAATGTATATTGTATAAGTTGTTGCTTTGGAAATAATGACAATGTTTTTCATGCCAATAAAGCACCTTGAATTTGAATGAGAGAGACAGAAACAGAGAACGACAGAGAGACAGACCGAGAGAGACTTTATTTTTTATTGAATTACTGACCAGGAGGCTCTAAGAAACTTCAGGCCCTCAAATTTAGAAAAGCATGCAGACCTGATGGCATCCTAAATGAGATGCTCAAACTCACTAGTGCAAAATTTCAATTGGCTATATTAAAAAACTGTTTAATTTGATCCTGAGTGTAGCTTATTTCCCTGACATCTGGAATCAAGGACTCATAACCCCAATCTTTAAGAACGGAGACAAATTTGACCCTAATAATTACAGAGGCATTTGTGTGAACAGTAACCTGGGGAAGGTTTTCTGTAGTATTATAAAATGTAAGAGTTCTAGATTTCCTTAATAAGCACTATGTCTTGAGTAAAAGCCTAATTGGATTCATACCAAAACATCGCACGACTGATCATATTTACACCCGACACACCCTGATAGATAAACATGTCCACCAAAATATATGCTTGCTTTAACGACTTCCAAAAAACATTTGATTCTATTTGGCATACAGGACTGTTCTACAAAGTTATTGAAAGTGGTGTAGGGGGTAAAACATGACATTGCAACCCTGGCGAAGGGTCGCAATCTGAGCCCTGCATTCTTCAATATTTACAATAACGAATTCTAGAAAAATTCTCAGCCCCTGGTGTTAGTCTTCACAATTCAGAAGTTAAAATGCCTACTCTTCGCAGATGACCTATACCTGCTGTCCCCCACAGCACATGGCCTACAGCAGAGCCTGGACCTGCTAGAGCAGTACTGCCAGACCTGGGCCCTGGCAGTAAACTCCAAAAAGACAAAAATAATGATTTTCCAGAGAGAAGATCCAGAGCCAGTCCTCAATTGGTACAAAATATTTAGAGTACTGCACACACTACAATTACTTAGGTTTAAAAATAAGCTCAACTGGACATCTTAATGAGGCAGTGAATGAACTGAGAAAGCACACAGAGCATTCTACGCCATTAAAAAGCCAATTCAAATTGAAATGCCGATTAAAATTTTGCTAAAACTAATTGAATGTCATTGAACCAATTGCACTTTATGGCAGCGAGGTGTGGGGGTCCACTTGCAAAACAAGATTTCATCAAATGGGACAAACACCCCATTGAAAACCTGCATGCAGAGTACTGTAAGATTCTACTACATGTCCAGAGGAAAACTACAAACAATGCATGCAGGGCAGAATTAGGCCAATATCCACTAATAATAAAACTAAAAAAAGAGCAAATAAGTTTTGGAAACATCTACAATACAGTGACCCCCTCTCATATCACTACCAACCCTGCAATACCAAGAGCTGAGCAAAGAAAATAGTCCTCTCATCCAGCTGGTCCTGGAGCTGAGTTCACAAACCTGTTCTACTAACACACTGAAGCCTCAGGACCAGAACATCCAAACAATCAGAATAAACCAAATTACTTCAGTCAAAACAAAAACTACATTGCTTATTGGGAAACACAAGCACAAAGCAAAATGCAGTGCTATCTGGCCCTAAATCGAAAGTACACCCTGGCTAACTATTTGACCATGGTTGCTGATCAAAACCTTAGAAAAACCTTGACAAAGTACAGACTCAGTGAGCACAGCCTTGTCATTGAGAAGGGTAGACACATGAAAACCTGGCTCCATGTAGAGGAAAGGCTGTGCAGCCACTGCACAACAGCAGAACCTGAGAAAGAGCTGCATTTCCTGACAAAATGTGAAAAATATAAAACAATTAGAGAATGACATTACCCCAAATTTGAAACCCTTATTCAAGGTTTCATAGACCTCTCTGATGAGAGTAGGCTACCCGTCCTGTTGGGGGAGGACGCAGACAGCTGTGGGTTGGCAGCGCATAACATTGCTGCCTGCCATAAGTTGAGGGACAGTGTCTGACAGACCAATCAACCTACACATGTCCTCTACTGTATGCTTATTGTTCAATGTATGTTTATTTTGACCCTTGGTTATTGTTGTTACTGTTGTCCCATTGACAATTTTGATTCTCATTTTTTTTCATATTGTAAATATCCAAAATAAGCATTTGCAATATGTACATTGTTACGTCATGCCAATAAATGACATTTTCAGACGAACAGACGGGCAGACAGACGGGCAGAGAGAGAGAGAGGGAGAGAGGGAGGGAGAGGGGCAGACAGGCACAGAAGACAGTCAGAAGAATGAAGATGGGAGTACAATCTTCCCACTGAGGACCGTGTTAAGACATTTTATGTATGTCCTTTGGACTAAAATAAACAGTATTACTCAATATTTGGGCAAGCGGTCGATTTAGGACAAGGCATTTCTGTTTGTTACTTTACCAGTGCAGGAAGTTGATGGAGTAGCTCCAGTGGTCCTCGATGTGCCAGCAGAATGAGGAGAAGCACATGCCCACGTAGAGCCAGGGCACCTTCATGCCAGAGATATCCACGTTTATGTGGGTAAGGACCGACTGCTCCAAAACTGGCATGTTGTTCAGGTTCCAGCCTGAGTTGGCGTACTCCTACAGAAGAACAAGACAGAGGTGATGGAAGTTACTTACTGGTCAAAAGTAACATAAAAGCCGTTAAGGGCGTGGATTTCATACCGTAGCTCTTTCTCAATCTTAGCACGATCCCTTGTGTCCTCTCTCTACTCCATAAAAGGCATTAGAGGACAAGGTCCGAATGTAGGAACAACGGATCTTCACCTCCAATGCGTTTTGAAAAGGCGGCGAAAGACTAACGAGAAAGAGCCTGGGTCCTTTGTCCAAGTTGGTGCAGTTACCTCTTGGTCTCCCAGCAGCCGTCTCTTGCCGTCCCTGACAGGGAAGCCACTGCCCACCTCCTTAGAGCTGATGTCAGCTCCATACTCCACAATGACATCCTCCTCGATGGAGCTCACCAGACGCCAGAACTCCTTCTCCACCAGCTCTGTCGGCACCATCTGGGGGTGCAGAGAAAGGAGAATACAAACACATGCATTGTTTACATGTGATTGGACATTAGTGGGAGAGAAAGGATAGATGTTCAACTTTAAACAGCATGAAGGATGAAAACATCACCCAAAGACTGTGGGTCGACACCATCTGACTTGATTTTGAGATACAGACCTAACCTGAACATATGTATTCCAAAAGCATAGATGTTTTTTGATTCTTGCCTATAACTCAAGGTGACCGTTTGATTTTGATACGTACGTGCACGGGCATGTTGAAGTAGTCTGACTTGAAGTGGTCAGCCATCTCTCCAAAGCTCTGGAGGGTGTACTCCCTCACGGCTTGCTCAAAGCCAAACGCCTCCCGCGGCTTACTGCACTCCTGCAGGGTGAAACGGGGTGAGACAGCCAGTGAGAAAACATCATCCTATCCCATAGTCCTCAACATGATTTATGTACAGAACCAGGCAAAAGTTTGGACACCTACTCATTCAAGAGTTTTTCTTTATTTTTACTATTCTTTACATTGTAGAATAATAGTGAAGACATCAAAACTATGAAATAAAACATGGAATCGGGTAGTAACCAAAAAAAAATAAAAAAGTGTTAAACAAATCAAAATATATTTTATATTTGACATTCTTCACCCTTTGCCTTGATGACAGCTTTGCACACTCTTGGAATGCTCTCAACCAGCTTCACCTGGAATGCTTTTCCAACAGTCTTGAAGGAGTTCCCACATATGCTGAGCACTTGTTGGATGCTTTTCCTTCACTCTGTGGTTCAACTCATCCCAAACCATCTCAATTGGGTTGAGGTCGGGTGATTGTGGAGGCCAGGTCATCTGATGCAGCACTCCATCACTCTCCCGCTTTGACAAATATTCCTTACAGAGCCTAGAGGTGTTGGGTCATAGTACTGTTGAATAACAAATGACAGTCCCAATAAGCACAAACCAGATTGGATGGCGTATCGCTGCAGAATGCTGTGGTAGCCATACTGGTTAAGTGTGCCTTGAATTCTAAATAAATCACAGACAATGTCACCAGCAAAGCACTCCCACACCATCACACCTCCTCCTTCACGGTAAGAACCCCACATGCAGCGATCATCCGTTCACCTACTCTGAGTCTGACAAAGACACAGCAGTTGGAACCAAAAATCTCAATTTTGACTCATCAGAAACAAGGATAGATTTCCACCGGTCAAACGTCCACCGCGCATGTTTCTTGGCCCAAGCAAGTCTTCTTATTGGTGTCCTTTATTAGTGGTTTCTTTGCAGTAATTTGACCATGAAGGCCTGATTCATGCAGTCTCCTCTTGACATAATATGGACTTGGTCTTTTTCCAAATAGGGCTATCTTCTGTATACCACCCCTACCTTGTCACAACACAACTGATTGGCTCAAACGCATTAAGAAGAAAATCAATTCCACAAATTAACTTTTGACAAGGCACACCTGTTAATTGAAATGCATTCCAGGTGACTACCTCATGAATCTGGTTGAGAGAACGCCAAGAGTGTGCAAAGCTGTCATCAAGGCAAAGGGTGGCTACTTTGAAGAATCTTTGTTGTAATTCTCCTTGTGATTTACATTTTTGTATGTATGCACTAAATATGGTGATGTTGTGCTGTTTGAGATGACACATTTTCCGAAAGGGACACAATAAAGAAATAATTATAACTCAAACAACTTCTGCAAAAAGCTTCCATCAAGTCAGCTGTCATGTATGTTTCTCAAGCGAGGAATCGGCTTCGGTGTGGGTAGTGGAAGAGTCACCAGAGTTCCATACCTCAGCGACACACTTGGGGCATCGCCAGTCCCCCTTGGGAACATCCTGTAGGGGCGGAATCAGACAGAAGGTGTGGTAGCTATCATCACAGCCGTCACACAGCAGGAGGCGATCCTCCTCGTCGCCTCGCCCACACATCAGGCACATGTACAGGTCAATCTGGGGGATCTTGAACAGGAAATACAGAACAATAATAATCAGTCAAATGATTACTTTCAAAAAGTGGTCCATGCAACTAAAAACATGTTTTGCGCCGTTGTCCACTAGTGATTCATTTGTAAGTGAGTAGAACAGGACAATACAGACAGAAAAAAAGTGGAAATCAACTCACACTTACAAAATTGAGATTATAGAATAATAGACAGACACATGAGGAAGTTAACTGGTGACACTCACAAAGTTGACCTCCAGGGTCTCCTTGCGTGGTCGCATCTTAATGGCGAAGGCCTGGGCCTTCAGGTGACGCTGCTTCTTATTCAACCCATCTTCTTCTCATGTAACACAAGAGAATAGAATTGTTCCAATAACGAGCTGAGGAAATTGACATTACACAACTTTTACCCCCCCCAAAAAAATATAGAAAAAAACATTACACACTAATTATGCTCCAAAACATTTAATGGGTATAGCAACCAACGTTTCGGCACACAGTGCCTTCTTCAGGGTTACATGGTAAATGATTGAACCAGGTTATGTAGACAAACAGTGCAATTAGTGCAGCCAATGAACAGTGAAGGGAGTATCATAGTAATTGAGGTAATGAGGGATGAGCAAATGGAACTGTTAAAAAAAAAACTAATATTTTACAGCATGCCAAGATGTAAATAATTGTAATGTATTCATCATCTTATGTCAACATGACTAGATATAATAGAAAAATCTTGGTCCACCGAGAGTAGTCTGTTCTTTCAACCAATCCATTGGTAGACAAAACAGTGTATTTTTACATGTATAGACACACCCTGTTTGAATGAAATGCACAGAGCTTCTCTGGTGCTTTAAGCACACTGTTGAAATAATTAAAAAATGACACACAAACGACTCAAGAGGGAGCCCAATGGCCACGCTGCGTTAAAGAAAATTACTGTGAGTGCGCCTGTGTGACTGGCACGCGTTCTCACTCCTCTCCAGCGAGCAGGCACTACAGCACAGCAAGTGTTCATCGTGCTGTCCATGCTGAAACTGCAACATAAGTACAGCCATTTAATGTCTTACTTGTTCCTCTGACTGAAAACTTCTGTTACCAAAATTGTTTAGGAAAACAATTCCCTCTCTATTCCATCAACCCCTGCTCTGTTTACGCAATGCATTGCATCCACATGGCCAATAGGCCTGACCTATAGACTATCATAATCACATCAACAAATTGGTTAAAAACTCTGACAGCAAAATGGATGTGGAGGACAAACTTGAAAACGGGGGAATGTTTACTGGTTGCTCAGGAGGGAAAGGGGAAGTCGAATCTGTGGAAGACATTTGACTTAGTTGTGGAAACTACTGGAGATCCAGACAAAAGGAGGGTATAGGAGCAAGCATTGCATGAGTAGTGTGTGTCAAACAGGTGCTGTTAGATTACAATATAATTGTTCTGCCCGTTTGGAACACTGCAAACACTAAATTGAAATCATACCAGAGACTGTTAAAACAATTACTTTTTTTTACTTGTATTACAGCATAGCAAAGATTTACAAAAGCTGAATTTGAGAAATTGCTTTACCAAACATATTGCGGTAGCTTGAGGCTAGGTGCTCAAAGAAATCAGTAGGCTATTAAAAAAGACACTCAAAACAGGCAACAGAAGCAGGATCTGTCTTATTTCTGTAGATATATATGGATGATTAAAAAACAAGGCACATTTAACAGTTATGCTATTGATTATAGGCCTAATTAAGTTGGAGTTTCCTCTTGCCTCAATTTTCATAGTCAATTAGAGCAAAAATTGTTTCCTCGTCTCTTCACTCCGCTGCTGCCTCCACATCTTAGTTCACAACACCAATATGCTGGTTAACTTCGCTATTATGCACATAGCAACATATAGGGAAAGGTGCCAATTCAACGACGCACTGAAGATTGCTTCAGAACGACAGACAGACAACTATCCATCCCAGGAGAAAACATATTTATCATAGTCAAATAGTGGTCACTAATGTTGCACCATTATTCTTACATAACCATTTACAATTTCAGAAGCATGTCAGAGTGATGGACTGCGGGATCCCTATGGCTTCTGCAATGGATTAGTCCACTGAGGCATGTGAATCAAACAGCTGTCTTGTGCACAATAAGAATACAAATCTAGTTTTAGAACACCTACTCATTTAAGGGTTTTCATTTTGACCATTTTCTACATTGTAGAATAATAGTGAAGACATAAAAAAATATGAAATAAGATATGGAATCATGTAGTAACCAAAAAAGGTGTTTAACAAATCAAAATATATTTAAGATGATTCAAATAGCCACCCTTTGCCTTCAAGACGCTTTGCATTCTCTCAACCAGCTTCATGGATGAGGTCACCAGTGGTGTAAATTAGTTAAGTACTACTTTAAAGTATTTTTACTTGAGTATCTGTACTTTTTATATTTGACAACTTTTACTTCACTCCTAATTAAAATAATGTACTTTACTCCATACATTTACCCTGACACCCAAAGGTACATATTACATGTTGAATGCCTAGCAGGACAGGAAAACGATCCAATTCATGCATTTATCAAGAGAACATTTAAGAATAATGGAGGCCACTTTTGGACCTTTAATGCTCCAGATCTGTGCCTCGACACAATCCTGTCTTGGAGCCCTACGGACAATTCCTTTGACCAGAAATAGTTTAATTTTAAAGTACTACTAAGTAGTTTTTGGGGTATCTGTACGTTATACACTGCTCAAAAGAATAAAGGGAACACTAAAATAACACATCCTAGATCTGAATGAATGAAATATTTTTATTAAATACTTTTCTTTACATGGTTGAATGTGCTGACAACAAAATCACACAAAAATGATCAATGGAAATCAAATGTATCAACCCATGGAGGTCTGGATTTGGAGTCACACTCAAAATTAAAGTGGAAAACCACACTACAGGCTGATCCAACTTTGATGTAATGTCCTTAAAACAAGTCAAAATGAGGCTCAGTAGTGTGTGTGGCCTCCACGTGCCTGTATGACCTCCCTACAACGCCTGGGCATGCTCCTGATCAGGTGGCAGATGGTCTCCTGAGGGATCTCCTCCCAGACCTGGACTAAAGCATCCGCCAACTCCTGGACAGTCTGTGGTGCAACGTGGCGTTGGTGGATGGAGCGAGACATGATGTCCCAGATGTGCTCAATTGGATTCAGGTCTGGGGAACGGGCGGGCCAGTCCATAGCATCAATGCCTTCCTCTTGCAGGAACTGCTGACACACTCCAGCCACATGAGGTCTAGCATTGTCTTGCATTAGGAGGAATCCAGGGCCAACCGCACCAGCATATGGTCTCACAAGGGGTCTGAGGATCTCATCTCGGTACCTAATGGCAGTCAAGCTACCTCTGGCGAGCACATGGAGGGCTGTGCGGCCCCCCAAAGAAATGCCACCACACACCATGACTGACCCACCGCCAAACCGGTCATGCTGGAGGATGTTTCAGGCAGCAGAATGTTCTCCACGGCGTCTCCAGACTCTGTCACTTCTGTCACGTGCTCAGTGTGAACCTGCTTTCATCTGTGAAGAGCACAGGGCGCCAATGGCGAATTTGCCAATCTTTGTGTTCTCTGGCAAATGCCTAACGTCCTGCACGGTGTTGGGCTGTAAGCACAACCCCCACCTGTGGACGTCGGGCTCTCCTACCACCCTCATGGAGTCTGTTTGAGCAGACACATGCACATTTGTGGCCTGCTGGATGTCATTTTGCAGGGCTCTGGCAGTGCTCCTCCTGCTCCTCCTTGCACAAAGGCGGAGGTAGCGGTCCTGCTGCTGGGATGTTGCCCTCCTACGGCCTCCTCCACGTCTCCTGATGTACTGGCCTGTCTCCTGGTAGTGCCTCCATGCTCTGGACACTACGCTGACAGACACAGCAAACCTTCTTGCCACATCTCACATTGATGTGCCATCCTGGATGAGCTGCACTACCTGAGTGTGGGTTGTAGACTCCGTCTCATGCTACCACTAGAGTGAAAGCACCGCCAGCATTCAAGTGACCAAAACATCAGCCAGGAAGCATAGGAACTGAGAAGTGGTCTGTGGTCCCCACCTGCAGAACCACTCCTTTATTGGGAGTGTCTTGCTAATTGCCTATAATTTCCAGCTGTTGTCTATTCCATTTGCACAACAGCATGTGAAATTTATTGTCAATCAGTGTTGCTTCCTAAGTGGACAATTTGATTTCACAGAAGTGTGATTGACTTGGAGTTACATTGTGTTGTTTAAGTGTTCCCTTTATTTTTTTGAGCAGTGTATTTTTGACTAGTTTTACTTTACTACATCCCAAAAGAAAATTTACTTTTTACTTAGATTTTCCCTGACACCCAAAAGTACCCGTTACATTTGGAATGCCTAGCAGGACAGGAAAATGGTCCAAATCACGCACTTATCAAGAGAACCTCCCTGGTCATCCCTACTGCCTCTGATCTGTCAGACTCACTGAACACAAATGCTTCGTTTGTAAATGAGTGTTGGAGTGTGCTCCTGGTTATCTGTAAATTCAAACGAAAATAGTGCCGTCTGGTTTGCTTAATATAAAGAATTTGAAATGATTTATGCTTTTCATACTTAAGTATATTTTAGCAATTACATTTACTTTTGATACTTACGTATACTTAAAAACATACACTTTTAAACTTTTTAAGTTGTATTTTACTTGATGACTTCCACTTTTACTCAAGTAATTTTTCTTTAAAAAAGTTTTCCTTTTACTCAAGTATGCCAATTGGGTACTTTTTCCACCACTGCCTTTGACCTCATGATTGGTTTTTCCTCTGACATGCACCATCAACTGTGGGCCTTATACAGACCGGTGTGTGCCTTTCCAGGTATTGTCCAATCAATGAAATTTACCACTGCAATGAAGTTCTAGAAACATCTCAAGGATGATAAATGGAAACAGGAGCTCAATGTCAAGTCTCATAGCAAAGGGTCTGAATACTTATGTAAATAACGTATGTTTTAACATTTTTATAAATAAGCAAACATTTCTAAAAACCTGTTTTCGCTTTGTCATTATGGGTATTATTTTTATAGTTCCTCAATGTTTTATTTTTATAGTTCCTCAATGTTGTTATTTTTCATACACTTTATAATGAGGCTGAAACGTAACAAAATATGGAAAAAGTGAAGTGTCTGAACAACACCGATACCGATTATTCGAGGACCCCAAAAAAGCCGATACCGATTAATCGGCTGATTTCTTTTTAATATTTATTTGTAATAATGACAATTACAACAACACTGAATGAACACTTATTTTAACTTAATATAATACATCAATAAAATCAATTTAGCCTCAAATAAATAATGAAACATGTTCAATTTGGTTTAAATAATGCAAAAACAAAGTGTCGGAGAAGAAAGTAAAAGTGCAATATGTGCCATGTAAGAAAGCTAACGTTTAAGTTCCTTGCTCAGAACATATGAAAGCTGGTGGTTCCTTTTAACATGTCTTCAATATTCCCAGGTAAGAAGTTTTAGGTTGTAGTTATTATAGGAATTATAGGACGATTTCTCTCTATACTATTTGTATTTCATATACCTTTGACTATTGGATGTTCTTAAAAGGCACTTTAGTATTGCCAGTGTAACAGTATAGCTTCCATCCCTCTCCTCGCCGCTACCTGGGCTCGAACCAGGAACACATCGACAACAGCCACCCTCGAAGCAGCGTTACCCATAAAGAGCAAGGGGAACAACTACTCCAAGTCTCAGAGCGAGTGACGTTTGAAACACTATTGGCGCGCACCCCGCTAACTAGCTAGTCATTTCACATCGGTTACACCAGCCTAATCTCGGGAATTGATAGGCTTGAAGTCATAAACAGTGCAATACTTGAAGCATTGCGAAGAGCAGCTGGCAAAACGCACGAAAGTGCTGTTTGAATGAATGCTTACGAGCCTGCTGGTGCCTACCATCGCTCAGTCAGACTACTCTATCAAATCATAGACTTAATGATAATAATAACACAGAAATACGAGCCTTAGGTCATTAATGTGGTCAAATCCGGAAACTATCATTTCGAAAACAAAACGTTTATTCTTTCAGTGAAATACAGAACAGTTCCATATTTTATCTAACGGATGGCATCCCTAAGTCTAAATACTGCTGTTACATTGCACAACCTTCAATGTTATGTCATAATTACGTAAAATTCTGGCAAATTAGTTCGCAATGAGCCAGGCGGCCCAAAGTGTTGCATATACCCTGACTCTGCATGCAATGAACGCAAGAGAAGTGACAATTTTACCTGGTTAATATTGCCTGCTAACCTTTCTTTTAACTAAATATGCAGGTTTAAAAATATATACCTCTGTGTATTGATTTTAAGAAAGGCATTTATGTTTATGGTCAGGTACACGTTGGAGCAACGACAGTCCTTTTTCGCGAATGCGCACCGCATCGATTATATGCAACGCAGGACACGCTAGATAAACTAGTAATATCATCAACCATGTGTAGTTATAACTAGTGATTGATTTTATAAGATAAGTTTAATGCTAGCTAACAACTTACCTTGGCTTCTTACTGCATTCGCGTAACAGGCAGGCTCCTCGTGGAGTGCAATGTAATCAGGTGGTTGGAGCGTTGGACTAGTTAACGGTAAGGTTGCAAGATTGAATCCCCCGTAAAAATCTGTCGTTCTGCCCCTGAACGAGGCAGTTAACCCACCGTTCCTAGGCTGTCATTGAAAATAAGAATCTGTTCTTAACTGACTTGCCTCGTTAAATAATATTGTTAAAAAGATAAAAATAACAAAAATATATATTTTTTTAAATAGGCAAAATCGGCATCCAAAAATACCGATTGTTATGAAAACTTGATATCGGCCCTAATTAATCGGCCATTCCGATTAATCGGTCGACCTCTAGTCTGAATACTTTCCGAATGCACTGTATAGTGCCATTATATTTCCTACATACTTTATATCTGGTTTAAGTTTACACTGAAAGTATTTTAACATTCCGAAAACGCATTTACAAATTATTCAAAATATAATAAATAAAAAGTTTGGACTTAAGCGTCCCAAAAAAATGTTGAGGCGGGCTGCCCAACAGTTTCAAAAGTAGAAAAATCCCTGAACACTTTACTTGTCGTTGCAGCATCTGCTCTAAGTAAGTGAAGTCAAATAAATACTAGCTAAGTTCCTTACCAGCTGGTACAATCTCTAACCCAACCATCTTGGGAACACTGCCAAAGATATGCAGGGTCTTGGGCTCTTTGATTTCACGCTAGGAGAGGAGACAAAAACATAATACAACATCAAGGAACGTTCCTGGGACAAGTCCAAAATGTCACCCTTTTCCCTATATTGAGCACTACTATTGACCAGAGCATTATGCAGGCCCGGTCAAAAGTAGTGTAATATATAGGGAATAGGGTGCTATTTCAGATGCAGAGTCCTGGAGAGATGTCCGGGAAACAGTTTGTCATTCCAACAGGATCGACAAACATCAGCCACTGACCCCGTCGAGAGTTCCACTGACTGCAGCTTGGGAATCTAGGACATGAAGTGGCAGAAGCTGGGTTGCTGTTCATTTAAAAGGTAGCCAACAATAGTAATGTGATATTGGGCTTGGAAAATCAATGAATCCATGGCGATACCTCTGTAGGCTGTATATTGTATGTCATTTGGATGTCTTTATGCCAAAATACACAAACAAAACTGTAATTCATTCGTCACATGCGCCAACTAAAACAGGTTACCTTAGTGAAATTCTTACTTACAAGCCCTTTAACTTGTATGCTTTGAGAAGAAAATAATGTAAACAAAATAGATAAGCAGAAAATAAAAAAGTAACAAATAATTAAAACAGCAGCAGTAATACAGTAAGTTAACTCTGGACTAACTCTAGCAGGGTCTCCGTTAACCGGTTAGTAGCCGGCTTCTGGCGGATATTTTTTTTTTTAAACGCATAAAAATAAAATTGCCAGTGGCAAATTTTCTGGGAGAATAAGAAAAGAATCACATTGCGAAAATAGTGCTTATCGGTTTGCATACTGTTATGGAATTAAATTGGCACGCGTACAGTATATTCGTCACGCATCTTATTCATCACACACGTACAGATACAGAACCTTTGAGCAGAAAATCTGTCAAGACAGCACAAGAGCTGCTGCTACAGTATCTCAAACAGCAAATGCATAGACAACGGTAGACAGGTTTCATCAGCGCATTACACACACCACTTTGCAATGAACTTGAGACCGTATGCATTTTGAAAACATATACTTAATTGTTTGAAACCTGGATGTTTTAATACATGAGGCACGTCTTAACTTGCTTAAAAGAAGTCGAGCAAAAATCAGACCATATCCACAAAGGCAATTATTTTAGATCACCTTTCTTTCATTGTCCAGTAGCCAAAGGAACAATCATATTAGCTCTGTCCTCTTTCTACATTTCTAATGGATATTTTCATCTCTGTCACATGAAACCACTCGCATGTGCCCTTTTGACAGCCGTGTTCTCACCAATTGCATTATTTGCGCATAGACTGCTACACATTGCTGCGCTTATGTGAAAAAATAGTTTGTAATGTGAAAAAATAGTTTATCAATATTAAGCTACATTTTCTAACCTGTTGCATCAGAATAATTGCTTTTTAAAGTTTTGTATGTAGCCTAGACCTACTGTCCCAAAGTCAGTTTGGATAGGCTATTTCTTTCTCGACAAGCTGACCAATAGAATAGGTAAACTTTTCTACTACGGGGATATCAGTTTGACATAGGCTAGTAATTTTGCTATTCGTTACGCGTCTTGTTGGCTAAGGAAACTCTGTACCCGGTACGTCCTGTATATAGCCTCGCTACTGTTATTTTATGGTTGATCCTTAATTATTATTATTTATTTTATTACTTCAGTTATTTTTGTAAATTGTTAAACACCTTTTTTGTAGAACTGCACTGTTGGTTAAGGGCTTGTCAGTAAGCATTTCACTGTAAGGTCTACACCTGTTGTAGTCGGCACTTGTGACAAATACAATTTACAAGCCCTTACAGTAACCACATGACCCCATGACACAGGGTGACGAGCAGATTTGCCAAGAGAGAGAGAGAGAGAAATCTCTCTTGATGTTATGGGGACTTTGCGCAGAGCGCACGCAAGGCTAAGGCTCTCTGGCTATTGAGAATGTAGCTAATGAGCCCAGAGCCAGCACACAGGCTGCAAAGGCCCTCTTGCTAATGAGAATGGATCTCTATCCAGCAATTGCATTTCCAGTACATTAAGTCCACAAACAAGTTAGGCAAAAAAACAGAAGAGTAAAAAGGCAGATATTTTTAGTAAATCACCATGTGAAATCAAAATGAAAGTGATAAAATAAAATATTAAAACAGTCTCCGGTGATCACCTCATCACCGACCTCAGACTTCAGACGGCGAGAGCGTCGCTCAGGGAGCGGGCAGTCCTTGTTCGGAGTCCCGTCACTCAGGCTGTCCCTCTCTCTGTCCTCTTCATCCTCCTCTTCCCCCATGCCCTCGTCCTGCTCCTCTCCATCATCTCCCTCCTCGTACAGACGGTGGATACCCTGAGGGGGACAGAGAAGGTAGGGAGCAGAGGTAAAAGACCACAACAGAGGCAGGAGAACACCTACAAACCCACTTCACAACAAGGTATGTGAAGGTATGGCAAGGTATGGTAGGTTTTACTGTTGCAGATGTAAGGTGTTGGTTGCTCGCTTCTTGGAGTGGTTGAATAGAGCAGGGAGTAGTAACATTTATACCATGGCATTGTTGAATACACATTTCTGATTGGCATTATAGAGCATGCATTATTTAAGTGATAATGCCCGATAAGCCAGTATTGGAGGATATATTGGAATGGGTGTCGTTAGGCCCAAGGGAAGACAAACCGTGCCAATATATCCTCCAAACACCGGCTTCAAGGGCATTATCACTTTTATACAACAGGTTACATATTCAAATAATGACTGACATATTTTCATTAAAAACATTTTGATTAATTTATTCATACTATTTAATCATTCTACAAGATATAGTCCCGACATAAAATCTAGGGTTGCTACCCAAGCCGGCTGGTCATGCATTCTATTGGTTCAGTTGCTAGATACACGACCCAGTCGTTCAGTCTTTTTGTTCGTTCAAAACGTTCCATTGCCTTACTGGCTGGCAAAGTTCTTATCCCGTGCTTGCTAACTTGCTAACTTAGTCACGTCAAACAATGAGGTGCGATTTCACCTGGCAAATAAACTGTGCTCTCGTCAGCACACTGTTGAGCAAGCCAACACAATCACTTCAAACACTGAAGCTGTAAAGACTGCAAACTAGCTGCACTTTGTTTTGTTTTACCTTTTGTCAATTGACATTTCTTTGTATATATCCATGAAAATGATGCCAGCTGATTCATGATTTCAACTGAATGAGAAACGCTGCCTGCCTCTGTCTTGTCCTGACTCCCACACGTTCATTACTATGGAACAGCTGGAGATCCAATTTGAATATTGCAACAATATCACAAATGTCTGGAGAGACAGACAGCAAAGTTTATACTAATCTTCGCTGTTGAAAACTAAATGTTAGTCTAAAAGAAATGTGAGAATATCTAGATGCTTGTTATAGTGGAGATCAAGTTTATAATTTGCCTGGCTGGGCTGATGAGAAAGTGGATGGCGCAGTCAGACGGAACAGAGTAAATAGGCATTTTAACATCATAGATTTAGCTGGTGGAAACTTGTGGAATAGACACTGGCTGGAATGCGCATTTAACCAATCAGCAATAGGCTCACCCGTTGTATAATTCTCTATAACACATGGTATATCTGCAAGGTAGCATTCAATGGCTATAGTTCGTTCTATGTTTGAGCTTCTTTTGAAAGCAAAATTCTAATGAAAAACGTTATTGAATTTGATTTTCATAATGGCAAGCTAGGACTGATGGTTTGGTTAGCTAAACTAGCAAGTCTGATTGGTTAGCAAAGGCAAGTACTGTAGCTATCTAGTAAACTTGCTTGCTATTCCAGTGGATGTTGAACACATTTCTAGCTGCAAAAGTGTTAAATTATAGCCAAGGTATAAAAGGGATAATCAACTCGAGGCTCTATGTGTTCTCTGGAAAAAAAGTGACTCCGTAGAAGGTTAGTTCCATTCCACATCGTTCATTATTTTCCATAGAACGCATTGCCCCTCGTTGATTATCCCTTACATGTTGTGATACAGAACCAGAAGAGGCTGGTGGGAGGAACTATATGAGGACGGGCTCATTGTAATGGCTGGATTGAGTCTATCCCAGCCATTACAATGAGCCTGTCCTCCTATAGCTCTTCCCACCAGCCTCCTCTGTTCAGAACACTGTTACAAATGTGGCTGTAGCATGACAAAGCACAAAAGGAAAGAACCACATGACAGGGTATTGACATGAGTTGTGAGTATGTAAACGTGTGAATACACAGCACAAACCTATAATAATCCACACCTAACACTTGCCGAAAGAAGACTGAAGCAATTCACTACCTCTATTGACTTCACAGAAACATTTCTCAGACTCCACAGACACCTAGCCTAAATGTTAGTGTGCATGTGTCGGCCAATGAGTGCTTACAGTGAGCGTTGCTCCAGACTGGAAGAGCTCATAGGGGTAGAGGATCCTCTCAAAGTGGGACCGCAGCAGAGAGCCCATACCTTTCCCCGGGGGGAAACCCATCCTGCTGGCCACCTTGGACCATCTCTTCTCCTTACACACTGTTCCAAAGCCTCCCTCGGAGGAGACAATCTGAAATACAATGTTTTTTTAGTAAGATGGTTGTGGTTGACTCATACACAAAAAGCATATTTTCAGAAAACTAAGGAGGAATTCAAATGTACACCAGCACTTAGCAGCTCGTTGTTGTCCTAAAACAAAATCCAAAACAAACTACTTAATCCTCAGGTATAAATAAATTACAGTATACTTACAAACACCACCCTGCATGTTTATAAAAAACAATATACTATTCAGGTTAATGGTCTGACTCCCGTCTTACCTTGCTGAGCTGGTACAGATCAAGGATCTTCCTCTCCACATGAGGGAAGCGCAGCCTGGACCCCTGCAGCTCCCAGAACTTGGCAATCTGATCCAGGAAGTTGAGCTTGACTCGAGTGAGGGCCTGAAAGCAATGGGAGAGGTGAGGGAAGGGTACACAAACACATGAAAGTCAATTCAAATGAAAAATCTGGCACACTCCACCATAAACAGGAGTATAAAGAGGTCTCTTTGGATGCTGAATCCTAGGAGAAATCAAAGTAAAGACAAAGCCTACACATTCCAGTGAGTAATATCCTTTAAAATCTTAATGTAGGCTAAGCTACAATTTTCTGACCATAAAAACCCTTCCTAAAGCAGGCCTAGGCCTAACACCCATTCAGCCAGCGCTGTTAACTCAGTCATTGTATTCAAGAGTGCTGCCCCCAAAATGTGACGACAGCTGCAGTCAATGCACATAAGGTCTGCACTGTCCAGCCACAACAACGTATAGGCTACCTCTTCACAAAAAAACAAGTACTCATAGACCTCTACATCTTTATTAAAAGACATAATAATATATGGTTAAATAACATACATCTGTGAATGACTGACAAACTCAGCTGAGTTGACTACTTACTTAGGCAATACCTCTATTTAGGCCTATACCTTATAATTACTACAAACAGGCCACCTAACTGTATTTCCAACATAGCCTTCACAGTGTTGTAACTAGGTACAGTATACTTACCTCCAATTCATTGAGTCTCTGGACTCTGGGAGTGAAGCGGAAGTTGCGTACGTCGCAGGCGAAAGGGGGTGCCCAGTCCTAACAGACAGAAGATTACAATTGAAACCAAATTAACAACTTTGGTTCAGATTTTCATACAATGAAGTAATGAGGAAGTAAAAGCAACAATAAAAAAAGAAGAAAACACTTGTCAACATAAACATTACATAACACTTCAAATCCCATTCACACATAAATATAGGGATGTGTGGAGTTTAAAAAAAACACATAAAACCTATAAAAACGTTTCAAATCGATCCGACATTACTGGATATGGCACAAATCATTTAAGTCCTTGTAGTCTAAATGCGTCAAAGCCTTATACCCAAAAGACAAATAATATTGGAGCACAGTGCATCAAAGAAAACCTCCCAGAAGCAACTGTCAAGTTTCAGTTGGTGCAAAATAGACCAAATATAAGAGGGTTAGCCTAATCAAGCAAAAGGTTCCATGTGGGAAATAAGAGTAAGAGAGAAAAATACAAAAAAGGGCTATATTAGACATACATTTGATTTGCACAAGGCCAAATATGAAAAAGTCGAAAAGTAGAGCATTACGGTTCTAATTCCACGTCCTGCTACTGTTAGACTATCCCCCCCAAAAAATATATATATTACTCTTTACAGCTAAATACATGGATATTGTTGATATTGTAGTCATGATGTAATAAAGACTTGAAAATATAGGGCATCAAATTAAAAGCACCTAGAAGTTCATTTCAAATTGTTAATAGTTCAAAAATGTATCTAGACATCATCTAATTCGTGTAACGTTACTTGATATTCCGAATGTAAGTTGCGATCAGTCCAGGAAACACCAAAAAAAGAAAACAAAGAGTCATAGACGGGAGTCTGGAATAGAGGCCGCTGTTTTAAAGACGACTTTACTCTAACTGTTTGGCAAAATATAAACATCCAAAATCATTGTTTAAATAAAATGATTAACAAACATGAAATTTGACTCACATTTGACCTCCACAAGTGAAACATTCAACGAGTAAAATGGCCTTACCCAACTAAAAATGTGCGTCGGGCTAGGCCGAAAATACCATAAGTAGATGACATGGGCACAAACCAACGCAGGCGTAAATCTTAAAATGGAAGCAATGTGTTATATTCCAAAAGCAGAAACAGTGAGGTTACCTCAGGCGGTCGAATTTTGCAGATGCCAGTTCTCTCTGCAATAGGTCGAATCTTGTTTATAAATCCTAGTGGATCCGAAAAATCTTCCCAACTCGGCTCAAAAACTGGGCACTCAGGAGGGGGTACGAATTCAGCAAAATCGGACATGATGAAATCACAACTGTTATATTTTCTTTAAAAAGCCAATCGTACTTGTGTTAAAAATGTATTATGTTGACATCTGTGAGTGACATCAGTCCATGATTAGGCCATCTTTCAATTAGCACACATATTGTTGCTTCGGCAACTTCTCCTTCATGTTCATGATTGTTTTAGTATCAAGAAAAAATAATTTCAATGAAGACAATTTCTTGATATGCCAACAGCTGGGCGACATGACAATATTGTTGAGTTGACGTCTCAAAGACAAAACTGTAAAAATATCAAAAATAAAATGTCCATTCCTATTCCATTTTAAGGAAATTACTGGGCCAAGCCGGGCGGCGTCCACCCCCACCACTCCTGTGCAGCAACGTAAACTGCAGAACTGAGAACTACCTGGAGCGCAGGACAAGATCAGTCAAAAGCGCCATCGCTCCCCTGGACATATGATCCCCCATCAAAATAAAAACGGCCGGGAAAAAATTGCATTTATAACTATTCTAAGCTCCATATTCATCGAATAAAACATTATCCACATTATTTGCGATTTCACTTTTGAATATCCATCGGTTGTGACATCTTCATGTGCCAGAATATTGTATTATTTTATCCAGATTTCGCAATATCATCCATTTAAAGTTGCGCCTCAGTGATTATCCAATCTAATTATGCCATTCTTGAGTCGTTTTCCAGTCTAAATGAGTGCGATCCTCTTTCATCCGGACGAGAAGCTGATGACCATCAACATTGAAACGAGGGCAGTTAGCTAGCAATTAGCGCACATTGTTGATCAAATCGTGTCCACTCCCGACGTCCATTCATTTGAAGGAGAACGTTAACTTAGCTAGCTCGTCGCTACAACAGACAGGGGGATCCGTGGAGTTGAAGGGTCGACCTTCCCGATGCAGCAACAGACGTTATTTGCTCCACAATAAACCGGACAAGCTAATTGAAACCATTCTCATGCATACGGTTATCCTGCTTCGTGTCACTCGAGTACTTCTAGCTGCTGTTGTCATTAAAAACGACGATACTTCCTAGCTAATTTAGCCTAGCCACACGGTGCTGTGACTGCTTGCTAGTTGCTGGCGAAAAACTTCGCATGGTCTTTCTTTAGTTTGCTCGCACAGTTCTAGAACAATATACCTTTTTTCAGGATAAACATTTCGTCTAAAATTGTTCATTAGACGCCTATGTTGCTCAACACTTTGGACTTTCCAATATTGTATATATTGAGATACTATCCACCTTTCTTTTGCTAGCAATGACCATATCACTACCATGTACCAATCCTCCACTTCCGCCTCCACATCCGCTTCAATAAAACTAGAACCATGGTTTTACTTATTTCCCTATACAAAATCATGTCTCCAGATATGTGTACATCAACATTTATGGTAAATTTGTTGTAGTTTTGTAAGGTACTCCGTTCTTAACCAAGTGGGGAAAAAAACATCCTCACAAGTCGCGCTTTCAAGGCCACTCGGATTCGGGGGGGAAAAGAGGTCAAATCGTGACGTAAGGGATATTGAGGTCGGAGAATTCGGAGCTCGAGGATGATCCAAGTTTCCGACTTGGAATTTCGAGTTGGATGACCGTTCAAAACAAAATTTCCAATTCGAAACACATTTTTCCGAATTGCAAGTTGTATTGAACACACTGAGGTCAGGTGTCGGAGATTCCCGAGTTCCCAGTTGACTGGAACGCTGCATGAGCTCCGACTTCTCTCCCATTATGGCCTCTTCGTTTTTTTAATGTAACTAGGCAAGTCAGTTAAGAACAAATTCTTATTCATTTATAAATCGGGACAACGCTGAGCCAATTGTGCGCCGCACTATGGGACTCCCAATCACAGCCAGTTGTGATACAGCCTGGATTCGAACCAGAGTGTTTGTAGTGACGCCTCTAGTACTGTATCAGGAAATGAAAGCAGTATCAGGAAATTATCTCCATAACAGATTTTTCGGCAGTTAAGTGTAACAACTAAACATTATTTATAAAAGCAATCTATTCATATATATTTTTTCACACTGTATTTTCTTGACAAGCATGATTGATAACTGTTCTTGTAGTTTATGGTTGACCAGCTGGTTGGCCATTAGCCAATCGGCGTTTCAACGAGTTCAAAGCATGTGTGAATGCATCCAAATTGCAACGAGTAATTACCACCTTCCCATTTGGTTATGCTGCATTCATGTGCTCGACGGAGTATTTGATTTCGATAATATGGCTTTCATTTGCTTTTTGGTCTGACTCTGCAAACTTGTTAGATGCATTTGCTGTTTGTTTTGCTTGTTTTTCAGTTTATGTTGTGCCCAATAGAAATGATAAATCATGTATTTTAGGAAGGTAGAAAGAAAGTAATTTGAACCGGTGATTCATAACATTTGGATCAGTTTGGGGTCCTGGGGACCGATGCACTCAAATCTTAAACATTTGAACCGGGGACCAATACCTATCATGAATCGTTACATCCCTAATGTTTCCTACTCTCCTTGTCTGTTCCAATCTCACTGTGTATTTGCTTCCTTTCAGGACTAGAAGACACTGGGTATCTCTCCTCTGATGGCTGCCATGAATGGTCACGTCCTTGCGGTCAAGCTGCTGCTGGACATGGGCTCAGACATCAACACTCAGATCAAGACCAAACGTAACACAGCACAGACCCTGGCCTGCCAACGTGGAGCACTGCGTCAAGGTGAGAGCAGCCATCATCGGCTGAACCTGACATGCTATGTTATCTGGGCTAGAGTCAAAGACATTAGGAATGATGTTTGGTGTTAGACTGTTTGATGCAGTATGTCACTGACTTATACGTTCTCTCTGATTGGTCAAACTCCTCTCATGGAGACTGTGTCAGATGGCTATACTGAGATGGGGCATGTGCTACTGGACAAGAGCGCTTACGCCACCTGTCCAAACCTCCCAAGACACCGTGTGCACCATTGCTGCAGACAAGGGCCACTACAAGTTCTGTGAGCTCCTCATCAACACGTAATTACTGTTACAGTCTACCTTCAGTATGAGAGTGAGTGTCATTTCAGTCAGAATACCATTCCTCTCCAGTCTCATTGCTCAGACCTGCAACTCGTCTCTGAGTGAGTTATTACAGTGTTATAACCAGCAGTGTGTGTAGTTCGGCATTTGCTTCTCGCTAAAGTCCAAACTATTCACATTTCCTCTCTCGTTTAGTCTGGTCCATCTCAGAGCTGTGACCAATCAAATCAATTCAAATCAAAGTTTATTGTGCACCGAATACAACAGGTGTAGTAGACCTTATAGTGAAATGCTTACTTACAACCCTCATATCCCGGGCATAACATGTGACTTCAATCTGAGTGAATATGTATTCTGATGTAGATGGTGCTCTGCTCCCTACCCTGTGATTTGTTGTATGAATTGCTGTGATTTGAGGCTGTAGTTTATGTTTTATTTTTATTGTATTTGTGTGTATAAGGGGACACTGCTGTGGTGGCTGTGTGGCTCAGGGCTATGTTCCCTACTCCCTACAAAGCATTTTGTTGTATAAATTGTAATAATATAATTTCTTCTTGTTTTTCTTGTTTTGTTTTTTGGTATAAAATATAATTCTGAGCAATGACTAAATGTCTACTTGTTAATTGTTTCAGGTTGTTAGTTTACAACTATCAGGGGGGTTGAAGGATAATATAATAACTTAAATGTAAATGTAAATGTATAATATGAATTTGCATCAGGACACTTCTGAGGGGACTCTGGCGATACACCTGCAGGATCGACTTATTTCTGGCAGAGAGAATGGGCCGATTCTGGGCAGTCATTCAATATGACATCGTTGCTAGCTGGGTAAAATGTCAGAAGATCTTTTAGTTACAGCACAATAAAAAAGCAATACAAATTGTCGTTACCGCCACCAACTTGTACGGGGTGTAATAAAAGCCATGGTTGATGCTTTTTGCCTACTGTAAACATTGCACTCAGAAATGAGGATATAAATAGTACCCCAAACTGATCCAAATGTAGCATCGATTCAAATGTTACGAATCGCCACTTCACTAAATGTTTTTGTTCAAATTACTTTCTATCTACCTTCCTAAAATACATTATTTACCATTCATTTCTAATTATTATTTTTTTTTAAGTTTTTTTTTTTTTTTTTTACAGGGACAGTGCACATTAATCAACGTTTCAGTAAAAGTGCCGGTTTTAGCCAGCCGGCTAATTTTCAACCGCAGTCCCTGGGCAGGTTATTAAAAACAATTACAATATAGACAATAGTAACATAGAACAAGCAAGACATAGCAACATAGGACAAGCAAGACATAGCATACAGACAGAGCAACATAGGACAAGCAAGACGTAGCATACAGACAGAGCAACATAGAACAAAAAGCAGTGTTGGACACAACATAATCTGAAATCAACCAAAACAAACAGCAAATGCATCCAACAAGTTTGTAGAGTCACAAGCTTGATGTAATCATTGAGTGCTAGGAATATGGGACCAAATACTAACTGCTTGACTACTTTAAGATGCATAAGCTAATTTGTTCCAATACTTTTTTGGTCCCCTAAAATGGGTGGACTATGTACAAAGGTGCTGTAATTTCATGGATTATTTGATATGGATTACAATACCATCCGATTAAAGCGGACAGTCTGCACTTTAACCTTATAGTCATTGTATCATTTCAAATCCAAAGTGCTGGAGTACAGAGCCAACACAACAACAAAATTGTCACTGTCCCAACACTTTTGGAGCTCACTGTATGTTGACAGTCATTGATCTACAAGTAATTTTGCATGAAGAACAACTCCTGGCAATATCAGTAGCTTTGTCAAACTGAGCGCTGTCTACAGCTTCGTATGTTGACCACGGAGAGGTAGGTCTATACCTGATCTGGCACATCTGTGCATCTCCTTCAGCATTGAAATGTTTGTAAAATGGTTTGCGCAGTATTATGCTTTATTAGTTCAGTGACAACCAATGTCATATTCTAGGTTATTTTTTATCAAATGCGCTGTTCAAAAGGGTGTTTTACTGGAATAAAAGTAGCCTAAACTACCGCTGGAGGCACAACTCTCAATCTGGCTATAGGTAGGCTACATTCTGATCAGCGTTTACATTAGATTTTATTAAAATTGTTCAGGTTCTCCGTCAGCAATAGTTTTGGTAGTTTTACTTGAAGCAATCAATATGCATGGTCATTTTCAGATATACAGGGTAAAGTTCAGAATTTCATAAGGACAAAAGAGTGCATGATCGAAGCTACCAAAAAAGTGCATGATCGAAACGGGAGAAGAAGAGTTGCTCAATCCAGAGTCTGTCAAAACTTCCAAACAGTCTAAACCATTCTATTATGAGACAGGGTAAAATCCAAAGTTGTGCTATATATTCGTTGGCTATGTTATAGTACATTTTTTAAGATACTTATTGATACATTACTAGCTCTAACACTTTTAATCAGCAATGGGCTGATAGTGGGGTGGTAGATTCCCAGTTTCCCTTATAGCGCAGCTGCCCACACACACAAACACACACACACACACACACACACACACCAGCTCAGAGAGATCCAGCTCAGAGTCCCAGCTCATTTACAGCAGATTACTTTAGAATGGAAAATGAATGTGTTTAAGCAACAAATGTAAGTGCATCAAACCATGTCATATTGCATCGAACTGAATCGCATCATTCATTTCTCTAATCAAACCCGAATCGTTCCTGTATCGTATCAGAGCCCATATATGTAGATATGTATCAAATCTTCTTGAAAGGGAAAAATACACATCCCTATGAAACATAACATGTGGACAGGGGTGATTATACTGTACACACAGGAATTGATTTCAGCACCAGCGTTTAGGAGGATGTTGATGCAGCCCCCTGAGTGGGCCAGGCTGAGAGGAGTGCAGTCTGAAACATTACTGTGCTCCTTATTAGCCTTGTGCAGCAGCAACAGCTTTGCCACCTGGAAGGAATGGACCACACGTTTAGTCAATCCACAAAACTACCTTTGTTGAATTTCCACTTAGGACATTTTTATTTTGTACTCTTTCTGGGGTCCAGCAACATGAAGGCAGTTATATACAATTAAAAATAATACGTGACATTACAATTCATAACACTTTTCACAACACATTAAGTATGAGCTCTCAGGCCACTACTCTACTACCACATATCTACAATACAAAATCCATGTGTACATGTGTATAAAGTGTGCGTGTTAGCATGTGTATGCGTGTGTGTCTCTTCACAGTCCCCGCTGTTCCATAAGGAGTATTTTTCTGTTTTTTAAATCTGATTCTGCTGCTTGCATCAGTCATCTGATGTGGAATAGAGTTCCATGTAGCCGTGGCTCTATGTAGTACTGTGCGCCTCCCATAGTCTGTACTGGACTTGGGGAATGTGAAGAGACCTCTGGTGACATGTCTTTTATTTATTTGTTATATATATATTTATTTATTTATTTATTTTCTCCCCAATTTCGTGGTATTCAATTGGTAGTTACAGTCTTGTCTCATCGCTTCAACTCTGGTACGGACTCGGAAGAGGCAAACGTCGAGAGCCGTGCGTCCTCCGAAACACAACCCAACCAAGCCGCACTACTTCTTGACACAATACCCACTTAACCCGGATGTCACGTCTGCTCCTGCTCCTCCCCTCCGGCCTACGACGTCGCCAGAGTACTAACCACCGGTCCTGGGATTCATCATAATGCACACTGGCACCTGTGAATCATTATGATTCACACCTGGACTCCATTACCTTCATAATTTCCTCCAAGACGGCCGTAGCCCATGTTCACTCACCTGTTGGTATTGTTCTTGTTTATCGGCGTACTACCTTATGTTAGTGTCGTGTTCTTGGTTTTGAAGTTTTATGAAACGTTGCACCTGCTTCCAACTCACTGCCCCATCATTACAGAATACCAATTCAAAATATGGAAGCAGCAGGACAACCGGACATCTCCCAGACGATCAATGAACAAGGTGACCTTCTTTGTCAACACCATGATCAGCTGGCTCAACTCAGAAGATGTTCTCCGCAGTCTACAAGATCTCAACAGAGGAGTATATTCTAGAGCCAGTCTACCCAACGAGTCAGCACACCAGCCCATTCAGCTACCCATTCAGGTCAGCGATGCCCGTCTATCCCTCCTGGAGAAATATAATGGGACACCATCCAAATGCCGTGGCTTCCTCATTCAGTGCTCCCTCTATTTCGCACATCAGGTGGGAGCTCCCACCACCGAGAGGTCTAAGGTTGCCACGGTTATTTCTCTGTTGACTGGGCGGGTATTGGAATGGGCTCCGGCTCTCTGGGAGAGAGGAGAGGAGGAGCTCGAGTCTTATGAGGGGTTCATAGCTTTGTTTAAATGTATTTTCGATCATCCTGCCGGCAGAGAGGGAGGTGAGCGTCTGCTTCAGATCCAGCAGGGGAATCAGACGGCTTGCTGAGTATGCGTTTACCTTCCGGACAGTAGCAGCTTCCAGTGGATGGAATGAGCTAGCGCTAAGCACATTATTTAGAAGAGGTCTGCGCGAGGAAGTCCAGACAGAACTTGTCTGCCGAGATGACAACCTCACCCTGGACGCACTCATTGCTCCTCCGGGAGCATCGGCATCTCCATCACTTCTCTCCCTCCTTCGGCAAGTGATCCTTCGGGATCAGAGCCTGAACCCATGGAGGTAGGGGTCACATGCCTTCCCGCGGCGGAATAACGCAGACAAATACAGCTGGGGCTCTGTCTGTACTGTGGCCAGGGAAGGCACAAGCACCAGCAGTGTCCGATACTTTAGAATCCGGGGTCCACTAGAGCAGAGCCCGGTCACATGATGTTACATCCACTGGACCAGAAGTGAGTATTCCATCTACTGCTCTTCCTGTTAGACTCTTTTTAGTACCCATCACTCTGGCTGACTGTCCCTCGTGCCCTGTATCTACAGCTTTAGTGGATTCCGGTGTTGCGGGGAACTTTACGGATCAGACCTTTGCCTCCTCTGTCAATATTACTACCTACCCATTTCCCTCTCCTTTTCCGGTTCAAGGTCTCGACTGTCGGCCTCTAGGATCCGGAACCATCACACACATCACCCAACTACTCACCTTCACCATGGAGCCCAATCACCAAGAAAACATCCCCTTCTTCATCACCAGTGCACCAGTTCACAAGATCATCCTCAGCCTACCTTGGCTTCAGCACCATAACCCTACCATCTCATGGTCGAGGATGAGAATCACTGACTGTTCACCTGAATGCCGGAAGACCTGCTTTCCTGTCCCCTGTGGTTCCACGTGGGTTGAGAATCCTGTGGATGCCCTCCAGCCCAACATCTTGGAGGTATTCTCCAAGACCCGCGCTACCTGTCACCCTCCACATCGCCCCTGGGACTGTGCCATTGACCTGTTTTCCGGTGCTACACCTCCGTGCAAACCCATCTACTCTCTGTCAGTGGCTGAGACACAGGCCATGGAGAACTACATTCAAGAGGCGCTCCAACAGGGTTTCATCCGCAGGTCCACGTCCCCTGCGTCGGCTGGTTTCTTCTTCGTGGCCAAGAAGAAGGGAGGATTACGCCCTTGTATCAATTACCGTGGACTAAATGACATCACCACGAAGTATCAGTACCCTCTCTCGCTGGTGCTGTCAGCCATCGAGCAGCACCGCAGGGGCCTGGTTCTTCACCAAACTGGACCTGCGGAGTGCCTACAATGCCATTCGCATCTGGGAGGGGGATGAGTGTAAGACGACGTTCAGTGCGATGTCTGGTCACTACGAGTACTTGGTTATGCCCTTTGTCTTAGCCAATGCTCCGTCTGTGTTCCAGGCATTCGTCAACAAGGTGTTCAGGGACATGCTCGGACGTCAGGTGATTGTGTTCATCGATGACATCCTGATCTTCTCGAACAACCTGGGAAATCACATCACTCACGTTCGAGCAGTCCTGGAACGCCTCTTGGCTAACCACCTGTTCATCAAGGCGGAGAATTGCTAATTCCACCAGAGGGCTGTCTCCTTTTTGGGCTACCAAATCAGCCCCGCAGTGAGTGAGGATGGAGGACAAGAAGGTAGATGCTATCACGTTCCTCATAATGAGGAGACCAAGGTGCAGCGTGATATGAATTACATTCCTCTTTAATAAAAGAGAACACTGAAGAAACTATACAAAACAACAAAACGACCGTGAAACAATATATAACGAGTGCTGACATGCACCCATAGACAATAACCCACAAAATACCCAAGGAATATGGCTACCTAAATATGGTCTCCAATCAGAGACAACGATAAACAGTTGCCTCTGGTTCTCAATCGATCTAAGCAACCATAGACATATAAACCCCTAGACCAGGGGAAAACCCATAAACATACAAAAACCCTAGACAGGACAAAAACACATATCCCCACCCTCGTCACACCCTGACCTGAACAAAATAATACAGAAAACATAGATAACTAAGGTCAGGGCGTGACAGTACACCCCCCCCCCCTCCCCCCAAAGGTGCGGACTCCCTGCCGCAAACCTAAACATATATGGGAGGGTCTGGGTGGGCATCTAACTTTGGCGGCGGCTCTGGTTCTGGACATTGAGCCATCCGCCCTTGTAGCACTGACCTGTGGATAATCGCCGGAGGCTCATTGCTGCGGATCATCGCTGGCGACCCCGGACTGGGAACCTTCTCTGTAGACCCCGGACTGGGGACCGTCGCTGGAGACCCCGGGCTAGTGACACGCACCTCGGGGCGAGTGCGGGGAGGAGGAACAGGGCGTACTGGGCTCTGGAGACGCACAGGAAGCCTGGTGTGTGGTGCCGGCACTGGTGGTACCGGGCTGGGGACACGCACCTCAGGGCGAGTGTGGGGAGCAGGAACAGGACACACCGGGTTGTGACGGTACACTGGAGACCTGGTGTGTATAGCCGGCATCAATTTTTCCGGAACTTTAACACATGTTTCAGGATGAGTACGAGGAACCGACACAGGTGGCATTGGACAGCTAACATGCTCCTCAGGGCGAATGCCATGCATACTACGCCAAACCAACTGCTCTCTCTCTTCACTCTCCTCCAATTTCATCAACAACTCCTCGAATGTCTCATAATCTCCCCTCCCTTCACTCTCCTCCAATCTGTCCAATAACTCCTCGACAATCTCAGACTCACCCCTCAACTTCGCCGACCGGTCCATGTGTCACCCCCCAAAAAAATCTTGGGGTTTCTGTGGCCTACCTCCCCAACTTCTCCATTCCTCCTGCTTTGTTTCCACCTGCCTGCATGGTAGGCGATCCTCTCCTGCCAAAATCTCCTCCCACGTCCAGGATCCTTTACCGTCCAGTATTTCGTCCCAAGCGCTGTTCCTCCCTTTCACGCTGCTTGGTCCTGGTTTGGTGGGTTATTCTATCACGTTCGTCATAACGAGAAGACCAAGGCGCAGCATGATATGAATACATTCCTCTTTAATAAAAGAGAACACTGAACAAACTATACAAAACAACAAAATGACCGTGAAGCTATATATAACGAGTGCTGACATGCAACTAACCATCGACAATAACCCACAAAATACCAAAGGAATATGGCTACCTAAATATGGTCCCCAATCAGAGACAACGATAAACAGCTGCCTCTGATTGAGAACCAATCCAGGCAACCATAGACATATAAACCCCTAGACTAGTTGTTACGGATACAGTTATCCTGTGTGTGTGTGTATCCTGTGTGTGTTTCTTTTCTCTCCTTCTCCCCTCACAGGTGAAAATCATCACTCCCCAATCAGTCAACAATCAATCATCAATCAGAAGACACACCTCCTCCTATTTCCTACCCTATCACAGTTCCTTCCCCATGGTTTAAAAACCCCATCATTTGTTTGCTCTGGAGCAATCTCTAGCTCAATCTCTAGCTCAATCTCTAGCGCAATCTCTATAGCAATCTCTCTGTAAATGCCATGTCTGTAGGTCTCTGTGTTTCACTCTCGCTTTGTGTCTTAACCTCTCTTTTGTTTAAGCACCTCATAGCACTTTGTCATCACCTGTGAGTATTGTTTTTGTTTATGGTGTTTGTTTGTTTGCTGGTGGGAAAGGGGGAAACCAAGACAAGTCGCCCATGGGCATACACTACCCGTAGGTGAACTTTGTTAAATACACTAGTTAGAACTGGGCGGACCACCCACTGTATTTTTGGTTAGTTAGTTAGCTGTTGTTAAAGTAGGCTAGTCTAGCTTAGGGGTGTTTTGGATGCTTATTGTTTCTTTCCTTGGGTCCAGCTCAGCCCCTTTTCCTGCTCCCCCCATTACCGTGTGTTTATAAATAAACCTAGAGTTTGACGGTAGATTTCTGTTGTCGTGGTTATTTCGTGCACACTTTTACTTTGTCACAATAATAATTTGCATGAGTTATGTTACGGGTCTCATTACCATCCCCCCTAGACTGTCGGACCAAAAGGGATTCGTAACATAAGTGGGGGCTCATCCGGGATCTGTCATAACTGACACCCATGCCGCTCATGTAGATTGTTGTAGTGGTATAGTTCAGTGTTGAGCGTCATAGCTGAAGTAGCATTAGTGTTTGCTATTTTCTTTGGCACTTGTGAAGTAGTGTAAAATGACTACTTTTGATTTGAAATCCTTTTTGGATAACCCTTCGTGGGAGGTTTTTGACAAATGTCGTAGAGTTGATTTAATGACCTTGGCTGACCATTATTCAGTATCGATTCCGCAGAGTTTAGTTAAGGCGGAGGTTAAACAGCTAGTATTAAATGTATTGTTGGAAGAGCAGGTGCTTGTGTTACCGCTGCCTGAGCCTACTACCCCTGTAGGGGATGTTGCTGCTCCTGTGAGCCCATTGGTGTCTGATAATGAGGGCGAGGCTAAAACACCAGCCACATTGTCCCGTTTTGATCCACTCTCCCCACTGTCAAATGGTGATGCCAGGAGGGATGTCCGTTTAGCACAGTTCCAACTGGAGGTGGAAGAGAGAGCCCAAATTAGGCGAGAGACTCTCCAGTTGGAGATGTGTAAAATAGAGGCAGAAAAGAACGAGAACAACGGCATTTGGAGATGTGTAAAATTGAGGCAGACAGAGAACAAAGGCAGTTGGAGTTCAAAATGCGCCAGATGGAACTGGAGGCAGAGACAGCGAGGCTAGCCTCCGGTCCTACTGTGCCTGTTTGTGAGCCGTCCTCACCTGCTGTGTCCTCAAACACGTTTGACATTAGTAGGCAGATTGCCTTAGTACCTTTGTTCAGAGAGTCAGAGGTTGACTCCTATTTTTGTGTATTTGAGCGTATAGCCGTAGCATTGAAATGGCCTGAAGAGGTATGGTGCCTATTACTTCAGTGTAAATTAACTGGTAAAGCCCAGGAGGTTTTGTCAGCGCTACCTCTGGAGGACAGTTTGAATTATGAAGTGGTCAAAGCTACTGTTCTTCGTGCCTATGAGCTTGTGCCTGAGGCATACCGACAGAGATTTAGGTCTCATAGAAAGTCTTCTAGTAAGACTTATGTGGAATTTGCTAGAGACATGGGAAATCTGTTTGATAAATGGCATGCTGCTAGTAAGGTAACTGATTTCAACTCTCTCCGGGAGTTAATCTTGTTGGAAGAGTTTAAAAATTGCTTGCCCGAACGCATTGTAGTTTACCTAAACGAACAGAAAGTATCCTCCCTGGCAGAAGCGTCTGTGTTGGCAGACGAGTTTGTGTTGACGCACAAGAGTGTGTTTTCGGCTCAAACTGAGAGTAGAGTCACTGAGTTTCCTACCTTTAGCCCTAGTCGGCCAGCAGTAGTATATCAAGCACGCCAGAAGAATGAGCGTCCCTGTTTCTATTGTCATAAAGTAGGACATATGATTAATGATTGCTTCCTGCTTAAACGCAAACAAGGGATGCCTCTTCGTGCCAAGCCACCAACAGGTGTTGCTCTAATTAAACGGTTGTGAGGTCTGCAACAAAACAGGTGCCTCAGGGTAACTGTAGTTTGAAAGTCTCAGTCCCCGACCGCAGTTATGAACCATTCATTTTCGAGGGGTTTGTGTCCCTAACGAATGACGAAGCGTCTCAGCGACCGGTTAAAATCCTTAGAGATACTGGTGCGGCGCAGTCGTTTATATTGTCTGATGTGTTGCCCTTATCTGACGATACATATTGTGGTTCCAGTGTGTTAGTGCAGGGTATTGAAATGGGTTTTGTCCCAGTGCCATTGCACTTTGTGAAAGTACACTCTGAGTTAATCAGTGGAATATTCAGAGTGGGGGTACGCCCTATGTTGCCAGTGAAAGGTGTGACCTTTATAATGGGTAACGATATTGCCGGAGGAAAGGTAGTACCCGTATTGGAAGTATTGGATAAAAGTGACCACTCTCTCTCTAATGAGCTGGCACAGAGTTATTCACATGTGTTCCCCGCTTGTGCTGTCACTCGTGCTCCGGCACGACAAGAGAGTGACGTCATAGATTTGTCAAACACTGTTCTGTTCAAAGAGGTTGATCAAGAGGATGAATTGTGTGATACCTCTGAGAAGTTGATCACCTCTGACAAACAGCCCAGGAAAGAATCAAGAATCAAGTCTTATGTTACGAATCCCTTTTGGCCCGACAGTCTAGGGGGGGATGGTAATGTGATAGGGTAGGAAATAGGAGGAGGTGTGTCTTCTGATTGATGATTGATTGTTGACTGATTGGGGAGTGATGATTTTCACCTGTGAGGGGAGAAGGAGAGAAAAGAAACACACACAGGATACACACACACACAGGATAACTGTATCCGTAACACTCCCACCCTTAAAAGAGCAACCCTAGGGGTTGCGACTACAGTATTTCAATGAATACTCACAACAAAGCAACAACCTTGCAAAACATACAGAAATCATTTTCACACACGAGACAAAGCATCTGCCAACACATTATCAGAACCCTTTTTGTGGCGGATCTCCAAATTATAATTTTGTACAATCAGCGCCCAACGCATAAGGCGCTGGTTCTGGTTGTACATTCGGTGGAGAAAAACTAAGGGGTTATGGTCAGTATATACAATCACGGGTAGGGCACTGGAACCAATATATACTTCAAAGTATTGCAGAGCCAACAACAAAGCAAGAGCTTCTTGTTCTATTGTCGCATAGTTTGTTTGACATTTATTAAATTTACGTGAAAAATAACAAACGGGATGATCCACTCCACTCTTGTCCTGCTGCAGTAGAACAGCACCAGCACCTCTGGCACTAGCATCTACCTCAAGTTTGAACGGTTGTTCAAAATCTGGAGCAGCAAGTACAGGTGTACTACATAAGAGTGCTTTCGCTGATTCAAAAGCTCTCTTACAATCAGGGGACCACACAAATGATCTAGCCAGACTAAGCAAATCGGTCAATGGAGCAACTACCGCAGATACATTTTTACAGAAGCTACGGTAGTAGCCAACCATCCCTAAAAAGCGGCGTAGCTCTCGTCTGGTGGTAGGTGCAGGGAATGCAGTTATAGCCAAGACCTTGGCATCAACAGGGCGCACCTGTCCATGGCCAACCTCTTTACCGAGATAGGTAACAGTAGCCTTCCCAAACTCGCACTTTGCCAAGTTCAGGGTTAGAGAAGCAGCTGCCAACCGTTCACATACTACCCTTAGCGAGTCAACATGATCTGTCCACTCAGACGAATAAATCACTAGGTCATCAAGGTATGCACTACAATTAGGAACGCCAGCTAATACGGAGTTAACCAGTCGTTGGAAAGTGGCTGGTGCATTTCGCATCCCAAAAGCCATGACTGAGTACTGTAGGAAGTTGTCTGGGGTCACAAAGGCAGAAATCTCAGAAGCACGTGAAGTTAACGGAACCTGCCAGTAACCTTTTAAGAGGTCTAACTTAGTTACATACTTAGCAGCACCAATAGTGTCGATACAGTCGTCCAGTCGGGGTAACGGGAACGAATCTGGCATTGTGACAGAATTTACCTTTCGATAATCCGTACATAACCTGGACGTACCATCAGGTTTAGGAACCAAAATGCAAGGAGAACTTCAAGGGCTTGAACTTGGCTTAGCCAGGTCATTCTCCAACAAATATCTCACCTCATCCCTCATTATCTTCCTCTTGGAAGCGTTGATACGATATGGGTGTTGCTTGATAGGTGTAGCATTTCCAACATTAATGTCATGTTCCAACACATTTGTGCGAGTAGGAACATCATTAAAGAGACATGGAAAGCTGTGTAGTAGCCTCACAATATCATTGGCCTGTCCATCCGTTAAATGAACCAGACCGGATTGGATAGACAGCAGCATTTCTGAGTTGGGCAATCTAACACACTGCTGCTGAGTATTGCGCAACTCCAAGCCATCAACATCATCAATATGACAGTCCACTATCATAGCAGTAGTAGCAGAGGAGACAGCAGTACCTTCCTCTGTTTCTGAACTCTCTAACTGTGTGATGGGTCGGGTGTGGTAAGCTTTCAACATGTTAATGTGACACACACGAGATTGGCGTTGTCTATCAGGAGTTTGAAGCACATAGTCAGTTTCACTTATTTTCTTTTCAATTAAATAAGGACCCGAGAAACGAGCTGACAGTGAAGATCCTGGAACAGGTAATAACACCAGTACTTGGTCACCTGGCTGTAGTGGACGAGAAACAGCCTCTTTATCATAGTGTCTTTTCATGCTCCTCTGTGAGGAAGACAGAGCTTCCTTTGCGAGAGCACAAGCTTGGTGTAGGCGCTCACGAAAGCTACTAACGTAGTCCAACACATTCTCATCTCTGGTACACAACTCTTGGGACAAGAACTGTTCTTTAAGGACTTTCATTGGTCCTCTCACTGTGTGACCAAACACCAGTTCAGCCGGGCTGAAACCTAGGGACTCCTGCACAGTTTCACGAGCAGCAAACAAAACTAGAGGAACTCCCTCATCCCAATCTTTCTCAGATTCCAAACAATATTTACGTAGCATAGACTTCAGTGTCTGATGCCATCTTTCAAGTGCACCCTGAGACTCTGGGTGATAGGCGCTTGACACACGGTGCGTAATTGACAAGGATTTTAACACCTGCCTGAAGAGCTTGGATAGGAAATTGGTTCCTTGATCGCTTTGTACCACCCTAGGTAACCCGAATGTCGTGAAGAATTTTATTAAGGCTTTACTCACTACCGGGGCTGTAATCCTTCTCAGAGGAATGGCCTCGGGGTATCTTGTAGCCATACACATTATCGTTAACAAAAACTGGTTACCCGATTTTGTCTTCGGTAACGGTCCGACACAATCAACCACCACATGCTCGAATGGTTCACCTATGACAGGTATGGGACAAAGAGGAGCGGGAGGAATAACCTGATTTGGTTTTCCTGTTATCTGACATGTGTGGCATGTCCGACAGAACTGAGCCACATCTTGTTTTAAACCCGGCCAAAAGAAATGTCGAAGGATCCGATCATAAGTTTTTGTGAGTATTCATTGAAATACTGTAGTCGCAACCCCTAGGGTTGCTCTTTTAAGGGTGGGAGTGTTACGGATACAGTTATCCTGTGTGTGTGTGTGTGTATCCTGTGTGTGTTTCTTTTCTCTCCTTCTCCCCTCACAGGTGAAAATCATCACTCCCCAATCAGTCAACAATCAATCATCAATCAGAAGACACACCTCCTCCTATTTCCTACCCTATCACATTACCATCCCCCCTAGACTGTCGGGCCAAAAGGGATTCGTAACATAAGGCTCATCCGGGATTATGTTACGAATCCCTTTTGGTGTAAGTACACAGGGGATAATGGGGAAGATGGGCGACACCTGGAGGGGGTGGAGACAAGCACAAAGACAGGTGAAATAGATCAGGGCGTGACAGTTACCCCCCTCTAGGGGCACCACCTGGCGTCTTACCTGGGCGCATACCTGGTTGACCGGGGTGCCAGTGGTGGAAGTCGGCGATGAGGTCTCTAGCGGGGACCAGGATGTCTCTAGACGGGGACCCAGCACCTCTCCTCCAGGCCATAACCCTCTCAGTCAACCAGGTACTGGAAACCTCTGCCCCGTGGTCTCACCGTGTATGCCGGATGGCCATCGACGACACGGGAGTAGGGGTGGGCCTGGAAATGGAAGACAAGGGACTGTGAGACACGTGCGTCATAGGGGACACATGAAAGGTGAGTGTATACGAAGGGTACGCGGCAACAGAAGACATTTAACATACATTTAAGTCATTTAGCAGACGCTCTTATCCAGAGCGACTTACAAATTGGTGCATTCACCTTATGACCTCCAGTGGAACAGTAGTGCATCTAAATCTTTTCAGGGGAGGGGGTGAGAGGGATTACTTTATCCTATCCTAGGTATTCCTTAAAGAGGTGGGGTTTCAGGTGTCTCCGGAAGGTGGTGATTGACTCCGCTGTCCTGGCGTCGTGAGGGAGTTTGTTCCACCATTGGGGGCCAGAGCAGCTGTTTTGACTGGGCTGAGCGGGAACTGTACTTCCTCAGTGGTAGGGAGGCGAGCAGGCCAGAGGTGGATGAACGCAGTGCCCTTGTTTGGGTGTAGGGCCTGATCAGAGCCTGGAGGTACTGAGGTGCCGTTCCCCTCACAGCTCCGTAGGCAAGCACCATGGTCTTGTAGCGGATGCGAGCTTCAACTGGAAGCCAGTGGAGGGAGCGGAGGAGCGGGGTGACGTGAGAGAACTTGGGAAGGTTGAACACCAGACGGGCTGCGGCGTTCTGGATGAGTTGTAGGGGTTTAATGGCACAGGCAGGGAGCCCAGCCAACAGCGAGTTGCAGTAATCCAGACGGGAGATGACAAGTGCCTGGATTAGGACCTGCGCCGCTTCCTGTGTGAGGCAGGGTCGTACTCTGCGGATGTTGTAGAGCATGAACCTACAGGAACGTGCCACCGCCTTGATGTTAGTTGAGAACGACAGGGTGTTGTCCAGGATCACGCCAAGGTTCTTAGCGCTCTGGGAGGAGGACACAATGGAGTTGTCAACCGTGATGGCGAGATCATGGAACGGGCAGTCCTTCCCCGGGAGGAAGAGCAGCTCCGTCTTGCCGAGGTTCAGCTTGAGGTGGTGATCCGTCATCCACACGGATATGTCTGCCAGACATGCAGAGATGCGATTCACCTGGTCATCAGAAGGGGGAAAGGAGAAGATTAATTGTGTGTCGTCTGCATAGCAATGATAGGAGAGACCATGTGAGGTTATGACAGAGCCAAGTGACTTGGTGTATAGCGAGAATAGGAGAGGGCCTAGAACAGAGCCCTGGGGACACCAGTGGTGAGAGCACGTGGTGTGGAGACGGATTCTCGCCACGCCACCTGGTAGGAGCGACCTGTCAGGTAGGACGCAATCAAGCGTGGGCCGCGCCGGAGATGCCCAACTCGGAGAGGGTGGAGAGGAGGATCTGATGGTTCACAGTATCGAAGGCAGCCGATAGGTCTAGAAGGATGAGAGCAGAGGAGAGAGAGTTAGCTTTAGCAGTGCGGAGCGCCTCCGTGATACAGAGAAGAGCAGTCTCAGTTGAATGACTAGTCTTGAAACCTGACTGATTTGGATCAAGAAGGTCATTCTGAGAGAGATAGCGGGAGAGCTGGCCAAGGACGGCACGTTCAAGAGTTTTGGAGAGAAAAAGAAAGAAGGGATACTGGTCTGTAGTTGTTGACATCGGAGGGATCGAGTGTAGGTTTTTCAGAAGGGGTGCAACTCTCGCTCTCTTGAAGACGGAAGGGACGTAGCCAGCGGTCAGGGATGAGTTGATGAGCGAGGTGAGGTAAGGGAGGAGGTCTCCGGAAATGGTCTGGAGAAGAGAGGAGGGGATAGGGTCAAGCGGGCAGGTTGTAGGGCGGCCGGCCGTCAAGACGCGAGATTTCATCTGGAGAGAGAGGGGAGAAAGAGGTCAGGCACAGGGTAGGGCAGTGTGAGCAGAACCAGCGGTGTCGTTTGACTTAGCAAACGAGGATCGGATGTCGTCGACCTTCTTTTCAAAATGGTTGACGAAGTCATCTGCAGAGAGGGAGGAGGGGGAGGGGAGGAGGATTCAGGAGGGAGGAGAAGGTTGCAAAGAGCTTCCTAGGGTTAGAGGCAGATGCTTGGAATTTAGAGTGGTAGAAAGTGGCTTTAGCAGCAGAGAGAAGAGGAAAATGTAGAGAGGAGGGAGTGAAAGGATGTCAGGTCCGCAGGGAGGCGACTGCCCGGAGCCCTGTTCTGTGAGCTCGCAATGAGTCGTCGAGCCACGGAGCGGGAGGGAGGACCGAGCCGGCCTGGAGGATAGGGGACATAGAGAGTCAAAGGATGCAGAAAGGGAGGAGAGGAGAGTTGAGGAGGCAGAATCAGGAGATAGGTTGGAGAAGGTTTGAGCAGAGGGAAGAGATGATAGGATGGAAGAGGAGAGAGTGGCGGGGGAGAGAGAGCGAAGGTTGGGACGGCGCGATACCATCCGAGTAGGGGCAGTGTGGGAAGTGTTGGATGAGAGCGAGAGGGAAAAGGATACAAGGTAGTGGTCGGAGACTTGGAGGGGAGTTGCAACGAGGTTAGTGGAAGAACAGCATCTAGTAAAGATGAGGTCGAGCGTATTTCCTGCCTTGTGAGTAGGGGGAAGGTGAGAGGGTGAGGTCAAAAGAGGAGAGGAGTGGAAAGAAGGAGGCAGAGAGGAATGAGTCAAAGGTAGGCGTGGGGAGGTTAAAGTCGCCAGAACTGTGAGAGGTGAGCCGTCCTCAGGAAAGGAGCTTATCAAGGCATCAAGCTCATTGATGAACTCTCCGAGGGAACCTGGAGGGCGATAAATGATAAGGATGTTAAGCTTGAAAGGGCTGGTAACTGTGACAGCATGGAATTCAAAGGAGGCGATAGACAGATGGGTAAGGGGAGAAAGAGAGAATGACCACTTGGGAGAGATGAGGATCCCGGTGCCACCACCCCGCTGACCAGAAGCTCTCGGGGTGTGCGAGAACACGTGGGCAGACGAAGAGAGAGCAGTAGGAGTAGCAGTGTTGTCTGTGGTGATCCATGTTTCCGTCAGTGCCAAGAAGTCGAGGGACTGGAGGGAGACATAGGCGAACAGCAGAGAGGCTAACATGCTGACCAGACCGGACACGTCGCGTGCACGAACGTCGCAAAATACATTTAGAAATCCATGTTATTCAATTTTTGCACCCACAGTGCTCACGCGCGCCAACGAGCGTCTGCGTTGCCAAGGGCTAAAATAGAAGTCATTCCTATTTCTGAGTCCTGACTCTCCCATCTCCTCATTGGTTTATAGAAGCAGGTACCCACGTGCCATCTCCTCATTGGTTATACCTACGTGGGTGATTGTAAAACTAACCTTGTAGCCGGTTGTCGTGGTAATACTATGAAAGTTTAGATGCTGATCACGATATAAGTTCAAAGATAAAAAAGCCTGGAAGGAGGAGAGATGACTAGAAACGATTCGGTTGGCTGTTTTATGTGTGGATTAATTGTTGGAGTAGAGGTCCTTGTGCATTTCAGGTAAATAACAATTCAATGTTTATATCCCAGGACAAATTAGTAAGCAAGTGCAAACTAACTAGCTAAATTGCAATACATGTTTAATGCTTTTCGACCTGTCCCCAAATTAATGTTATTGGTTCAGAGTTTGTTTTGATATTTTAACCTGCGTGTCATGATCGCGTTTGGTGTAAGGGGACAAAATACATTTATGCACGATAGCGCACGATGGCGCACGCATGCAGCCGATTTGGGTTCTGTGTAATGATCTTGGAGATGGGGAAAGGGACGATAAACCGGGGGGAAAGTTTGCGAGACTTTACCCAGAGGAACAGATCCCAGGTGGAGAGCCATACCTTCTGCCCGAGACGATACCTGGGAACCGGGGTCCGATGGCGATCCGCTTGTCATCGATACCTGGAGGTGGTCTTGAGGAGGTACGACGACAGCAGAGGACAAACATCTGGGCAGAAGGTATGCCGACCTCCTCTTCCTGCTCAGGGAAGAGTGGGGGCTGATACCCCAGGAAAACACTCGAAGGGAAATAGGCCCGTGGCAGAGCAGGGAAGAGTGTTGCGGGCATATTCGACCCACACAAGCTACTGGCTCCAAGTGGTGGGTTTGGCGGAAACCAGGCAGCGCAGGGTGGTCTCGAGGTCCTGGTTGGCTCACTCCGACTGGTCGTTGGACTCTGGGTGGAACCCGGAGGACAGGCTGGCCGACAACCCAATGAGGGTGTAGAATGCCTTCCAGAACTGGGACGGAGAACTGAGAGCCCCGGTCGGAGACCATGTCAATGGGCAGTCCATGGATCCGGAAGACGTGCTGTACCGTGAGCTGGGCGGTCTATTTGGCAGAGGGTATTTTGGGAAAGGAATGAAATGGGTGGCTTTGGAGAACAGATCCACCACAGTCAGGATGACTGTGTTGCCATCAGGCGGGGTAAGACCCGTGACAAAGTCCAGGGAGATGTGAGACCAGGGACAGTGGGGGACAGGCAGAGGTTTGTGCAGACCAGATGGAGCTTGCCGAGGAGTCTTGTTCTGTGCACAAACTGCAAGCGGTGATGAATGGTTGGTCCGCGACCATGGTAGGCCACCAAAAGCGCTGTCGCACAAAGGCCAGGGTCCGATGGGTGCCCGGGTGGCAGACCAGCCTCGAGGAGTGGTCCCACTCCTGGACTGCGGAGCTCACAGTGTCGGGAATGAAGGACCCCCCCAGAGTTTGGCTGGTATGCTCTAGTAAAGTTGCCCTCCAGTGGCCACCACCACTCCTCCCGGCCACGTCTGGAACTCCCAGACAGACAGACAGACAGACAGACAGACAGACAGACAGACAGACAGACAGACAGACAGACAGACACACACACACACACACAGTCTGAGAGCTGGCAAAATAGACAAATGCTCAACAAATGCTGCTATTCATAGGTTGCACTGCTGTCACTGGGTCTTTTCATGCCATTGTTATGAACGTTCTCAAGCCGCCCTCTGCCTGCGGAACCCTACTGGTGCCCAAAAGTTGTGATAGACGGAGGTTAATGACGGTTTTGTCTAAATTGCACTATAGTGGCATGGACATACAGTGCATTCGGAAAGTATTCAGACCCCTTAACTTTTGCCACATTTTGTTACGTTACAGTCTTATTCTAAAATGTATTAGATATTTATTTGTCCTCATCAATCTACACACAATACTCCATAATGGTGAAGCAAAAACAGTTTTTTCAAAATTGCAAATGTATTAAAATTTAAAAAACTGATACCTTATTTACATAAGTATTCAGACCCTTTGCTATGAGACTTGAAATTGAGCTCAAGTACATCCTGTTTCCATTGATCATCCTTGAGATGTTTCAACAACTTGATTGGAGACCAGCTGTGGCTAATTCAATTGATTGGAAAGGCTTGATTCAACCTGTCTATATAAGGTCCCACCGTTGACAGTGCAGTCAGAGCAGAAAACAAGCCATGAGGTTGAAGGAATTGTCTGTAGAACTCTGAGACAGGATTGTGTCGAGGCACAGATCTGGGGAAGGGTACCAAAAAATGTCTGAAGCATTGAAGGTCTGCAAGAACACAGTGGCCTCCATCATTCTTAAATTGAAGAAGTTTGGAACCACCACGACTCTTCCTGGAGCTAGCTGCTTGGCCAAACTGAGCAATCGGGAGAGAAGGTACTTGGTAGTTATTTTACCTGAAATGCACAAGGCCCTTTTTATCTGGATCTTTGTAGAATTTTGACACATTTTTAGTCTAGTAATCTCTCTTCTGTGGACTTTATATGACGGTTGGCAACCAACTTTACGGTGCATTACCACCACCAACTGGACTGGAGTGTGGACCTCATTTCATCTTTCAGTCACCCACGTGGGTATATGCTCCTTAAAACCAATGAGGAGATGGGAGAGGCGGGACTTGCAACGTGTCAAGTGTTAAAAAATAGAACCAAGTTCTATTTTAGCGCCAGGCTAGCAGATGTTTGTTGACTCGCGCCAGCAGTTTGGATGAAATGATTGAATAATATGAATGTTATTGTGGTTAAAAGCGTTGGGTCAGTAACCGAAAGATCGCAGGTTCAAATCCTTAAGTGAACTATGTGAGCAAGGCACTTAACCCTAATTGCTCCTCTAAGTCGCTCTGGATAACAGCGTCTGCTAAAAAGTCAATTTGTTTTGCATCGCATGTGCACGCGACCCGGGCGGTGTTGTCATCATGTGAGTGTTTGTACACATGTGATGTTGGTCAATATCTTCTTTAAGTAAATCAATCAAACCTTTATTAATGCAATTGCAGACAGAAGTTGACAACGGAAACACAGCACGTATGTTTCAGAGTAAGTTCTGCAAAATAAAAAAGGTCAAAGTTGCTTTAATATACTTGCAGTCAACCTCTAGTGATGTAACTACCTATGTCAACACCTTCTACTCATGAGACCAAGCCCATGCATATACAGTTAGACAAACTTGCAGGAGAAAACAATAGTCCAGTGTTTTCTAAGGGCTCAGCATTAATTTTACATTCCCGTGTGGCTTACAGTGGTGTGTCTGACTTGTCTCTTATCTATTTACTCCCGTGCAGGGGTCTGTGTCAATGTATCTCTTTTAGTCTTGTTGCGCTTTCTCACAGACACCCAATTTTGACTGCAATGGCTCACACATCTGCTCAGACCATTTCTTATAAGAGGCAGAGACTAGAAAAGAACTGTGGAATAGTATTAAACCTTATAATGCATATATTGCTAATATGTGGTCCAGGACCCTATAAATGTAGTGTGGGAGGGTCTTATAGTCCTTCCCCTTCTATTAATACAACATAAGCATAATCAATTATTATAATATATCAATCATTTGGAGGACCATTTGTGATGTTTCTGGGACATTTTGGAGTGCCAACAGAAGAAGATCTTCAAAGGTAAGGCATGAATTATATTGTTATTTATGAGTTTTGTGTCGCACTTGGCTGGTTGAAATCTGATTTTCATGTGTTTGTATGCGGGGTGCTGTCCTCAGATAATCACATAGTCTGCTTTCGCCGTAAAAGCCTTTTTGAAATCTGACACTGCGACTTGGTTAACAAGAAGTTAAGCTTTATTTTGATGTATTCTGTTTTGTGAATTTATATTATGAGTATTTCTGTTTTTGAATTTGGCGCACTGCAATTTCACTGGATGTTGTCAAATCAATCCTGTTACCGGGATCTGAGAGGGAAGGGATCACTAAGAAGATAACAAACCCCTCACAGAAAGTTGACAATAGTGTCTGAAATGACAACACTATCTCTGCAACTAACACCCTTATGCAAAAATTCTGTCCCAAATACATTCCCCATATGTACTTAGCCTCTGGTTACAAATACATTTGCTCAAAAATCATTCCATCTATTCCCATAACCCACTTATTGTCACGCCCTGGCCATAGAGAGGCTTTTATTCTCTATTTTGGGTAGGCCAGGGCGTGACTAGGGTGGGCATTCTAGTTTCTTTAATTCCATGTGTTCCAAATCACACAGGACTATTGCTAAATTATAAACTTCTTCCTAATTATTACTGTCTACATAGCCAATTTAAATCTCTTTATAATAATTTTAGCTGAAAAGCATGAAGTCTTGAATCTTGCGTTGTTTTATATATCAACTCATACACCCTGTACCATGGAATCGGTACATCAAAAATCTCTTCCCAACTATTTTGCAATCTGTATGGCACAGTTGTCAACATCCTGGTCCTCAAATGAAACTGGTATACTTTCCTATTTATGCTATTTTTATTCCTCCGCCAGTTTTGATCCCTTACATTGGGCAGACAGACCAGTTCCCTACCTCCTCCCGCTGCCTCCTCCATTTTTGGACTAATGCTGTAATCAATTGGTTGTACTCTTGGATTGAGCAGACCTTCCTGTACAATTCTGATAACTCCATGAAGGACATAACTCTACCATTACAATTTACAATATAATTTAAGAACAAAATACCCTTTTCAAACATCTTTCCCATAAATACAGGTGTCACGACTTCCGCCGAAGTCGGTCCCTCTCCTTGTTCGGGTGGCGTTCGGCGGTCGACGTCACCCGTCTTCTAGCCATCACTGATCCACTTTTCATTTGCCATTTGTTTTGTCTTGGTTTTCTACACACCTGGTTTTTGTGCGTGATTGTTTCTACGTTCACTCTGTAATTTATGGCTGGTTTTCGACGGGTGCTGTTCTTCACCCGTGTGTAATTTGATTACCATTATTTGTATTGGTCAAGTGTATTGTTACCTTGTGTCTTCTTTCTGAGTAAAGTACGTGGCTCACTCATTCTGCTCTCCTGCGCCTGACTTCATGCACCAGCTACACCCACCTTTTGACAACAGGTATTTTATCAACCAGCCCATTTGAGTTCAGCCATAATATTTGTTAGAACAAATATTACATATTTTCAGGGGGATGAAATTTAAATTGTAGCCAGTTCTGCAATGCTTGTTTGAAAAAGAGAGATACTTTGAAAAAAGTATAATTTTCAATTAATCGAAAATGAGACATGGCGATCTGCACAAAGACAAAAACTCATTAATAGTTTGTTTTAATCCATCGCAATGTTTATGTACCCTTTATTTAGCATGTACTACCCTTAGATACGGCAACATTTATCTCACCACCGAGTCTAACAATTTAGTCCCGTAAACGACTGGTCTCTCTTTTCCCCATGATTTTTCATAACCACTGCACTGCATTGCAATTCATGTTTATGAACACACATTTTAAAAGGTCATTTTAGGTTTGGCAACCCCAATGCTGGAGCCTGATACATTTGCTTTTTCAAAACTCTACAAACAATTACTCTCAATATTAACTCCGCTCTAATTACTCGTGACTCCTCCCTTTCGTCAATTCTATAAATCTATTTCAGAATAAGACAAAAACATTTATCATGAAATTAAAACCCTCAGGGTTTCCTGAGTCTGCGAGGAGTGATTGGTCGTACCAAAGAACGCATTATTCCAACTCGATCATGTGTAATGTGGTTTGTGACTTCCAAAATCGAAACCCACAAATATGTTCCCTTGTTTCGCTGGTTGTACTTTCCCATATGATGCTTTGTGACCCTGCTCTATCAAATAGTTTACTAATGTGGTGATGTCTGGCACATGAGTTTGTCTTTTTACGCCAATAACAAATTCACATACTGTATCAACACAGAACTCTCAAATGTACACCCTTTAGCGATTGTTTAAATGCAGCGTGATACAAAGATGGACTATTTGTAAACATTATTCATGCTCTCGCCCATATATACTGCCAATTTTAATAGGTTTCCTAATATCCACTGTTTTTTATTCTCGCAAAGATTATCCAAACCCCAAAATCTTCTTTACATTTTGCCCGTTAACCCACTAAATATAATATGTTTATTGCGTAATTTTAGCCAATTATCGAGCTCTATTGCTACTACACTTACTTTTCCAATGACCAATGGCCCCATACACTACGCTTCTGTCTTTTTCCACCACCCCCACAATATCCATTTTTATAACAGTTTTTTTTAATCAATATACTCACATACCCAAGCTGTGTTCGAATACCCATACTAATATACTGTACACTACATACTAAATGATTAAATACTTCACACTATATACTATTAGTTCTATTTTAGTATACTGTAAATAAACGGTAACTTTTAAGTTGAGTGTTGCTATGCAGCCTCTTGCTAGCCTGTTACCATAACAAATTACTAGTTTAGACATTTTAAGACTTCGGGTGTTTGGAAATTCAGACTTTTCAGAGCGCACACTGCCTGCTCTGACCGAGGAGCAGGATTGATCCTTGAGTGCTGACCTCACAACGGCAGTTGCTTTTTCCCAAGCTAACTGGCTAAATTTGGCTAGCTTGCTAGCTACTTCCAGACACAAATAAGAGAACACCTCACTCTGACCATTTTACTCAGCCAAGAAGAGTTGGTTAGGCTTTTTTCATGTTATCCAAAGCGTTGGTCACTAACTGTGCTGCTGAGAACAATTTAATTACATTCTTTTCCCTGATGTTTACTGATACCAGCAATATTCAACCGGTGTTGAGCATTAGTAAATTCAACAGTTATTCTGCGCTCTGGCACATTCAGATGAGAGTGCTCATTGGAAATCTTTAAATGTCAACTGTCTCTACGTCGCGTCAGTCCATCTGTGGGTTGTAAAGGGTTGGTTTCAGTTGAAGGTCCGGTTTTCCAACCTCCCCCCACTGCCCTCTGTTTGCAAGGTTTGTTTCGACATGCTCTGGTGAAATGTCCCTTCTTTCCTCAGTTGTAACAAGCAAAGTTCCTATCCTGTAGTGGTTGTCGCCCAGCCCGTCCGCCAGCACTGGCACCCCCTCCCCTTCCTCCACCCCTTCCTCTTCCCTTCTGTCCATTGTTTGGAGGAGCTCCCTGAGCCTGCCACTGCTGGCCCATCCTTGATAAAAAGTCAGAGTTCATGTGGGCGGTGTACAGAATGGATTTTCACTCCTTATGTGCCGCCTCCTAGGGGTCTGCTGGTCAGTTGTATCAGGTCTTGTTGGGGCTAGAGCTGCGGTGGGGGAGACTGCTGAACTAGCTGCTGTCGGACAACCAGGGCTGGTTCTAGTGCAGTGGATAAAGGGTATAATAGGGGGGGATCATCATCATCCATGTGTCATGACTCTCCTTGCTGTAGGCCTTGGATCAGCTTGGCAAATGGCTGACAGAAGAGAGGTGGGACTTGGAGAGGGGGGATTTGGGCCGGTTTTGACACCTTAACACCCGGTCATAAAGACCCGCAAAAGGGTCTTTCCTGCCCTGTAGTATTGGGAAAGAAATGTGCTTAGTGTAGAGAGAGACTCTTGCCTCCAAAACCTTTTTCTCCAAAAACATGAACATGGGAACAATATTTATAAGATGTGTTAAGAATGGTCCATGGGGATCTAAAGAATAATCCTGTCACATTGCTTTTCATTTTGTGTTGTCATTAAAAACTCTATAACAAAAATTCTGTAACTTAGGAAGGAAACACATTCTAGCTGTAAAGTTTCCATCCAATAGGATGTTAATACAATATGAAGAATAATGAAACTCTTTTTGAAAAGATAGAATTGTGATTTTACTCTTCTAATGAGATAATGGTTTTTCATGTTCATGTCCGTTTCATGACCAGAGTTCTTAAAAGGACTCACTAAGAATTAACATACTAGACCAGAAAGCATGAAGCGGTGGCTACATGTTGAAATGGATAGAATCTCTGAAACTACCAACACGAAGTGAGAAGATAATCTACACTACGAGACCAGTCTGCAGCTGTGCATGTAAAAGTGGTCCTAGAACTTTGACTAAAGACATGAGGTGGAAAGGAGAATCCCATCTCAGTGCATCTGAAGTATCTATTTAAACAAACACTTAGCTATTGGAGAAGCTCTACAACTAAGAAGGACATTGTGACCTCTGGTGGACAACCAGAGCCTTACATCGAGCCACTCCCTATAGACGGATCAATTGGTTTCAACAGAGAGATGACAGAGAAAGACATCTAAATATATACATTGCATTTCTTATCTGAATGAGTGGTGGTTCATGTGCAAAGTATTACTATTCTTTTGAGCGTAGGTTCCAAATGTGTCCAAGTGGTGCCTCTCTTTGTCTCTCCCTCTCTTTACCTACCCCTCCCTCTCCATGTGTAACAAGCCGTCATATCTTGTCAGTCCACTAGGGACTTTTATCTTGTGTAAGTGTGTTTTCTGTGTTATTATTTAGTTAGTTAGTAAATAAATAATTAAATACATTTCTTTAGTACTGAATAATCAGGAAGGCTGGGATTCTTCCGGATCCAATGATTATGCAACTTTCAGAATCAAATCAAATTCAAGTAAAGGTATTGGAGTGGCCATCACAAAGCCCTGACCTCAATAGAAAATGTGTAGGCAGAACTGAAAATTGCCTTTAAATTGTTTAACTTGGGTCAAGCATTTTGGGTAGCCTTCCACAAGCTTCCCACAATAAGTTGGGTGAATTTTGGCCCATTTCTGCTGACAGAGCTGGTTTAACTGAGTCAGGGTTGTAGGCCTTCTTGCTCGCACACGCTTTTTCAGTTCTGCCCACAAATGTTCTATGGGATTGAGGTCAAGGCTTTGTGATGGCCACTCCAATACCTTGACTTTGTTGTCCTTAAGCCATTTTGCCTCAACTTTGCCACAACTTTGGATGTATGCTCGCTCGGGTTCATTGTCCATTTGGAAGACACATTTGCGACCAAGCTTTAACTGATGTCTTGAGATGTTGCTTCAATATATCCACATAATTTTCATTCCTCATGAAGCCATCTATTTTGTGAAGTGCACTATTCCCTCCTGCAGCAAAGCACCCCCACAACATGATGCTGCCACCCCCGTGCTTCACGGTTGGGATGGTGTTCTTCGGCTTGCAAGCCTCCCCCTTTTTCCTTCAAACATAATGATGGTCATTATGGCCAAACAGATCTATTTTTGTTTCATGAGACCAGAGGACATTTCTCCAAAAAGTACAATCTTTGTCCCCATGTGCAGTTGCAAACTGTAGTCTGGCTTTTTATGGCGGATTTGGAGCAGTGGCTTCTTCCTTGCTGAGCGGCCTTTCAGGTTATGTCGATATAGGACTCGTTTTACTGTGGATCTTGATACTTTTGATCCTGTTTCCTCCACGAGGTCCTTTGCTGTTGTTCTGGGGTTGATTTGCACTTTTCGCACCAAAGTATGTTCATCTCTAGGAGACAGAACGTGTCTTCCTGAGCGGTATGACGGCTGCGTGGTCGCATGGTGTTTATACTTGCCTACTATTATTTGTACAGATGAACGTGGTACCTTCAGACGTTTGGAAATTGCTCCCAAGGATGAACCAGACTTGTGGAGGTCTACAATTTTTTTCTGAGGTCTTGGCTGATTTCTTTTTATTTTCTTATGACTTCAAGCAAAGAGGCACTGTGTTTGAAGGTAGGCCTTGAAATACATCCACAGGTACACCTCCAATTGACTCAAATGATGTCAATTAGCCTATCAGAAGCTTCTAAAGCCATGACACCCTTTTCTGGAATTTTCAAAGCTGTTTAAAGGCACATTCAATTTAGTGTATGTAAGCTTCTGACCCACTGGAATTGTGATACAGTGGATGATAAGTGAAATAATCTGTCTGTAAACAATTGTTGGAAAAATTACTTGTGTCGTGCACAAAGTAGATGTTCTAACCGACTTGCCAAAACGATAGTTTGTTAACAAAGAATTTGTGGAGTGGTTGAAAAATGAGTTTTAATGACTCCAACCTAAGTGTATGTAAACTTCCGACTTCAATTGTACAATTGCTGTTCAAAAGTTTGGGGTCACTTAGAAATGTCCTTGTTTTTTAAAGAAAAGCACATTTTTTGTCCATTAAAATAACATGAAATTGATCATAAATACAGTGTAGACTTGTTAATGTTGTAAATGACTATTGTATCTGGAAGCGGCTGATTTTTAATGGAATATCTACATAGCCGTAGAGGCCCATTATCAGCAACCATCACTCCTGTGTTGCAATGCCACGTTGTGTTTGCTAATCCAAGTTTATCATTTTAAAAGGCTAATTGATCAACAGAAAACCATTTTGCAATTATGTTAGCACAGCTGAATACTGTTGTCCTGATTCAAGAAGCAATTAAACAGGCCTTCTTTAGACTAGTTGAGTATCTGGAGCATCAACATTTGTGGGTTTGATTACAGGCTCAAAATGGCCAGAAACAAAGACCTTTCTTCTGAAACTCGTCAGTCTATTCTTGTTCTGAGAAATGAAGGCCATTCCATGTGAGATATTGACAAAAACTGAAGATCTGGTACAACGCTGTGTACTACTCCCTTCACAGAACAGCGTAAACTGGCTCTAACCAGAGTAGAAAGAGGAGTGGGAGGCCCCGGTGCACAACTGAGCAAGAGGACAAGTACATTAGAGTGTCTAGTTTGAGAAACAGACACCTCACTAGTCCTCAACTGGCAGCTTCATTAAATTGTACCCGCAAAACTCCAGTCTCAAAGTCAACATTCTTTTGCCTCAATGTCTGTGTTATTTTGCCCATCTTAATCTTTTCTTTTTATTGGTGAGTCTGAGACATGTATTTTTCTTTGTAACTGCCTAGACGGCCAGATCCCAGAGTCGCGTCTTCACTGTTGACGTTGAGACTGGTGTTTTGCGGGTACTATTTAAAGATCTATATATATATTTTTATAAAAGGCATTTAGCTTGTCTGTGTAGATTAAGATAGCTGCCGTTGCCACCATTGTCTGTTCTTTCCTGCAAGTTTCCATACAGAGGGATGTCACATACTGCAGTCGCACCCGGCTCTTATCTGTACGCCCAGACTTATAACTAAGTCACACAAGACAACAAGCCTGCGTCAGGGGATTCTCTAAGTAAAAACAGGATAGTATGTCTAATTTTGTAATTTTCCACATCAGTACCCATGGATGCCAAGGTAAGCCAGGATTCCCCCCAAAATGTACCAACAAAAAATGACAAAACATACAAAATTTTTGTATCTTTCGTATCTCTGTGTTTCATTATTTTCAGAGCGAGTGAAACAGCGCAAACTCTTTTTATCAGTATGTGTAGCCCATATATCTGATGCTGTCTGGTCAAGAAGAGTATGACATTGTTGCCACCCGTAGCATTGAGTGCAAGGGAAGCCAGCGAGCATTTGGCCACACTTGATTAAAAAGAATCATACAAAAATTGATGATCAGCATTGAGCTAAACTGAGTGAGCTCAACTGTGAATGGTCCTGGTGCATCAAAAGTGTCTAAGGAAGCCAGTTTATATTTTACTTCACATCAAAAGCAGAACAACATTTACAGAAAAAAAATGTAATTGTTGCATCTCATTGTGTCGTTGTCCTCTAGTGGCTAGTTAGCTAGCTAAAATCATCCTTTTCCTAAATTAGCCATGGATGGAGATAGGGATTTGGACATGTGGTTTTACTTAATTCTCCATACTAGGCAATGATTATATGGTCGATTCTGAGCCAACCATAAATTCAGACATTGTGCCCTGGCCTGAGAGGATGGAAGTTCAATTTGTAGCTAGATGTAGAAGGCTAATATTAACTAACTGACCTTGCGCATCTTTGCCCATGAAAGGAAGTTAGGCTAGCGAGCAAGCATTTTAGTCAAGTAGCCTATAACAACAAAAACGAAAAGCGTGTCCTGTATGACAGCCATAGACCGTTTCATCAACATGAAAGAAAGGAGGATGTCATTAGCGTTTCTTTACAAGTGGGTGTTTTTCTACTTTCACGGACGCACACACATACAAACAAACAAAGAAATCAGTACCAATACCAGCCTTCCCCTATGTATCTTAAATTGTTTTTGATATATTTTAGTTGTCACTGTATTAAACTAAGCATATGTGATTTGATGAAGTTGAAATGGTGCTGGAATAGTGGAGGCATCTCCTGTTTTCTTTTCAACTTGCAGTAACTCTCCAGTTCTTATTATACCTCAGTGGTTGTAGTCCTAAAAAAACGGAAATGAGTTACATCTGGTTCGTTCTGCCATGGCCAGTGCCATATGGGATCCTTGGGATGTCCCCACCCTAAACCTTAACCTTAACCCCTACCTAACCTTTCCTAATCCTAACCTTAACCATTTTACATTAGAACTTCCATGTGGTATGGATGTCCCAAGGATCCCAGATAGCACAGACCGTTCAGACATTCCTATGGTTGAAATGAATTGGGAAAGAATGGGGTTTTGGGTAAACGCTGAAAATAATGTCCAAGGTTAACACAGGCTTTGGAGATCTTATACGTTTTATTCTATGTGATAATATCAGTCAATTAACATGACACTTTTTAATTATTATTGTGAAGCATTTGTGTGCTTTGTGCTTGTTTTGTTTCATAAATCCTTCAACATTCACAAAAAGTGACATTAGCTGATGGAGATTATCCAGTGTTGGGGAGTACTGAATTACATGTAGGGTGAATTCAGAAAAAAGTGGGAGATCATATAAACTGGGACAGCTTAATCCTGGCATGTTTTTTTTCTTGGTCTAACAAGTGAAAATCAAAATTATTGTTACAAACCACATTATCAAAATCACATCGCTTCCTTGGTGTGACATCATCGAGGTGTGCAAAGCAAGATTCAAACAGAAAGATCACCCAACGAAGCACATGGTAAGATTAGTGACAGTTTTTTTTTCTGTTTTGATATTGTTATAAAACTGTCATAAATAATACACTGTGCCAAATTGTGATGTACGTAAACGTACATAATATGTACTGGTGCATTCAAATAAATAAAAAAGTTGACAATATTATGTCGCAATTATGTAATTCAGTATTTGTTGTTGTCCCGCTTTACCAACCATAGCTAGCTAAACTAGGACAGCATGGAGTAGCTAAAGTGGGACAGTCTTATAGGCTTTTCCAATAGAGGAACGAGATCCAGTTTATATTAGCAATCCCCTGTACTTAGGTTAGTCAGGGCTTAGACCAAGATGTACTCTTAAGGAGCCTACCATTACTCCTTAAGGTCCAGGATCTTATGTTAGGTAGGCTGGCTCTGACAGCCAAAATAACCAAATACTCCATCCCCTTTGCTGCTACAACAGCCTCAACTCTTCTGAGAAGGCTTTCCACTCGATGTTGGAACATTGCTGCGGGGACTTGCTTCCATTCAGCCACGAGCATTAGTGAGATCAGGCACTTATGTTGGGCGATTAGGCCTGGCTCGATGGGGTTCTTCCACACCGATCTCGACCAACCGTTTTGTATGGACTTCACTTTGTGCACAAGGGCATTTCCATGCTGAAACAGGAAAGGGCCTTCCCCAAACTTTTGCCCCAAAGTTGGAAACACAGAACTGACTAGAATGTCACTGTTTTTGTCATCTTCCATTGTTATTGGGGTGGCAGGCAACCTAGTGGTTAGAGCATTGGGCCAGTAACCGAAATGTTGGTGGCTTGAATCACCAAGCTGCCAAGGTCAAAATCTGTCATTCTGCCCCTGAACAAGGCAGTTAATCCACTGTTCCTAGGCCATCACTGTAAATAAGAATGTGTTCTTAACTGACTTGCCTAGTTAAGTAAAGACAAAATAAAATAATTGTATGCTGTAGCGTTAAGATTTCCCTTCACAGAACTAAGGGGTCTAGCCCGAAGCAAGAAAAACAGCCCCAAACCATTATTCCTCAATTACCAAACATTACAATTGGCACTACGCATTCGTGCAGGTAGCTTTCTCCTGGCATCCGCCAAACCCAGATTTGTCTGTCGGACTGCCAGATGGTGAAGAGTGATTCATCACTCCAGAGAACGCGTTTACACTGCTCCGGAGTCCAATGGTAGCGAGCTTTACACCACTCCAGCTGACAGTTGGCATTGAGCATGGTGATCTTAGGTTTGTGTGCAGCTGCTCGGCCATGGAAACCCATTTCACGAAGCTCTCGGCGTACAGTTATTGTGCTGACATTGCTTCCAGAGGCAGTTTTGAACTCGGTAGTGAGTGTTGCAACCGAGACGTTTCCACTTCACAATAACAGCACTTACAGTTGACCGGGACAGCTCTAACAGGGCAGAAATTTGATTGACTGACTTGTTGCAAAGGTGGCATCCTATTGCCAATGTTTGTCGATGGAGATTGCATGGTTGTGTGCTCGATTTTATACACCTGTTAGCAACGGGTGTGGCTGAAATCGCCAAATCCACTAACTTTAAGGGGTGTCCACATACTTTTGTAAATATAATGTATCATGTGTATCAATATGTTGGAATGATGTCGAAAGAGGTTACAGAAGACGGAAATGCATAGTGTCTCATTTATTCTGAATTCACCCAGTTAAACTAGTAATTAAACTTCATGTTGCAGTAGCTTGGTGGTAGTGTTTTCAGTATTTCATTTGTTTTTTGCCATGTGCTAATTCCTGGAACTACACACTACTTTCTTGCAAAAGGAAAAGGAAATGTGGTTGTAGGGGAGGATTTCATTTATTTTTCAGCATCAGACCTGCCTAGTTCTCACTTGAAACAGTTTTGGGGATACAATGCCTTCAGAAAGGATTGGAAAAAGTCAACTAAATGTTGTTCAAATGGATTTAATTGTATTTTTTGTCAAAGATCCACACAAGAGACAAAATGAGAAGAAGAAGAAAAAATCCAGAAAATCACCTTGTAGGATTTTTAATGAATTTATTTGCAAATTATGGTGGAAAATAAGTATTTGGTCAATAACAAAAGTTTATCTCAATACTTTGTTATATACCCCTTGTTGGCAATGACAGAGGTCAAACGTTTGCATCACTGCCTGGTATGGCAACTGCTCGGTCTCCGACTGCAAGGCAATTACAGAGGGCAGTGGGTACGGCCCAGTACATAACTAGGGCTAAGCTGCCTGCAATCCAGGACCTATGTACCAGGTGGTGTCCGAGGAAGGCCCTAACAATTGTCAAAGACCCCAGACACCCCAGTCATAGACTGTTGTCTCTGCTAACGCATGGCAAGCGGTAACAGATCGCCAAGTCTAGGACCAAAAGGCTTCTCAGCAGCTTTTACCCCCAAGCCATAAGACTTATTCAAATGGCAATCCAGACTATTTGCATTGTGTCCCGCAATTTCGACGTGGTCTGCATCTGGATCTTACCATCCTACCTGATAGTACAAACTGGCCATGACTGACCCAGCAGACCCAGGCCAGCTACACAATGCCATCTCCTCCCAAGGAGCCTCCATTGGTGGTCCAAACACTCCATTGGTGGTCGAAACGGGAGTGTCCAAACGTTGGTGGAGCGCCTTGACCGGGCGTTAGACATGCTGCAGGAGCAATTCCGCGGGTTGGCTTGGGGGAAGCCTGCCACGGTGGTAACCCCACTGCCCCTCAGTAACTTGGCGGTTAGCAGCGCCGCCCCACCAGCCACTCCTCCTTTCCGGGAGCCCCGGTTACCTCCTCCGAAGCACTTTAATGAAGAGCCTTGCACCTGTCGGGCGTTTTTAGCTCAATGTGCCCTCATTTTCGAGCTTCAGCCCTCCTCCTTCCCCTCAGATCGCTCCAGGATAGCCTACCTTATCACGCTGATGTCTGGAAGGGCTCTCGCCTGGGCTACCGCCATATGGGAACAGCAGCCAACCATATGCTTGGGTTTGTGGGAGAGGTGGGGAAGGTTTTTGATGCCCTGCTCTCCGTGAGAGAAGCTGCCCGGAAGCTAATCCAGCTCCGGCAGGACGCCTCTCACAGTGGACGACTATGGAGTGGATTTCCGCACGTTGGCAGCGGAGAGTGCGTGAAACCCTGAAGCAGTGTTCGACATGTTCCTGCACGGCGTCTCGAAGGAGGTTAAGGACGAGCTTGCGGCTCGGGAGTTGCCCATGGATCTTTACTCCCTCATCGCTTTTACCAACCGCATCGATGGGCGATTGTGGGAACGGCGGATGGAGAGGGAACTCGACGTTACTCGCACGTCCAGGGATCCCACCTCGCCTCCGAGCCTTCCCGGAAGTTCCCGACGGTCCCATGGCCGAGAGCACCCGAGGTTTCCTGATCTTCCTCGAGAGAGACACCGAAGAGGGCCGAGGCACTGTTTCCCGAGCCCATGCAACTAGGCAGAGCTGGGCTGTCGCCAGCAGAACGGCAACACAGGATCAGCACAAGGAGCTGTCTGTATTGCGGTACTCTGGTGGGCCATATGGAGAACATTTCTGCTTCCCTTAATCGCACCCATTTTCATATCATTTTGCTGTGGGGGAACCAGTCCAAATCTCTCCGGGTCCTCATTGACTATGGGGCCGATGAGAGCTTTTTGGATGCCACACTGACTTCCGAGCTGAACATCCCCACTCAGCCCGTCTCCATTTCCATGGATGTTAGAGCGCTGGACGGGTCACCCGTAACACCACTTCATCAACCTACATGTGTCAGGGAATCACAACGAGACCATTCAGTTCCTGCTCATCAAGTCCCCCCAGATTCCCATGGTGTTGCGATTTGCTTGGCTCCAGCGACATAATCCACTCATAAACTGGTCTACAGGGGCTATCATGGGCTGGAGTCCATTCTGCCACGGCCCCTGGGACATCTGTACTCGCAGTCAGGACCAGAGACCAAGGCTATGGAGAACTACGTTGGGGACTCCCTAGCTACAAGATTTATCCGTCCCTCCTCTTCTACCGCTGGCGCAGGGTTCTTCTTCATGGAGGAGAAGGACAAGACCCTGCGCCCGTGCATTGACTACTGTGGATTCAATGACATCACTGTGAAGAACCGTTATCCGCTACCACTCATTTCCTCGGCCATCGAGTCGCTCCAGGGGGCCACGATCTTCTCCAAGCTGGATCTATGAAACGCCTACCACCTGGTGTGGATATGAGGGTGATGAGTGGAAGACCCCCTTCAACATGGCCAGCAGTCACTATGAATATCTGTTCATGCCTTTTGGCCTCACCAACGCGCCTGCCTTGTGGCTCTGGTGATTGACGTTCTCCCCGACATGCTGAACCAGTTTGTTTTTGTCTACCATGATGACATCCTCGTCTTCTCCCGCTCCCCCCAAAAACATGTGCTCCATGTCCGGCAGGTTCTTCAGCGCCTTCTGGAGAACCAGTTGTTCGTTAAGGCGGAAAAGTGCGAGGTCCATCGCTCCACCATTTCCTTTCCGGGGCTACATCATCTCTGCTGGGAGTGTCCAGATGGATCCCGAGAAGGTGAAAGTGGTGGTGGATTGGCCTCAGACTACGTCCAGGGTGCAGCTGCAATGCTTCCTGGGGTTCGCCAACTTTTATCGTCGCTTTATCCTGGGTTACAGCACCCTGGCCTCCCCCCTGTCTATCCTCACCTCAACCCAAGTTCTGTTCACGTGGTCCATGGCCGCTGACTGGGTGTTCTGGGACCTTAAACATCACTTCACCACGGCTCCAATCCTGGTTCATCCGGACCCATCTCATCAGTTTGTGGTGGAGACCGATGCTTCGGATGTCGGAGTGGGGGCTATCCTGTCCCAGCGTTCTGCCCTGGACCTTAAGCTGCATACCTGTGCCTTCTTCTCTCACTACCTCAAAGCCACGGAGAGAAATTATGATATGATGAATCGGGAGCATCTCAAAGTGAAGATGGCATTGGAGGCACTGGCTCGAAGGGGCGAAACATCCGTTCATTGTGTGGACCGACCACAAAAGCCTGGAGAATCTCTGCACTGCCAAGCGCCTCAACTCCAGGCAGGCTAGATTGGCCCTGCTATTTACCCGGTTCATATTTTCTCTCTCCTACCGGCCGGGGTCAAGAACGTCAAGCCGGATGCCATGTCTCGCCGCTATAACGCCGCGGCTACCACCCTGGAGCCCGAGACCATCCTTCCCACCTCGTGCCTGGCGACGGCACTCAGCTGGAGTATCAGGAAACAGGTCCGGGAGGTGCAGCGGTCCCAGCCGAACACTGGGGGGGGGGGGGGTGTTAGTGCCTGACGCTGTCTGATCCGTGGTCCTGGAGTGGGCCCATTCCTCCAGGCTTGCCTGCCACCCGGGCTCCCGGCAGACCCTGGCCTTCGTACGACAACACTTTTGGTGGCTTACCAAGGTTCCGGACGTCGCCGCCTTTGTCACCGCCTGCACAGTCTGTGCACAGTCTGTGCCTGTAACTTAGGCCCAGAAGCCAGGATATGCATATAATTGGTACCATTGGATAGAAAATACTCCGTTTCTAGAAATGTTTAAATAATGTATGAGACTATAACACAAATGATATGGTAGGAGAAAATCCAAAGAAATGAAAGCTATGGGTCCTTTGCAATTCCAGCTCCCAGATAGCAATTCCTATGGCTTCCACTAGATGTCAACAGTCTTTGTTCAAGGTTTCAGGCTTGTTTCTTCCAAAACGAGGAAGAATTTTGAGTTTTGGTACAGGAAGTCACAGTTGGAAATCAGTCTGTGGTTTGCGACGAAGAGGATGCGCACTTGCTAATTTTACTTTTCTATTTAACATACTTCTTTCCGTATGAAATATTATAGTTTAATTACATTTTAGGGTACCTGAGGATTACATAGAAACTTATTTTGACTTGTTTTAACAAAATTTTGCGGTATCTTTTTGGAAAGAGTGGAATACGGAAATCGATGGCGCCAACTAAACAGACTTCCTCCCAGGGCACATCGGCTCAGTGCTAACCGTATAAATCGGGTTTGTAGGCACATGATTACTGCATACAATATCTGTAAGATCAGCTGAGGCATTTAGAGCAGTTAGAGGGACACAAATTATGTTACTTATATTGTGTCTACTGACACTCCTGGTGAAATGTACATTTGCAGAAGCATTATGACTATGCTGCGTCATAATGGTAGAGATTAGCTTGGCTTGGGTCATTGATAAGTCATTGTCTCAACGCAGCCTTTTAATGCTGTTAAAGGATCTTGGAACCCAAATGATTTGGGTGGATCCCATCCTCCTTTTAAAACGTTTTTTGTTTCCAAAATGTATTGAAATTATTAACAAAAGTTACACCCATTGAGCTGCAAAATTCACGTAGCCAATTGTGAAGAGAAAGAATCCTGCTAAAGTGTTCAATGCCACGATTCAGAGTGGGCACAGGGCCAGATATGATGGGTCTTTTGTTAGTGTTTAGCAGAGAATCTATCAGCTCTTTAAAATCCAGTTTCAACTGTTCAGAGCTACCCTTCATAATGTCATTAAAACCCATATGAAAAACCACACTACGATAAAATTGTTTTCATGTCCTGTCGTAGTACATTCGAAGGCAGCTTAGGAATGTAATTTACTCTCTCTCCTGGATATGACATTGTTTCTGCACCAGGAATGGTCACATTTTCTTACCATGGAGTTGCCCAAAATCATGGCTGGCGAGAAGGACGAGGAAATCCGTCCACTCCCACGCTTCACAGGATTCAGGCCTCCGACAGATGGAAAAGCCCCGCTCAATCCAGAGCAGGGATGGAAGGTTTCTGACGTCGACTTCAAAATCGTAGTAGTAGGCACTGCGGCCGCAGACACAGGCACCCCCAGCAACGAAGGCGCAGGAAGATCAGGCTCCAGGACAGCGAAACTATTCATTGTTTGTATCCCCGCCGGGGCTCTCGTTGGGAGTGTAGACTGCTTTGCGGGAAGTTGCTTCCCCTTGTAACATGTGACCATCGTTGATTGCCTTTTCCTCATGGTGTGCTCCTTCGACTCCGCTATCAGATGGGGTTAGCTCCAGGCAACACCGGCCAGTTGGTGTTGTGGTTTCTTTGCGGCAATTCGACCATGAAGGCCTGATTCACGCTGTCTCTTCTGAACAGTTGATGTTGAGATGTGTCTGTTACTTGAACTCTGTGAAGCATTTATTTGGGCTGCAAGCTTCGGTGCAGTTAACTTTAATGAACGTATCCTCTTCAGCAGAGGTAACTCTGGATCTTCATTTCCTGTGGCGGTCCTCATGAGATCCAGTTTCATCATAGCGCTTGATGGTTTTTGTGACTTCGCTTGAAGAAACGTTCAAAGTTCTTGAAATGTTCTGTGTTGACTGACCTTCATGTCTTAACCTCTTAGTCCGCCCCATCCCGCATGCGGTATCGTTACTACAGCCTCAAGCTCATTAGCATAACGCAACGTTAGCGATTTTTAAAAATCGCAAATGAAACAAAATAAATATGCCTGTTCTCAAGCTTATCCTTTTCTTAACAATCCTGTCGTCTCAGATTTTCAAAATATGCTTTAGAACCAGAGAAAATCACTAATTTGTGTAAGAGTGGTGATAGCTAGCTTAGCATTAGCATTAGCATTTAGCACGCAACATATTCACAAAAACCAGCCAAGGAATCAAATAAAATAATTTACCTTTGAAGAACTTCAGATGTTTCAATGAGGAGACTCTCAGTTACATAGCAGATGTCCAGTTTTTCCTGAAAGATTCTTGTGTAGGACACATCGTTCCCTTTTGTTACTATGCATATGGCTACCGAAACTAACCGAAAATTCAGTCACCTACATGTCGAACTTTTTTCCGAATTAACTCCATAATATCGACTGAAACATGGAAAACGTTTGAATCAATCCTGAAGGTGGTTTGTCATATTTCTCTCCATTGAAAGCACCGTCCTTGTAGCCTGGTTTGTTCTGAGATTTGAATGGAAAAATACCGGGACCTGACTTTTGCGCACCAATTGCCACGCAGACACCTAGCGGGACACCTGGTAAATGTAGTCTCTTATGGTCAATCTTCCAATGATATGCCTACAAATACGTCACAATGCTGCAGAGACCTTGGGGAAACAAGAGAAAGAGTCCGTTCATTCCTGTCGCATTCACAGCCATATAAGGCGATCATGGAAAACGTAGCCTCAGAAATCCTGTGCATTTCCTGGTCGGTCATACATCTTGGTTTTGCCCGAAACATTTGTTCTAAGGGACTCACAGTGAAAATCTTTGCATTTCTGGAAACGTAAGACTGTCTTCTTTCCAAAGCTATCAATTCCAAGCATATTCGAGCATCTTTTTATCCAAAAATGAAATACTGCCCCTATAGGACTAACAGGTTAAAGTAATGATAGACTGTTGTTTCTCTTTGCTTATTTGAGCTGTTCTTGCCGTAATACTGACTTGGTCTTTTTCCAAATAGGGCTATCTTAACCTATGACCCTACTTTGTCACAACACAGCTCAAGGCACACCTGTTAATTGAAATGCATTCCAGGTGACTACTTCATGAAGCTGGTTGAGAGAATGCCAAGTGTGTGCAAAGCTGTCAACAATGCAAAGGGTGGCTACTTAGAAGAATCTTAAATAAAAAATATATGGATTTGTTTAACACTTTTTTGGTTCCTACATGATTCCATGTGTTATTTCATAGTTTTGATGTCTTCGCTATTATTCTACAATGTAGAAAATAGTCCAAATAAAGACAAACCCTTCAATGAGTAGGTGTGTCAAGTTTTGACTGGTACTGTATATTCTTTAACATTTGATATTTAGATATGATAATGTTTCACCAAGTAGTTTGGACGTAGTGAACTACTTTTTTTCAAAGTAACTTTGAAGATGTAGATGTAGTGTAGCTTATCTTCTCCCAGTGTGAAGTAATTGGTAGTTTGGTAATTTATATTTTCAGAGTAGCTTCCCCAACACTGAGATTATATACATTTTTTTCTATGAGATAATCTCTTAAACCTGTGTTTATCACAGACCTTATTTTTGGCGTATATCCAAAAACCCTCCAAAAATGTAGTTAATTTTCCCATAGGCTTTGACCATGGCTGAGTTAGTGACTACAAAAATGCACCATTACTATTCTGCCCTACAAAAGCTAAACGCAGTAACTACACTTTTGGTCAAAATGGAGTGAAGACTGAAATCAGTATCTGTTTTATCTTGTGACAAAGTGTCCTGGTTCAATTATTTGCCCAGCGTCGTCCGGGATTGGCTGGGGTAGGCCGTCATTGTAAAATAAGAATTTATTTTTAACTGCCTTGCCTAGTTAAATAAATAAATACAAATTTAAAAAGTTTTGTTTCAGATAAAATTCAGTTTGAAATTTGCAGTAACTACAAAATTTAAGTAAAAACCCAAGGCAAACAGCAGCAAGTGAAGTTACTGCACCCACTCTGCCATACAAAGCCATAGAGCAGTAACTACACAAACAGTGAAACTGAGAAAAATGTGAGTGAGTTCAAGTTTATTTGCTGTCCAGTCAATATGTTGTAAGTAGATAAATGATAATGCACGGTTTTATTATCTTATTATGAAGTAATTTTTTATGCATATCAACCATGACCACTGATTTAACCTATGACCATACAAAGTCAAACATAAAAACAGTTAGAATGTTTTTTATTTAACTAGACAAGTCAGTTAAGAACAAATTCTTATTTTCAATGACGGCCTAGGAACAGTGGGTTAACTGCCTGTTCAGGGGCAGAACGACAAATTTGTACCTTGTCAGCTCGGGGTTTGAACTTGCAACCTTTTGATTCCTAGCCCAACGCTCTAACCACTAGGCTACCCTGCCGGATAAACATAATAATATTAAGAAGAAGAAGAAGAAGAAGAAGATGAAGAATTGTAAAAGCACTTTTCTTTATACAAGAATAATCTCAAAGTGCATAAAATAAAAAGTTAAAATAGATAAATTATAATGACACAGAGCGAGACCCAGATGCAGACACAGGAGGCAGATGGTTAGAGTCTCTGATATTTATTGAACAAGAAGGGGCAGGCAAGAGACAGGCAAATGTTCATAAACCAGGTCAGTCCAAACGGTACAGGGCGGAAGGCAGGCTCGAGGACAGGGCAGGCTGAATGGTCAGGCAGGCGGGCTTAGTGTCAGGGCAGGCAAGAGGTCAAAACTGAAAGGACTCTGAAAAAAAGAGACTAGGAAAAACAGGATCTCGGAAACACGCTGGTAAGCTTGACAAAACGAACTGGCAACAGACAAACAGAGAACACAGGAATAAATACCCTGGGAATAATGGGGAAGACTGGTGACACCTAGAGGTGGGTTGAGAAAATCACAAAGACAGGTGAAACAGATCAGGGTGTGACAGTACCCCCCTAAAAACAGGAGACAAAGAGCTGTGAGACAAGGGCTTAATCCTGGACACATGAAAAGTAGGGTGTATATGGAGGGTACGGGGTGACAGCAAACGCACAGCAGTGGGACTAAGGACTAGAGATGGGGAAAGGACCAATGAATCCACCCAGAGGGGCAGGTCCCTTGTAGATAGTCACACCCTTTGCCTGAGATGATAGAGGGGAGTTGTGTTCCGGTGGCGGTCCGCTTGTCGACGGTACCTGGAGATGGTCTTGAGAAAAGCCGACCGAGCTCTTTTCCAGGTGCGCCGACTGTGGCTGAAGAGCATTTGGGTTGAGGGTATATTGACTTCTACTTTTTTTTCCTTTTTTTTTTTAAGGGGTGGATCAGCTTAATATTGCTGAAAGATTGTTGCTTCCAATAAATCATTTCCAGTAAATATATATATCCATATACATACACATATGCACACATATACACATATATACATACACATACCTATATAGGTATACATACTTTTTTTAGAATGTACCTTTTTTCCCCCACAAACCCTACCACCGTTCCCCCAATTGGATTAAACTAATAAACAATAACACTTAGGCTTCTACCTTCAGTTTATACATCTTATACACATTTTACAGAAACAATCTATTTTGCAATAGTTATATTTTGTTTGTTTTCAGTCCTTCCTCTATTTCTGATGTCCATCCAGTTTGATTTCCATTTGTAACTGTGCTATTTCACAACATTTCTGAACCTATATACATTTTACAGACCCTGTATGTTTTACATTGGTTATCTTGTTATTAGTCTCACCCTTCAGCTCCATTCAACCCCTCCCATCTATCTCTCAACACCATCCATTTTGGATTTCTATTTGCCATATATTTTTCAACTGTGCTGTGATGCTTCACAAAAGTACGGAACCTTTCTATTCTCATAGCTTCCACAGATTATAAATGAAAAATAAATATTTTTGCTAAAATAATTATATTATTGATGATTGACTATTGCTTTTCAAATCACCCAGTATTGCTATCTGCAGCGTTAGTTCAAGGTAAATGTTGCAATTCTCCAGCCATTCCTGGACCTGTGACCAAAAAAGAGCTACACATGGACAATAGCAAAATAAACGATCTAATGACTCTGTCTCCTCACAGCAAAATCTGCAGAGCTGGGAAGATTGTATCCCCCATATATATATTCTATTGGTTGCAAGAATTTTGTATAGTAATTTGATTGAAACATTTGAAGTTTTGAATCTGGCGTTGTTTTGCGTATCAATTCATAAATCATGTGCCATGGAATGGGTACATCGAAAATCTCTTCCCAACTATTTTCATTATATGGCACAGCTGTCAGTTTTTTGGTCCTTAAATGAAAATGGTACATGTTTTTACTTATCACACTATTCTTTAACCATTTATGTTCTTTATTACAGGGCCGACATAGAAGTTCCTTACTTTTTTCCCCTTCTACTTGTCCCTTCCATTTTTGGGGTAATGTTGCAATTAGTTGGTTGTAATTTTGGGTAGAGCGGACATTTACATACAGTATGTCTGTGTTAGCTGCATGTGTGACAACTTCACCAGTCCTATTTATGATATCATTCACTAATACCTTTTTTAAATATTTCTTCAAAAAATATGTTTTTGTTAATCAATTAGTATATTTGAGTTTAACCACAATATTTGTTGAATTCATATTCATTATATATATAAGCCCTTTTAATCTTGTCTGGCTTGCCATTCCAAATCAAATGGAATATTTTTTGTTCATATAATGTAAAAAGCAGGTCACTAGGTCTAGGCAAAACCATAAGCAAATAGGTAAACTGTGATATGACTAAAGAGTTAATCAGGGTGATTTTTCCACAAATAGGTATTTTCCTTTCCATGGTAGCAAGATCGTATCTATTTTTGTTAACTTTCTATAAAAATGTATTGGAGTGAGATCATTTCTTTCTTTTGGGATTTGTATACCAGTTATGTCCACATCTCCGTCAGACCATTTAATTGGCAAACTACACGATAATGTAAAATTTGCATTTTTTTTTGTGATCCAAAACAATTATCATAATTTGGTTTTAATCCAGAGGATAGCAAAATTATCTAGATACTCTATGAGGCTGTGAAAGAGATTCTAATTGTGGTTATAAAAGAAAACATGAATCATCAGTATACAATGACACCTTAGTTTTTAAACCACGGATTTCTAATCCCGTAATATTATTGTTTGATCTAATTTTAACAGCTAACATTTCGATGGCAATAGTAAATAGATATGCCAATAGTGGACAACCTTGTTTTACTCCTCTAGATAGTTTAAAGCTTTCTGAGATGTACTATTTTACACCAAGGGTTACTATGCATAACTTTAACCCTTTTTATAAGATATTCCCCAAAATTGAAATATTCTAGGCATTTATATATAAACTCCAGTCGTATTTCATCAAAAGCCTTTTAAAAATCAGCTATGAAAACCAGGCCTGGTGTCCCCGATATTTCATAGTATTCTGTTGTTTCCAGTATTTGTCTTATATTATCTCCAATGTATTGTCCATGTAAAAACAAAACTGTCTGATTAGGATGAATAATATCTGTCAATACTTTTTTTAAATTCTATGAGCCAAGCATAGTGCAAGGATTTTTGCATCATAACACTGAAGTTTAAGAGGTCTCCAATTTTTTAACGGACTGGATCTTTACATAGCCTAGTGGTTAGAGTGTTGGACTAGTAACCGGAAGGCTGCAAGTTCAAATCCCCGAGCTGACAAGGTACAAATTTGTCGTTCTGCCCCTGAACAGGCAGTTAACCCACTGTTCCTAGGCCGTCATTGAAAATAAGAATTTGTTCTTAACTGACTTGCCTGGTTAAATAAATAAAATATACTGTACCTCTTGGTTCCTGTTTCAGTAATAATGATATTAGACCTTCTTTATATAGGAGTGGTTAAAAAAAAGTTTTGTATACTTCCACTGGTATGCCATCCAGCCCTGGAGGTTTCCCAGCCCTGGAGGTTTCCCAGCCTTAAAGGCTTTAATTGCATCAAGAAGTTCCTTCTCTGTAATTTGGATTTCACATGAGTCTTTCTGTACAGATGTTAATTTTACATTATTATTATGAAAAAGATCCATAAAATTAGTTTCAGTTAGTCAAGATGGAGGAGACTGAAACAAAGACATATTCTTAAAGTACTTTACTTCCTCTTTCAAAATATCATTTGGTGAATAATGCGTGACTCCATCATTTGTAATAAGTTTCAATTTTTAAAAAATTGGTAGCATTTCTGTATTGAAGATTGAAAAAGAATTTAGTGCATTTTTCCCCATATTCCATCCAGTTCGCTTTATTTTTATAATATATTACACTGGATCTTTCACAGGAATAAGTTCCTCCATTTATTTGTGTTTTCTCCTCTAACTTATTATGTGCCTCTATGTTACAGTTTTTATTGCTATCTAACTGTACTGTTAGTCCTTCAATTTCCTTTGTTAATATGGACTCTTTCGATCTAAATTGCTTTTGTTTTATAGATGAGTACTGAATTGCATAGCCTCTAAAGACACATTTAAAAGTGTCCCATACAATAATGGGATCTGATGTTCCTATGTTATGTCTGAAAAAGTCCGTTATAAATCCTGTCCTAATTCTAAACATTTGATCATCTAGTAGGCTTTGATTAAATTTCCAATATCCTCGCCCATGTGGAAATTCTGTAAGAGTAAATATGCCAATTGTGTGATGATCCGACCGCATTCTGTCCCCTATCAACATTTTTGTAACTTTTGGTTCCAGAGAGAATGACATAAGAAAGTAGTCAAGACGACTAGCTTGACAAAGCCTCCGCCATGTATATCTCACGAGGTCAGGATATTTAAGTCTCCATAAATCCACTCATTCCAATATAGCCATGACATTCATGATTTCCTTAAGTGCCTGAGGGTGATAGTTTGTTGTGTGACTTCTACTTCTTGCTCCGGGAAGAGTGGGGGATGATACCCCATGGAGTACTCGAACGGGGAGAGTCCAATGGCCGAGCAGGGAAGAGTGTTCCTAGCATACTCCACCCACACCAGTTGCTGGCTCCAGTTGGTGGGGTTAGTAGAGATGAGACACCGAAGTGTCATTTCCATGTCTTGATTGGCTCGCTCCGACTGGCCGTTGGATTGGGGATGAAACCCGGAGGACAGGCTGGCCGACGACACGATAAGGGTGCAGAACGCCTTCCAGAATCTGGACGAGAACTGAGGACCCTGATCAGAGACAATGTTGACCGGGAGTCCATGGATTCGGAAGACGGCCCAGCTCATGGTGCAGCACGTCTCCTTGGTGGACGTAACTTGGGGGGAGGGATGAAATGGGCAGCTTTGGAGAACCTGTCCAGCACTGTAAGGATGGTGGTGTTGCCATCTGACGGGGGGAGGCCAAGTGTCAAAATCCAGGGAAATATGGGACCAGGGGCAATGAGGGACAGGGAGTGGCTGAAGGAGGCCAGATGGAGCTTGCCATGGAGTCTTATTTTGACCACACACCGTGCATGCGGCAAGGAAGGCCGAGACATCAGGAGCCATGGTGGGCCACCAGAAGCATTGTCGGAGGAAAGCCAGAGTTTGACGGGCACCAGGGTGACCGGTAAGCCTGGAGGAGTGAGCCCATTCCAGGACCTGAGACAGGCCGAATCAGGGACGAACATCCGGTTAGCCAGGCCCCCCCCCCAGAGTTCTGGCGCTTGGCTGGGTGGAGGTATTATAAATTCTTATGATCAGTCCACACCAAAAATGGATGTTCCGCCGCTTCCAGCCAGTGCCTCCACTCTCCCAGCACCATCTTAACTGCCAGAAGTTCCTGGTTCCCAAAATCATAGTTCCTTTCGGAATTGAGACGATGGGACAAGAAGGCACAGGGATGAAGCTTTTGGTCCTGGACAGACCGTTGGGACAGGACGGCCCCCACTCCCACATCAGAAGCGTTGACCTCAACCACAAACTGACAGGCCGGATGCGGATGGATGAGGATGGGGGCTGTGGTGAACCGCTGCTTAAAGTTCACAAATGCCCTGTCAACAGCTGGGGACCATGTGAACGGTACCTTGGGAAAGGTGAGTGCAGAGAGGGGAGCCGCCAGGGTGCTGTTGCCCCAAATGAAACAGCGTTATAAATTAGCACACCCCAGAAACCGTTGTAGCTGCACCCTGGATGTGGGTTGGGGCCAATCCACCACCGCCCTCACCTTTTCAGGATCTATCTGGACATTCCCTTCAGCGATGACGTGTCCCAGGAAGAAGATAGTTGAGCGGTGAAAATCTCACTTCTCTGCCTTCACAAACAATTGAATCTGATCAGCCTGTCAGGAATGGAGATCACCCACCCTGTATATTTAAATATTATCTATAAAACAAGAAGTGTCCCTTAGAATTATATAAATATCAGTTATGCATCATGTTAGCATGAAATCTACTAGCAATCAACAAAAATATATGTGCGGATCCACCGTGGGCTCTGCCACCTCAACCATACTGTCAATCTATCATCAATTCGTCCACTCCAATTTATAGAGTTTATTTCGTGATCTCGACAAAACAACGCTTGTTATGTTGTGACCATGAGAAAAATAAGTTGTGATCTCGACATAACGAGGGAATTGATTTTGTATTCATATGTCCTCTCTGGACTTCCGAAGATAATGGATAGGCTATCCTTGTGTTACCCTTTGGTCCCTGCCCATCAACTCCTCTCCAGGCTACTGGGCTTTTGCTGGCAGGGACTCAGGGAGGGATTAATAAATTGACAATGAATGAGGAATCATCTAAGTAAATATGACTGTGAGAAAATCAAAGAAATGCATAATGTTTTTTTTAAAAACTTGGTATATTGTTCTTTGTTTATGTTGATTTCATTGAACAATTAAAAAACGCCTTTCGAATTTAACAAGCTATTTTGTCCTGCACTGGTCGCTGTACCATAGAAAGTCGAAGTGTATGCTGGGGCCTGTGTGAGTTTTTTTTTTTTCGGGCGGAGATAATGTTGTTTGCACAAATGGTAGCAAGCAATTTCCATTGATATACGTTTGTATTGCACGTTTATTGTACAACATTACTATTATGTGTCCTCTATCATTGTTCAGTTTCATTGACACTAGGCAGCTATTTAATAATTAAGTTGCGTCATCCTTCGTAGTAGCAAATGTGTCATCTAGCTAACGTTAGCCAGCTAGCTTCCCAACCGCAGAGTTAAACCTTTGAAATTAATGTTTTTATACTAACGTTGGCTAAACCTGCCATTACTGGGGGTCATTTCGGAAGGTAGTATTATGTATGAACCATGAACTTTGCTCGTACAAGACATATGCCCAACTGATTTCGACGTTAACAGACTGTAGAGAGACTAGCTAACATTAGCTAGTATCCGCTAGCTAGCTAACAGTGATTGGTTTCCAAGCACCCAAGTCCATCTTGAATAGGCACACAGCTATAACAGAGACAATGGATGAGAGCCCAGAAGCTGCTGTGGACAACGATGACCTTGTTATTATTGTGGAAAACGAGGCAGAGAGCTTGCCAGCTGAAGAGGAGAGGGCGAAACTGCTAGGAGGTAGCCTCGGTCTCATGGACACTTGCCCTGTCTGCAAGTTGAATTTCCATAACAGAGAGCCGAAACTTCTGCCATGCCTCCACTCTTTCTGCAATAAGTGTCTTCCACCTCCTTCAAGGAACTTAGTCAACACTGAACAACGGCGCGACCCGCAACTTCAAGTGGACAGCTCGAAACCACGTGAGATCCGTCAGTTTGTTTATCGGAAAGTTCATTAATGTAGTCTGACTACTAGTCACTGAAGTGCAGGATAATCATTGCAACTTTTCATTAAAACGCAGATTTCTTTTGTAACTTGGCCTTACTGGATTTTCAAAATCGTCTGTCAGATTGGTTGTAATATTAATAGATGCCTTACTCATTTCTGTGTATGTTATTCCACTGGTTCCAGTCAATGTGATCCGCTGCCCAGTGTGTCGACAAGAGTGCTGGGAGGTGGAGGTGCTCGATAACTTCTTTGTGAAGGACTCTGTGGAGGTTCCCAGCAGCACAGTGGAGAAGACCAGTCAGGTGCGTTAATATTGGTTACCAGGAAGGGTCACAAATGGTACGCTCAAATGGGGAGAAAAAAAATTTGGTTGGTGAATCCTTGTCTGGTAAGGTCAGGTAATAAGTGCTTACTGACCGAGACCCAGGACACTTACAGTGCCTTTAGAAAGTATTGATACCCCTTGACTTATTCCACATTTTGTCGTGTTAAAGCTTTAATTCAAAATCGATTTAATATATATTTTCTCACCCATCTTCCCACATTACCCCATAATGACAAAGTAAAAACATTACAATTAAATACAGAACTATCTCATTTACATAAGTATTCACACCCTTGAGTCAATACTTTGTAGAAACAGTGATTACAGTTGTGAGTCTTTCTGAGTATGACTTGAAGAGCTTTCCACACCTGGATTGTGCAACATTCGCCCATTATCCCTTTCAAAATTCTTCAAGCTCCGTCAAATTGGTTGTTGATCATTGCAAGACAACCATTTTCAGGTCTTGCCATAGATTTTCAAGCGGATTTAAGTCAAAACTTGAACTCGCACTCAAGAACATTCACTGTCTTATTGGTATGAAACTCCTGTGTAGATTTGGCCTTGTGTTTGAGGTTGTCCTGCTGAAATGTGAATTCATCTCCCAGTGTCTGTTGGAAAGCAGACGAAAGCAGGTTTTCCTTTAAGATTTTGCCTGTACTTAGCTCAGTTTATTTTTTTGTCCTGGAAAAACTTCCCAGTCCTTAACAATCATACCCATATCATGGTGAAGCCACCACTATGCTTGAAAATATGGAGAATGGTACTCGTAATGTGTTGTTTTGAATTTGCCTCAAATATAACACTTTGAATGCAGGGCAAAATGTTAATTGCTTTGCCACATTTTATGCAGTATTACTTTAGTGCCTTCTTGCAAACAGGATGCATATTTTGGAATATTTTTGTTCTCTACAGGTTTCCTTTTCACTCTGTCAAGTAGGTTCGTTTTGTGGAGTAACTACGATGTTGTTGTTCCATCCTCAGTTTACCCCTTTCACAGCCATTAAACTCTAACTGTTAGTCACTTTCGGCCTCATGGTGAAATCCCTGAGAGGTTTCTTTCCTCTCCGGCAACTGAATTAGGAAAGATGCCTGTATTTTTGTAGTGACGGTGTGTATTGATAGATGATCAAAAGTGTAAATATTAACTTCACCGTGATCAAAGGGATATTCAATGTCTGCTTTTTTATTTTGACCCATCTACTAATAGAGGTGCCCTACTCTGCGAGGCATTGGAAAACCTCCCTGGTCTTTTGTGATTTTTTTCTGTGTTTGAAATTCACTGCCCAACTGCTAGCAGCATACCACCCTGCATACCACTGCTGGCTTGCTTCTGAAGCTAAGCAGGGTTGGTCCTGGTCAGTCCCTGGATAGGAGACCAGATGCTGCTGGAAATGGTGTTGCAGGGCAGTGATTGGGGACACTGCCCTGTGTAGGGTGCTGTCTTCGGATGGGACGTTAAACGGGTGTCCTGACTCTCTGAGGTCATTAAAGATCCCATGGCACTTATTGTAAGAGTAGGGGTGTTAACCCCGGTGTCCTGGCTAAATTCCCAATCTGGCCCTCAAACCATCACGGTCACCTAATAATCCCCAGTTTACGATTGGCTCATTCACCCCCCTCCTCTCCCCTGTAACTATTCCCCAGGTCATTGCTGTAAATGAGAACGTGTTCTCATTCAACTTACCTGGTAAAATAACAGATAAATAAAAAATAAAATAAAAAAACTGACGGATCTTACAGATAATTGTGGGGTACAGAGATGAGGAATTCATTCAAAAATCATGTTAAACGGTGAGTCCATACAACTTATGTTACTTGTTAATCAAATTTTTTCTCCTGAACTTATTTAGGAGAGTGACAACAAATCTCTTATTTAATTAAATTCAGGCTGTAACACAACAAAATGTGGAATAAGTCAAGGAGTGTGAATACTTTCTGAGGGCACTGTATACCATGTGTCACCACTGAAGCATTACCTTGCACGGGACTAAAATCATGGATTCACGTAAAGGCAAGTTCTTTCTCATATGTTCTACCTTCCCTATTTCCAGGTGTGTATGAGTTGTGATGACAACACAGAGGCCACGGGGTTCTGTGTGGAGTGTGTGGAGTTCCTGTGTGTGACATGTATTGAGGCCCACCAGCGAGTCAAGTTCACCAGGGATCATACCATACGGCAGAAGGAAGAGATGTCCCCAGGTAGCCGACTCTATGAAAATGTGGCTTTCTGAATTGTATACTGTAAGAAAATAGAATACCAAGGAAGGTGGTAGGTAGGAGCTGCACAACTAAATCCTATGAAACCGAATCACAAATATGTAGATGGGTAAATGCGTAGTGATTTATTTTCTTCTAGGCTAAATTCTTGTCTTATTCCAGAGGCTGTTGGTGCATCCACACAGAAGCCAGTGTTTTGTGACATCCACAAGCAGGAGCCCCTCAAGCTGTTCTGTGAGACCTGCGACCGTCTCACATGCAGAGACTGTCAGCTGCTCAAGCACAAAGACCACAAGTATGACCACCTTTTACTCACCTTTTATTTATTTTGGAGTGGCGCAGCGGTCTAAGGCACTGCATCACAGTGCTAGCGGCGACTTTTGTCGTGCTTAGCTACCATAAAGGGATACTTTGGGATTTTGACAGTGAGGCTTCCCCAGAGTCAGATGAATTAGTGGATACCATTCTTATGTCTCTGTGTCCAGTATGAAGGAAGTTTGTTTCGCAAGCCAATGCTAACTAGTGTTAGCTCAATGACGAAGTCTATGGGCATAAGTATTTTTGTACCTGTGCTTCATGTGTTGGTATTAATCCTCTTTGTAAAGGCGATTTTCAGGTGAACAAAAAGGAGAGCAGTCGTTGATAATATCAATAAAAAAAAATATCTGGTTTATTACAGGAATTCAGAGAGATCACCTTCAGGGAGGACCTCTAATTATATATTAATCACACAGCACCGAAGGTTCTGTAAACACAGCCCAAGAGGCTTGTAGGAAGTCACATCAGCTGCTATAGAATCTGTGTCACAGAAAAATTACATTATCAGTGTGCCCTAGACTCAGTCAAACTTGAACCATAACATTCAGCACTGGCAGACATTTGATACTGACAGATAAACAGGTCATAGGTCGGAACATAAACTTATACTCATCAAAAATATAAGTGCAACATGTAAAGTGTTGGGTGTTGGTCCCATGTTTCATGAGCTGAAATAAAAGATACCATGAATTTTCCATATGCACAAAAAGCTTATTTCTCTCAAATTTTGTGCACATTTGTTTACATCCCTGTTAGTGAGCATTAGAGATAATCCATCCACCTGACAAGTGTGGTGTATCAAGAAGTTGATTAAACAGCATGATAATTACACAGGTGCACCTTGTGCTGGAGACAATAAAAGGCCACTCTAAAATGTGCAGTTTTATCTCACAACACAATGTTACAGATGTCTCAAGTTTTGAGGGAGCATGCAATTAGCGTGCTGACTGCAGGAATGTCTACCAGAGTTGTTTCCAGAGAATTGAATGTTAATTTCTCTACCATAAGCCGCATAACGTAGAGAATTTGGAATTATGACAAACCTGCCTCACAATTGCAGACCGTGTGTAACCACCAGGACCTCCATATTCGGCTTCCTGAAACGGAGTAGTATTTCTGTCTCTAATAAATCTCGTGGGTGGTTGTCCCTGGTTCCCCAGTGGGTGGGCCTGGCTCCCAAGTGCCCACCCATGGCTGAACCCCCTGCTCAGTCATGTGAAATCCATAGATTAGGGCCTAATCATTTATTTTAATTGACTGATTTCCTTATGAGCTGTAACGCAGTAAAATTGTTATAGCAGATAGTCTATAATTAACAGGCGTAAAATGACTTAAATATGGTACTTAAACATACGTGATTACCTCCTGTTTCCCTTTCCCAGGGGAACGCATCTCCCTGCACATAGTCATGTTTTTTACATATCAATCCATATCACCAGTAAACCAAATACAGGAAAATATTTGCTCAATTTCCCATTACTCTGCATACCTTGTCTCTCCAGTTACCAGTTCCTTGAGGATGCCTACAGAAACCACAGGCAACACCTGGAAAACATGACACATCAGCTACAGGAGAAGAGGAAAGCCATTGAAGAAGTGTCCAATTGCATCAACAATGGGTAACTTACTTATTACATACACTAAACGTGCAAACATGTACATAACATTTTATGTTATGTACATAGACAAGTTCAATAGCATGATTGACTACAGGCAAACTCATCATTTCCTTTTCTACTTCTATCTTTATTCTTTCAGACTCCAGCAAGTCGATGAAAACCGCAAATCTGTCACCAATGAGATAAAGAAATCAATTTGCAACTTGATCATGGAGATCAACAGAAAGGGAAAAATCTTGGTCAATCAACTTGAGGTATGCTTGTTAAATAGGACATGAGCAATCATGTTGTCATTTCACCACCACATTAAATAATGTACACTTCTGCTAACACGGCTCTAATTACCTATGTGAGCATATTTGTAAGTAGCTTTGTGCTAATCATGGTGGTTGTTTCAGACACTGACTAAGGACCATGAGGTCGGACTGAAGAAACAACAAGAAGATGTCAGCCACCTGACCAGACATCTAGATCACGTCATCAACTTCACCAAGTGGGCCACAGCCAGTCACAGTGGCACAGCTCTGCTGTACTGCAAGAGACTGGTAGGAACCATAACTTTAACTGGGGAGTTGGATTTATTTTGGCCTACCTTTTAAACCCATGAGGGAAAATGTTGACCTAAATTGTTCAGACAGCTCTGTGTGGAAATACTCATTTTAAACTGAATTTGTGATGTTCAAAAGCATTTGAGTGATTCAGAAACCTTTTCTTTCAGATTCTTTGCCAAATCCATTACCTAATGAGGGCCAACTGTAACGCATCCATCGTCCCTCAGAGCTCAGTCCGCTTCCAGTGTCGCTCCGGTTTCTGGGCCTCAAATGTCGACCTTGGTAAGAACGCTAAAACTTCAGTTCTGGCCGATACTGTAGGCCGAATCCAAAATAATCCCCATGATTTTAAATGCAGACCTTGTTGAACTAATGTTTGTTCATGTTTCTGTGTATTTCCTAAGGGTCTTTGGCAGTAGAGAGAATCCCTGGTCGTCAGCCCAGTTCCATGCAGCAGGGCTTCCCTCCTGGCCACCCCAGCCAGCCTGGCCCCGGCCCTAGAGGAGAGGGCCCTCCCGGGGCCTTCCCTCCAGGCTCCACAGCCCACCAGCGTGGGAGCACCCTGGCCCAGCTCCAGCTGCAGGTAGAGAAGCTTGCTCAGCACCCCAACAGGGCTGGACAGCCCCCTCCCAATCATTGGTCCTGGTACCAGCAGGGTCTGAAACTCCCGGGGCCAGGTCCAGGGGGCCCACCTCCACAGAGGCCCCACCAGGGGGGTTCTCCATCACAGGGTCCCCCCAACATGGTCCAGATCCAGCAGCCAGGCCGGAGTTACGGACCCCCCGGCCCCCAAACCCATCCCAACCCCAGGAGCCCCACCTCTATGCTGCAAAACGCAGGCTTCCCTCCTCAGGTATGTGTGTGATTCTTTTTTTTTTTTTTTCTAATCACTTTTTGAAGTTGTAGATTTGCTCTTTGCTGTTAACCGACACGGAGTCACTGAGAACATGCTATTTCAGTTATGATAAAATGGAGACAAGCTGATGCAAAACTTGTGAAAAATGCTTGCCTCTGTTGTTTGTGCCATATCTCATTCTAGTCTCTAAGGGATCTCATCCACAACTCCAGCTTCCCTCCCAAACCAATGGATGTACTACAGGGTACCTCCCGCTACTCTCATGCACCTCCTAACACAGGACCCATCAGCACTCAAGCCTCTATACACCAGGTATATGCGGTTTCCTATAAACTGAAGCTAAACCTCATTATTTAATGTATTTACATGTATTTTATGTCTCTGGTTGTGTATTTACCACACACAAACAAACACACGAGAAATAGTGTAACTCTTTGGTTGTTGTTCTCAGCGTAACATGATGGAAGCCGCACAACTGAGGAGGAGTGACCCCAGTGGATCTTCATCATTATCCATGCCCAACCCCAGAGCTAGTTATGCTCCGAGCCTAGCCACTGCCTTCCCAGACAGACATGGTAGGCATCTCACCCTCACACTTCCCTCATTTGTTAAAACAAACTTTAAATATAATTAAATCAGCTATTCATGCCCAATCATACATTTCTCAATTTAACCCATTTCTCTTTCTCCCCTCAGCACAAGGAAGACAGAATTCCCCCATGTCCAAATCTTCCTCCTCTGAAGCCAACATAGGGTAGGTGATCCCCTGTATGTAGCGTGTGGTTGATGTGTTCCTGGTTGTAATATCTGTGGTTCTGTGTTGAAGGTCTGCTTCCTGGAAGCGTACAGAGCCTCATGCTGCGGCTCCCCCCTCAGCTAAGCGGAGGCGAAGGTCGTCCCCCGGACCAATCATCGTCATCAAGGACGAACCAGAGGACGATGACGAAGTCAGCTTTGTAAGTATGACTGCATGTGTGCTTTTGAAATATGTATATGTATATGTATATTCTATTCTATACAATAATATATGAACGATAGAATCTCCCTAGTGTCTCTTCTATCTTCCAGGTGCAGTCTAGTGTTGGAGCCTCAGCCAGCCTGCCAGACAGCAGTACAGGCATCCAGCCCAAGCCCCAGCAGCAGTCTCTCCCAGCACCCATGTTGGAGCCCCAGCTAGAGCCAGAGCCCCAGCCAGAGCCCCAGCTAGAGCCAGAGGCCTGGCCAGGGCCCCAGCTAGAGCCAGAGGGCTGGCCAGAGCCCCAGCTAGAGCCAGAGCCCCAGCTAGAGCCAGAGCCCCAGCTAGAGCCAGAGCCCCAGCTAGAGCCAGAGGCCCGGCTAGAGGCAGAGGCCCGGCCAGAGCCCCAGCAAGAGCCAGAGGCCCGGCCAGAGCCCCAGCTAGAGCCAGAGGCCCGGCCAGAGCCCCAGCTAGAGCCAGAGGCCCGGCCAGAGCCCCAGCTAGAGGCAGAGGCCCAGCCAGAGACCCAGGTAGAGCTAGAGGCTGACCCCCAACCAGACCGAGAAAAGGCCCCAGGTGTCTCTGAAGACGACCCGAATGAAGACTGGTGTGCCGTGTGTCAGAATGGGGGAGAACTGCTCTGCTGTGACAGATGTCCCAAAGTCTTCCATCTGAACTGTCATATACCTTCACTTAGAGAGTCTCCCAGGTAATTAACAACTACATTTCTATGCACCACTCACAGCTGCACAGTCCTGCCTGCTCTGCCTGTTAAATGTAATACAGCTGTCTCTGAAGGGTGATAAGTGTGCAGTACCTTGTAATATAAACTGGGAATTGTTTACCCCCAAAGAGAGACAAGAGGCTGCAATATTGTGAATTCACTAACCCCCCTGTGTGTGTCTGTTTCCAGTGGTGAGTGGTTCTGTTCATTCTGTCGTGACCTGGCCAGTCCTGAGATGGAGTATAACCCAGATAGCCAGGGAGAATCACCAGCCATGAAGGAAGAGCCAGGATCAGAGAGATTCCCTCCAGTTGATAAGAGGAAATGTGAGAGACTGTTGCTCTGCATCTACTGCAACGAGTTCAGTACAGATTTCCAGGAGCCTGCCTCACCGTTGGTAAGACTGCAACTACCCTATAGAACATTTTTGCTCTATGATTTTAATTCAATCAATATGATACGACTTTGTCTATCGAGTCAGAAAATTGTCTTAACTCCCAATCCCCAGACACCACACCATTCATTTTGGATAATTTATAACAGTTCAGTAATGATGCTTCCCCCATCTATGTCCAGTCAATCCCAGAGTATAAGGAGCTGATTGAGACTCCAATGGACCTGTCTATAGTGAAGAGCAGGCTGGAGTCTAAGGAGAGCCCACGTTACTGCAGTGCTGAGGAGTTTGTCAAGGATGTCAGGCTCATATTCAGGAACTGTGCAAAGTATTACCAGGTATGGCAAGACTACACAACACACAATATGAGGCACTTGGGTTCGATTATGGTGCTTGCTTACAACGCTAGGATTCACATTTTGTTTTTGTATTGGACCACAAAACTGAAAATGCCCTGGTTTCCCAGACCCAGGTTAAGCCTATTTAGAATGGACTAAAAGTATGCTCAAAGTCCAGTAGAAGGCTTATTTCAGAAACCAGCCCTAAAATGTGTTAACAAAATTGAGAGACACACCACTTGTTTAATTAGAGATATAAGTAGCATACATTGATGTGCTTGTTTTCCTGTTTTATTCTGTGCTTTCGCTTCTGCTTTGCTTGCTCTTTGAGCTCGGGTAGTCGCAAAGTACTTTGTGACGACAACTGATGTAAAAGGGGCTTTATAAAATACATCTGTTTGATTGACAGGCAGACACTGAGGTGGGAGGTGCAGGACTGAGCCTGGAGGAGTACTTTGAAGAGCAGCTCAAGCTCCTCTACCAAGACAGGAGCTTCGCTGGGGGCAGAGAGGAGGGAATGATACCCCCTGTGGAGGATGAGATGGAAGAAGGGATGGAAGATGACGGGATGGCTCCTAACGAAGGGGATATGCCCCCGGTCGAGGACGATCTAACACCTGTTGAAGAAGGGATGCCTTCTATGGAGAAAGAAGGAACGGAAGAGGCTCCTGTAGGAGGGATGACGGAAGAAGGGATACCTCCTATAGAAGAGAGCATGGAAGAGGAAGGGGAAGAGACTTCTCCAGTGAAAGGAGACTCACCACCTTCTGATGCTACAGAACCAGTAGATCCATCAACAAGGGGTGCATCATCACCCAACCTTCCCAGCAAGGATGCTCCTCAACCCCTCTCCTCAACCCCAGACAACCCTCCCTGCGAGGAGGCCCCCCAACCCCTCTCAGATACCCCAGACAACCCTCCTGACACCAGCCCTGCTGACTCCCAGGACACCAGCCCTGCTGCAGGCTTAGCCATAGAAAATGAGGGGACGACTGAAGAAGTGCGAGACGAAGCAGAAGAGGAATGATTCTTGTTCTTCCACTGTAAATTGGCCAGACAATAAAGCTTTTAGAATTATCTATTGGTTCTGTTGTCTGAAAATACAGGGTGACCTCTTTGCTGCGTCATACAATTTTTGATATGATTTTCAATAATAAATAAAGAAACCGAGAAACCTGGGACGTTTAACAGGGTACAGAGATGGACAATGAATGCACAAATGTTTGTCTTGTTACAAAGCAATGTAGCTACATGTGTGAACTGATAATGCACAGACTGTTCTGTCTGCTGGGATTGAGAAGTTACAATCATGCTATAACTGATGAACTTCCTACAACAACAATCATAACACAAATAATGTCCATTATTATTGATAAGTTGTCTGCCATTTTCCATGTTGGCTTTTGTAAAGATGAATGCCATATAATACTGTATATTTAAAATAATGTGCGTGATATTATTTATCCAACTCTAAAGAAAAATAAGACAGAACTCCATGAAAATCATAGCCCTACATCACGTCTTAACTCAAAGTTTTTGATAAAGGTCAGTCATTTAAACTTTTATGTATAGTTGTGTTATAATTTAGTTCAATTCCAGGCTACTCTTGTACAGACCATTGTTAAGGAGGTATTCTGAAAGGTGGACTCAGCGATATAACAGATGCAAAAGGCAAACAGCATAGTGGGTCAATTTCAGCGACAACTAAGAGCGTGCGGCTCAACTTCTCTGCTGTTTTGATGCCCTGGCTACGGTGAAGTGAACTGTGTATATGAGCAGAGACTGTGTGAGAGCGAAGTCTTGCATCCGCTCATCTCAGTATCTGCTGTGCTGCTGATGGCAATGTCATTTTTCTGAGTCTACCTTTAAGACTGTTCACTAGATTACAGGGATGTAAAATGAAAGTGCAGTGTTCTCGAATGGTGCTGCTTGATTTTTGGCATGTAAAGAGAACCAAACTGTAGCGCTCACTTTTCCTTTTTGCATGTTTTCTTGTTGCCTGGCTACCCAGACTTGGTCTGGCCAAACGCTAAGGCCACGGACGTTATTTCTTCTCCACTATTAGTCTGGATCTGAGTACCCCCCAAAACCCTTCACCGAATGCGAACGCATTCGGGTCCGTCTGATTGGTCCAGAAACCGATGGTTTGGGCCAGAGTCAGAACACACGTGGATAAAGCATCCAGTTAGAAAATGTGTAATTGACATTGATACTCTTGATTGGTTAGAGATGATCCAATCGATGAAGACTTTGTTTTGTACAACGCCCCTCATGCCACCACAAGACTTCAATAGATGCCGTAAACAAATGTGATCTAACAAAGTGCATATTCGTCAAATCCGTCATGATTGATGTATTGTAACAGGCCCACTGGTTACTAAAGTCTGATTTGGATTTATTTGGCTGCATAACATTTAGAAGTAGTCCCTTTTCGGTTTAGAAGTGACTGCTAAACGCTAACTCCTGTTGGTATAGATGGTAGCATACAATAAAACTTGAATTAAACGCTGTCTCAAATATCCACCTGTCCCTTTTAATAGCCAGGCAATGGCACACATTTCAGCAAATAAACGCACCTTTCAAAGAAACGTAGGGTCTAAAGGAATTGTTTACAGAGGTTCCATCAATGACCAAAAACAGCCAACAACTTCCGGAGTACAGACCCCCAAAAATCGCCCGATCGCCTTCTATTGGCGAAATTAAGGACTGACGAAAATGCACAGTCAAGGAGAATAATGATTCTGTCAAAAAGTTAAAAAAAAAAAAAAAAAAAATTAACAGAGGCATACTCAGAGAAAAGAAACTTGACACAATGTGTACATGATAACACAGTGTAGGAAATGAAGAAATGTATTAAAATGCTGGAAGTGAATGCTGGAATTAAACAATTAAATATGCAAATGAGCAAAAGCTGTGTGGATTAAGGAAAATAGATGCCTGGCTCACATTGAAGCCTGTCTCAAGTAGACACCTGTTGTGTTCAGTGATTTAAGCAAATAAACACTGGGCTATTAATTGTGGTAGCTAGCATAGAGAAATCAGTGGTGTTAGTCAAAGTGTTTTTATTTTATTTTTTTATTTCACCTTTATTTAACCAGGTAGGCCAGTTGAGAACAAGTTCTCATTTACAACTGCGACCTGGCCAAGATAAAGCAAAGCAGTGCGACACAAACAACAACACAGAGATATACATGGAATAAACAAACACACAGTCAATAACACAATAGAAGAGGTCTATATACAGTGTGTGCAAATGGCATAAGGAGGTAAAGGCAATAAATAGGCCATGGTAGCGAAGTAATTACAATTGAGCAAATTAACACTGGAGTGATAGATGTGCAGATGATGATGTGCAAGTAGAGATACTGGTGTGCAAAAGATTTAAAAAACAATATGGGGATGAGGTAGGTAGTTGGATAGGCTATTTACAGATGGACTGTGTACAGCTGCAGCGATCGGTAAGCTGCTCAGATGCTTAAAGTTAGTGAGGGAGATATAAGTCTCCAACAGTGATTTTTGCCTTTCGTTCCAGTCATTGGCAGTAGAGAACTGGAAGGAAAGGCAGCCAAAGTAGGTGTTGGCTTTGGTATATATACCTGCTGGAGTGCGTGATACAGGTGGGTGCTGCTATGATGACCAGTGAGCTGAGATAAGGCGGGGCTTTACCTAGCAAAGACTTATATATGACCTGGAGCCAGTGGACTTCGCCTTGGAGTTCCAGACCTTGGCTGCTGGTGCGGGGTGGAATGACAGTGCTCTGATGGACCACTACCGATGCAGCCTCCGGGAGGACGTCCGCAGGGAGCTAGCTTGTCGGGACACCACACTCTCCCTCGACGAGCTTATAGACATGTCGATCCAACTGGACAACCTGCTAGCTGCCCGCGGGCGTTCAGAGGGGGTCCTGTCAATTCCACCTCCCAGCCCTCCCACTCCGATGGATTTGGGAGGAGCTGCATCTAGGGGGACCGGAGGAGGAGGCTCCTCCTGCACCTGCCGGAGAGGACACACTTCGGACCGGTGCTGGAGGAGTCCGTCTGGGAGTCGATATGGCAGGCGGAACACTTCTCGGCCACCCCAGGTGAGTAGGCACCAAACTCACCCAGAGCTCCCTGTTGGTCACATGTTTTTATTTTATTTTTTCCCTGTGTTTTTTCCCTCTCTCCAGCATAAGGCGCTAGTCGATTCAGGTGCAGCTGAGAGTTTTATGGATCGAGGACTCTCCCGTAAGTTGGGTATTCTGTTGGTGCAGATAGACCCACCTTTCCCCGTGCACTCCTTAGATAGCCGACCGTTAGGGTCAGGGCTGGTCAGGGAGGCCACGATTCCGCTGGACATGGTAACGCAGGGGGATCATAGGGAGCGGATCAGTTTCTACCTTATTGATTCACCTGCGTTTCCAGTGGTGTTGGGGATTCCCTGGCTGGCTATTCACAATCCCCTCATTTCCTGGAGACAGGGGGCTCTTCAGGGGTGGTCAGAGGAGTGTTCAGGTAGGTGTATAGGAGTTTCCATCGGTGCCACGTCGGTGGAGAGTCCAGACCAGGTTTCCACTGTGCGCATTCCCCCAGAATATGCCGATTTGGCTATCGCTTTTTGTAAAAAGAAGGCGACCAAATTACCACTTCATCGACGGGGGGATTGCGTGATAAACCTCCAGGAGAACGCTGCACTTCCCAGGAGTCACGTGTACCCATTGTCACAGGAGGAGACGTTGGCTATGACGTTGGCTATGGAGACATATGTCACGGAATCTCTGAGACAGGGGTACATTCGGCCCTCCATGTCACCCGTCTCTCGAGTTTCTTTTTTGTGAAGAAAAGGGAGGGAGGACTGCGTCCGTGCATTGATCATATATGTCTAAATTTGATCACAGTGGGATTTAGTTATCCGCTACCTCTCATCGATACGGTGGTGGAATCATTCCACGGAGCGCGGTTTTTCACAAAACTGGACCTCAGGAGCATGTATAATCTGGTGTGGAAAACAGCGTTTAGTACCACATCAGGCCACTATGAGTACCTCGTCATGCTGTATGGGTTAAAGAATGCTCCAGCCGTCTTTCAATCCTTTGTAGATGAGATTCTCAGGGACTTGAACGGGCAGGGTGTGGTGGTATACATGGATGACATCTTGATCTATTCTGCCACACATGTTGCGCATGTCTCCCTGGTACGCAAGGTACTTGGGTGACTGCTGGAGCATGACCTATTCGTCAAGGCTGAGAAATGTGTGTTCTCCAAACGAGCCGTTTCCTTCCTGGGTTATCGCATTTCCACCTCGGGGGTGGTGATGGAGTGTGACCGCGTTAACGCTGTGCGTAATTGGCCGACTCTGACCACGCTAAAGGAGGTGCAGCGGTTTTTAGGGTTTGCCAATTACTACCGGAGGTTTATCCGGAGTTTTGGCCAAGTGGCGGCGCCTATTACCTCACTGCTGAAGGGGGGGCCGGTGCGTCTACGGTGGTCGGCCAAGGCAGATGGAGCTTTCAACCAGTTGAAGGCGCTGTTTACTGACTCGCCCGTGTTGGCGCATCCGGACCCTTCATTAGCATTCATAGTGGAGGTGGTTGAGTCCGAGGCTGGGGTTGGAGCCGTGCTGTCACAGCGCTCGGGTACGCCACGGAAGCGTTTTCTTTTCTAAGAAGCTGGGTCCGGCGGAGCGGAACTATGATGTGGGGTACCGGGAGTTGCTAGCTGTGGTAAAAGCCCTGAAGGTGTGGAGACACTGACTTGAGGGGGCTAAGCACCCTTTCCTCATCTGGACTGACCACCGCAATCTGGAGTATATCCGGGCAGCGAGGAGACTGAATCCGCGTCAGGCTAGGTGGACCATGTTCTTTACACGATTTAGATTTACGATCTCTTATAGACAAGGTTCCCTTAACACTAAGGCCGACGCGCTGTCCCGTCTCTATGACACTGAGGACCGGTCCATCGATCCTACTCCCATCCTTCCAGCCTCTAGGCTGGTGACTCCGGTGGTATGGGAGGTGGACGTGGACATCGAGCGGGCGTTGTGGTTGGAACCTGCGCCTTCACAGTTTCCGACCGGTCTCAGGTACGTGCCGCTTGGTGTCCATGATCAATTGATTCGGTGGGCTCACACACTACCTTCTTCAGGTCATCCGGGGATTGCGAGGACAGTGCGGGGTCTTAGGGGGAAATACTGGTGGCCCACCTTAGCCAAGGACGTGAGTCTCTATGTCTCCTCCTGTTCGGTGTACGCCCAGAGTAAGGCTCCTAGGCACCTGCCTAGAGGGAAGTTACAGCCCCTCCCGGTTCCACAACGGCCCTGGTCTCATCTATCGGTGGACTTTCTTACTGATCTTCCCCCATCTCAGGGGAACACTACCATTCTGGTCGTTGTGGATCGGTTCTCTAAGTCCTGCCGTCTCCTTCCATTGCCTGGTCTCCCTACGGCCCTACAGACTGCGGAGGCTCTATTTACCCACGTCTTCCGGCAATACGAGGTGCCGGAGGACATCGTATCTGATCGAGGTCCCCAGTTCACGTCCCGGGTTTGGAGGGCGTTTATGGAGCGACTGGGGGTCTCGGTCAGCCTGACCTCTGGTTATCACCCCGAGAGTAATGGGCAGGTGGAGAGAGTGAACCAGGAAGTGGGTAGGTTTCTGAGGTCGTATTGCCAGGACCGGCCAGGAGAATGGGCGAGGTACGTCCCATGGGCGGACTTGGTCCAGAACTCACTCCGTCACTCCTCCACGAACATGTCGCCATTCCAATGCATGCTGGGCTACCAGCCGGTCCTGGCTCCGTGACATCAGAGTCAGACCGAAGCTCCTTCGGTGGAGGAGTGGGTACAGCGCTCTAGGGAGACCTGGCGGGCAGTCCAGGACTCTCTCAAGCAGGCCGGTGGACGGCAGAAGAAGAGCGCTGACCGCCACCGCAGTGAGGCCCCTGTGTTCGCACCAGGGGACAGGGTCTGGCTCTCGACCTGAAACCTGCCCCTCCGCCTGCCCTGCCGGAAGCTGGGGCCGCAGTGTGTGGGGACATTTAAAGTCCTGATGAGGATAAACGAGGTGTAGATTGCAACTTCCCTTTTACTATCGCATTAACCCCTCGTTTCATGTGTCTCTCCTCAGGCCGGTGGTAGCTGGTCCCCTACAAGAAGGTGAGGTGCCGGAGGTCCCTCCGCCCCCTCTGGACATCGAGGGGTCCTTATTCTGGACTCGAGAGGCCGGGTGAGGGGCCTGCAGTACCTCGTGGACTGGGAGGGGTACGGTCCGGAGGAGAGGTGCTGGGTACCGGTGGGGGACATTTTGGATCCTTCCCTCTTGAGGGACTTCCACCGCCTCCACCCGGAATGCCCTGCACCTCGCCCTCCGGGTCGCCCTCGAGGCCGGGGTGGGCGCGCTGTGGGAGCCGCGCGCCAGGGGGGGGGGTACTGTCATGAATCCCGCCGAAGAGGGTGCCTCTTCCTGGTCGGGTGGCGGTCGTCGTCACCGGCCTACTAGCTGCCACCAATCACCTTTTCTGTTTCATTTAGTTGTGTCTGATTTGTTGCACCTGTTTCGTGTTTAGGTTTTGATTGTGGGCTATTTAAACCCAGTAGGCTCGCCGCCTTTGTGCGGGATTGTTTTTCTGTTTATGGTGTGTGATTATTTTGTGGTATTTATTTTTTCGGTCAGTTTCGTCCTGTTGTTTGGACTGGGTCTTTTACGCGCCCTTGTGTGTGTGGCGTGACCGTCTCTCTGGGTTTTTTGGAAAATAAAAATCCACATCTTGTGAACTACCCTGCTCTCTGCACCTGACTTCTCCACCCACTACTCATAGAAGCCGGTGACAGGTTACACCTTTTGAATTATGAAATGGACCTAGATTCTTTTGTATATGTAGAAAAGTATGTTCAGGAATGCCTTGTATATAGTCTACATTTGCTGACTAGGCTTAGCCATATAATTTATTGCTGTTTATTTACCTCCCCTCTTACTCATTTGTCAAAAACTTTCTCACCATGTTCTCACCCCACATACACTTGGCCAGAGCACCCAGAGTACCATTGGCCCACGTTGAAGGACTGCTGTCAGGATGGGAGGGGCCGAGCTCTGGGTGAACAAGACTGTACAGTCCTCCCTCTAATCGCTGCCTCTCACATCTGCAGGTAGGTAAAAGTAACACCTGGTTTTCAGGAGGACTGTATGTATGTGCCTGCAACCTGTGTGACCCAGTTTATCAGAGGCCCTTGTTGGTAGGGAAGTACATGAAGAAATCTAGGAGAGTCCAGGAATGGTTAGATAATTAGATGTTATAGTGCTAATACTTTATCGGGCATTGTTACTGCATTCTTAATGGGATGCACAGAGGCGTAGTTGTATGCCTGTTGAGAGATGATGGCGTCATTAAAATAACTCAACCCCAACCACTCCCCCTGCCAACCCCCATCACTCTTCCTCTATCACCTCCCACTACCACCCACTGCCCTACAACCCCCCACAACCCTCAACCCAGTTGGGCAGATTGCCACATAGGCCCCATGTACAGGACCTAATTGTCGCCATGGAGCCCTCCTAAGGGACCACCGGCTGGGTGCCTGTAAAAAGCTCTGTGGTAGGAGGTGAAAATTGCAGTGGGGAAGACACCTAGAGCGCACATGGTACGGCCTTTTTCTGACTGAAGACAGCATCCTTTCCTCTCCTCACACCACCTGAATTGTTCTGCTCTTCACTTTTCTGTGGTCTTAACAGGATAGCTCAGGAGCAGTGTTGTTCGGCTGTAGTAGGGGACAAATTGTGTACCAGCGGCATCAACCTGGCCAAAGAACAGGGGGCCTGTGTGGTACCTTTTACCCCATGGGGACCCCTGTGAAACAAAGACTACCTTGGTGTGTGACTGTGTATTGGAACTCTCTCTCAATCACCTTCCGCCTTGTTTACTTACTGTAGCTCCTCTTCCTCTACAGGATATACCAATACAGCTTTTTCTTCCATCCTCACTCACTTGTCTCTGAGTCTACCCTTTTAATGAATGACTGAACGCATCGATTTCCCATGTTTTCCTGTTGCTCCTTATGAAAAATGTGATTTCAATCTTGGGGGTGTGGTTTGATGTGGCAGCTACTTATGTTTGTTCCCATTAAACACCATAGGAACAAAACCAGTATCACATCCTCAAAATAGTCAGAATGAATCTAAGATTAAACAAGAAATCAATAATAAATGTTGACGTTTTTTTGCCGAGGAGGCTTTAGTCACGCAATTTTAGCTTAGGTGTTTGGTACAGTATTTCTCCAAAAGAAAAGTGTGACCTCTTGCCTTATGTTAACCAAGTCTAATCTGCTGCGCTGCTGGGCAGGTCTGTCTCACTGTCTGTGTGTTCTGTGGTACAATCTGATAGAGCGCAAATCACCGCAGCTGTTTATCCTGTGTTAGTGGGCAAGTGGGCTGTTTTTCCGGTATTAGTGGGTATTGTCAAAATCAAACCTAACCCTCAAGTAAGTCGTGACAAACTCTTGTACTCAAATCTCACAAAACTCAGTTTTGGAAGATACTACTTTTTGACCAAAATTAACCTACTTGCTCCTTTTAGTCAATTTTGTGACTGGAATAAATGTTTCTGACTGATGTCGATGTCACTTGTAGTTTTCAACAATAGAAGTTGGTTCTCAAGTTCAGATGTCAAGTGCCGTTTTCAATGATTGAAATAGGTTGTCAAATTCAGTTATGCTTTAATGCATACGTGTCTACTGTACATGTACTGGCATTTTGAGATACATACTGTGTAAGTAACATTTTAGATACATGCCCTTTCTCTTCCCCATCTCCCCTCCTCTCAGATGTGTTGTGACTGCTGTCTGCTGGGCCTGATGTCTGCTAGCATGGGTAATGGCTGTGAGCTGGCCCCAGACCTGGGAAAGCAATGTCAGCACAACAAGCCTGCTGCTGGGGCTCAAGGTAACCTAGTGCTACAGCAGTGCTTACCAAATGGTGCTCCAGAACCCAAGTGGCTCAGACCCAAATGGTGCTCCAGAACCCAAGTGGCTCAGTCCTAAATGGTATGCCAGAATGACCCATGTGGCTGTGTCCAAATGGTGTCCTAGACAAAAAAAAATGGTTTGTGAACCATTAGTCTAACAGACTGTTACCTGCTAGTGTGAACAATATTTGGTTCTGGGTTCTGAGATTGGCTGCTATAGGTTCGTTCACCTCAGTTTATCTAAAAACATATAGCCTATTAGCTATACAATTGTACTGTTATTCCCCTGACAGGGAAGAAATATGAGAAACGATTCGCAGTGACACGTAGCATAAGAGACTGTTCAGTCAGTTGTAATGATGAATTGCATAAAATCATCAACTCTTTACATAGATCTCTTTTCTCAAATTATGTAACGTTCACATTTCTATTCCTAGTTATGACTAATCAAGCTCCGCACAAACACACATCAATGGAGCACACAGTTGATCATATTATCACATTTGCATTAATTATTTGAATATTACTTACGATTCTGCATACATATCAGTGATGGTTAAAAAAAAAGGTGGGTAAACTATAAACTTCAGCGGGTGATTGACATAAGACGAACAACAAATGTATTGTTTGCATTTTGTTGTATTTTAATATAGGCCTATAGGGAAGACAGGCCATGTGTGGATGTTCATATTGAAACATATCTTATTGTTGTAAAGTTTCAAACTCGTTTGATAAGATTGGTTCAAGAGAGTGGTGAATGTGACCCATGCACTGCAGCCCACAGAGCTTGGACCCCAGGTTCATATCCTCACCTCCTGAGGATGCCCTTGTTAGATACTGATATCCCCCCATACCAGGCTAGGAAACAGAAAGTCCTCACAATCTCTATATGTCAGGTATAGTAGTTAGAGTGTATCTAGCTGTTCACATTCAGGTATCTCAGTCAGCGCAGGAGGGATTTTCAGAATTGGAGAGTAGAGTTGGTAGTGTAGTAATATGTGATAACTGATGACATAACAACTGAACTAACATGTACATGTTTGTGTATGTGTTTAGTAGGATCCACCAAGTGTTCACATTTGTGTGTGGGCAAAGGCACATGCGCTTGCTTCAATGGCTACAAACTCAAACCAAACCAACACAACTGTGAGGGTGAGTATGTAGACCTATGCAAAAATGGTACATCCCTAAACATATAGAACATGTGACTCATCATAGGCTAGAATACAGTCAAGCAATGAGACATGCACATTAGTGGTTAGCTGTTTATTTACCCACACCTGTCCGCAATTGCTAATAACCCATCCGCAACCGCCCGACTAAAAATCTGAGGCCTGGGGTGCAATATTGCTTTGTTGCCTGATTTAGATGTTTTTCTACGTATCATTTTCTAACATTTTGGTAGGCTATTTCTTTGTCAACTTGTATATAATTGTAACGGCAGATTTCCTCCTCTTCGTCTGAAGAGGAGGTGTAGCAGGGCTCGGACCAAAACGCAGCGTGGTAAGTGTCCATATCGTTTATTATAAAACATAAACTGAACACTAAGAAATACAAAACAATAAATATGAACGAAAACCAAACCAAAACATTGGTGACAAACACAGACACGGAAACAAACGCCCACAAACCAACAGTGAAACCCAGGCTACCTAAGTATGATTCTCAATCAGAGACAACTAACGACACCTGCCTCTGATTGAGAACCATACTAGGCCGAAACAGAAACCTAAAAATAGAAACACAAAACATAGACTGCCCACCCCAACTCACGCCCTGACCATATTAAATAAAGACAAAACAAAACAAAATAAAGGTCAGAACGTGACAATAATAAGATGCATTCAACTTCTCTTCTGCCATTATACGTTGCTATAGAAGACTATATAAACCATTGCTGATTCTGATTCCACGCTTCAAGATTGCTTCGATCACGTGGATTGGGATATGTTCCGCATTGCGTCAAACAACAACATTGATGAATACGCTGATTCGGTGAGCGAGTTTATTAGCAAGTGCTTCGGCGATGTCGTACCCACAGCAACTGTTAAAACATTCCCAAACCAGAAACCGTGGATTGATGGCAGCATTCGCGTGAAACTGAAGACGCGAACCACTGCTTTTAACCAGGACAAGGTGACTGGAAACATGACCGAATACAAACAGTGTAGCTATTCATAGCTAGCTACATAGCCGTCTTTGTATCAAAGATAATTGTGTAGTCTAGAGCGATTTTCTAGGTTAGCTAGCCAGCTATTATCGTTCTTTTAACGCAACGTAACGTAATCAACACTGCTAGCTAGCCAGCTAGCCCCCGAATAGCACCACTGTAGAAACTATCACACTCAACGGAACGACTTGATTAGTGTAGTGCCAACAACGCAGCCACTGCCAGCTAGCCTACAAAGTCAACAACGCAGCCACTGCCAGCTAGCCTACTTCAGCAGTACTGTATCATTTTAATCATTTTAGTCAATAAGATTCTTGCTACGTCAGCTTAACTTTCTGAACATTCGAGACGTGTAGTCCACTTGTCATTCCAATCTCCTTTGCATTAGCGTAGCCTCTTCTGTAGCCTGTCAACTATGTGTCTGTCTATCCCTGTTCTCTCCTCTCTGCACAGACCATACAAACGCTCCACACCGCATGGCCGCGGCCACCCTAATCTGGTGGTCCCAGCGCGCACGACCCACGTGGAGTTCCAGGTCTCCGGCAGCCTCTGGAACTGCCGATCTGCAGCCAACAAGGCAGAGTTCATCTCAGCCTATGCCTCCCTCCAGTCCCTCGACTTCTTGGCACTGACGGAAACATGGATCACCACAGATAACACTGCTACTCCTACTGCTCTCTCTTCGTCCGCCCACGTGTTCTCGCACACTCCGAGAGCTTCTGGTCAGCGGGGTGGTGGCACCGGGATCCTCATCTCTCCCAAGTGGTCATTCTCTCTTTCTCCCTTACCCATCTGTCTATCGCCTCCTTTGAATTCCATGCTGTCACAGTTACCAGCCCTTTCAAGCTTAACATCCTTATCATTTATCGCCCTCCAGGTTCCCTCGGAGAGTTCATCAATGAGCTTGATGCCTTGATAAGCTCCTTTCCTGAGGACGGCTCACCTCTCACAGTTCTGGGCGACTTTAACCTCCCCACGTCTACCTTTGACTCATTCCTCTCTGCCTCCTTCTTTCCACTCCTCTCCTCTTTTGACCTCACCCTCTCACCTTCCCCCCTACTCACAAGGCAGGCAATACGCTCGACCTCATCTTTACTAGATGCTGTTCTTCCACTAACCTCATTGCAACTCCCCTCCAAGTCTCCGACCACTACCTTGTATCCTTTTCCCTCTCGCTCTCATCCAACACTTCCCACACTGCCCCTACTCGGATGGTATCGCGCCGTCCCAACCTTCGCTCTCTCTCCCCCGCTACTCTCTCCTCTTCCATCCTATCATCTCTTCCCTCTGCTCAAACCTTCTCCAACCTATCTCCTGATTCTGCCTCCTCAACCCTCCTCTCCTCCCTTTCTGCATCCTTTGACTCTCTATGTCCCCTATCCTCCAGGCCGGCTCGGTCCTCCCCTCCCGCTCCGTGGCTCGGCGACTCATTGCGAGCTCACAGAACAGGGCTCCGGGCAGCCGAGCGGAAATGGAGGAAAAATCTCGCCTCCCCTGCGGACCTGGCATCCTTTCACTCCCTCCTCTCTACATTTTCCTCTTCTGTCTCTGCTGCTAAAGCCACTTTCTACCACTCTAAATTCCAAGCATCTGCCTCTAACCCTAGGAAGCTCTTTGCCACCTTCTCCTCCCTCCTGAATCCTCCTCCCCTCCCCCTCCTCCCTCTCTGCAGATGACTTCGTCAACCATTTTGAAAAGAAGGTCGACGACATCCGATCCTCGTTTGCTAAGTCAAACGACACCGCTGGTTCTGCTCACACTGCCCTACCCTGTGCTCTGACCTCTTTCTCCCCTCTGTCTCCAGATGAAATCTCGCGTCTTGTGACGGCCGGCCGCCCAACAACCTGCCCGCTTGACCCTATCCCCTCCTCTCTTCTCCAGACCATTTCCGGAGACCTTCTCCCTTACCTCACCTCGCTCATCAACTCATCCCTGACCGCTGGCTACGTCCCTTCCGTCTTCAAGAGAGCGAGAGTTGCACCCCTTCTGAAAAAACCTACACTCGATCCCTCCGATGTCAACAACTACAGACCAGTATCCCTTCTTTCTTTTCTCTCCAAAACTCTTGAACGTGCCGTCCTTGGCCAGCTCTCCCGCTATCTCTCTCAGAATGACCGTCTTGATCCAAATCAGTCAGGTTTCAAGACTAGTCATTCAACTGAGACTGCTCTTCTCTGTATCACGGAGGCGCTCCACACTGCTAAAGCTAACTCTCTCTCCTCTGCTCTCATCCTAGACCTATCGGCTGCCTTCGATACTGTGAACCATCAGATCCTCCTCTCCACCCTCTCCGAGTTGGGCATCTCCCGGCGTGGCCCACGCTTGGATTGCGTCCTACCTGACAGGTCGCTCCTACCAGGTGGCGTGGCGAGAATCTGTCTCCTCACCACGCGCTCTCACCACTGGCGTCCCCCAGGGCTCTGTTCTAGGCCCTCTCCTATTCTCGCTATACACCAAGTCACTTGGCTCTGTCATAACCTCACATGGTCTCTCCTATCATTGCTATGCAGACGACACACAATTAATCTTCTCCTTTCCCCTTCTGATGACCAGGTGGCGAATCGCATCTCTGCATGTCTGGCAGACATATCAGTGTGGATGACGGATCACCACCTCAAGCTGAACCTCGGCAAGACGGAGCTGCTCTTCCTCCCGGGGAAGGACTGCCCGTTCCATGATCTCGCCATCACGGTTGACAACTCCATTGTGTCCTCCTCCCAGAGCGCTAAGAACCTTGGCGTGATCCTGGACAACACCCTGTCGTTCTCAACTAACATCAAGGCGGTGGCCCGTTCCTGTAGGTTCATGCTCTACAACATCCGCAGAGTACGACCCTGCCTCACACAGGAAGCGGCGCAGGTCCTAATCCAGGCACTTGTCATCTCCCGTCTGAATTACTGCAACTCGCTGTTGGCTGGGCTCCCTGCCTGTGCCATTAAACCCCTACAACTCATCCAGAACGCCGCAGCCCGTCTGGTGTTCAACCTTCCCAAGTTCTCTCACGTCACCCCGCTCCTCCGCTCTCTCCACTGGCTTCCAGTTGAAGCTCGCATCCGCTACAAGACCATGGTGCTTGCCTACGGAGCTGTGAGGGGAACGGCACCTCAGTACCTCCAGGCTCTGATCAGGTCCTACACCCAAACAAGGGCACTGCGTTCATCCACCTCTGGCCTGCTCGCCTCCCTACCACTGAGGAAGTACAGTTCCCGCGCAGCCCAGTCAAAACTGTTCGCTGCTCTTGCCCCCCAATGGTGGAACAAACTCCCTCACGACGCCAGGACAGCGGAGTCAATCACCACCTTCCGGAGACACCTGAAACCCCACCTCTTTCAGGAATACCTAGGATAGGATAAAGTAATCCTTCTCACCCCCCCCCTTACTAGATTTAGATGCACTATTGTAAAGTGGCTGTTCCACTGGATGTCTTAAGGTGAACGCACCAATTTGTAAGTCGCTCTGGATAAGAGCGTCTGCTAAATGACTTAAATGTAATGTAAATGTATTCCCTCCTCAAGGCAATCAAACAAGCTAAGCGTCAGTATAGAGACAAAGTAGAGTCGCAATTCAACGGCTCAGACACAAGAGGTATGTGGCAGGGTTTACAGTCAATCACGGACTACAAAAAGAAAACCAGCCCCGTTGTGGACCAGGATGTCTTGCTCCCAGACAGACTAAACAACTTCTTTGCTCGCTTTGAGGACAATACAGTGCCACTGACACGGCCCGCTACCAAAACCTGCGGACTCTCCTTCACTGCAGCCGACGTGAGTAAAACATTTAAACGTGCTAACCCTCGCAAGGCTGCAGGCCCAGACGGCATCCCCAGCCGCGTCCTCAGAGAATGTGCAGACCAGCTGGCTGGTGTGTTTACGGACATATTCAATCAATCCTTATCACAGTCTGCTGTTCCCACATGCTTCAAGAGGGCCACCATTGTTCCTGTTCCCAAGAAAGCTAAGGTAACTGAGCTAAACGACTACCGCACCGTAGCACTCACTTCAGTCATCATGAAGTGCTTTGAGAGACTAGTCAAGGACCATATCACCTCCACCCTACTTGACACCCTAGACCCACTCCAATTTGCTCACCGCCCCAATAGGTCCACAGACGACGCAACCACACTGCACACTGCCCTAAACCATCTGGACAAGAGGAATACCTACGTGAGAATGCTGTTCATCGACTACAGCTCAGCATTTAACACCATAGTACCCTCCAAACTCGGCATCAAGCTCGAGACCCTGGGTCTCGACCCCACCCTGTGCGACTGGGTACTGGACTTCCTGACAGGCCGCCCCCAGGTGATGAGGGTAGGTAACAATATCTCCACCCCGCTGATCCTCAACACTGGGGACCAACAAGGGTGCGTTCTGAGCCCTCTCCTGTACTTCCTGTTCACCCATGACTACGTGGCCATGCACGCCTTCAACTCAATCATCAAGTTTGTGGACGACACTACAGTGGTAGGCTTGATTACCAACAACTACGAAACGGCCTACAAGGAGGAGGTGAAGGCCCTCGGAGTGTGGTGTCAGGAAAATAACCTCACACTCAACGTCAACAAAACAAAGGAGATGATCGTGGACTTCAGGAAACAGCAGAGAGAGCACCCCCCTATCCACATTGACGGGACAGTAGTGGAGAGGATAGTAAGTTTTAAATTCCTCGGCGTACACATCACTGACAAACTGAATTGGTCCACCCACACAGACAGCATGTTGAAGAAGGCGCAGCAGCGCCTCTTGAACCTCAGGAGGCTGAAGAAATTCAGCTTGTCACCAAAAGCACTCACAAACTTTTACAGGTGCACAATCGAGAGCATCCTGTCGAGCTGTATCACCGCCTGGTACGGCAACTGCTCCGCCCACAACCGTAAGGCTCTCCAGAGGGTAGTGAGGTCTGCACAACGCATCACCGGGGGCAAACTGCCTGCCCTACAGGACACCTACACCACCCGATGTCACAGGAAGGCCATAAAGATCATCAAGGACAACAACCACCCGAGCCACTGCCTGTTCACACTGCTATCATCCAGAAGGCGAGGTCAGTACAGGTGCATCAAAGCAGGGACAGAGAGACTGAAAAACAGCTTCTATCTCAAGGCCATCAGACTGTTCAACAGCCACTACTAATATTGAGTGGCTGCTACCAACATACTGACTCAACTTTAGCCACTTTAATATTGGAAAAATTGATGTAAAAAATGTATCACTAGCCACTTTAAACAATACCACTTAATATAATGTTTACATACCCTACATTACTCATCTCATAAGTATATACAGTACTCTATACCATCTACTGCATCTTGCCATCTTTATGTAATACATGTATCACTAGCCACTTTAAACTATGCCACTTTGTTTACATACCCTACATTACTCATCTCATATGTATATACTGTACTCGATACGATCTACTGCATCTTGCCGATGCCGTTCTGTACCATCACTCATTCATATATCTTTATGTACATATTCTTCATCCCTTTACACTTGTGTGTATATGGTAGTTGTTGTGAAATTGTTAGGTTAGATTACTCGTTGGTTATTACTGCATTGTCGGAACTAGAAGCACAAGCATTTCGCTACACTCGCATTAACATCTGCTAACCATGTGTATGTGACAAATTTGATTTGATTCTGACCTCATTAGGGGCATGGTTTAGTTAATGTGCAAATGACATGAAAAAACATTATCTTGTTAGAAGACTAAAATCAGTGAGGTGTCTGTGTCCCAAAAGCATTTGATGATTGGCGTGTAGGCTACAGTTATAGGCCCTGAATATTAGGCATACGCACTAATGCCAGATTACCTAAAATAATGAAAGAAAATCCTCATTGTATCCTATAGATATAAATTGCACAATAATGTAAATGTATGGATTTTTTAAGATATTGTTCAACCCGCCTGCCACTCACCACCCTTCATCCACACAATATTTCATGACCCTAAACCCACTCGCCCCACAGATATAGCCACAGGGACTGTTGGTTATGAGTCAACCCACACATCACTCATCCACATGTACCAGGACAACTTTGACACTTATGTCAATACATAGCAGTCAGTGGGGAAAAGATGAGTGACAACCAATTGAAGCTTATGCCAATACATTCCAGTCAATGGGAAAATATGAAAAGATGAGACTCACAAATAGACAGACATCGCTCTCTCTTTCCTCTAATTCCCCTTCTCCCCGTCTCTCTTCTCTCTCCCACCTCCTTCTCCTTGCCCCCCTCTGTCTCTTTCTCTCAACCTCATATTTATCCCCCTTTCTCTTCTCTTCTCTCTCCCTCCCCTTCTTTTACCACCTCAAACCTCTCCCCCTCTCTCCACCGTCTCTTCTATCTCTCTCTTTCTTTGTCTCCCTCTATCTCCCTTCCTTTCTCTCCCCCTTCCTACTCCCCCTCTCCCTTTCTCTGTCCCCTTTCCTCACTCTCCCCCTTCTCTCTCCCCCTCTTCTCTCACTTCCCCCTCCCAGACAGAGAGGCAGAAAGACAGACACACAGACAGGTAGGCAGACAGACAAGACACACAGACAGAAACACAGGAAGACAGGCAGACAGACAGACAGATGGACCGGCTGGCAGAAAGATATGCAGACTCTCTCCCCTACCTCCTCTCTCTTCCCCCTCCTTCCTTCACCCTCTCCCTTTCTCTCTCCCCCTCCCTCACTCTTCCCCTTCTCTCTCCCTCTTCTCGCTCTCCTCCCTCCATTATCTCTCCCTCATTCTTTCTCTCCCTCCCCCTCTTCCTATCTCTCTCTCCCTCCAACCTCCACAGACAGGATATTCACTCATAAATATGTGTCAAGGACATTGATGCATAAGTCAATGCATTGCATTCAAGGCAAAAAAAAGTTGGTGAAACAGCTGCAATGGCTAAATTGGTGAAAAACTCAGGCAAAGACAGGCAAACAGACAGGCAAGCAGGAAAACAGAGAGACAGATGCAGACAGACAGACAGACAGACAGACAGACAGACAGACAGACAGACAGACAGACAGACACAGACAATCCATCAAAAAAAAAAAGACCAATACCCTCTTCAGAATTCATTCTAACAAGGCTTTAAGCTTCTAGAACTGCAAGATTATTGTGTCCAATGGAGATCAAAAAATACTTTGTGTCGATTAACTTCAAATTTCGGGTCATGACGGTCCCTGGTCACAAATATGTCAAATCTGGGAAGGATCAACCTTTTTAACCTTTTGAAACCACCCATATGACCCTCAATTATGTCACTTCCTGTAATCACAGGAAGCTGTACTTCAATGTACTGCCTCTTGGGGACACTATTTAACAATGCACTTTACGTAAATAATTGACGGTTCTACAAAGGATGGAATACAATGTTTTTGTGTAACTGCAGGGAGAGAATGAAGCACCATGTTGAGGACGAATTAAGCCATTTCCTGTTGCCACAGTAAGCATGGTTATGTGAGGGCTATAGGCAATATTTTTTTCTGTGGAAGAAAGGCCTTGTTCTCTGTGGGGCCAAGTTTTCTCAGTGAAGAGTTAATTTCACATGGTGAGATGTTGGCTTGCGTTCATCAAGAGCGTCTGTTAAACAATCCCATACCTGAATTTTGTTTCTAGCCCCAACCGTTCTGCCGATGTCAGTCAAAAGCACACTAACTTTAGGTCAGGCTTCAAGTGAGGCAATGTTTAGTTTAGTTTATTAGGATGCCCATTAGCTACTGCACATGCAGCAGCTACTCTTTCTGGGGTCCACATAAAATGTACAAATACATGACCAAGTACAGAACAGTTATAGACAAGGACATTAAATAAATAAAATAACATTCAAAATAAAATAGTTCTGACCAGGTGAATCTAGGTGAAAGCTATTGATGGGTTTGGTTTTTGAGCTCTAACTATTATTAATCATTAGTTATAAAAGAGACACGTGAGGGGTGCCATAATGAAGCTTGGGAGGGGCTGAGTGCAGGGGAAACGATCACGTGGCAGTACTGATAAGGGCAGAAACCGTTTAAGGCCCATATCACTCAGCTCCCTGCCTAGCAATAACGATGCAATGTTTGGCGATAACGAGGAGACTCCCATCCAAAGTGGGGTATGTATACTACCACGGGTGGAACCATGACTTTGTCTAATGCGGCTGTATTGACCCTCTGGGAATAATACACTTGGTTTAAGCTTTCATGGTGTCCGTCGAGTTCTTACTCGAATAATAGAACCTAAGACTGATCCCTTATTGAAGTCACTTGTTAAATCCACCTCAATAGTGTAGATGAAGGGGAGGGTACACATTAAAGAAGGAAGCCTTGAGACAATTGAGACAGATTGTGTATGTGTGCCATTCAGAGAGTGAATGGGCAAGACAAAATATCTAAGTGCCTTTGAACAGGGGTATGGTAGTGTGTGCCAGGCGCACCGGTTTGTGTCAAGAACTGCAGCGCTGCTGGGTTTTTCACACTCAGTTTCCCATGTGTATCAAGAAAACCACCTGAAGGACATCCAGTCAACTTGACACCACTGAGGGAAGTATTGGAGTCAACATGGGCCAGCATCCCTGTGGAACGCTTTCAACACTTTGTCCATGTCCAGACGAATTGAGGCTCTTCTGAGGGCAAAAGGGTGGGGGGTGCAACTCAATATTGGGAATGTGTTTCTAATCTTTGGTATACTCAGTGTATATTGGAAAGTCACCAAGAGTTACAATTTACACACAATTCATACAGTGCCTCGAAAAGTATTCAGACTTGTGTTAGGTCACAGCCTTATTCTAAAATGTAATAAATGTTTTTTTCCCCCCTTCATCAATATACACACATAATACCCCATAATGACAAAGCAAAAACAAGTTTTTAGAAGTGTTTGCTATCTTGGGTATGACGCTACAAGCTTAGCACACCTATATTTGGGAAGTTTCTCCCATTTTTATCTGCAGATCCTCTCCAAGCTCTGTCAGGTTGGATGGGGAGCATTTGCTGAACAGCTATTTTTAGGTCTCTCCAGAGATGTTAGATTGGGGTCTGGCTGGGCCACTCAAGGACATTCAGAGACTTGTACCGAAGCCACTCCTGCATTGTCTTGGCTGTGTACTTAGGTTCATTGTCCTGTTGGAAAATTAACCTAATTAACCTTCGCCCCAGTCTGAGGTCCTGAGCGCTCTGGAGCATGCTTTTCTCAAGGATCTCTCTGTACTTTTCTCCATTCATCTTTCCCTCAATCCTGACTAGTGTCCCAGTCCCTGCCTCTGAAAAACATCCTGACAGCATGATGCTGCCACCACCATGCTTCACTGTAGGGATGGTGCCAGGTTTCCTCCAGACGCGAAGCTTGGCATTCAGGCCAAAGAGTTCAATCTTGGTTTCATCAGACTAGAGAATCTTCTTTCTCATGGTCGGAGAGTCTTTTGGTGCCTTTTGGCAAACTCCAAGCGGGCTGTCATGTGCCTTTTACTGAGGAGTGGCTTCTGTCTGGCACTCTATCATAAAGACCTGATTGGTGGGGTGCTGCAGAGATGGTTGTCCTTCTGGAAGCTTCTCCCATCTCCACAGATGAACTCTGAAGCTCTGTCAGAGTGCCCATCGGGTTCTCGGTCATCTCCCTGACCAAGGCCTTTCCCCCATGATTGCTGTTCAGTTTGGCCGGGCAGCCAGCTCTAGGAAGAGTCTTGGTGGTTCCAAACATCTTCCATTTAAGAATGATGGAGGCTACTGTGTTCTTGGGGACCTTCAATGCTGCAGAAATGTGTTGGTACCCTTCCCCAGATCTGTGCCTCGACACACTCTTGTCTCGGAGCTCTACAGAGAATTCCTTCGACCTTATGGCTTGTTTTTTTGCTCTGACATGCACTGTCAACTGTGGGACCTTTCCAAATATTGTCCAATCAATTGAATTTATCACAGGTGGACTCCAATCATGTTATAGAAACTTCTCAAGGATGATCAATGGAAATAGGATGCACCTGAGCTCAATTTCGAGTCTCGTAGCAAAGGGTACTTATGTAAATCAAGTAATCAAATCAAATCAAATCACATTTTATTTGTCACATACACATGGTTAGCAGATGTTAGTGCGAGTGTAGCGAAATGCTTGTGCTTCTAGTTCCGACAATGCAGTAATAACCAACAAGTAATCTAGCTAACAATTCCAAAACTACTACCTTATAGACACAAGTGTAAGGGGATAAAGAATATGTACATAAATATATATGAATGAGTGATGGTACAGAGCGGAATAGGCAAGATACAGTAGATGGTATTGAGTGCAGTATATACATATGAGATGAGTATGTAAACAAAGTGGCATAGTTAAAGTGGCTAGTGATACATGTATTACATAAGGATGCAGTAGATGATATAGAGTACAGTATATACGTATACATATGAGATGAATAATGTAGGGTATGTAAACATTATATTAGGTAGCATTGTTTAAAGTGGCTAGTGATATATTTTACATCATTTCCCATCAATTCCCATTATTAAAGTGGCTGGAGTTGAGTCAGTGTGTTGGCAGCAGCCACTCAATGTTAGTGGTGGCTGTTTAACAGTCTGATGGCTTTGAGATAGAAGCTGTTCTTCAGTCTCTCGGTCCCAGCTTTGATGCACCTGTACTGACCTCGCCTTCTGGATGATAACCCAGGGTCTCGAGCTTGATGACGAGCTTGGAGGGCACTATGGTGTTAAATGCCGAGCTGTAGTCGATGAACAGCATTCTCACATAGGTATTCCTCTTGTCCAGATGGGTTAGGGCAGTGTGCAGTGTGGTTGAGATTGCATCGTTTGTGGACCTATTTGGGCGGTAAAGCAAATTGGAGTGGGTCTAGGGTGTCAGGTAGGGTGGAGGTGATATGGTCCTTGACTAGTCTCTCAAAGCACTTCATGATGAAGGATGTTTTTTAAATGTGTAAACACTTTTAAAAAGCTGTTTTCGCTTTGTCATTATGGGGTATTGTGTGTAGATTGCTGAGGATTTATTTTTTATTGAATCCATTTTAGAATAAAGCTAAATATAACATAACAAAATGTGGAAAAATTCAATGGGTCTGAATAGTTTCCGAAGGCAACTGTATATACATTTTTATATTCTTACTGTATATACAGTTAGATTATATCTTCAGAAGCAGGAGAGGCACTGTGATACAATATGTTTTTTTATCTGTTTTTTAAAACTAGATTTTTGCCTGTGTATCCTCTGGTGGCAGAGCATTCCATGATGACATTGCTCTATTCATAACTGAACGACGCATTAAATCTGTTTTTGGTTTGGGTACAGTGAAGAAGCCCATAGTGGCATGTCTGATTGGGTATGTACGTCTGTTTTAAGTGTATGTAAATATATAATACAAGTGGTTAGTCATTTTCAACACATAAACGTTTCTTATAAAGTCTAGACAAGAAGTAGTCAATTTCTCGTCAACAGTCATGAAATAGATTACCCTTATGCAAACCCTGAACCAGATTAATGGCCACATCCCTACTCAATCCTGATCCTAGCCTCAACCCTAACCCTTACCCTTTGCTTCATCTCTACATCTTGGCTCAACCCTAGCCATAACCCGGACTACTTGTTCACTAACCCTAGACATAACACTAATTATCAATGAATTAATTCACCTCACCTCCCAACTACATTGCAGAAAGGCCTCACTTGAAGCCTGACCTAGAGTTAAATGTGCTTTTGAGCGACATCAGCAGAACGGTTGAGGCTAGAAACAAAATGCAGGTATGGGATTGTTCAACAGACGCTCCCGATGAACACAAGCCTACACCTGACTATGTAAAATTGACTTTTTACAGCGAAAACTTGGTCCCGCCGAGAACAAGGCCTTTCTTCGATTGAAAAGCATTACCTTCTAGCTAACCGTCCTTCCACACAACTCATTGTGACCTTACAGGGATGCCCTGTGTTGAGGTTCAGCTTCCTGTGGCAACAGTAAATGGCTTAATTCATGCTTAACATGGTACTTCATTCTCTCCCTGCAGTTACACAAAAACACTGTCTTTCATCCTCTATAGAACAGTCAATTATTTACGTAAAGACAGTGCATTGTTAAAGAATGTCTCCAAGAGGCAGTACATTGAAGTACAGTGTCCTGCGATTACAGGAAGTGTAATAGATGTAATTTAATACAGATGCATTTAGATGTGCATGACTGTGTATGTGCAGTATTGTGTGTGAAACACACTGCTAACATTTTTAGTTCTCTCTCTGTTCAGATATGAATGAGTGTGTGGCCGGATCCCACACCTGTGCTGTGACAGAGAGCTTCTGTTCAGATATGAATGAGTGCGTGGCTGGATCCCACAGCTGTGCTGTGACAGAGAGCTTCTGTTCAGATATGAATGAGTGTGTGGCTGGATCCCAGAGCTGTGCTGTGACAGAGAGCTTCTGTTCAGATATGAATGAGTGTGTGGCTGGATCCCAGAGCTGTGCAGTGACAGAGAGCTTCTGTTCAGATATGAATGAGTGTGTGGCTGGATCCCAGAGCTGTGCTGTGACAGAGAGCTTCTGTTCAGATATGAATGAGTGTGTGGCCGGATCCCACAGCTGTGCAGTGACAGAGAGCTGCATCAATGTAAAGTGAGGGTTCAGATGCCTGTCCTTCGAGTGTCCACCCAACTTCCGTTGGGCAGCAGAGGGGTGAGAACTAGAACTAAACACTAAACAGTGTTTACTTTCCTTTACTGTCTGGCCTGCTGTGTCTGTGTGAAATGAGTCATTTCTGTTTTACACGCTCTGATCAATTATCATTGCTCTTTTATAACTCATCCTTTTCTTAAGAGGTGGCTGGCATCTGAGATGCTGTATCACACTGCAATCTTTGGTGACAATTTTGTCTGACCAGAATTGTCACTTTGCACCTTGTGAAAGTCACACAACTCTTCTTCATAATTTCACAATTTCTGACTCTTTGTCCCTTGTGCCTCGTACCCTTTGTAATTTTTATTTCCCCTTTCCAGCCATTGTGAACGCGTAGCCTGCGAGTACATACGGGACGCCTCGTGTTTATCCCTCCCCTTAAAATCTCTTTCGACAACATCACTTTCCCCACCAACATCTCTGTGCCGGCTGATGTCTTCTGCATGGGGCCCTCCAACTCAGTCCCAGGGGACGACATCCAGCTAGACATCGTCGCCGGAGACCAAGGCGGCTTCTTTAGTGCCCAGAGACTGGCCCAGAGCGGAGGGATCTCACTGCAATGCATCGTGACAGAACCCCAGGATTTCTTGCTCACAGTGGAGATGAGGCTCATACGTTACGGGACTGTTCATTTTTATATGGCTAAGATTGCGGCGTATATCACCTACGAGCAGCCCATCCCACCAAGACTACCATTCTAAATACCAGTATTTAACCCTGCTGTCATAAACTAGCTGATCTCATATTTGATCATAGTGATTAAGAATCGTCTTATTTATTTAGTAGCATTCCTGAACCTTCTGTGTTCTGGGGAAGTTACATGGTGATATTCAAGTGTTGTGGCAATGTGTGTTGTGATGTGTAATGTTCACTAGGTGGGGATCATAGGCAGTATAATAATCTAATCTCACCAATCTACCTCATGATTTGCATGGCAGCTTTGCTTTGGATTTTGAGCTTTTGTTGCATTTTATTGCATTTTTTTGCAATTAAAATGAATTTGTCACACAGTGATTTTTTTTCTCTTTCTAATTTCCCTTCTACCCCCTAACCAGATGCTAGTACAACAGGTATTGCTCTCACTAACAATGGCTGCTGCAGCAATATCCATTCATACTATTCTATCCTGTCCTGTGGCGATTATTAATGACGGTTGGGGAATTCATATTTCCCGATGCCATACCTACCTCTGCCAAACTGCCTTAACAGAGAATCAAGGATGTCCCACTTTAGTGGAGCAATAAAAAATAAAGCATGCCAATTATTTATGGTTACCCGGTCCCTGGCGGGAGCTCAATTAGTGGTCTCCTCGCGTTACAGCCAAGAAGATGGATGATGCTCTTAGTGTTAGTGTTGGTTGGTTATCAGTGAGTACTGCTGGTAAATTATACCAAAACGCAAGGCGCTGTGATCGACTTAAGCCAGACTTTTACTTTCCAGTGATCAGGTTTTCTTTTATAGTTTAGTCTGGATTGTGGACTACTACTCCCCTTGGATTTGTGGTTTGGCATCCGTTGAATATAGAAGCTGTTTTGAAATGTATGGATGGATATTTCCTATTGACAGTCTATGGAATATTTAAAGAAATTTGGGATTCCAATTCCGGTCTCTCTTGCTTTTGATGTGTTAACTACCAGCTATGGCTCACTTCTGTTCTGTCTAATTATCTTCCCATCCAGTTACCTTAGTTTACATTTTGTGTCTGAATTGCTGTGGGGAGCTATAGCTACTACAGTTACCCTCTGTGGCAATGCCCTCACATCAGAAACCACACAATCATTTTGTGGCTTTGGCCCACAGACCTGAAGACACATGGACCCACCTGCCAGCAGTGCTAGAGCCTAATTACAAGCCCCCTTTCCCTTTGGAGGCTTGACTTCCATGAAGAGGCTTATTTTTTCACCTCAGGAGACCCTTGATGGGTCCAATGCCTTGTTTGGCCTCTCCTCTTAAAACTTCTTCAGGCTAGGGTCCTTTTTTCTCAATTTCCGCCTGACGCGTCCAAAGTAAACTGTCTGTTGCTCAGGCCCTGAAGCCAGGATATGCATATAATTGGTACCATTGGAAAAAAGACACTTTGATGAAGTTTGTAGAAATGTTAGAATAATGTAGGAGACTATAACACAATAGATATGGTAGACGAAAATCCAAAGAAAAACCAAACTGAATTATTTTTTTTGAGAGCCCATGCTCTTACATTGGAAAGTATAGGGAAATAATTAAATCTAGCTCCCAGTATGTAATTCCTATGGCTTCCACTGGGTGTCAGCACTCAATATTTCAGGCTTGTTTCTTCCAAAACGAGTAAGAATAATGAGTTTTACTTCAGGGACACAGACTTGGACATTTGTGTATGTGCGCGATAAAGAGGACACGCACATGCTAATATCGTTTTTCTATTGAACATACTTCTTTCCGTATGAAATATTATAGTTGAATTACATTTTAGGGTGTCTGAGGATTGGATATAAACATATTTTTAATTGTTAAAACAATGTTTAGGGTAGATTCCTATCTTGGCATGTTGAACGAGTGGATTAATTAAGTCGATGGTGCCAACTAAACAGACTTTTGGGGATATAAAGAAGGATTTTATATAACAAAACAACACTACATGTTATATCTGGGACCTTTTGGATGACAAATCAGAGGAAGATTTTCAAAAATAAGTGAATATTTAATCACTATTTGTGAATTTATGAAACCTGTGCCGGTGGAAAAATATTTTGATGTGGGGTGCCGTCCTCAAACAATCGCATGGCATGTTTTTGCTGTAAAGCCAACTGTAAATCGGACAGTGCAGTTAGATTAACAAGAATTCAAGCTTTCAACCGATATAAGACACTTGTATGTACCTAAATGTTTAATATCCATAATGTTTATGATTACTTATTTGAATTGCGCTCCCTCCAGCTTCACCAGAAGTTGTCCTGCTAGCGGGCCTTATTAAGCATTGATTCATTAATATACCATTGAAAATATCTATGGATCTATTCAGGTGTTGTCAGAGTTTTGTGTGAAATGCTCTGGATTTTAGAGGTGCTTATCCATTCATCACCATTGCATTGAATGAGGAATCCTTGTGAATTTGTTTATTTTTCTGTAAGTGTTATTGGCACTTCTACACTGATTTGTATTGTTACTATATTTCAGTTTGCATAATGTAATTGTGCACTTGTATAGAACATGTCTCTCAATTCAATTCAAATGGCTGTATTGGAAACATATGTAGTTTGCCCCGGTGATGCGTTGTGCAGACTGCACCACCATCTGGAGAGCCTTGCGGTTGAGGGCGGTGCTGTTGCCGTACCAGGCTGTGATAAAGCCCGACAGGATGCTCTCGATTGTGCATCTGTAAAAGTTTGTCAGGATTTTTGGTGACAGGCCAAATTTCTTCAGCCTCCTGTCTGTGTGGGTGGACCATTTCAGTTTGTCTGTAATGTGTACGCCCAGGAACGTAACTTTCCACCTCCTCCACTGCTGTCCCTTCGATGTGGATAGGGGGGTGCTCTCTCTCCTGTTTCCTGAAGTCCACAATCATCTCCTTTTGTTGACATTTAGAGGTTGTTTTCGTGACACCACACTCCGAGTGCCCTCCCCTCCTCCCTGTAGGTTATCTCATCGTTGTTGGTAATCAAGTCCACTACTGTTGTGTCGTCTGTAAACTTGATGATTTGGGTTGGAGGTGTGCTTGCCCATGCAGTCATGGGTGAACAGGAAGTACAGGAGGGGCCTGAGCACACACCCTTGTGGGGCCCCAGTGTTGAGGATCAGCAAAGAGGAGGTGTTGTTTCCTACCTTCACCACCTGGGGGCGACCCGTCAGGAAGTCAAGGACCATGTTGCACAGGGCGGGGTTCAGACCCAAGTCCTCAAGCTTAATGATGCGCTTGGAGGGTACTATGGTGTTGAATGCTGAGCTGTAGTCATTGAACATAATTCTTACATAGGTATTTATTTTGTCCAGATGGGATAGTGTGTAGTGTGGAGCGCGACGGCGATTGCATTCTCTGTGGATTTATTGGGGTGGTAAGCAAATTGAAGTTACTCTCGGGTGTCAGGTAAGGTAGAGGTGATATGATCCTTGACTAGTCTCTCAAAGCATTTCATGATGACAGAGGTGACTGCTATGGGGCAATAGTAATTTAGTTTAGTTACCTTTGCTTTGGGTACAGGAACAATGGTGGACATCTTGATGCAAGTGGGGACAGCAGACTGGGACAGGGAGAGATTGACTATGTCTGTAAACACTCCAGCCAGTTGGTCTGTGCATGCTCTGAGGACGTGGCTAGGGGTGCTGTCTGGGCCAGCAGCCTTGCGAGGGACAACACGCTTGTCCAGAAGCAAGACGTTGGTGTCTACAACATGGCTCGTTTTACCTTTATAGTCCGTGATTGTCTGTCGACCTGGCCAAATGCGTCTCGTGTCTGAGTCGTTGAATTATGGCTCCACTTTGTCTCTGTACTGACGTTTTGCCTGTTTGATTGCCTTACGGAGGGAATAACTACACAGTTTGTATTCGGCTATATTCCCAGTCACCTTGTCATGGTTAAATGCGGTGGTTCACGCTTTCAGTTTTGTGCGAAAGCTGCCATCTATCCTCAGTTTCTGGTTTGGGTAGGTTTTAATAGTCACAGTGGGTACAACATCTCCTATAAACTTCCTGATGTACTCCACTCTGATATCCAAAAGTTATTTCCGGCTGTATGTAATAACACCAAAAGATTCTGGGCTAATAATGTAAGAAATAACACACGAAAAAACAACATACAGCGCCCTCAGCGCCATCTTACTACATTTCTACAGATTCCACAGCCATATTGTTGCTCGACAGTAGAACTGGGGCTAATCACTGTTTCACCTAAAATTACACTAGGTGCTTGGGAATGCATTTGCAAAATCTGCACATATTTAGTAGTAAACAACTTTGCCATCATGTTGTAAAATATACTATAGACAGAAATGTCATTAGCTAGCAAAGTTAATCAAAAATAGTTAGAAATGCTAAAGTTGGCTAGCTAAAATATGGAGGTCTCCCCTTAATCTTAGATAGCTAACATTGTACTGCTACTAAAGTCAATCTGGCGACATCAGAATTATGACAAATTTGTCTAAAGGCGGCAAATAATTAGTAGGCAATCTTCATCAGCGCCCAATGAGGATGCATTGAGTAGAATGCTCAGTTGGCCATCAGTCCTAAAACTAACGTTCAAAACAATATTGTAACGCAACGTGTAACCCATGAATAGCCTAGACAGGCTATGGCTGGGGAACTCGAGGAACTCGATTTTCAAGAGAATACTTTTATGTAGAAAGAATGAGGCTAGCTAAATTCTTTATAAACTGCTCATGTGTATTAGCTACAACTGTCCTCATGTTCGTGAGCTAACAACTGTTTAGAGCAGGCAGGTACGGTGGCTCCCTTATGACTTATATAAGGTGAGTCAAAAGGAACACATAACAATAATTCACAAGGACTACATAGTGAACATAACAAATACAACTGTTTGTTATGGATTCTCGTGACAATTGACGCGCTCTACTCTCACATGCCAATTTTGATGCCGTGGACATTGTCACTCTGTGTGATTTGAGCTGTAGATGCTGTTTAACACTCACAGCCCATCTGTTTTTCTCTCATTCACGCCTGTGCATTCTAATTTGTTTTATTTGGACTTTACTTGTTTTTTCCTTTGACATGATGTGCAAATTATTTTCATCTTTATGTTTAGATTCAGGGCTGGGTTTTATGTAAATATTACCACCTACCAGCATGGCAATGTTTGCTAACCTGAACCACCTGCTGCAAAGTTCTTCCTATTTGCGAGTCGTCTGAGAGCCAAAGAGCTTTTCTCTGAAGCCCTCACTTGGGTTTCTGCTAGATAAAACACCCACAAAGTCAAAATTGTCTATTGTACATATTCATGAAAATAAAATTAGGTTTTGGCCTTACATTAAGGTTAAGGCTAGGCTAATGATAGCAGTGTGGTTAAGGTGAGAGTAGGTTTAAAATCTGATTTTAGAATCAGACGGGTTTATGACAGCTGTGTTAAATAGTGATTACCCTACACTTTGCCACCTTGCCATGCAGCAAATAAAAATAGGTGGCGCAAACTGCCTTTGTATGTCCCCCCCCTTTTTTTTTTACATTGGATAACTTGTTAAATTTCGCTTATTTTTGATCTAGTCTGTTTACAAAACTTTTTTGAAATGGTCAAATTTCGTGATATGTGATAGCATTTTAGAACACGGCTCCACCCGTCGCACCAAGATGAATGGCTTTGACCAGTGTTTTAGACACATTCATTTTGCGTGTGCAGGGTTTGGTCATTTTCAACCATTCCATTGTTCCTAAAGATAAAATGTGTAACAGGTCACAAAATAAGTTGCATGGTCTCACTCTTGTGTGCAATAATAGTGTTTAACATGGTTTTTGATTAACTCGTCTTTGTACTCCTTCGGTCGAGCAGTGAATTTCAAACACAGATTCAACCACAAAGACCAGGGAGGTTTTCCAATGCCTCGCAAAGGGATATTAATGGTAGATGGGTAAAAAATAAAAAGCAGACATTGAAATATCCCTTTGAGCGTAGTGAAGTTATTACTTGTACTTTGGATGGTGTATCAGGACACCCAGTCACTACAAAGATACAGGCATCCTTCTCCAACTCCATTGCCGCTCAGGGATTTCACCATAAGGACAATGGTGACTTTAAAACAGAGTTAAACAGCTGTGATAGGAGAAAACGGAAGATGGATCATCAACATTGTAGTTACTCCACAATACTAACCTAATTGACAGAGTGAAAAGAAGGAAGCCTATACAGAATAATATTTCAAAACATGCATCCTGCTTGCAACAAAGCACTAAAGTAATAACAAAAACATGTGGCAAAGCAATGAACTTTTTGTCCTGAATTCAAAGTGTTACAGTATGCTTGGGGCAAATACAATTCAACAAATTACGGAGTACCCCTCTCCATATTTCCAAGCGTAGTGGTGGCTGCATCATGTTATGGGTATGCTTGTAACCGTTAAGGACTATGGGGTTTTTCTTGGTAAAATAAATCCTAGAGGAAAACCTGGTTGTCTGCTTTCCACCAGACACTGGGAGATGAATTCACCTTTCAGCAGGACAATAACCTAAAACACAAGACCAAATCTACTCTGGAGTTGCTTACCAATAAGAAAGTGAATGTTCCTAAGTGGCCTTATTATAGTTTTGACTTAAATCTACTTGAAAATCTATAACAAGACCTGAAAATGGTTGTCTAGCAATGATCAACAACCAATTTGACAGAACTTGAAGAATTTTGAAAAGAATCATTGACAAATGTTGCACAATCCAAGTGTGGCAAGCTCTCTGCCAAAGGTGTATTGACTCAAGGGTGTGAATACTTATTTAAATGTGATTTCTGTGTTTAATTTTCAATAAATTGCCAGACATTTCTAAAAACATGTTATGGGGTATTGTGCTAAGATGGGTGAGGGGGGAAAAAACATTTGAATAAATCTTGAATTCAGGCTGTAACACAACAAAATGTGTAATAAGTCCAGGGCACTGGAGCTAGCTAGTTTGCTGAAATTATAACAGGGAGAACAAAATATAGCTATTTGATCATGTCCGTGTGCATGTCCAAATATTAACGATGTCTGGAATTTGACATGGTTTCACTGGAATTATCAAAAGGCAAGAGTCAGGCAAACTTCAACCCTCAACGTGTCAACAGTTTTGTATAGGCACAGTTTAGCTGAGACTCCTCTCTTTACAGGTAGGCTGGTAGTCTCTTTTTCAGAAATAATGATTTCAACTTACACTATGCCCATCTTTTAACTGAAATGGTGCTCACAACTTTCATTGGCTGGCTAAAGTTAGCCTGCTAGCTAGTAACACTGACATCTGTCAGTTAGTGCCCTATTTGTAATTTCTCTGCTATACGTGGGAATCACCACAACGTTCCCACCCCCCAATTCCTGAATATGTATTAGCAAGCCTGTAAGCCTGCAAAATAACCATAGGACAACCACGCTCTCACCAAGCTCTAAGAAACATATAATTCTCAGGACATTGTGCTAACTGGGTTATTAGCTGAATGTAGTTGGTGAACCATATCATTTCTTTAAGGGGTTTTGAAAGCATCATCTGCATACCTCTTATTCTACCTTTGAACAACGCTGATTGTCTTCCTGAGTACCATTTCACCTGCCAACCCAGCTTCCTTCTCAACATCTGCTGATGTCTTCTTTGACATCCTGGCCGATGACAACCAGTTGTCTTTCGATGTTGTAAAGCTCTCTCAAAATAACATGATTATGGGTGAGTGGAGAGGAAGTCAAGTGCTACGGAGTCATTCAAAACAGAGAGAGAATGAAGAAGAACATGTGAAGAACACGTTCAGTGAGTAAGAATACTCTTATGCTAGTTTCAGCCCTAATTTCTCTTTGGCAATATCCAAGCAAGCTGGAATATAACCAGGGTTCCACTGAGAGAAATAAACTGGACAGGAACATAAACACAGTGAATTTCTGCTCCCTTACAATCACATATTAATTTAAACAAGCCTCCCCAAATTCCTCTGGATTTCAGATAGGCTAATACTTCGTTTTGTGTCCCTCCTGGTTGCATCAGAAGCCAGAGGTGTTTTTAAAAAATGTTTATCTTAAGGGATAATACAAGAAGACAAAACCCAGACATGAGGAGATTCAGACAAAATACAAATTGCAGTATTCCAATGGGCCCCTTTTGCATGTTTAAGTTGAAAGTCCCTATACTTCTGACAAACTATCAATAGACCATTAGTAACATATCAACTGTATATTATATTGATAGTGTATTGAGCAGTACTGTACATGAGTATAGGGGCTCTCAAAATAATGTTACCTAAATGTGTAACCAGAGTTATTCTCCTATCCAGGTTGAAGTTTCTGTCTTTGTGTGATTTTCAGGTGTTGTTCGGCAGGTGAAGCCCATCACTGGCCCTCTGAATGTCATCCTGGAGTTGGCAATGAACTACGTTGAGACGTTATCTCTCACTGGAACATTGTTCTCATCCACATCTTCATCTCAGAGTTTTGATAAATGAGAAACAAACAGTAAATGATCAATACACGTGTGCCACTGTGATGAAATGTTAACCTGTGGAATTGCATAACGTTATAACTATGACTTCTGTAGATTTGTGTAAATCCCAGAATGTGAGAAATTCATTTTGAACACCATAATGATAAAAAATGAAGGTATGAATATTGTTGTTGACACATAGAACGCATGGTTTACCTACTTTGATCCATACCATCTTTCTGTGGAATAGAAACTGTATTTACTGTAAATGTTGTTTTTTTTCATCATTGGGTTATAACATATTGCTATACATTTATTGTATCTGTGTACTTTGACAGTGGGTGAATTGGCCAGAAACTATAAGGCAGCTACATACATTTTCCAACACTTTGCATTAGAGGTTTTCAAACTGACTAACTCAGAAAGTTGGATGTCCTCTTTTCACCGGTGCTAGAAACCTACACTTCCAAAATGTATTTTTACACATATTTATTACTTTCAAAAAGGACAATTGACAACAAAAAAATTCCACACATACAACCCCCCCTAACCCAAAAAAGACCCAAATTACGCTTCGACTATAGCCAAATATTCAGCAAAAAAAATAGAGAATATACAGATTTACAGATCCAATGCTTTTACAAGATCAGCGGTTTGCAATTCCAATCTTTCTGCTTCTTAAAACGCCAGTGAATATCATGCTATAGGGTTTGGTTACTGTTAGAACACCATCTATTAGCTCATCAAAAAGAAAGGAGGACCAAGGCACTCTTCATATAATGAATTAAAATGCCTTTATTTGTAAACATGCCATACAAACAAAGGCATTTTAAAATTAATTATATGAAGATTTACTTGGTCCTCCTTCCTTTTTGATGACCAATTTACCCCTTTTACCAAAGAGCACCTTCTGTCTACCAAAATCTACTTTTGTGTACCTTAGCAGCACTTTAGATTTTTTTTTACTATATTAGCTGCTCAGGACTTGGGCTAATAGTCTTATACCGTGTCCATCCCATAATTAACTGACTTTTACCAGTGCTTCTCTACCCAAGGCTAGAGTCAACACAGAATAACCACAGACTGGAAAGTCTACAGACCCAAAATACTCTGCCACGCAAATGAAAATTCAAAAGAACATGGTTTCTCTTTGTTGTTGCAGCTGAAGCACTTGTCCCACAACTTGTATAGGGAATAAAGACAAATTGATCCCCTAGTACTGCTAGCCCTTTGAAATTATCAGTGCTTGATGTGGATGGGTGGCAGATGTCTGAGAGAAGTGGGATCAGACGTCTTATGTCTGCTAAATGACTTAAATGTAAATGTTATGTCAGGCAAATTGGAGTTACCTTCCAGATAGCACATTTGGTTACTTGGAAGTAATACATGTCCTGAAAGATGGGAAGGCAGGCAGGAAAAGACGAGATCAGGTGGGACAATTCTAGACAATGAGAGGGCAAATACTCCTGTAGGCACAACTCCGATATAAATGGTTTTTTTTTTTTCAATGTGGCCAAAATGCTTAAAATCGGTCAGCACTAGTTACCACAGCCACAAAGTCAGAATTCCAAAACGGCTATAGGCTATCAATGAATGAAAACAAAATTAGCTTTGATTTAATTTAAGGTTAGGATTAGGCATAAGGTTAGCAGTGTGGTTAAGGTTGGGTATAAAGTCAGATTTATAGTTTAGCCATAATTATTATATTGTGGCTGTGGTAACTAGTGACTTACACTGAGAGGACAAAACATTAAGAACACCTTCCTAATGTTGAGTTGCACCCCCTTTGCCCTCAGAACAGCCTCAAATAATTGGGGCACTGACTCTACAAGGTGTCGAAAGCGTTCCACAGGAGTGCTGGCCTATGTTGACTCAAATGCTTCCCACAGTTGTGTCAAGTTGACTGAATGTCTTTTATGTGGTGGACAATTACTGATACATACGGGAAACTGTTGAGTGTGAAAAACCCAGCAGCATTGCCGCGCCTGGGACCTTCTCCCATACCGTGTTCAAAGGCATTTAAACCTTTTGTCTTGTACCCACTGTGACTATTTAAATCTACCCTAACCAGAAACCTAGGATAGATGGCAGCATTCGTACAAAACTGAAAGCACGAACCACCGCATTTAACCATGGCAGGGTGACAGAGAATTTTAATTAATTTTTAATTTCACCGGTAGGCTAGTTGAGAACAAGTTCTCATTTACAACTGCGACCTGGCCAAGATAAAGCACAGCAGTTCGTCACATAACAACACAGAGTTACACATGGAATAAACAAACATACAGTCAATAATACAGTAGAAAAAAATACAAATATAATAACAGTGAATGCAAATGAGGTAAGATAAGGCAATAAATAGACCATGGTGGCAAAGTAATTACAATATAGCAATTAGATACTGGAATGGTAGATGTGCAGAAGATGAATGTGCAAGTAGAGATACTGGGGTGTACAGGAACAAGATAAATAAATAAATACAGTATGGGGATGAGGTAGTTGGATGATGGGCTGTTTACAGATGGGCTATGTACAGGTGCAGTGATCCGTGAGCTGCTCTGACAGCTGGTGTTTAAAGCTAGTGAGGGAGATATGGGTCTCCAGCTTCAGTGATTTTTGCAGTTCGTTCCAGTCATTGGCAGCAGAGAACTGTCAGGAAACACAGCCAAATGAGGAATTGGCTTTGGGGGTGACCAGTGAGATATACCTGCTGGAGCGCATGCTACGGGTGGGTGCTGCTATGGTGACCAGTGAGCTGAAATAAGGTGGTTCTTTAACTAGCAGAGACTTGTAGATGACCTGGAGCCAGTGGGTTTGGCGACGAGTATGAAGCGACGGCCAGAATATGGCAGACTACAAACAGAGTAGTCATTCCCTCCACAAGGCAATCAAACAGGCAAAACGTCAATATCGAGACAAAGTGGTGTCGCAGTTCCATGGCTCAGACACGAGACGTACTGTATATGACAGGGTCTACAGACAATCATGGACTACAAAAGGAAAACCAGCCACATCGCGGACACAGATGACAAGCTAAACACGTTCTTTGCCAGCTTTGAGGATAACATGGTAGCTGGTGAGTAAGAAATTTAAAAGTGTTAACCTTTGCAAGGCTGCCGGCCCAGACGGCATCCCAAGCCGCGTCCTCAGAGCACACGCAGACCAGCTGGCTGGTGTGTTTATGGAGATATTCAATCTCTCCCTATCTCAGTCTGCAGTCCCCAAATGCTTTGCATTGTTCCTGTACCCAAGAATGCAAAGATAACTAAATGACTGTTGCCCCGTAGCACTCACTTCTGTCATCATGAAGTGCTTTGAGAGACTAGTCAAGGATCATATCATCTCCACCTTACCTGTCACCCTAGACACACTTCAATTTGCTTACCACCCCAATAAGTTCACAGACGATGCAATCGCCATCACACTGCACACTGCCCTATCCCATCTGGACAAGAGGAATACCTACTGTATGTCAGAATGCTGTTCATTGACTATAGCTCAGCATTCAACACCATAGTACCTTCCAAGCTCATCATTAAGATCGAGGCCCTGGGTCTAGAACCCGCCCTGTGCAATTGGGTCCTGGACTTCATGATGGACCGCCCCAGATGGTGAAGGTAGGAAACAACATTTCCACTTCGCTGATCCTCAACACTGGGGCCCCACAAGGATGCGTTCTGCATCGCCATGCACGCCTCCAACTCAATCATCAAGTTTGCAGATGACACAACAGTAGTGATAACCAACAACAACGAGACAGCATACAACACCATAGTACCTTCCAAGCTCATCATTAAGATCGAGGCCCTGGGTCTAGACCCTGCCCTGTGCAATTGGTGAGGTGAGGGCTCTGGGAGTGTGGTGTCAGGAAAAACAACCTCTCACTCAACGTCAACAAAACAAAGCGTACATATCACTGACAAACTGAAATGGTCCATCCACACAGACAGCTATTGCGCCTTCTTCAACCTCAGGAGGCTGAAGAAATTTGTCCTGTCACCTAAAACCCTCACAAACTTTTACAGATGCACAATCGAGAGCATCCTGTCGGGCTGTATCACAGCCTGGTACGGCAACTGCACCACCCACAACCGCAGGGCTCTCAAGAGGGTGTTGCGGTCTGCACAACGCATCACCGGGCGCAAACCACCTGCCCTCCAGGACTCCTACAGCACCCGATGTCACAGGGAGGTCAAAAAGATCCTCAAGGACAAAAACCACCTGAGCCACTGCCTGTTCACTCCACATTCATCCAGAAGGCGAGGTCATTACAGGTGCATCAAAGCTGGGACCGAGAGACTGAAAAATAGCTTCTATCTCAAGGCCATCAGACTGTTATATAGCCATCACTAGCGCAGAGGCTGCTGCCTACATTCAGACATGAAATCATTGTCCACTTTAATAAATGGAGCACTAGTCACTTTAATAATGTCACTTTAATAATGTTTACATATCTTGAATTACTCATCTCATATGTACGCTACCGTTCAAAAGCTTGGGGTCACTTAGAAATGTCCTTGTTTTTGAAAGAAAAGCACATCAAATTGATCAGAAATACAATGTAGGCATTGTTAGTGTTGTAAATGACTATTGTAGCCGTAAACGGCAGATTTTTAATAGACTATCTACATAGGCGTACAGAGGCCCATTATCAGCAACTATCACTCCTGTGTTCCAATGGCACGTTGTGTTAGCTAATCCAAGTTTATCATTTTAAATGGCTAATTGATCATTAGAAAACCCTTTTGCAATTATGTTAGCAGTGCTGAAAACTGTGGTTCTGATTAAAGAAGCAATAAAACTATCCTTCTTTAGACTAGTTGAGTATCTGGAGCATCAGCATTTGTGGGTTTGATTACAGGTTCAAAATGACCAGAAACAAAGACATTTCTTCTGAAACTCGTCAGTCTACTCTTATTCTGAGAATTGAAGGCCATTCCATGTGATAAATTGCTAAGAAACTGAAGATCTCATACAACGCTGCTCTAACCAGAATAGAAAGAGGAGTGGGAGGCCCCGGTGCACAACTGAGCAAGAGGAAAAGTACATTAGGGTGTACTTGAGGGTGCCCTCAACTGGCAGCTTCATTAAAGAGTACCCGCAAAACATCAGTCTCAACGTCGACAGTAAAGAGGCGACTCCGGGATGCTCAAATCAAATCAAATCAAATCAAATTTTATTTGTCACATACACATGGTTAGCAGATGTTAATGCGAGTGTAGCGAAATGCTTGTGCTTCTAGTTCCGACAATGCAGTGATAACCAACAAGTAATCTAACTAACAATTCCAAAACTACTGTCTTATACACAGTGTAAGGGGATAAGGAATATGTACATAAGGATATATGAATGAGTGATGGTACAGAGCAGCATACAGTAGATGGTATCGAGTACAGTATATACATATGAGATGAGTATGTAGACAAAGTAAACAAAGTGGCATAGTTAAAGTGGCTAGTGACATAAGGATGCAGTCGATGATCTAGAGTACAGTATATACATATGCATATGAGATGAATAATGTAGGGTAAGTAACATTATATAAGGTAGCATTGTTTAAAGTGGCTAGTGATATATTTACATCATTTCCCATCAATTCCCATTATTAAAGTGGCTGGAGTTGGGTCAGTGTCAATGACAGTGTGTTGGCAGCAGCCACTCAATGTTAGTGGTGGCTGTTTAACAGTCTGATGGCCTTGAGATAGAAGCTGTTTTTCAGTCTCTCGGTCCCAGCTTTGATGCACCTGTACTGACCTCGCCTTCTGGATGATAGCGGGGTGAACAGGCAGTGGTTCGGGTGGTTGATGTCCTTGATGATCTTTATGGCCTTCCTGTAACATCGGGTGGTGTAGGTGTCCTGGAGGGCAGGTAGTTTGCCCCCGGTGATGCGTTGTGCAGACCTCACTACCCTCTGGAGAGCCTTACGGTTGAGGGCGGAGCAGTTGCCGTACCAGGCGGTGATACAGCCCGCCAGGATGCTCTCGATTGTGCATCTGTAGAAGTTTGTGAGTGCTTTTGGTGACAAGCCGAATTTCTTCAGCCTCCTGAGGTTGAAGAGGCGCTGCTGCGCCTTCTTCACGACGCTGTCAGTGTGAGTGGACCAATTCAGTTTGTCTGTGATGTGTATGCCGAGGAACTTAAAACTTGCTACCCTCTCCACTACTGATCCATCGATGTGGATAGGGGGGTGTTCCCTCTGCTGTTTCCTGAAGTCCACAATCATCTCCTTAGTTTTGTTGACGTTGAGTGTGAGGTTATTTTCCTGACACCACACTCCGAGGGCCCTCACCTCCTCCCTGTAGGCCGTCTCGTCGTTGTTGGTAATCAAGCCTACCACTGTTGTGTCGTCCGCAAACTTGATGATTGAGTTGGAGGCGTGCGTGGCCACGCAGTCGTGGGTGAACAGGGAGTACAGGAGAGGGCTCAGAACGCACCCTTGTGGGGCCCCCGTGTTGAGGATCAGCGGGGAGGAGATGTTGTTGCCTACCCTCACCACCTGGGGGCGGCCCGTCAGGAAGTCCAGTACCCAGTTGCACAGGGAAGGGTCGAGACCCAGGGTCTCGAGCTTGATGACGAGCTTGGAGGGTACTATGGTGTTGAATGCCGAGCTGTAGTCGATGAACAGCATTCTCACATAGGTATTCCTCTTGTCCAGGTGGGTTAGGGCAGTGTGCAGTGTGGTTGAGATTGCATCGTCTGTGGACCTATTTGGGCGGTAAGCAAATTGGAGTGGGTCTAGGGTGTCAGGTAGGGTGGAGGTGATATGGTCCTTGACTAGTCTCTCAAAGCACTTCATGATGACGGAAGTGAGTGCTACGCGGCGGTAGTCGTTTAGCTCAGTTACCTTAGCTTTCTTGGGAACAGGAACAATGGTGGCCCTCTTGAAGCATGTGGGAACAGCAGACTGGTATAGGGATTGATTGAATATGTCCGTAAACACACCGGCCAGCTGGTCTGCGCATGCTCTGAGGGCGCGGCTGGGGATGCCGTCTGGGCCTGCAGCCTTGCGAGGGTTAACACGTTTAAATGTCTTACTCACCTCGGCTGCAGTGAAGGAGAGACCGCATGTTTTCGTTGCAGGCCGTGTCAGTGGCACTGTATTGTCCTCAAAGCGGGCAAAAAAGTTATTTAGTCTGCCTGGGAGCAAGACATCCTGGTCCGTGACTGGGCTGGGTTTCTTCTTGTAGTCCGTGATTGACTGTAGACCCTGCCACATGCCTCTTGTGTCTGAGCCATTGAATTGAGATTCCACTTTGTCTCTGTACTGACGCTTAGCTTGTTTAATAGCCTTGCGGAGGGAATAGCTGCATTGTTTATATTCGGACATATTACCAGACACCTTGCCCTGATTAAAAGCAGTGGTTCGCGCTTTCAGTTTCACGCGAATGCTGCCATCAATCCACGGTTTCTGGTTTGGGAATGTTTTTATCGTTGCTATGGGAACGACATCTTCGACGCACGTTCTAATGAACTCGCACACCGAATCAGCGTATTCGTCAATATTTCCATCTGACGCAATACGAAACATGTCCCAGTCCACGTGATGGACAGACCTCAGCGTGGGAGCCTCTTGTTTTAGTTTCTGCCTGTAGGCAGGGATCAGCAAAATGGAGTCGTGGTCAGCTTTTCCGAAAGGGGGGCGGGGCAGGGCCTTATATGCGTTGCGGAAGTTAGAGTAACAATGATCCAAGGTTTTACCACCCCTGGTTGCGCAATCGATATGCTGGTAAAATTTAGGGAGTCTTGTTTTCAGATTAGCTTTGTTAAAATCCCCAGCTACAATGAATGCAGCCTCCGGATAAATGGTTTCCAGTTTGCAAAGAGTTAAATAAAGTTCGTTCAGAGCCATCGATGTGTCTGCTTGGGGGGGGATATATACGGCTGTGATTATAATCGAGGAGAATTCTCTTGGAAGATAATGCGGTCTACATTTGATTGTGAGGAATTCTAAATCAGGTGAACAGAAGGATTTGAGTTCCTGTATGTTTCCTTCATCACACCATGTCTCGTTAGTCATGAGGCATACGCCCCCGCCACTCTTCTTACCAGAAAGATGTTTGTTTCTGTCCGCGCGATGCGTGGAGAAACCCGTTGGCTGCACCGCATCGGATAGCGTCTTCCCAGTAAGCCATGTTTCTGTGAAGCAGAGAACGTTGCAGTCTCTGATGTCCCTCTGGAATGCTACCCTTGCTCGGATTTCGTTTTGGTGCTGGCCTTATTTTAATGAACAAAAAAGTGACAAACTTTTGAACGATAGTTTATATACTGTACTATATACTATCTTTTGCATCTCAGCCTATGCCGCACTGAAATTGCCAATCCATATATTTATATACTGTACATTGTTATTCAAAATTAAATCTAATTGTATTGGTCAAATACATATGGTTAGCAGATGTTAATGCGAGAGTAGCAAAAGGCTTGTGCTTCTAGTTACGACAGTGCAGTAATATCTAACAAGTAATCTAACAATTCCACAACAACTACCTAATACACACAAATCTAAGTAAAGGAATGGAATAGGAATATGTACATATGGATGAGCGATGACCGAGCAGCATAGCAAGATGCAATAGATGGTATAGAATACAGTATATACATATGAGATGAGTCATGCAACATATTGCGGCAGACGGCAGAGAGAGGTGAGGGGAGTGGTAATTGAGGAGAGATATCTTGCAGGTCTCTGGCTCCACCCCCAAGCCTTATGTGGACTTCCTGCCCCAACGAGGCAAGACTTCGTTAAGCCAGGGAATGCTTGGGGATAAAAGATGAAGCAGCCTGCACAAAGGTGCAGAGGAGGTGAGAGAAATGAGAGCAAAATCTGTTGTGACCTGAACTGGCGGACTATCTCCCTTGGGTACTCAGCCAATCCAGTCTGGTACACGAGTGTGAGGATTACCCCTGAAATACAGAACGGACATCGTGAACGGCTTGTGGACTGATGTGATTGGTAAATTCCCCATTCTTTCCCTGTGTAAAACCCCCTAATAAACTAATAATTTGCATTCTATTTGTACTACTGGTGCCTGTTTTGTTACTGAACTTGGTCACGTGGAAACCCCACGCCCTTGAGCCTGCTACAATATGTAAACATTATTAAAGTGGCATGATTTCAAGTCTGAATGTAGGCAGCAGCCTCTGTGCTAGTGATGGCTGTTTAACAGTCTGGCCTCGAGATAGAATCTGTTTTTCAGTCTCTTGGTCCCAGCTTTAATGCACCTGTACTGACCTCTCCTTCTGGATGGTAGCGGGGTGAACAGGCAGTGGCTCGGGTGTTTGATGTCTTTTTTGATCTTCTTGGCCGTCCTGTGACATTGGGTGCTGTATGGGGGCTGGAGGGCAGGTGGTTTTCCCCCGGTGATGCGTTGTGCAGACTGCACCACCCTCTGAAGTGCCCTGCGGTTGTGGGCGGTGCAGTTGCCGTACCAGGCGGAGATACAGCCTGACAGGATGCTCTCAATTGTGCATTTGTAAAAGTTTGTGTATTTTAGGTGACAAGACAAATTTCTTCAGCCTCCTGAGGTTGAAGAGGCATTGTTGCGCCTTCTTAATCACCACTGTCTGGGTGGGTGGACCATTTCAGTTTGTCCGTGATGTGTACACCGAGGAACTTAAAACTTTCCACCTTCTCCACTGTTGTCCCAGTGATGTGGATAGGGGGGTGCTCCCTCTGCTGTTTCCATCTCCTTTGTTTTGTTGACGTTGAGTGAGTGGTTGTTTTTCTGACACCACACTCGGAGTGCCCTCACCTCCTCCCTGTAGGCTGTCTCATCGTTGTTGGTAATCACGCCCAGTACTGTTGTGTCGTCTGCAAACTTGATGATTTGAGTTGGAGGCGTGCATGGACACGCAGTCATGGGTGAACAGGGACTACAGGAGGGGGCTGAGCACACACCCTTGTGGGGCCCCAGTGTTGAGGATCAGGGAAGTGGAGGTATTTGTTGTGAAATGGTTAGATATTACTTGTTAGATAGTGCTGCACTGTCGGAAATAGAAGCTCAAGCATTTCACAATACACTCATAATAACATCTGCTAAACATGTGTATGTGACCAATACAATTTCATTTAATTTCATTCCCCTCTGAATGGCACACATATACAATCCATGTCTCAAGGCTTTAAAGTCCTTCTTTAACCTGTCACCTCCCCTTCATCTACAACTGATTGAAGTGGATTTAACAGGTGACATCAATAAGGAATCATACAGTATCTTTCACCTGGATTCACCTGGTCAGTCTATGTCATGGAAAGATCAGGTGTTCCTAATGTTTTGTACCCTCAGTGTCTATTGGTGCATTCGTAACAACCTAACCTAACGTAGCAGGCATACAAAGACGCCTGAGCGGAGTTCCAACATTTGTGTAGGCTATTAAATGCCTGATTTCTCTGTTGTACTACATAACTCATATGGTGTATACCTCCACTCAGGTGCATCCAATTTAATTTGATCATCCTTGAGATGTCACCACAACTAGATTGGAGTCCACCTGTGGCCAATTCGATTTAGAAAGAAACACACCTGTCTATATAAGGTCCCACAGTTGATAGTGCATGTTAGAGCAGATACTATACCAGGAAGTCCAAGGAACGGGCCGTAGAGCTCTCAGATCGAATTGTGATGAGGCATATATCTGGGGAAGGGTATAAAACAATTTCTAGAGTTTTGAAAGTTTCCATAGGCACAGTGGTCTCCTTCACTGGAAAATAGAGAACATATGGAAGTACCCAGACTCTGTCTAGAGCTGGCTGTCCGACCAAACTGAGCAACCGGGCAAGGAGGACCTTGATCAGGGAGATGACCAAGAACCCTATGACCAATCTGACAGAATTACAGAGTTCCTTGGCTGAGATGGGCGAACTTGACAGAAGGACAACAGACTTGACAGCACTTCACCAAGCTGGGCATTATGGGACAGTTTCTCAGAAGCCACTCCTGAGAAAAAAGTGCATGACAGCACGCCTGGAGTTTGCAAAAAGGCACATGAAAGAATCTGAGATCATAAGGCAAAAGATGATGTGGTATGATGAGACAAAAATTTAACTTTTTGGCCTGAATGAGATGCGCTGTCTGGAGAAAACAAGGCACAGCTCATTACCCATCTAACACCATTGCTACCGTAAACCGTGGTTGTGGCATCTTCATGCTATGGGCATACTTTTCAGAGGAAGGAAATGGGAGACTGGCAATGACCGAGGGAACAATGAATGGAGCCAACTACAGGCAAATCCTTGATGAGAACCTTCCCCACCGTTCTCCACGGGATATCAAGTATCTCAGGCTAAATAGGTCATGTCTCCACTATATCCCACTCCCACTATAGAGGAAAAAGAGCATTATTGTCAGGATTTGGCCAGGGTTGTTCCGGTTTTTGGTCACTAGATGCCCCCATTGTGCCTTTTGACCTTTTTGTTTTCCCTTGATCCCCATTATTATTTGCACCTGTGCCTCGTTTCCCCTGATTGTATTTAAACCCTTTGTTTTCCTCAGTCCTTTGCTCTGTGTTTGTATGTTAGCACCCAGCCCTAGTATTCTGTTAACTCTTGTTGATCCCGGTGGACGCTCTTGTGGAATTCTGTTTTTTGTTCTTGTTTATTTATTTTTGAGTATCTTTTGAGGCTTTTTGTGCTATACCTCCCACCTTGTGGATTTACCTTTTTTGTCTTGGAGGATTACCTTTGTTCTTGTGGAATTCCTTTTGAGGTTGTGGAGTTACATGTGTTCCTGAAGGACTTCACTTTTTACTACATTAAATACACCGTCTCAAGTACTGCTGTGTCTGCCTCATCTTCTGGGTTCTGCCGACTATTCGTGGCTCAGTTGGTTAAGTGACTGTTTCTCACTCCGGAGACCCGGGTTCGTAACCGGGTCCTGACAATTATGGGTTGAGAGAGGCAGAAGAGGAACGTTTCACCAATCCAGACATAGTAGCCTCAGACTGGATCATAGATCCTGGAAACTATAGAAAGGTGTGCCCGGTTCGTACTCATGCAGTTGCGATGACTTAGTATAGCAGGCAGAGATGCCCAGAAGGAGGGCACCCCATACTGCCAGATGGCCAAACTACACACGAATCCAAACTACACCAGCCGCTGAGTATTGGTCAAATAAGTAGCATAATAAAGGGGTGCCTGACCCGGTTAAAGAGGGTCAGGAATTGATCCGTTTCCTGAGGGGACAGGGACGAATTTTTGAATTCCACGCTGGTGGTTATGATCATGTTTTTCCATCCCCATTGCCAAGAACGATGTTGGCACAATTAGTTGGAAACTATCGTACTCCCGCCTGGTCGTCCACCCGTGAGGCATGCGATCCAGCAACCTAGCAGGTTCAAATTGAACTATTTGTGACAGCTATTGGAAATAGCATTAACATGAACAACATTTGTAGATGTACTCTGCATCGAGAGGACTGGGTATGTGAGTACATTAATAGAATTTGTAAGTCTGCTTGGTTGGCAGGTTTGAAACCTGTTATCAAAACGGCTACTGCAGGGTTAGTGGACCAACATTCTCACTAGGATGAGATAGTAAAAGGAGACTTTGAGAGTGGACTCTAATTCCACTCACTTCGCAGCCGTGCATGTGGTTAATAAAGCCACAGTGAAAGTCACTAACAGTGGTTTTAACGGCCAAGGTAAGACAAAGAAAGGGAGGAAAGGGCAGTGAATCTATCCCAAGGTGCAGAGTGTCAGAGCCCTGTTTTAGGTGTGGGGCCAATGGTCATTGGAAGAGTGAGTGTAGTGGGGCAAAGGAGCTTGAAATAAGCTACATTTATGACATGAAAAAATATTACATTAAGCAGGGTAACAGGCAGAATCGAAAGCGATACAACTGCTTCCCATGTCTCTGACTATAGGATCACTAGGGGGGAGGGTAATCTCCTGAGACACTTTATTCTGTCTTATTCTGAAACAGATTTATAGAATTTCTGAAATAGATTTATAGAATTTATAGAGGAGGGGGTCACGAAATACCCCGGTCATTAATTTTTGTCAGAAATGAACTGTCGGTCTCATGGTAATTGACCATTAATTAACATAAATACATTTAGCATCTTCTGGCTTCCACACATATCCTACAAGCCACTGATGCAGACCTTTGGAACATCTACATTTTCAAAAGTCTATTAAATCCATGTAATATAGCCTACACCTTCACAATAAATCAATTTATTTTAGAAAGGTCTAAAGAAGCATGATATGAAGAAAATGTAGTGTTTTTCAGAAGAATAGAATAGCATACTCTGAGTTGTCCTTATGTTAGGTCCTGATATGGCAATGGCTGTGGGCTACGCTAGTTCATTTAGCAGACAAGATTTGCTTACAATTCTGTGGCATTATTTTATAGTGTGAAGAATACAATTGAACAAAGCTGAATAAAATGGAGAGGATATTAACACAGAAATAGACACTCCTATATGGTTAATTAAGAGTTATTAATGTAACTTTAGTTATTCTACAAACGTTGGGCTATATGTTTTGATTTTTAATTGTAAGGCTGCATGATGCGACTAATGATGATTTGAAAAAAGTTGCTTGAAAGGCATGAGCTCTGATTAGTTTTTTTTGCACAGGCTGTACACACTACATCAGTCACTCATTCACAATTTGACAAACACTTGATCCTGCTTAGAATTTCACGGCGGCATCCCCTTTGTGTGGCCATAATGCACCCTAAAAAAATCCATGCCTTTTGCATCCAGTGGCTGTTGTGTGCTTCTCCCTAAGTGCTGCGTGCTCCAGCACATTATCGGGTCTTTCTCACAGGCTACAAGTGAAGACAGACACATCGGGGACCCAACTGCGCGTGTCCTTATCTAATTCCGAGGTGCATATTGAAGATATTGGAAGAACTGTCCACATTTACTTTTCATCAGCCAACAATATGAGAAGGCCTAACGAACAGTCAATCTACTATAACCCATAGTACAAATGTCGACCTATTCTATTCTGTGCAAGAAATACATATTCCAAACATAGTCTGGGGCAGTTGTGGGATGTGATAGATCACAAATTAATACAACCACTAGCATCAAAAAAACTTTTTTACGCAATGTGGCTGACGCAACAGATCAGAACGTTTAGCTTAAAATGTTGATGGCAGCCCTCATGAGAGCCAGTTTCATCATCGCGCTTGATGGTTTTTGCAACTGCACTTGAAGAAACTTTCAAAGTGATTGAAATTGTTTGCATTGTCTGACCTTCATGTCTTAAAGTAATGATGGACTGTCGTTTGTCTTTGCTTATCTGAGCTGTTCTTGCCACAATATGGACCAACTTCTGTATACCAACCCTACGCTGCACAGCTATTTTCAGGTCTCTCCAGTGACGTTCGATTGGGTTCAAGTCCGGGCTCTGGCTGGGCCACTCAAAGACATTAAGAGACTATTCCCGAAGACACTCCTGCATTATACTGGCTGTGTGCTTAGGATCGTTGTCCTTTTAGGTAAACATTTGCCCCAGTCTGAGGTCCTGAGTACTCTAGATCACTTTTCCATCAAGGATCTCTCTGTACTGTGAGCCGTTCATCTTTCCCTCTATCTTGACCAGTCTCCCAGTCCCTGCCACTGAAAAACATCCCCACAGCTTGATGTTACCACAACCATGCTTCACCGTAGGGATGGTGCAAGGTTTCCTCCAGATGTGACGCTTGGCACAGAGTTCAGTCTTGGTTTCATCAGACCAGATAATCATGTTTCTCATGACCAAACTGAGTAATCGGGGGAGAAGGGTCTTGGTCAAGGGGGTGACCAAGAACCGATGGTCACTCTGACAGAATTCTTCTGTGGAGATGGGAAAACCTTTCATAATGACAACCATCTCTGCAGCACTCCACCAATCAGGTCACTAATCTGGATATGCTGGATTTGCGCTCGAATGCTGATGACTGGTCATTGGTCAACAATCAAGATGCACAGCTTTTTGGTTCTGACGCACTAATGAGAATTTAACGATGACTTGCGGGCAGTGGGTTCAGAACAACAAAGGCAAAAAATATATACAAAAAACATTTGTGGGGAAATTATACTACCAACGAAAAGGGAGCTTTGAAGACTGGAAGGGCAAATGGGCATGTGCTCTGCACAGGTAGAGCCATCCTGTGCACATGCCTGGACCACACTAAATAGCTTTTAGGCGCACTTGACATTGCACACTCACAGCAGAATCAGAGTTGAGGGGCGGCATCGGGTACACATCGATATATAGCCTAATAAGCAACTAATTCTCAAACAATGAGAAATATTGACATTTCATCAATTACAAATTACATTACCCTCCCCTGGACTCGATTTAAAAAAGACTAAACCCACCCCCTAACTGAAATTGAAAAAAACATGACCCTCCCCCATTTTCCTCCAGGTCATTCAATACATTTCTAACCAACCTTTAAAAGGGACAGGTGGCTATTTGAGACTCAGCATTTAAGGTACTCCTGTCTGAACACACATCAATAAAATCATACAAAATACTACAGAAGAGAGCATAATTTAGCCACAGAGGATCAACAGCTTCAAAAAAAATATTGTGGATTGTTTTATCACAAGCACTTACAGTCGGGAAGGCCGCAATTTGGGCAGCACACGTGCCAAATATAGAACAGCTTGATGCGTTGTGACTATAGACATACTGTAGTGGTGGCAGCCTGTTAAAGGATCTGAAGGTGTGGTTTGTTGGAAACGTAGCTTTGGGTTAGCTCTGTTGTAGACCCGTGGGAGAAAGTGCCATGCCAATTAATCTCTAATGTTGTACTCTTAACTACCTGTTCAGGATCAGTGTCCTGAAATCATGACAGTTGCTGTTTAATATGCAATATGTGACTAGAATGGTGTTGTAAACAACAGCCAACAACCTGGGACATAGACATGTTTTATATTGTCAGAAAACCTAAATGATTGTTATCTAACTGCAGGTTCCAATTTACATTAGTTATTACAGTGAAGGGCCATCATTACGCACCAATGAGACAAGCGGTGTTCACTTGATTGACAGTGTCTTGGTCCAATGACCACCTATCGTTTTGAAACCTGAAGAGAGAGCAGGAAGGTTACTCCTCCTCACACACCTGGACCATCAGACAAGGCAACGGTTTCCTCACTCGAGGGGCAAGGTCAGAATGGGACTCCCACATGGCCACCAGGGCATCGTCGCCGCTAGCACCCGTCTCGAGGTCAGGATAGCAACCCACTACAGCAATCAGAACGCCGCTGCTGAAGACTCCCGTCCAGGTTTAATGACATTGTGTTGGATTTCGTGGTTGTCAGGGACGACAGACCCCTTAGGTGGGGGCAATGTAGCAGCGGCAGCCTATTAGAGGATCTGGAGGTGTGGCTTGTTGGAGGTGTGGCCTTGGGTTAGATCTGTTGGACACCCGTGGAAGAATGTGTCCTGCCAGTTTGTGTTATGTTGTACTGTGCACTAATTTAAGCTTGTACACTGCCAGTTCTGTAGTCTTAATGAGACTGATGTAAGTGCATGTGATATCAAAGAGCCTACTAGAGTACCATCGTTAAGGCAGACACTATTTACTTCTGCTATGAATCATACACATTGCTGCGCTGGGGTGGCTGCAGCACACTGATAAATGTTAGTAAGTTTACTGAAATGAAATGTCAATTTTGCCAAAGATAACAGTATATTACTCCTGCCTGAACCAACATAAATAGAATAATTGAAAATAATACACCAAAGAGCATAATTTAGCCACAGAGGAACAATAGCTTCTAAAAAATTGCTGTGGTTTTATCACAAGTACTAATAGACGATTTACGGTCAATCTGGCGTCTATATTGGTTTTACAGCATTTACTGCGATGTGGTCTCTGCAGAAGTCAGGGCATTCATACTTTTTGCACTTTGCAGAGCTGTTGTGAATAAGTTTGTCAAGAAAGTGAGTTTGTGTTTATACAAAACGTACCACACCCACCTAACGTCAACCAATCATGTCACTGCAGAGCAATACATAGCCCTCTGCATTGTTCCAAAATTTGGAAGGACAGCGATGCTTGATTTGGCCTCCGGAGGCTCAGCAATTGCATGACACCCTCCGTACACTGTACATCCTCCGTACTGTGCCAAGAAAACATTCCCCACACCAGTTCCCCACCACCACCAGCCTGACACCAAGCAGGATGGGTGCATGGAATCATGCTGCTTATGCCAAATCCTGACTCTGACATCAGCATGACGCAACAGGAAATGGGTTGTGTATCCCAAGTGGCGTAACGGTCTAAGGCACTGCATCTCAGTGCTAGAGGCATCACTACAGACCCTAGTTTGATTACAGGCTGTATCCCAACCGGCCGTGATTTGGAGTCCCATAGTGCAACGCACAATTGGCCCAACATCGTCCAGGTTAGGGTTTGGCTGGGGTAGGCCGTCATTGTAGAATTTGTTCTTAACTGACTTGCCTAGTTAAATAAAGGACATTTTTTAAATTATTCACACCACTGTTGTACTGCGCCTTTATTTGTCAGTTTGTGGCGCTTTGTTAGCTTGCATGATTCTTGTCATTCTGCTTCAACCTCTCTCATCAACAAGCTGTTTTCACCCACAGGACTGCCACTGACTGGATGTTTTTTGTTTTGTTGCACAATTTTCAGTAAAACGTAGACACTGTTGTGTGTGAAAATCCCTGGCACCGACGATCATACCACGCTCAAAGTTGCTTAGGTCTCTCGTTTTATCCATACTATTGTTCAATCGAACAATAACTGAATGCATTGATGCCAATCTGTCGGCTTTATATAGCAAGCCAAGGCCACGTGACTCAATGTCTGTAGGAGCGATCCATTTTCGTGAACCTAATAAAATGGCCGGTGAGTGTATAGGCCTACTCCATAGAAGGGTATTGGAATCTCTGACCCTGGTAATTTGACTGTGAAACTAATGGGTACACTAACAATGGCTGGCAATCCATTATTTGACCGGGAACTGTAATTTTAGGATTTATATTTATTTGGTTGGTTGCAGCTGTCAATTTGTCTTTCACAAATGTCAAAATGCTATCGCGTGAAAAACGTTTGCTTTCCAAAAGTCTACTGCTGAAAAGAGAAGATTAATCTGTCTGTTTTATTGGCACGAGCGCATCAAATTAAATCAAATTGATTTATATAGCCCTTCTTACATCAGCTGATATATCAAAGTGCTGTACAGAAACCCAGCCTAAAACCCCAAACAGCAAGCAATGCAGGTGTAGAAGCATGGTGGCTAGGAAAAACTCCATAGAAAGGACAAAACCTAGGAAGAAACCTAGAGAGGAACCAGGCTATGAGGGATGGCCAGTCCTCTTCTGGCTGTGCCGGGTGGAGATCATAACAGAACATGGCCAAGATGTTTAAATGTTCATAAATGACCAGCATGGTCAAATAATAGTAGCTATCAACGGTGATGAGCCAAAACTTTGTCTTCAACATTGGGTGAGGCAGTGCCACTGGAAAGTTTATTTAGTAGCCTGCTATAGCCTATTTTTTTTTTCAAATTTTGGACAATCTGTGTCTTGAACTGGGCCATTATTTATGTTCAAGACCAGGTCGTTTTTATTGCTCAGTTTGGCACTGTCAGAGTAGCCACTCATTTTGGTCATTTGTGTGGTATTAAAAAATATAATGCAAATGTATTATCATGTAAATTATATAGAATTGCAATAAATGCGTTTGTAAAAGGCCAATGTTTTTCCAGACTCTGCCCCCCCCCCAAAAAAAATCCCCATGTGCAAATGTGATTATAGATGCATGCAATGTTTTATTGTAAAGGGGAATTTTGTGTCTTTGTTTTTGTTAGTTTTTTTAAAAGCGATGTTGAGATTCTGTATGAAAAGCGCTATATAAAATAAATATATTATAATTGCTATTAGTATAGGACAACCACGCTCTCACCAAGCTGTGAGAAACATGGTTTCTCAGAACATTATGAGCTAGCTGGGGTCAATTTATGGCATGATCACAATAATCGGTAGCATGTGTTTTGCTTTAATGTGTATATATAGCTACCTATGTCTATTTCTAATGTGAAAAAAACTCAAACCTATCCAATCATTTTAACTGCTAATGTCATCGCAATTAGAAGGTTTACATGGGTATTGACATGAAATGTACCTCTAGCGCCGCCTCTTTCCTGGTTTTATCGTATCAAACAACACAATATAACACGGAAGTCCCACCCACACTGGAGAGCGATACAAACAAACATGGCGGAACCCGCTTTGGAATCGTGGATTAGGATGGATTTTCCAACATTATTGAATGAAATTCTCGCTGAGAAGTTCCGTGAAAAACATTTACTTGTTTTACAATCACTGACAAATGCGTTACGAATTCAGGATTACAGGTGCGCAAATGGAAGTGTTATGTAGCTAAATGTGGCTAACTAACTAGCTATCAAAAGTCCTCAGCTAAACAGTCCGAGGCAAGCTCAGGAGTAGCAGCTAGCCATCGTGTTACCCATGTCCTAATTTTGTCTGTATAAATGAATCTTTGCTCGTTTTCTGTATTATCCATTATTCTCAAGTCTTCTGTGTTCATTTTTCACTTGACAATTTTAAAAGCTACACCCAAGTCAACGCGTGTGTGTGTGGTGCGCTCACAGAGACCGCAGTGAGGATGAAGCCTTCAGGAGCCTAATGAAGATCCTGTCAAAGCTATCAGAGGAGATCCAGGCTGCAGGTGGAGAGGTTGAAGAGCTGATCCTGCAGTTGACTGCAGCATGCTTCAGAGCCCAGAGGAATGGCTGTGTACAGTGTGCACGCAACCAGTCCCTATTGAGGTGGGCTACAGTCCTTATTGTCCTTGACACACACAAAGCATGCACACAAATGTTTTACATTGGGCCTACATTTAGTTAATTTACCAGACACTCTAATCCAATCTCACGCACAGGAAGAGTTAATACCATTCCCAAGCACATCCACATCCGTAGTTTTGTTTTCACAGGAATTTACACTTCAAAATCCTGGGGGGGTGTTCTATCTAACAGTTTCCCTGTTATGAAGTGTTCCCCCCTCTGTCCGGTTGTGTGTGTGGTTTGGTTAAAACATAAGCAAAACTACCTTGTTATCCAGGTCACTTGGTGCTATTGACCTGTCAATCAGAATCCTAGACATGCTTCAGAGACTGAAGTCTGAGAACACTGACTACGTCTTTGAAGGTGATTGTTTTATTGTCCCTCCTATGGCTGAAGAGGATAAGTGTAATCTGATATTTGCAGTTCTGCTTACTTGTAAAACAATTGTAGCATATTGTATAGTAACTGTTCAAATTTGATAGGATAAAAAAAAAAAAATCTTAACATCTCTCTTAATGGTCTTATACATGTCTGACTGTTGATCTAGCACTTCGATGTGGGGTACAGTTCATTGGAAACCTTGCTGTTGATAACCAGTTCTGCAAAGATGACATTTGGACGCTCATCTTTCCAGATCTTCTCTTGTAAGTACTTGGGCCCTACATCACTTTCACCTCTCAAGGCCTCGACCTTATATGCAAATCATGAATGGGAAATTAATGTGAAAGAATTAAGCTTGAGCCTTACATGGTTTTCACAATTCACGTTAGGACTTCATCTTTATTGACCCTTTAGGCCTACAAACAGCAATCAAAGGGTTTTTATGCATGAAAGCATAGTGTCAGCGAATCGTACCGGACTGGATCGAAGTTACTGATGTGTTGACTGTTTTTATTTGTTTTTACAAACAATTGTATTCCTTCATTATCTTCCCCTAACCCTGCCACCCTTCCCCTAATTGGAGTACACTAATGGACAACAATACTTAGGCTTCCAGCTTATACATACTACATACAATTTACAAACACAAAGTATTTTGCAATAGTTATCTTTTTGTTTGTTTTTAATCCTGTCCTTCAACTACCCTCAACCCATCCCATCTATCTCAGAAATCAAACTGGATGATCTTCAATGTTGGCTGTGTTTGCAGGGCCCTTCTGGGTGTGGATGATGAGTGGGCATTGGCCTATTCCTTCATGGTGCTCCACACCTGTCTGTGTTGTCTGTGTTTGCAGGGATCTTATATGTGTGAGTGATAAGTTAACTCTGTGTTGTCTTTGATCACAGGGCCCTGCTGTGTGTGGATGACGAAAGGGCAGTGGGCTACTCCTCCATGGTGCTCCACACCTGTCTAGATGAACACAAGGTGGAGCGACTGGCTCATCCAGGGAACATCCACCTGGCCCTGAAGGTCATGGAGCTGTGTAGGACTCAGTCAGAACTGGACTGGACGTAGGTACCCTCTGAGGGGTGTGGGAGATGGGGTTTGCTGTGTGTGTTAGATGTACACACAGTATATAAACATCTATGGTACCTATTTTTGACAGGGTTTTGATTGCTACCCAGCACTTCCTCAAGTCCTCAGTGCTCGTTAAGAACATGTATGCAGGGATGAGCCATCAGGAGAGGTAACTCCATCTAGTTCATCCAATTAAAGAATCTAACTACTCTCACAAATACTTAGAAACTAGTATATCTACACCCACAGTGAGCAATTCTTTCTCCTTTTGATGGTCCCAAATGTGTGATTGACATGAGTTTTCTCCTTACATTGATCTTCTAGAAAAGCTAGACTGTACAGTCGTGGCCAAAAGTTTTGAGAATGACACAAATATTCATTTTCACAAAGTCTGCTGCCTCAATTTGTATGATGGCAATTTGCATATACTCCAGAATGTTATGAAGAGTGATCAGATGAATTGCAATTAATTGCAAAGTCCCTCTTTGCCATGCAAATGAATTGAATCCCCCAAAAACATTTCCACTGCATTTCAGCCCTGTCACAAAAGGACCAGCTGACATGTCAGGGATTCTCTCATTAACACAGGTGTGAGTGTTGACGAGGACAAGGCTGGAGATCACTCTCTCATGCTGATTGAGTTCGAATAACAGACTGGAAGCTTCAAAAGGAGGGTGGTGCTTGGAATCATTGTTCTTCTTCTGAACCACGGTTACCTGCAAGGAAACACATGCCGTCATCATTGCTTTGCACAGAAAGTGCTTCACAAGCAAGGATATTGCTGCCAGTAAGATTGCACCTAAATCAACCATTTATTGGATCATCAAGAACTTCAAGGAGAGCGGTTCAATTGTTGTGAAGAAGGCTTCAGGAAGAAAGTCCAGGAAGCGCCAGGACCGTCTCCTAAAGTTGATTCGGCTGCAGGATTGGGACACCACCAGTACAGGGCTTTCTCAGGAATGTCAGGAGGCAGGTGTGAGTGCGTCTGTCCGCACAGTGAGGCGAAGACTTTTGTAGGATGGCCTGGTGTCAAGAAGGGCAGCAAAGAAGCCACTTCTCTCCAGGAAAAACATCAGGGACAGACTGATATTCTGCAAAAGGTATAAAGATTGGATTGCTGAGGACGAGTCATTTTCTCTGATGAATCCCCTTTCCGATTGTTTGGGGCATCCGGAAAAAAGCTTGTCCGGAGAAGACAAGGTGAGCGCTACCGTCAGTCCTGTGTCATGCTAACAGTAAAGCATCCTGAAACCATTCATGTATGGGGTTGCTTCTCAGCCAAGGAAGTGGGCTCACTCACAATTTTGTCTAAGAACAATGCCTTTTCCAGCATGCTGGAGCACCTTGCCATAAGGCAAAAGTGATAATTAAGTTGCTTTGGGAGCAAAACATAGATATTTTGGGTCCATGGCCAGGAAACTCCCCAGACCTTAATCCCATTGAGAATTTGTGGTAAATCCTCAAGAAGCGGGTGGACAAACAAAAACCCACAAATTCTGACAAACTCCAAGCAATGATTATGCAAGAATGGGCTGCCATCAGTTAAGATGTGGCCCAGAAGTTAATTGACAGCATGCCAGGGTGGATTGCAGAGGTCTTGAAAAAGAAGGGTCAACACTGCAAATATTGACTCTTTGTGTCAACTTCATGTAATTGTCAAGAAAAGCCTTTGACACTTATGAAATGCTTGTAATTATACTTCAGTATTCCATAGTAACATCTGACAAAAATATCTAAAGACACCGAAGATGCGGACTTTGTGAAAATTCATGTGTGTCATTCTCTAACATTTTGGGTACGACTGTACATACCTCCAATTAATTACATAAATATTGATGGAGCTGCAGGGTGACGTTGCTGGAGCTCATCTCTGCTCAGTTGGGAGAGGAGGACTCTGAGGATTGTGGGATCCCCCCCACCGTCGCTACCTTCCTGGCATCCTGCTTCCAGGAGCGCTGTGGGGCCGTGCTCACACTCGCCTCCGAATCAGACAATGAGGTATCAATGATCCTGATTGGTTGTATAAATGACCTGTTCCATAGCCTGGGTACCTGACTGTTTCTGTGACATTTTAGATTGCCTTTTTTTTATTGGTTGATTGATTTGTGTTGTATTTTGTAGGAGGCCCTGACTGTGATCAGCCTGTTAGATGTTCTCTGTGAGATGACCTCTGATCACAAACAGTTCATGTTCCTGCAGAACCATCCTGACCTCCTCAAGTCTACCGTTGGTAAATAAATAAGTACACCAAGATCTATTGAACTGGAAGTTTACAAAACCTTTTACCTATGATGCTTAGTCTTTTGACATTAGAGCCCCGATGCCAAGTGCTGTTATCTTTTTTTTTTGTAAAAACCACCAGCATGTCACACTGTCTCAAATGTCCATGTCAAAGAAGGTGGCCCACAGTTTAGTTTACACTATCACTACCAATCCAGTGACATAATATGGTTTTACTGTGTTGGAACAGAACTATGACACTTAAAGTACAGGCAGGTTCATGCCTTTCTGTTGAGAGAGACGCTGTTACATTGAAACAGCAGTCACATCTTAATAATTGAATCTATCATCAGCGGGACTGAGAGGGGAATACCTCTCACCTCTTCTGTAGAACAGATTTCTCTGTCCAATTGATCATTTTGCCTTTATGTTCTCTGTTGCTTTTTTTCTGTTCACTGATTGTTATTTAGTCTTTTCCTGGGCCCTGGACGCTTTGTCTGACTTCTGATGTAAAAAGGGCTTTATAAGTAAATGTGACTGATTAATTGATATTCTGGTACTGTATCCCTTTGTGTGTTCTCCTGTTCATCTCTCTTTCTCCTCTTACAGATCTCCTGCAGCAGGTCCATGCTCTGGGGAAGACCAGTAAGAATGTATTCACTGCAGCTCAGAACTTCTCCTTGGCTCAGGGAGGAGACTGCTCCTCCTCTCCCTCTGTCAGCTTCAAGGCACATCTCATCCGTCTCATTGGAAACCTCTGTCACGGAAACACTGCCAACCAGAACAAGGTATGGATGGATGGATGTATGAAAGAATGAAAAAACAAACAAATGAATTTACTGTGTTGATCCCCAATGATGGAAATATGTTTTGCCACCAGCAGCAGACATCAGACAAACAATGCCGACACACAGGCATACAGCTGGTGTAGATCGTCGACAAAACACTGATAATAAACTGATAAATGATAAATACTGTTCGCTGCTCAGGCCCCCCAATGGTGGAACAAACTCCCTCACGACGCCAGGACAGCGGAGTCAATCACCACCTTCCGGAGACACCTGAAACCCCACCTCTTTAAGGAATACCTAGGATAGGATAAAGTAATCCTTCTCACCCCCCCCCCCCCCCCTTAAAAGATTTAGATGCACTATTGTAAAGTGGCTGTTCCACTGGATGTCATAAGGTGAATGCACCAATTTGTAAGTCGCTCTGGATAAGAGCGTCTGCTAAATGACTTAAATGTAAATGTAAAACATGGGTGTGGGGGTCGAAGATTAAATGACTGACTTTCTTGTGATGCAACACCATTGATAAACTACATTTCATCCTAGGCTTTGAAGTTTACTCACCCTCCACAGGTTTTGTCTGTGAGCGTGTCCTTTCAGAGTAGGATTTGCAAACTCCTTTTGAACCCTTAAATAAGCCCTTAGGGTCCTTTCTCAGTGTCTAAGAGAGGAGTTTAATCCTTGGAAAGGACAGATCAAGGGTCAAAAAGCATGTGTAAAAGGTCAGGCAAGGAGACATGTAAAATGACACTTCCTATTATAATCAATTCTGGTCGAAAGTAGTTCACTAAAGGGAATACGATGTCATTTGAGACACACTTTGAGTTGAATAGCACATACAGTGATCTCCTCATGCTGTCTCTGCTTCCTGGGTCACACCGGAGAGAGAATATGTGCTTTTTGAGTCCATCGTGGCACTGAGCCATATTGGCTTCCTCATGGTGGTATTATTATTAAATTCATGGAGGAAAGAGAAACATTTCCTTACTCATTATCTGTTCCATCCCAGCTATCGGCAGCTATCACTGACTGATATAAACACATTTAATAGAAAATAAGAGGAATGTGGGGGGAAACTGGCATGTGTCCACTTGCATTGGCTTAAAAACCTTGCTCCCACTTTACAAGGCCCTTGAGAATCATAGTAGTAAACCTTCGCCGGCTCCCAGCTGGTTAATAATCATTTAATATGATACTGTTTGATTAAGTCTTTTTTTACATATAGGCTTAAGTTTAGATTTTTAGTTGATGAAAAGTGCACACTTACAGTAACTAACTCAGCATTTTCTCTCTTGCTATGGCCATTCATGACTCTACCAATGAATTTGTAGAGTAACCGCATGTATGTAAATTAACCTATGTAATTAGATGGGTGACAGAGACCAGTGCAACACGTTGTGACAGCTTTAGACCAGCCCACAGCCACACATGGCTATTTTCCATGGTAGTAGGGATTTCCTAAGGATAGGGACCTCAATGTTGGCTGATCGGGACATAGGTGTTGGTTAGTTATTGAGATTGTCCTATATAAATCAAGGAAAACAATACTTTAAACAGCTTCTTCTTGCATAAGGAACATCGTCATCTCAGCATTGTTTTAAATTGGCCCTGTCCATAGACTCAAGCCAAAACAGAATAATTAGTGAGACTAGTGTTTTTTTTTACTGTGTTTGGATGAGAAAGTAGTTTTTTGCATTGTAAATGTGTTTGTTTTGATTATATATTTTTTTGTGTTCTTCCAGGTTCGGAAACTGGATGGTCTTCCTCTCATTATGGACAACTGCAGTATTGACAGCAACAATCCCTGTATCCTTTTGATTCGTCTAGAATCTAATGTCCCTTTGGTGAATAAATGATACTAGTCGTGTAACTATCATGTTATAAGCCACTGTGGATGGATGTTAACCTAATGATCTTGGTATCATCCTTTTTGTCTTCCTGAAAGTAATTGTGGTGGCTGACGCGTACGTTTATCTACCATGTTTATAGTCATAAGTCAATGTTGGTGATTGACAGATGTATTACTGTATACACTCCCTACGTATTTATTTGGACACACAGTGACGCTAAAATGTGAACATTTGTCTTTATTCTCCATCATTTAGAATTTGACATAAAACATGTAATTAGGCGACAGTACAGAATCTTCTCTTTTATTTGAGGGTGTTGCACTTAATGCATCTAGTCTGGTTTAGTATTTGGTCCCCTATTCCTAGCATGCGATGACTAATGGCTCTTTAAACTTGTTGGATGCACAGGGGTTAAAGTTCTCCATTGCTGTGATGGGATTTCTGTCATTGATTCTGAAGAGGTTGTTTTTGAGATAAGTGTAGATCCTACTTATAGCTGCTGGCAAAGGAATTCAAATCCTGTACTCTATCACTTTCTAGTGCTACTATTTTTGCCATGTAATTTTGTAAAACAAAATCAGACAACCCCATAGTAGAATAGTTTTCCTATTTACCTAATCGGCTTATGTGTTCTATGCCAGATAAATATTCATCTCGGAGGTGCGTTCAAGTTGTGAGAGCCATAGGGAGGGAAACATGTATTCAATGCACAACAAATCTTTAATGCAATGGCCTTTGTTAAGAAAGAGGGGATCCCGGCTTTTCATTGCTACCACTTTTATTTCTCTACTCATTGAAAAATGATGACACCTGGAGTTTTGGGCACAACAGAGCTCTTAAAGGGGCAATGGCTACTTAAAAGTGCACTGACATACTTTGTAATAGAAACCACATATTGATTTATTTTTTGAGTGACTAAAAATGAATAATTATGAATAATAATTTAATAATCAGGATGGTGTGTCCAGTGGGGGAAATGCAGATGGACAAACCATGCTTCTATGTTTTTATAGCCACGATGCTGCATCAGTTGTGCTACAGGTGATAATGCTTATTGCTAATAGTACATCTGATATACAGTGCCTTCAGAAAGTATTCAGACCCCTTGACTTTTTTCACATTTTGTTAGGTTTTATAGCCTTATTCTAAAATTGATTAAATATATATTTTTATACATTTACATAAGTATTCAGACCCTTTACTCAGTACTTTGTTGAAGCACCTTTGGCAGCGATTACAGCCTCAAGTCTTCTTGTGTATGATACTACAAGCTTGGCACACCTGTATTGGGGAGTTTCTCCCATTCTTATCTGCAGATCCTCTCAAGCTCTGTCAGGTTGGATGGGGAGCATTGCTGCACAGCTATTTTCAGGTCTCTGTTCTATCAGGTTTAAGTCCGGGATCTGGCTGGGCCGCCCTTCGGGACATTCAGAGACCTCTTGCATTGTCTCGGCTGTGTGCTTGGGGTTGTTGTTCTGTTGGAAAGCGAACCTTCGCCCTAGTCTGAGGTTCTGAGAGGTCTGGTGAAGGTTTTTATCAAGTATCTCTCTGTACTTTGCTCTGTTCATCTTTCCCTCGATCCTGACTAATCTCCTTGTCCCTGCTGCTGAAAAACATCCCCACAGCATGATGCTGCCACCACCATACTTCATTGTAGGGATGGTGCCAGGGATGGGATGGTGTATTCTGACATGCACTGTCAACTTTGGGACCTTTATATAGACAGGTTAAACAATTTTTTACCAATCTGTTATTAGGCTAATTTCTGGAGATGAAAATTATATTTTAGATGGTGTCAGCATTGAATTTTCTTTTCATTTTGGAGTAGAAGAAAATCCCAGAACTGAGCTTCAGTCCACATGAATATCATTCTACATTAATGTGGATGCTGCCTTGATCATGGATAGTTCAGAATAAATTGTGAATAATGATGAGTAAGAGAAAGTTACAAAGGAACAAAGATTCACCCCCCCCCAAATGCTAACTTCCCCTGTTATTAGTAATTGTGGGAGGTTAGCGTGTTTTGGGGGCATGACCTTTGTACATCTGTAAGTTTCTCACACATTATTCACGATTAATTAATGATAATCTGTAATCATGGTAGCATTCACATTAATGTAGAAGTGTTCAGAAACATATTATATTCTTATTCACAATAGAAGTGGCTCCAAAATGACAGAATACATTATTTATCATTAATTTATTTTCAAAACAAACTGCAAATGCATCCAACAAGTTTGAAGAGTCACAAGCTTGATGTAGTCATTGGGTGCTCGGAATATGGGACCAATTACTACATTTTATGTACTATGTGAATCCAAATACTTACGACACGGTCAAACGGGGGGACAAGATGCATAAAGTGCATTCATTTCTAAACGTTAAACAGATATGTATGAAAATACCCTCAAATAAAAGGTTACAGTCTGTACTTTCGCCTCATAAAACATTTTTTTTTTAATCTCAAATCCAAAATGCTGCAGTACAGGGCCAAATTAAACGGTTTAGCTTCACTGTCCAAATAAATGTAGGGGAGTGTATGTCTACATACAAGTCACTGGTGAATTATTATACAGTATGCGTCGTGTATCCATCATGTTTATACTGTTGGTGGATGTTGGTACTGACAGAACAGCGGCTTAGTTTGTGTCCGCCTCCGTCCACCCCCCGGGGACTAGCTGCCGGTCAGGGCACGGTGCCAGCTTGTCTTTTTCACCAGCTATTCATCTGAGCCCCACTCTCCCCCTGACCCCCTCAGGAAGGAAGTTGTCATCGACTGTTACTGTTGAGCTCCATCTGCTCTTCTCAGGTGGGCCATAGCCAGACCCACTGGGCAAAAACTGTCTGAAGCAATGTTGTTTCCATGTCAATTCAACAAAAAAATGATATGTGGTAAAGTTGAATCAATGTGAAAAACTGATTCGATTTGAAAAGTCAACATAAATCCAATGACATTAAATGTTTTGTTGATTTCAAGTAAAATTCACTTAAGTTGACATCTGAACCTAATGTAAACCAAAGCTAGATGTTGAAATGACGTCTGTGCCCAGTGGGAAGCTGTGCGGGCTTTGCCGGTTTGAGATTATTCTATTGGTCCATTCAGCCAGGCAAGCTCAATCAAGCACAGATAAAGCATTTGAAATGATTTAGAATGCTATTTGAGCCCAGGTCTCAGCCACAGCTACATGGCCTGGTCACAGATGCTGACTGGGCCTAAGTGGAGAGGAAGGACGGGAGGCTGGGTCGCTTCCTTGTCATTCAAAATGGACACAGTACTCACTCACTGTACTGATAGTTTCCTGTACAGTGGGATGGTGGTAGCTAATTTAGAGTGGGGGTTAGTGTTACTTTACTTTGATTTGTGGTGGAAAGGGAGTATGTGTAAATGTGTAGGAGACCAACCAATGTGGGTAGTTTTGTGTAGAAAAAAGCTTTTGAGGGCCGTGTTTGTCTAGCTCTTGTTCCTCTCCCATAGTAAAAACTTTAACTCTCACTCTCTTTGTGCCACGAATGTATTTGTAATGCTATCCTTAACTGTTGTTTCTCCACCAGTCATCAGTCAATGGGCCATCTTTGCCACTCGGAATATTCTAGAACACAACCTGGAGAATCAGGAGCTGGTGGCAGCTCTAGAACGTCGCGGGGTGGCCGATGACTCTGCCTTGAGGGCCATGGGCTTTAGAGTAGAGGAGAGAGATGGTAACGTGCTGCTCAAACCTTGTTCAAAGGACCCTTAAAGGTGCCCTAAACTCTAAGGACTATATTGTGCTGCACCATATAGTGCTGCATTACTTTTTAGTGCACTATTGTTTTGCTCTGGTAGTGCACTACTTTTTAGCTCTAGCTCTTTTTTTTCTTCTTTTGGTTAAACTGTGGGATGGCCTGGACCCAATGTTCTGCTGAGATTTGTTATGGTACAGAAAACACATAGGATGGGCCCTTATTTAAAAGTAGGTTTAATTTGGAGTGTAGAGTGGTGTTTTTTTAACACTTTTTGTGTTTCTTAAGTGAAGGGAAATTAAGTGTTTCTATGGGTCAAGTGAACTCCTGCTGGTATCGGTGATATAGTGTTGGGGTTTAATCATCCAACAAAGGGCTACTCTGTTTCCTGCCCTTTCACCCCTCTGAGGGAGACTCTTAACATCGGCAGGGGGTGGGCTCTAATCCCAAAACCAATCAATTTTGCGGAAATCAACAAAAAGCGAGAGAATGACCGAAACATTAAGGAACTGGATTGGAATGTCGATCTGACTTCAAGCTAGGTTCTGGAATTCTCACATTTTATGGAAACCTCAGGCATTTTGACTGGAGAATGTTTTTTTTCTCCGATTTTCACACAAATGATTTCAAACCAATTTAATGGTGCTAACCAAACTATACAGGGTGCCCCCTCCATTTCTAAGGATGTTGCTCATGGAATGCATTTTGATTGTCTCGCTACAAGCGTTGCACTATATCTGCTTTTACCACCCTGTTTTGGCTTTTGGTTAGAATAACAATGACACATAGGACCATTCCTGTCCTTCAGGTACCGCATGTGTCTTTACAACAACAAACCTTAGTTACATTTTAGATACATATTTGTTACATGTTCCAACCAACAACACCAGTCGTCAACTTCCTTACACATTTCAATAACCTAATCTATGTTATGTGGCAGCTTTGTTTACTGTGTGTGTGTGTGTGTGTGTGTACTAGTGTGGATGTTTAGCAGCCAGCTAGACAGAGGACAGACGGCCTGAGTGTGATTAGAACAGTGTGTAGACAGTGAGCCGTTGTGTAAGTGGTAGTATATGTGTTTGTAGACAGAGAACAGGTAGTGTGAGTGGCAGTGCGTGTGAATCAGACCAGAAGTATTGGCTTGCAGAACGACCCCCCCCCCCCCTCCCCACTGAATAAGCTGACCGGTCCTGACACCTCAACAATGCATTGCTTTAGTCACCCGGCCCACTCGCCGCTCCGCCCTATTTACTCGGTCTCTTATTTTTTAATGACAAAATGTATTGAAACAATCGGGTTGACTTTTCCCAATCCGCTGGGTATAGTGAGGGGAGCTTACGAGGTTCCGGTCCCCAGCATTTCAGACGCCTAACAAAACACAGCCTTTACTTCTGCTCCAGCGGCTGCCTGCAATGCTTTTCAAACACAGGGAAACACAGAGAGAGCGTCAGGCTGGCTGAATGAGGTGGCAGTCACAGCCGCCCATTCAACAACTTCTGGGTCAGGAGTAAACAGCTGTCCAACCGCAGTCAGGACTGAGCGGTGTCATCAAGATCAGCCGGTTCACAACTCAAACCTTAACTCTGTACTCCTGTGCCTTCTGTACTGGTATTCTTCACAAATTATATCCGTACTACTCAAGCTCTATATATTGGATGATTGTGACTTTAACTGCTGAATAAAACTTTTGTGTGACAAATGTTCTGGGGTTGTTTTTTTTCAGAGAGAATGGGTCAGTCTTTTGTAAATTGAAGTATGCTTTTGTGTCTAAAGACAGCGGTATAGTAGTTTGGACAGGAAACCCAATAAATCACTAAAGGATGCTCAGATTTTATTAGAAAAATTAGAAGTATCCATTTGTCTGTGGTGCACACAATCCTGCATGGCCTAAAAGCTAAGTAATCATTTCTCATGATAGCAGACATCCAATCCAACACTGGATCAGTAACATCCATTTATTTTCTTAATACTTAATATTTTGCCGGCGCATTTCTTGATAATCCACCAAGTAAACCAGGAGCTATAGAAAATGATGGTCTTCATATTGAGAATAAAATCATCTGGGCTAATTGTCGAACACATGGTCTATGTACACTACAGCAACTTTAATAAATCAGAGACAGAATAATCATTCAGAATCATTTGTAGCTCTCAAATCTTTAAAAACAATGACAATCAATGAAAACAAAGTGCCATATGTAATGCATATAAAAATATACTCTTTGTTTTTTTTAGCTATATAAAGCCTAAATAAAACAAAATCGCTGAATACATAGAAGGTTAATGCCTGAAATAGCTCAATGACCTCTGGCCCATGCCCTCTTTCCATAGATCTGTATTATATGGTTCAGCAAAATACTTATTCTCAGGACAGGTTGCCTTTAACTCTGCTGGTATAGACCTGAATGCAAGGGGTGAGCGAAAGTGAAATTCCATGTTTCTGGCATTCGTTGATACGTGCAGTGTATCGCCTATGGAGCTCCATAACGCTTACACCGCATCATCTCAGAATGGGAATAATTACCCCCCCCCATGTTGGAATTGAGACCGAAATAGGGACATGTTTTATTTTTCCTTTGTATGGGCTAGAACGGGTTGCTTTGTTGGGCTCTTTTGGTAAAATGATTCAGTGCAGCACTCACCAATTCACCTAGTATCATGTTAAAATCATGTTCAATGAATTGAGGAGGGATGGTGAGCAAAATAATAAGATAACTACTTAGACACGCTACTGACAATAGAAATGCACAGATCTAAGAAAATGAAAATTGCAGAAAAATGTTTTGTACTCTACTGTTGTGGCTTTATGCTTAATGCCACACTAACTCTGGTACACTTCAGTAGCAATCAAAGAGAAAAATATATATATTAAACATTGCTATCCATACTATAAGACCTTTTAGTTTGAAGATATCTTAACATAAATAAACCATTTATTTTCAGTGTTCAAACATACAGTGCCTTCAGAAAATATTCACACCCCTTGACTTTTTCCACATTTTGTTGTGTTACACCCTGAATTGAAAATGGTTTACCCCATAATGTCAAAGTAGAATTCTGTTTTCAGAAAGGTTTTACAATCCCTTGCAAAGAAGGGCACCTATTAGTAGATGGCTATTTTTAAAAATGTTAAATCAGACATTGAATATCCCTTTGAGCATGGTGAAGTTATTCATTACACATTGGATGGTGTATCAATACACCCAGTCACTATGAAGATACAGGCATCGTTTTTAACTCCGTTCCTGGAGAGGAAGGAAACCGCTTCGGGATGAGGCCAATGGTGACTTTAAAACAGTTACAGAGTTTAATGGCTGTGATAGAACACTGAGGATGGATCAACAACATTGTAGTTACTCCACAATACTAACCTAATTGACAGAGTGAAAAGAAGGAAGCCTGTACTGTACAGAATACAAATATTCCAAAACATGCATCCTGTTTGCAACAAGGCACTAAAGTGATACTGCTAAAAATGTGGCAAAGCAATTAACTTTATGTCCTGAATACAAAGTGTTATGTTCGGGGAAAATACAACACATTACTGAGTACCACTCTCCATATTTTCAAGCATAGTGGTGTATGCATCATGTTATGTGTATGCTTGTAATCGTAAAGGACTGGGGAGTTTTTCAGGATAAAAATAAATGGAATGGAGCTAAGCACTGGTAAAATCCTAGAGGAAAACATGGTTCAGTCTGTTTTCCACCAGACACTGGTAGATGAATTCACCTTTCAACATTTACATTTACATCTTATCCAGAGCAACTTACATTTTCATCAAATGTTTTGTTGTTGTTGACAATAACCTAAAACACATGGCCAAATCTATACTGGAATTGCTTACCAAGAAGACAGTGAATGAGTTGCCGATTTACAGTTTTGACTTACATCTGCTTGAAAATCTGGCAAGACCTGAAAATGGTTGTCTAGCAATGATCAACAACCAATTTGACAGAGCTATAAGAATTTTGAAAAAATTATTGACAATTGTTGCACAATCCAAGTGTGGAAAGCTCTTAGAGACTTACCCAGAAAGACACAGCTGTAATCACTGCCAAAAGGTGATTCTTACATGTATTGACTCAAGAGGGTTGAATACTTATCTAATCAAGATGTATTCTTGTTTTATTTTTCATTCGTTCTTTTTTTTATTTTTACAAATGTTCGAATTTTTCTCCCACTTTGACATTATAGAGTATTTTGTGTATATTGTTGACAGGAAATTACAAATCCATTTTAATAACACTTTGTAACACTACACAAAAAAAAAACAAGGGGTGTGAATAGTTTCTGAAGGCATTGTAAATACAGTGTGACTGGATAGTCAAGGTACACCACCATTCTACACCAGTCTTTTGAAACCACGCTCCTTTCTCTCTCCATCCGTCTCGCATCGCAGTCAAAAGGCACTTTGCTGATGTACCGTTTCCAGTTTGAGGTTGTAATTATGTCAGTTAATCCGTTTTTTTTTTTTACTTCCCTGTTTCAGATGTCGAGGTTATTTTGCTTTTATGAGCAGTGTTACCGAGGAGGTGAAAACTGCACTTGATCAAGTTTGGGTCCGCAATGTTTTCAATAACAGATTTGCTTGGTTGGAGATAGAAAAATGAACAACCACAATCCTTGCACTTCATCAATATCTTGCAACACATAGTATATCTGCATCACAGTTTTCCAGTCAGCACATAAGAAGAAAACATTATTTGCCTACTTCTCAAAGTAATTTCTCTCAGTCATTTTAGTACATTTAATCTTTCCTTTGTTTTTTAAAATCAAATAGGATGTCCAATGTGCAAAATGAAGCCGTGAAGAATCGAACAATTTTCCAAGTCCACTCTGTAGAGTCCCTCCTTAAGTCCTTCCCCACTAAGTCCACGTCCTAGTACCCTTTTTTCCTTCCTTGTATCCTCTCTCAGGGCCTTGCCTTGTCCCAGCTCCGTCCCTCATCCCTCCGTCCCCCTCCATCCATCTGCTTGTCCATCCATCCTTTATTTGCAGGTGAACACCTCAGACTTCTCGCTGCACGTGTTACACTTCACAAAACAGCACCACTGGAACTTGCAGTTGCACTGCCACACGCGGGTATACTGGTGGGTGTTGTGGCCTCTACCACAACACATCAGATTGCAGCCGTCGGTATGGGGTGACGTGTGGTTACACAGTCTCCCCCGTGTCCCTGTGCTCCCTGTCGCCGTGTCCTCCTCGCAGTAGTTAGGAGACCTCTCCAGGTAGACCAGATCTGTGTCCGTGGGTTTCTGGTAGCCCCGCGACTCCTTCAGCCGAAGGAAGGATGGTTGGCGGAGACGGGAGGCCCGGACCGGTTCGACTTGGACCGCCTCGCTGTAGCGCTCTTTCAGGATGTAGCCAATCTCCCGGAACATGGGTAAGGTGATCCAGCAGGTCTTGGTGGTGCAGGAGCCTGACACGCCGTGACACTTACACTCCAACTTCATATGCTCCTCCAGGATCTGAGGGAGAGGAGAGAAGAGGGTTGGATACAAGGTTTGGAAAAGGTTAACATGACCCGAGGGTTAGATAAATGCTTTGAGTAAGAGTTGGCAAATCCCAAATGTTGAATAGTTGTGTGTAGGTAGCTTAACTACTTAATTCAAAGTGATGTGAATTGGAGATTTGTATGAAAGAGTTTAGGCCACCCCACATATCCACAAATTGTATTTTCCATTCAACAGTTCTACAATACATTAGTCTATCAACTAAGGGCATCCCCTGCAATATAGCCTAAAGTCCATTTGGACTATATATTTCAAATCCCCCAATTGGACAGTGATGCCAGCTATGTAAAGAAATAAAGTGAAAATAACTTATGGCTCAAGCCTCTACTCTCTTACTAACTTGACCTTTTTAAGGATCACAATGGACAGAATAAACGACCAGAACTCTTATGTAACCAGAACCTGTATAACGTTGTACTTGGTTTCATGTGCGATTTAAGTTTTGATGTCTTGCGGATATATTTAGCGGACACATTTGACAGATGACAGTTTACCATTTAGGGTTGAGTTATATAAACTCAGCAAAAAAAAATTCTAAGATAATTCGTAAAAATCCAAATAACTTCACAGATCTTCATTGTAAAGGGTTTAAACACTGTTTCCCATGCTTGCTCAATGAACCATGAACAATTCATGAACATGCACCTGTGGAACGGTCGTTACGACACTAACAGCTTACAGACTGTAGGCAATTAAGGTTACAGTTATGAAAACTTAGGACACTAAAGAGGCCTTTCTACTGACTCTGAAAAACACCAAAAGAAAGATGCCCAGGGTCCCTGCTCATCTGCGTGAACATGCCGTAGACACCGAGGCATGAGGACTGCAGATGTGGCCAGGACAATAAATTGCAACTGGTCTATGAGACGCCTAAAACAGCACTACAGGGAGACAGGACGGACAGCTGATCATCCTCGCAGTGGCAGACCATGTGTAACAACACCTGCACAGGATCGGTACATCCGAACATCACACCTGTGGGACAGGTACAGGATGGCAACAACAACTGCCCGAGTTACACCAATAACGCACAATCCCTCCATCAGTGCTCAGACTAACCGCAATAGGCTGAGAGAGGCTGGACTTAGGGCTTGTAGGCCTGCTGTAAGGCAGGTCCTCACCAGACATCACCGGCAACAACGTCGTCTATGGGCAGAAACCCACCGTCTCTGGACCAGACCGGACTGGCAAAAAGTGCTCTTCACTGATGAGTCACGGTTTTGTCTCACCAGGGGTGATGGTCGGATTCGCGTTTATCGTTGAAGGAATGAGTGTTACACCGAGGCCTGTACCCTGGAGAGGGATCAATTTTGAGATGGAGGATCAGTCATGGTCTGGGGCGGTGTGTCACTGCATCTGAGTGAGCTTGTTGTCATTGCAGGCAATCTCAACGCTGTGCGATACAGGGAAGACATCCTCTTCCATCATTTGGTACCCTTCCTGCAGGCTCATCCTGACATGACCCTCCAGCATGACAATGCCACCAGCCATACTGCTCGTTCTGTGCGTGATTTCCTGCAAGACAGGAATGTCAGTGTTCTGCCATGGCCAGCGAAGAGCCCAGATCTCAATCCCATTGAGCACGTCTGGAACCTGTTGGATCGGAGGGTGAGGGCTAGGGCCATTCCCCCCAGGAATGTCCGGGAAGAGTGGGGTATCATCTCACAGCAAGAACTGGCAAATCTGGTGCATTCCATGAGGAGGAGATGCACTGCAGTACTTAATACAGATACTGACTGTTACTTTTGATTTTGACCCCCCCTTTGTTCAGGGACACATTATTCCATTTCTGTTAGTCACATGTCTGCGGAACTTGTTCAGTTTATGTCTCAGTTGTTGAATCTTGTTATGTTCATACAAATATTTACACGTTAAGTTTGCTGAAAATAAACGCAGTTGACAGTTTTTAACATTTTAAAATGTATTATTTTATTTTATTTCACCTTTATTTAACCAGATAAGCTAGTTGAGAACAAGCTCTCATTTACAACTGCGACCTGGCCAAGATAAAGCCAAGCAGTGCAACACAAACAAAAACACAGAGTTACACATGGAATAAACAAGCGTACAGTCAATAACACAATAGGGAAAAAAAGAAAGTCTATATACAGTGTGTGCAAATGGTGTGAGGAGGTAAGGCAATAAATAGGCCATGGTAGCGAAGTAATTACAATTTAGCAAATTAACACTGTAGTGATAGATGAGCAGATGGTGATGTGCAAGTAGAAATACTGGTGTGCAAAAGAGCAGAAAACTAAATAAAAACAATATGGGGATGAGGTAGGTAGATTGGGTGGGCTATTTACAGATGGGCTGTGTACAGCTGCAGCGATCAGTTAGCTGATGTTTAAAGTTAGTGAGGGAAATATAAGTCTCCAGCTTCAGCAACTGTTGCAATTCGTTCCAGTCATTGGCAGCAGAGAACTGGAAGGAAAGGCAGCCAAAGGAGGTGTTGGCTTTGGGGATGACCAGTGACATATACCTGCTGGAGCGCGTGCTACAGGTGGGTGTTGTTATCGTGACCAGTGAGCTGAGATAAGGCGTAGCTTTACCTAGCATAGACTTATGGATGACCTGGAGCCAGTGGGTCTGGTGACGAATATGTAGCAAGGTCCAGAATATGTAGCAAGGTCCAGAATATGTAGCAAGGGCCAGAAACGTCTAGTGAGAGGACGTTTCTTTTTTTGCTGAGTTTAGTTGTGACCAAATTTTGAAATGTTTATGTAGACTAATGTTCCCCAAAAAATAATAGCAAATTCTAACACAAAGCAATATCTATCAGTGTTGACATTAGATGCATTGTCAATAGGAATTCAAAACTTCTGTGTGGCCAGTACTGTAGCCTACTAGCCTATCATGTACGAGTGTATCAAGAATGTTGCACTTGATCTGCCCTGCTATCAAGTTAGAGGATTGGCTCTTGATTAGGTTGGTTCAGTGTGTGCAGTGGTGCAGCAGCATGGTTTTGGGGGCTGCCAACGAGAGAGGAAGAGAGAGAGACTTTGCAATAATATCCTGCATCCTGACTTAATGCTCTGTATTTCAATGAATGGGACTGCAGGGTTATGGCAGGACTCCATTTGGCAGCCGGTTTGCCTGGCCTTGCGTTCCCTCCGCTCACACACACACATACACACAGGGGCAGTTCACGCACACACCCACACATGTGCAGGCACACACACATGTGCTCTCACACACACACACATTTTGAAACCTTCTGTTTTTAAACTAGTATAGCATAATTTAGCACAGCGATTCGGTCTCCTCTGAACTTATATTTACACTGAAAAAATATATAAATGCAACATGCAACAATTTCAAAGATTTTACTGCGTTACAGTTCATATAAGGAAATCAGTCAATTGAAATAAATTCCTTAGGCCCTAATCTATAGATTTTACATGACTGGGAATACAGATATGCATCTGTTGGTCACAGATACTTAAAAAAAAAAGGTAGGGGCGTGGATCAGAAAACCATCTTCTTCACATATAGTTGATCAGGCTGTTGATTGTTTCGTGTGGAATGTTATCCCACTCTTCAATGGCTGTGAGAAGTTGCTGGATATTGCTTGGAACTGGAACACGCTGTCATACACATCAATCCAGAGAAAACAAACGGGATTCATCCGTGAAGAGCACACTTCTCTAGCATGCCAATGGCCATCGAAGGTGAGCATTTGCCCAATGAAGTTGGTTATGGCGCCGAACTGCAGTCAGGTCATGACCCTGGTGAGGAAGACGAGCACACAGATGAACTTCCCTGAGACAGTTTCTGACAGTTTGTGCAGAAATTCTCTGGTTGTGCAAACCCACAGTTTCATCAGCTGTCCGGTTGGCTGGTCTCAGACGGTCCCGCAGGTGGAGAAGCCGGCTGTGGAGGTCGGTTGTGAGGCCGGTTGGACATACTGCCAAATTCTCTAAAACAACACATCCATGTTGTGTGACAAAACTGCACATTATAGAGTGGCCTTTTATTGTCCGCAGCACAAGGTGCACCTTTGTAATGATCATGCTGTTTAATCAGCTTCTTGATATGCCACACCTATCAGGTGGATGGATTATCTTGACAAATGAGAAATGCTCACTAACAGGGATGTGAACAAATCTCTGCACAAAATTTGAGAGAAATACACTTTTTGTGCGTATGGAACATTTCCGGGATCTTTTTAATTCACCTCATGAAACATGGGACGAACGTTGCATTTAGATTTTTGTTCCGTATACTTTCCTGGTTGAGTTGTATTATATTCTATTGTCTGATATTCTAGATCTCTACAGAAACAACTACATGTTTGTTAGGTGTGTTAAAACCCCAGACAACAAGACACGCAGTGTCAGTCACTTTACCTTTCGTCCTGCCTCATTATTATGCAGGTTCATCAGACGTCGGGCGTTCTTCTTGATCTCTCGGGCATCCACGAAGCGTCTGGAGAACTCCACGCCGTACTTGATGTTGGCCGAGCAGCCTCCCCACTTCCAGCCCTCCTCCTGGTCATGGTAGCCCTGCTTCTCCCTGTCGCAGCCACACTGGCTCAGGTTGCCCTGACTACACGCCGCTGTCACCGAATGTGCCACGCCAGCCGCCGTGATGGAATAGGTGAACGCCGCCTCTCGGCTGCCTGGGGTGGAGAGAGAGGGAGAGAGCGGCAAATAGTTATCTTGCACTAGTCCTAGGTGAGTTGTAGTGCATTACAGTACATAGTATGAGTTTGTGTTACTATACAGTATAGTATTTTATGCTGTGGCCTAATGAAAGGCTTGTGGCCCACTACAACAAAATTCATCCACACTTTACATTACTAGGTGACCTGACTGCAATTTGGCCTTTTACTAGTCTAATGTAATTAACCTGTAACAGGCTAATAAATACCTACCATTCCTTATTTGATAGTCTCTTTCTAACTGACTCTCGTCAGAGCCCTAATTTTTAACAGGTGGGCTGGGTAAGACTCCACTGATAAAACCCCAAGTGACATCTGCTGGTTGACCACAGGAGCCTTACTGTATCTGTGTCTGTACAGCAGATACAGTAAAAAGTACTGTATATACTATAGTATTACTATAGTAGTATATGTACTATAGTATTATAGAGTATATATACTGAACAAAAATATAAATGCAACATGCAACAATTAGAGTTACAGTTCATATAAGGAAATAGATGTCTGGTTAGTATGCAGGCCATTGAAGAACTGGGCGGCTGATGAATGGCACAATAAAGGGCCTCAGCATCTCGTCACGCTATCTCTGTGCATGGAAATTGCCATCAGTAAAATACAATTGTGTTCGTTGTCCATAGCTTATGTGTCACGGTTGTCGTAAGAATCGGAACACGGCGCAGCGGATGTTGAGTTCCACGTATTTATTTCAAAGTGAAACTTAAAGCAAAAACAATAAATCAATAAACGAACAATGAAACGTGACTATGTGGTGCACATGCACAAACACAAAACAATATCCCACAAACACAGGTGGGAAAAATAGCTACTTAAATATGAATCCAATTAGAGCCAACGATTACCAGCTGCCTCTAATTGGGAATCATACAAAACACCAACATAGAAAAATAAACTAGAACACAACATAGAAATATTAAGCTAGAATACCCCCTAGTCACGTGACATTATGCCTGCCCATACCGTAACCTCACAGCCACCATGGAGCACTCTGTTCACAACGGTGACCCAACAGGTCCACAGACGATGCAATCGCCATCACACTGCACACTGCCCTATCCCATCTGGACAAGAGGAATACCTATGTAAGAATGTTATTCATTGGCTACAGGTCAGCATTCAACACCATTGTACCCTCCAAGCTCATCATCAAGCTGGAGGCCCTGGGTCTCAACTCCGCCTTGTGCAATTGGGTCCTGGACTTTCTGACGGGCCGCCCCCAGGTGGTGAAGGTGGGAAACAACATCTCCCCTTCGCTGACTCTCAACACTGGGGCCCCACAAGGGTGGGTGCTCAGTCCCCTCCTGTACTTCCTGTTCACCCACGACTGCGTGGCCATGCACGCCTCCAACTCAAATCATCAAGTTTGCAGATGACACAACAGTAGTGGGCTGGATTACCAACAATGACAAGACAGCCTACAAGGAGGAGGGGAGGGCACTCGGAGTGTGGTGTCAGGAAAACAACCTCTTACACAAAATGAACAAAACAAAGGAGATGATCGTGAACTTCAGGAAACAGCAGAGGGAGGATCCCCCTATCCACATCGAAGGAACAGCAGTGCAGAAGGTGAAATGTTTTCTGTACAGCACTTTGTGACATCAGCTGATGTAAGAAGGGCTTTATAAATACATAGATTGATTAAGTTCTCTGCGTACACATCACAGACTAACTAAAATGGTCCACCCACACAGACAGTGTGGTGAAGAAGGCACAACAGCGCCTCTTCAACCTCAAGAGGCTGAAGAAATTTGGCTTGTCACCCAAAACCCTAACAAACTGGTATGGCAACTGCACCGCCCTCAATCGCAAGGCTCTTCAGAGGGTGGTGCTAACTCAGAGAGGCTGCTGCCTGCATTGAGACCCAATCACTGGCCACTTTAATAAATTGATTAATAGTCACTTTAAATAATGCCACTTTAATAATGTTTATATATCTTACATTACTCACATCAAATGTATATAGTGTATTTTATACCATCTATTGCACCTTGCCTATGCCGCTCGGCCATCGCTCATCCATATGTTTCTATGTACATATTCTCATTCATCGCTTTAGATTTGTGTGTATTAGGTAGTTGTTGTGAAATTCTTAGATTACTTGTTAGATATTACTGCACTGTCGGAACTAGAAGCACAAGCATTTCGCTACACTCGGATTAACATCTGCTCACCGTGTGTATGTGACCAATACAATTTGATTTGATTTTGATTTGACATCAGCAAACCGCTCGCCCAAACTACGCCATACACGTGGTTTGCGGTTGTGAGGCCAGTTGGACGTACTGCCAAATTCTCTAAAATGACATTTGAGGTGGCTTATGGTAGAGAAATTAACATTAAATTCTCTGCCAACAGCTCTGGTGGACATTCCTGCAGTCAGCATGCCAATTGCACGCTCATCTGTGGCATTGTGTTGTGTGACAAAACTGCACATTTTAGAGTGGCATTTTATTGTCCCCAGCACAAGGTGGACCTGTGTAATGATCGTGTTGTTTAATCAGCTTCTTGATATGCCACACCTGTCAGGTGGATGGATTATCTTGGCAAAAGAGAAAATGCTCATTAACAGGGATGTAAACAAATTTGTGCACAAAATTTGAGAGAAATAATATTTTTAGCCTTTGGAAAAATTCTGGGATGTTTTATTTCAGCTCATGAAACATGGGACCAACACTTTACATGCTAGGTTTATAGTTTTGTTCGGTGTAGATTATCCTATCTATAAGTGCACTTAATGTGTGCCAGTTGGTTTCTGCTTCAGCCAACACATTTGTCATTCTATAGCTGACAATGTAGCGTGATTGAACTCACTACCTTCACTCTAGACAAGTTGTTTATGGATGTAATGTAATGTCTTGTATATTATTTATAAGATGTTAATAAACACACAAATCCGCTTAAAGATGCTAGATAAATGTTAAGTGAACATTACTCATATTGTTTTTGTAGCTGGTGGTGATAACTTATCACGGGTTATAGACCCACAACCACATGATACATTCTCACATCTGCTGTACCATTGATCATTCTGTCAAACTACACCATCAAAGCAACGATAAATACCCGTAAGAGACTTTCAAATGACCCGCTTTCCATTTCAGAACAAACACATTCACATTTACAGCATGGAAAGGAAATGAATTACTGTACAGTTGAAGTCGAAATTTACATACGCCTCAGCCAAATACATTTAAACTCAGTTTTTCACAATTCCTGACATTTAATCCAAGTACAAATCCACTGTTTTAGGTCAGTTAGGATCACCACTTTATTTTAAGAATGTGAAATGTCAGAATAATAGTAGAAAGAATAATTTATTTCAGATTTGATTTATTCCATCAAATTCCCAGTGGGTCAGAAGTTTACATACAATGCTAACATAGTATTTGGTAGCATTGCCTTTAAATTGTTTAACTTGGGTCAAACGTTTCGGGTAGCCTTCCTCAAGCTTTTCATAATAAGTTGGGTGAATTTTGGCCCATTCCTGCTGACAGAGATGGTGTAACTCAGTCAGGTTTGTAGGCCTCCTTGCTCGCACACACTTTTCCAGTTCTGCCCACAAATGTTCTATAGGATTGAAGTCAGGGCTTTGTGATGGTCACTCCAATACCTTGACTTTGTTGGCCACAACTTTGGAAGTATGCTTGGGGTCATTGTCCATTTGGAAGACCCATTTGCGACCAAGCTTTAACTTCCTGACTGATGTCTTGAGATGTTGCTTCAATATAGCCACATAATGTTGATTCTTCATGATGCCATCTAATTTTTGAAGTGCACCAGTCCCTCCTGCAGCAAAGCACCCCCACAACATGATGCTGCCACCCCTGTGCTTCACGGTTGGGATGGTGTTCTTTGGCTTGCAAGCCTCCCTCTTTTTCCTCCTAACATAACAATGGGCATTATGGCCAAACAGTTCTATTTTTGTTTCATCAGACCAGAGGACATTTCTCCAAAAAGTATGATCTTTGTCCCCATGCGTAGTCTGGCTTTTTTATGGCGGTTTTGGAGCAGTGGCTTCTTCCTTGCTGAGCAGCCTTTCAGGTTATGTCGATATAGGACTCGTTTTACTGTGGATGTAGATACTTTTGTACCTGTTTCCTCCAGCATCTTCACGAGGTCCTTTGCTGTTGTTCTGGGATTGATTTGCACTTTTCATCACTAAAGTACGTTCATCTCTAGGAGACAGAAGGCGTCTCCTTCCTGAGCGGTATGAAGGCTGCGTGATCCCATGGTGTTTATACTTGCGTGCTATTGTTTGTACAGATTAATGTGGTACCTTCAGGCGTTTGGAAATTGCTCCCAAGGATGAACCAGACTTGTGGAGGTCTACTTTTTTTTTCTGAGGTCTTGGCTGATTTCTTTTGATTTTCCCATGATGTCAAGCAAAGAGACAGTGAGTTTGAAGGTAGGCCTTGAAATACATCCACAGGTACACCTCCAATTGACTCAAATTATGTCAATTAGCCTATCAGAAGCTTCTAAAGCCATGACATCATTTTTGGAATTTTCCAAGTTGTTTAAAGGCACAGTCAACTTAGTGTATGTAAACTTCTGACCCACTGGAATTGAATTATAAGTGAATAAGTTAAATAATCTGTCTGTAAACAATTGTTGGAAAAATTATTTGTGTCGTGCACAAAGTAGATGTCCTAACCAACTTGTCAAAGAAATTTGTGGAGTGGTTGAAAAACGAGTTTTAATGACTCCAACCTAAGTGTATGTAAACTTCTGACTTCAACTGTATATAACATTACTATTGCGTTGTCCTTGTAATAGGATATTTCTCGCCTCAATCAAGATACTATGTTGAGTTCCATTCTCCTCAACAACCTGAGTATTAATGTATGGTGTCTAGTGGAAGGCAATGGGGTGGCTTCTCTCCAACCTGACAAACTCACTGGTAGATCCCATTAGCTCGGTGGCTCACTGATCCATAACTTTAAACAAACTCTGAAGTCTTCTCTCATCAGTCTGAACCAGGGAAACTGACCTTTCAGTAAATGTAGAATAGTGAAGGTTTTCCTCGAGCTGCCAAATGTCGTCCCCAGCATATAAAATGTGTTTTGATTGTAGAGTAATACACGCTTGGTTCCATTGTTGTGGGTATTTTAACTGCTGTAGCTGACCTTGATTAGTGGTCAAGACAGAAACTCCGGTCTCACTCAATAGTTATGGTGTATGTTCCCTGTCCTTGCAGGTCAATCAGATTAAGTGTTTGAAGAGGAACTTTGTGATGCCTTTACATATGCATGAACTCGAATGGATCAACTGACCATAGGATGAGCCTGTCCTCAGGCCCTGTGAATGATAAATCCAATATTTCATCACTACCAACAGCAACCCAAGAGGTGAGTCCTACCATAACTTCCCAGTAGATCGACAGAGTTCTTGCCGTATCAATCTCTCCCAACACATACAGTCAGTAGAGGGACAAGCTGAGTGTCCCTATTAGCCACCTAACACACCATAACCCTAACACACCACGGTGAACAGAGGAATAGACACATTTCCTTTCCTCTAACAAAACAACTAAATGAATCCTCGATCCAGCAGTCCGCCTGTCTGTGAGAGAAGTGATTGTTTCCAGAGCTGTTGGATTAAACACAGTTCCCAAACCACAGTGAGACCGCAACAAAACATTTCTGACTGATAGACAACTTATATAAGAGAGCCCGTATTAAGACCAATACCACTGGTGTGCTGTGGGAAGAAAAAAAAAATAGGGGAATGCTGACTAAAACCAGATCAGAGTGATGTTTAGAGATTATGAGTATAGATAGTTAGGAGAGGTTGCACTTCTAAGGACACTGTGGTTCATTTTCACACAATAATTATTATAGATCTACTGTATTTAGGACAGTCAAGCCCAGAAGCAGGACAGACTTCTACACAATGAGGTCACATGTAGGACTGACTGTTGTAGGATTGAAACCCCTTCAGGACACTAGCAACACGGCTTCAAGTTTAAATTGTTCCCGTATGCCAAATATTATGGAGTAAAAGTACGGTATCCACTGTGGTTATTGAAGGAGGATGATGGTGAAAGAATAATATTCTCACTGGAAGATTTCACTGAAGTAGTTTCACTAACCGTAGAGCTTCACTCTTCATTCTAATGAAGAGGAGGTCTAGTTTGTGAACCTCTCATTGTTGCTTCTATTGCAGGAGTAGCACCACACACACTACAACAACCAAATTGGCCATGATGAAAGCTATCGCTCCCACCTTCACCAAATTGTATTGCTCTGAACTGACTACCATAACCTCTCCTGTAACCAGTGCCCTGGTCTGAACATAGCCACTGGGAAGAAAAAGGAAGTTCAACAGAAACAACTTTAATTGAACTTTCATTTTCCTTTAAGAGTGGCTGATCAGATTTTTTTTTATATATATCCAGCTTACGCTTTGTGTCATGCACCTTGGACTGTATTGGTTGGACTGTGAGTTAGGTGCTAGTCACTGACAGTAGACCTATATGTTTTCATCGGGGCACAGGAAAAGCCAGTGACTTCTCATTCTGCCCAGTTGGCACAATCAGATGCTCACCTCTCACCAATGCTTGGTCTGGTGGGCATTCAGATGCAATCACTGCATCATCACCATAAACTATTATTATATCCTTCTCAGTGTGGAGCGGCCACACTGTAGAGAATGTAGAGTAGAGATGAAGTACGACCCACAACATTGCGGGTCCTACTTCATCTATACAGGGTGATTTCCCAGACACAGATTAAGCCTAGTCCTGGACTAAAAAGCAAGCTCAATGGACAATCTCCATTGAAAATTGTTTTTTGTTGTTGTCCAGGAATAGGGTTAATCTGCTTCAGGGAAACTGTCCCTACAAGTTTTCTTCAGCCCAGCACCCCCTAACAAGTTATGTGCATTTGACTAGACTAATTGCAGCAGGTAGACTGACCTACTCTCAGCTCTTGTCCGAAGACGGTCCTCTCGCCCAGGGCGGAGCAGTTCCAGCGGCCATAGCGGAACTGGTACTGGCACTCATTGATGCCCTGCTGGGCACCCTCACCGATGACGATGATGGCATCCGGGCGGCTCTGGCAGAGTGCGCGCTGTCTAGGGGCCAGCCCAGGGATCTTGTTGCAGATGATGTTAGCGCCCAAAGCTACCACCGAGGACAGTGCCCTATGGGGGAGGGGGGGAGATAGTTAATCATCAAGACATAGAGTTGGCAGGGCAGAGTCGGAGTGGCACGGACTGTAGCTACAGATTCTACAGGTCCCCCCATGGGCAACAGTGTTCCCTCTTATCAGTCAGGTTTCTAGATAGAGCACTTAAGACACACAGCTGATTTAAGACACACTCCTGGTTCGAGACAAGCAGGTCACTGGGATTGTTTATTGTGACCTTATAGATCTGAGTCAGTTAGGAACGACCCTGCTCCACCGCCCTCTTACAAAAAGAGAAAGGGATGGGGAGTGTGACTCATGTGGCTTGCCGTAACCCTGAAAATGAGCCGAATCACAGTAATGGGCCAATATCTCTATTGTATTTGCCAATAACTTCTGGTTTACACTTGATTGATTAGGTTTTGAGACTGACAAATAAACATGTTAAATACTAACTTCAGATAAACAAGCAAAACCTGCAACTTGACCCTCATAACTTTTAAAGGACCACTGTGTGTAAGGTTTACTTCGGGTCACTGAATCAGGTTTTAAAATGCACAAAAGCAGACAATGGTTAGCCGATGAAGAACAGACAACAAACCAACTCTGACTAATAGCCGTTTATTCCCACATTTTAACTAAAGCAATGAACCTCAACAATGACTGTTTTATGTATTGGTCAGGTCTGTCTGTACAAGTATGAGACATATATGTGCAGTAATCATTCGTTCTGTGAGAGCCTGGGTCTTTTAATGTAATAAGAAATAACCAGTTGTGCAGTCTTACTGTCTACACAACACAGGATGTCATCCAGCGACATGTCGCTCTTTTCCATATGTTGCTTTACAAAAATAGCGTGCCTGGAACATGGTCATGATGCAATGCGCAAATCCTACGAGTCAGGTAAGCTCATCAATTTAGTTATTGAAATATTGATTTAATTTCATTTGTCAGTTTGGGAAGTTGGAGCAGCTCTCCATTGACTGTACCACTTTTAGGCTAGTTGGAAAATACATTTAGCCAAATAACGTTTAAATTAAGATATTCAACAGACATGTTTTTATTCTTGTTAAGTGGTTTTCTTGTAGGTTTTGTTATTAATATTCCATTTTCAGTCACAAAACCAAACAGATATTTGTTGTTTGGCACCAACAATTTAATGTAAAGGCCAATACCATCCCATTATTTTACAATAGGCTATTACATAAGTTCCAATAGCTTATTTGAGTTGATCATTTTATAGTGAAATTGCATTATACACTACACATACTTTTCACGTGCGTAAATGTCCTAATCAACAAATTAATTAAATTAGTGTATAATAGAGATTCAATATGTAAAGAGATCTTACAAATGCACACCATCACATGGCTCTCTCTACAAGCACCTGTTGGAGAGAAGGGTAAAAAAGCACGTGCCAACCTACAGGTAGCTACCGCTGGTGAGGATGAGGAAGATCTGGGGATAGTAGACGGACAGCAGCGCACTGCGGGACGAGACAATGAGCATGGTGTCATTGAACACAACGACCGCTGCTTGCTTTAGTGAGGGGAAAAATGAAATTAGCTAGATAATTCCTTTAGAAGATAAGTAGTCCTGGGTGTTCGTATCAAACAAATCTCTGTTCCCTTCTTTGGGTCAGTCGGCGGAGCGTTGGTGCTATGCAGCTCCAAGCCCCCCGGTAGTAGCGTTGGCTTCGGGCGCGGAGACTGGACGGGTCATCTCTTGGCGGCAGTGGTGTGAATGTGGTTGTCCTCCTGGACTGATGGGGTGGATTTTAGATTCCGGGACAACAGGGATGTGCCGCTTTCGCCTCCCAAGAGACACTGTTTTATCATTTGCAGAGGGAGACACAGTGGAGGGAGTATGACAGTGCTAAACCGCCCACCCCCCGTTAAAACCAAACGGGACAACGGTAGAGAGACGAGACTTCGACTCTTTAGCTCCCAAATATTTTTTTTTCATTCAATCAATGAATCCATGTGATCAATACTGTCTTACAAATCGGTGCTTTTATGCATTTATATTATTGGTATTATGGTGTTAGGTAGGATACAGATATTTCTGGACATTATGTCTTCAACAGGTCTCAGTAAAAGGCTCGCGTAAAAACAATTGTAAAACCATCAATTGCTTGTGAAGGCATGCATGACAGGTCCTGTTCATTTCAACTGATAAAAGAGACACCATAACATTGGTTGTTGTGGAAACAGGTAGGACATACATGGGGTGACACACAATATAACCGCTCAATCCCTAAATAACAACTATAGAAATAATGTAGGATACTTTCAGGACACAATGAATTATCTTGCTCTCTCAATGATCTTTAGATCTCGAAGATACCCTCATGTGGTTGAAAGGTAGAATGCATTTGCCATCACTGTCAACTTGAAGGAGGTCAAATAGTTGTGATCTTGAACACATCACACTGCAGAAAGAAGCTATCATTTAATACTTTTTCTTAGTATTAATCTTGTCAGGAATCATTTACTAGTTCACGAAGACAAAACTGTATCTAAGCCCTGAGTGATTCTTCTCAAACGGGCCCATGTTTTAACCACATGTGTAAAACTTCCAAGACATGCAAATAAAACCACCAAAAGCACTCTAGAATATCAGATGGGAATGAGAAACAAAGAAAGACATATTTACAGTCTTCCCTTTAAAGATGTTCCATGCAAATAACAGCTTGTTTGCCTAGAAACTTAGTGTGAGTAAAACATCTCAGTGGGTGGGGATGGTGCTGTTTAGTTTCAAACGACCTTCAAAGCATGGACAGTTTTACAAGGATACTTCTCTCATGGGATGATAACTGAGGGCAAAGTACGCCCGTGTTGTCTCTTCTCTCTCCTTTTCGGGGGTGTCGTGTCATGTTAGTGAAGTGTTGTGTTGAAGACATCCTCTGACTGTTGTGCTCTTCGTCTCGGTCTGCTAGCACAGATTGGACCAGCTGAGCACTGAGCAGTCATTCAAGCATGAAAGGCATGCTTTGTTTCAATCAATAAAAGAAAACATGAAGAGAAATATCTCACATTCTTTATTCAGATCAGATCAGAAAAGCCACTACAAGCTGAGACTACTATCTGTGTAACCGCAGACTCAGATTCACCCATTTTAAGAGCCAGGCAAGGCAAACCACAACCCCAGTGTTTCCCCACTCCTCCAGTACCCCAACAGCACACCTGATTCAACATGTCAACTTATCATCAAGCCCTCAATGAGTTGAACCAGGTGTTTTTGTCTGTGGCTACAACATAAATGTGTGCTGTTGGGGGTACTCGAAGGACCGGAGTTCGGAACCACTGCACTACACCCTTCCTACTAAAACCTATTTGCCAACCTCTTGGTCACAGTCTATCTTGGTCACAGACTATCTGTAGCCACAAAGACTCAGATTCACCCTGTCTAAAACCTCTCTGCCAACAAACCACCTTAGAGTTAGATAGAATTCTCTAGCTGATAACACCTCAATCCAGGCTTTCATATCTTTCATTTCAACAAAGCCCCTGTCAGTAAAACACAACTTGTGTCCTACTTCTGATTCCAGCGGACATCTCACAGATAACTTTGTTGGCTTTCTGATCAGGGCCCGCACAAAGCACAGCAGACTAAGTGTACATCTCAAATGGCACCCTATTGCCTATTTAGTGCACTACTTTTGACCATGCCCTTGTCAAAATTAGTGCACTAAATAGGGTATAGGGTACCATTTGAGACATACACAGAGTATCTGGAACTTTCTCTCTGACAGTTTTGTATAATCCTCCTCGCCTTGGTTGCATCTCAAATTGCACCCTGTTCCCTATATAGTGCACTGCTTATGACCAGGACCCATATGACTCTGGTAAAAAGTAGTGCACTATATAGGGAATAGGGTGCCATTTAGGATGTACCCCTTGTTAGTGTATTTGACCACTGTGTCTAAAGCCAAGACAGCACTTAAGCAGTGCACTCGCTGTTTCAACTGGTCTGGACAATGGTATCTGTTTCTTATCATGTTTTTACATAGTAAGGGAGGGATTGGGAGAAATGGAAGGGATTCGAATCATTTTGGTTTCCAACCACGGGGAAAACTTCACAGAATAATGTAAGTTGTCTTTAATATGTGAATCCATCCCCAGAGAGAAAGGATAGAGAACTTCTGCTTGGTGCAAGATGGCCTCCTCTGTCCTCTCTTAGAACTTGACCCAAGGGCAGGGATAGTGACAGTCAGGTAGGATATCATGGTAGAATCTCAATTGCATACTCCTCATGTCCTCTCTCCTCGCCTCCTTCTCAAAACCCATTGCAGGAGAAGGTCATAGGAAGGGACCTCACCTCTGGCATTTGTGAGGAGTGTGCAATTGAGATTCTCCCCATGTCCCTGTTTGCCATGTACTATAATCTATCTTTTGGCATTTCACATGTGGAGTCCCCTGAAATTGAAATGGGGTCCCCTGAGAAAATCTGTAATTTTACCAAACAAATTAATTACTTTTTTCTCTTCAAATGGATATATAATGCAACCTTTTAGTGTCAACTAAGGACCCCTTACGCTATAAGAATGTGCTTTCATGTCATTATTATGTGTCTGGACAGCCGGCACAGCATTAACTAGGGGATATCATGTTGGGACCCCTGGATATTCCAGTGCCAATTTAAGGTGCAGTAAACGTTTGGTAACCTCTGGACTAGGACATCCTGCATGTGTAAAGCAGGAATCCACCCCGGTTTCATCAAATAACTTTTACACATTTGTTTCTGATACCCCCGGGTCCCCTAAAATAGAGAACCAAATAGCTAGATGGTCATGTTATCATATATGTTACGGTAGTAGATATCATAGAACAATTTCTAAGACTTGTATGGGTTAAAAGTTTAGTGCCATAAAGGGTTTCTGTCTGGTACCACTCCAAATATCACTTGACTTTCATCCTATTCATCCCAAACAGATGTCGACACTATACAGTGTAGGAAAAGATAATAAGACCAACCAGCACATTTAAGTAATCTCAACTCATCCTTATCAGATGGCTTGGCTGTTATCCTTTACAAAACAGCAGAGGCATTTATCACCAGTAACATGCTTGGACAAATACATGGCACCACTAATCAGTCATGTAAAAGGAAAAAGCATAAACTAACTGTCAGGAATCTGTGGAGAAAATGTGTATCCTCACCTCTGCTCCTCTGAGATTGTATGATATACACACACACACACACATACACACACACACACACACACACACACACACACACACACACACACACACACACACACACACACACACACACACACACACACACACACACACACACACACACACACACACACTATGGGTGATGAAGAGTAAACTAACCCATGGGGAGTATTTACGATAAAGCCAAGTGGATTTATATATATATATATATATATATTTTTTTTTGGGATTGAATATCCAAAACATACAATATACTTGCAGTGAAGCCGCTCAACAACTACACCACATACCCCCCCAAGAACCCCCCCAATGCACCAACAACCAAAAAATTGTACTTAAAGAATAAAGAGACAGGGGAAAATGGAAAACAAGGTCACCAAGGACAACTAAAATCATAACAGCAAGCCCAACTGTATATGTTTGTGTACATGTCTGGCACTATTTACATGTGTGTGTGTCCATGTATGTGTGCATTTGAATGAGAGTGTGTGTATATGCATGTGTACAAATACCTGTACAGCATCAGCCTCGGGCAAACCTGCATTAGTTGTAAAAACTGCCCCTCAGTGTCATTCAAATGTACTTTTTATTATGTTTTATTTTGACTTTATTTGTTATACTTTTATCTTTGACCATCATTCTATCCCCCTCTCAGCAACTCCATGACCACTTGTCTCCAATTCCACATCCCAACCTCCAGCTTCTCTCAGCCCATCCCAACTATCTCTGCTGGCCACCCTCTTCGGATTTCTTCGCAACATAAGTTGTGGGGTCACTTAGAAATATCCATGTTTTTGAAAGAAAAGCACATTTTTTGTCCATTAAAATAACATCAAATTGATCAGAAATACAGTGCTAACATTGTTAATGTTGTATATGACTATTGTATCTGGTGTTTTGCAGGATGATGAATGATGAAGTGAGTTGCCCCCAGAAACTGATCTAAGGTCAGTTTTGAATTTCTGCCCCCTTGTAGTTTTTACCAATAGAGGGAGACAATAACCTGAAGAATGGCTGAGCTCAGATGATATAGCCTAAACCTCCACATTTAGCTTCTCCCTTATCTCTACCCCATATGTATTGTCATTGTTTTCACTTATGTTTCAACTTTCATTTTTTATTGTTGATTTTATTAATGTAGTACCCATGAATTTCAGTATATTCCACATTAAAATAGATATGTATTTATTCTTGTCAAGTTCTACATTGTCTGCTTTGTATGTGATGCCAATGAAGTTCTGGATTGTCTCTCTGAGAAAGCAATGCTCTAAATGTCCACCTGGGGTCTCTTCTCATCCATATTTGCTGCAGAAAAAGTGCTGGAGCTCATGATGTCGAACACCCTCCAAATCATTGCACCATACTGAGAGACTCTGCAGTGGTTCCGCCATTTTGATTCCCACTTTGGCAAGAGTGAGCATCGGTATTATTGATACTCAACTAACCAAGTTCATATCGGAATAAGTGTTTTTCCACTGTGTGTAGGCTACTAGGCGTATTATTACTTCCTGAGTATTGAATGTTTAAAGGTGTGGTTATTACTGTTTAAGCACATTTTTTCCACTTTTTGTGTAACTATCTGCAAGGTGCAAACGTTTATTTGCAGTGTCCCTTTTTGGGGCAAAATGTCGAAACCATGGACAGGAAAAGTAAAGGCCCTGTATAACAGAATGTTTATTACATTGTGAAGTTATCTTTATGTACTGATCGTTGGTCCCCATTATGTACTGGTTGTTGTTCCCAAAATAGGGGATTTGGGAATCAAACATATCCGATTTCTGTAAGTCTCTCTTGAATATATTGAGTGCCATTAGTCCACAGGGTTAGGTTTCTTTGTTGAAACATACTGACAATATCTCTTTCTCTCTAACACACACACACACACACACACACACACACACACACACACACGCACACACACACGCACACACACACACACACACACACACACTGCAACCCTTAACAGGTTTTAGCAGGTTCGAATGGCTCAACCCATAAGGCAAAAGTTTTAAGAGCCATGTCGCATTAGAGCTGATTAAGCTTGGTTATAATCACATGGGTCAACTCGGGGGGTTAGCTGAACGGGTCATTTGTTTTAACTTTAACAACCATTTTCTGCTTCTCAAAGCACATGTTGGAGAAAACATTAGCAGACATGCTAATGTATGTAGCCTGATTATTTGCAGTACTCAACTCAGCAGAGAAAGAGAGACTGGCTAAATCAAACAACTTTCTAAATCATAAACAACAGGTGTACACTAACAGTGAAATGCTTTTACTTACAGATCCTTTTCCAACAATACAGACTTTAAGGAACAGATTGAAAAAATTGTGACACAAGGAATAAATACACAATGAATAACAAATAACAATAACGAGTAAAAGTAACATGGCTATATACAGAGAATACCAGTATTGAGTTGATGTGCAGGGGTACGAGGTAATTGAGGTAACTGTGTACTTATAGGTAGGGGTAAGCACACACCCCTGAGGGGCCCAGTGTTGATGGTCAGCTGTGTTGTTGCCTACCTTCACCACCTGGGGGGGTGGCCCGTCCAGGATCAAGTTGCAGAGGGAGGTGTTCAGTCCCAGGGTCCTGAGCTTGGAGGGGACTATGTTGTTAAATGCTGAGCTGGAGTCAATAAACAGCAGTCAACGAACAGCATCCTTGTTTAGGTGGGTGAGGGTCGTGCAATAGAGATTAGAGACATATGTGGCTATGTTGGGCCGGTATGTGAATTGGAGTTGGTCCAGGGTGTCTGGGATGATGGTGTTGATGAGATCCATGACCAGCACTTCAAAGCATTTCATGGCAATAGATGGGAGTGCTACGGGGTGATAGTAATTTAGGCAGGTCACCTTGGCCTTCTCGGGCATGTGAATATGGTGGTCTGCTTGAAAAAAGTTGGTATTACAAACCGGGTGGGGCAGAGAGGGAGTGAAAGGGAGGGACGAGGGCAGAACGAGAGAGAGAGGCAGAGGGAGTGAAAGAGAAAGAGAGCCAGACTGGGAAAGGGAAAGAGAGTTAGAGGGGCAAATATAGATAAAGAGAGGCTCGTCATTTTGTGGGCCTTGTCACCATCACCCTGTTGGGACGACAGATGTGCGATGATGTCATGTAGAAATGGGATAGGGTATGTGGAGGGGTGGAGCAAAAGAAGCCAGCGCATGAGGACAGCGGACAGGCAGATCCTTGATCCAAGAGAGGGAGAGAAAAGGGAAGGGAGACGGGCAGAGAAAGCAGGGAGGGGGAGGGGGAACCATTTTTCAGCCACTGCTCCTCTTCAGCCCTGCAGCCCAGTATTAAGTTAGTTCTTATAAAGAACACACTGAATGTAATGACAAATACAGATGTACACATTTATAGTGCTTTATAATGCAACAGCTATTATTTTTTCAGACTTAGTAGTAACAACCCTAGAGGGCAAATAACTAAACAATTGTATTATCTACAAAATCCTATGTGTATCTACAAAATCATCAGTGTTTAAGCTCAAGGGATAGTTACTGTGTAAATATGCTGAACTTGTGCTACCCTATCTAGCAGCACCACACAAAGCATTGTTTTCTAAATGATGGCACACACACACGGCCCGACAGGGTTGTAGCTTGATTGTGCAGTTGTTGCAATGCTAAAGTTTATCCTCCGATCCCATCAGTGGTATTCCGTGACAATGAGTGTTTGTGGCCATCCGAGGCAAGCAATACAGTAATTGTACTGTTCACTCACTGTTGCTCAGAGACCTGTGTGTGTGTGTGTGTGTGTGTGTGTGTGTGTGCGCGCGCGTGCGTGCGTGCGTGCGTGCGTGCGTGCGTGCGTGTGTGTGCGTGTGGCTCTTTGCTGCTGCACTAGTGGGGTCACCTCAAGGGTATAATGCTCCCAGTCAGTCACTCTATCAATTCCCTTGTCCTTTGCAATAACAACTATACGATTATAAGATGAAGATAAACTGTTAGCTTTGCTTGCAGTTGTAGACTGACTCCCCTCCAGTCGAGCTTTTGCTGGCTTGGCAGCAGGATAAAATGAATTAAGGCCAGGGGATGTTTCTGAATTGGTTTCTGCAAATACGCACCTATTCCTGGCATTGTAGTATGTTAGTGTTGGTGTGAGGGGTATTGTGTAGAGTGGGGTAGAGTTGAGTGAGAAAGCCCCAGAGAGCCTCAGACCCAGTGCACGAAGGCCAAAACTATGTCAACCTGTGGTACTCAGGCCAAGGGGAAAGTGATGCAGTTCAGGGTGTGTTATTTTTTTTGTTGCATGAAATTGAACTATGACTTTGACTCTTTCTAAAATGTACAAGCAGTTTTGGAGAAAGTACCCAATTGTCATACTTGAGTAAAAGTATAGATAACTTAATAGAAAGTTACTCAAGTAAAAGTGGAAGTCACCCAGTAAAATACTTGAGTAAAAATATTTGGTTCTAAATATACTTATGTATCAAAAGTAAAAGTATAAATAATTTCAAATTCCTTATATTAAGCAAAGCAGATGGCTCCATTTTCTTGTTTTTAAAATGTACGGATAGCCAGGGGCACACTCCAACACTCAGAAATCATTTATAAAAGATGCGTTTGTGTTTAGTAAGTCTGCCAGATCAGAGGCAGTATGGATGACCATGGATGTTCTCTTGATACTGCACGTCAAATCAAATCAAATCAAATGTATTTATATAGCCCTTCGTACATCAGCTGATATCTCAAAGTGCTGTACAGAAACCCAGCCTAAAACCCCAAACAGCAAGCAATGCAGGTGTAGAAGCACGTGCGTGAATTGGACCATTTTTCTGACCCGCTAAGCATTCAAAATGTAACGACTACTTTTGGTTGTCATCGAAAACGTATGGAGTAAAAAGTACATGATTTTCTTTAGGAATGAAGTGAAGTAAAAGTTGCCCAACATATAAATAGTAAAGTAAAGTACAGATACCCCCAAACAACTACTTATGTTGTACTTTAAAGTATTTTTTTACTTAAGTACTTTACACCACTGTGTACAAGCCAGGTTGTGACTGTGACTCTTTTAACATAATTTATATTTTATTTATTTATTTCACATTTATTTCACCTTTATTTAACCAGGTAGGCCAGTTGAGAACAAGTTCTCATTTACAACTGCGACCAGGCCAGGATAAAGCAAAGCAGTTCAACACATACAACAACACAGAGTTACACATAAACAAACGTACAGTCAATAACACAATAGAAAAATCTATGTACAGTGTGTGCAAATGTAGAAGAGTAGGGAGGTAATGCAATAAATAGGCCATAGAGGCGAAATAACCACAATTCAGCATCAACACTGGAGTGATAGATGTGCAGATGACGACGTGCAAGTAGAGACACTGGGGTGCAAAAGAGCAAGAGGATAAATAACAATATTGGGATGAGGTAGTTGGGTGTGCTACCTCATGTGTCCTACAAAGCCATCAAACTCAACTCTGGACCAGTTCCACTGTGTTTTTTTTCCATTGTTCCCCTCTAATCAGGGACTGATTTAGACCTGGGACACCAGGTGGGTACAATTAATTATCAGGTAGAACAGAAAACCAGCAGGCTCCAGATCTCGTAGGGTAAGAGTTGAATACCCCTTCTACAAGGTCTTGCAGTTCTATTACATCAGCTAGAGCTAGGCACACTCAATTTACTTTTAAAATGCATAAATTCAAAATGTCACTATGGTTCACAACATGTATGTTACAAAAAAAGTATAAGACTAGCATACAGCTAGCATTGCCCTTGCTAACAATAACAAATAGACACAAATGAAAAATATGTCATCATCAGTCAGTTAAACTTACTGTCAGAAGGTTTTGAACCTTTATTTAACTGGGCAAGTCGGGCGACGCTGTGCGCCACCCTATGGGACTCCGAAACACGACCGGTTGTGATACAGCCTGGATTTGAACCAGGGTGTCTGTAGTGAAGCCTCTAACACTGAGATGCAGTGCCTTAGACCGCTGTGCCACTCGGCTTAGCTACCACAGCCTAACAATGCATGGTTCTGCTTGTGTCTCTGTATCTGTCACAGTGTGGTGAGCCTGATGGCCAGGCCATGACTTGTTCCTGAGGAAACCCTCCCTCGGTCGGGGCTCCCTGGGTAATCATTCACCTGTTACCTGTGGCAACAGAGCTACAGCAAACACCCAACAGATAGCAGGGCAATGACAGCACTGGAGATGCACACACACTCAGGTGAGCTGTTTTCGACAATCACACAGACAGACTTTATGACTGCCTTATCAGTGAAGCTTAGGCCTACTCTGTCGTAGTCTGCCACATTTAGTCCTAATGAAATGTTTTTATTATGGGTATATTTGACTTTCAGATGGTTTCTTGGTAGTACAGAAAAGTTAAAGATGCAGGTCCATTTAATAAAGATATATTCTATTCTATTGAAATAGCAGATGTTTTTGGGAGGCCTCTAACAACCCTGTTCTTCTAAAGAAATAAGAGTGATTAGCAGTTTATTCTGTGTAGATTTCTGACATAAGGTGATTTTCCAAGAGTGACCTCTCCCTCGTAATATCAGTTCAACATGAACACGCTGTATAATATCTAAAGTTATTAAAGTGATTCGCAAATTATTCTGCATACATTTCTGAAACAAGGAGAATTAGGTTATTTTCCAGAGGTGACTTCTCCCTCACAATGACAGTTCAATGTGAAGACAGTGTATAATGTAATACTGCATAGCCAAGAGTCACAGAAGAACTCCACGACCTGGATACCAGATATTGTAACAGAGCAGAGCTATAAAACCTGATGACATAACCATGGTTATCAGATGTTAAAAGAGTAGAACTACCCCAGAGGCCTGAACACGCAGTGCCTGCCTAGGCCCTAGGGTGTGGCACTGCAGCATGTCTTTGTGAGAAGGGAGGGAGGGATAGAGAATGGCAGTTTGTCCTGCTTTGGTTCCGCCTCCTCGGACGTCATTGCCATCTCTTGGCTCTCTCCAGTCCCAGAATGCTCTCCGTCTGAGAGCACTGGCCTGAAATAAAAGTACGAGCTAGCTAGGGCTCTGGCTGGTCGGCCGCTCAGGCCCCAGAGAATGGCTGCTTTGTCTCAGCTGCCATTTACACTGTCTGGAGGCATGGAGAGAGAACTCAAAGAGAGTGTCTGATTGCAAATTAGCACAGACCTTAGTGTGAAATGGAGCTACCCTCACCCTCCAGTTTATCCCCTCCCTCCTTCGTTCACTCCTTCCCTCTGTACTTCAGATACAGTTGGTGCTGGAGGAAATTGGGTGAAATTGTTTTGCGAAAGCTACAGGTTTTGAGTCTTTGATAGAAGTTATTCAAATCAATTGGTAAAAAATGAGAAATCTCAAATTTACTTTACTATCGGGTGAATCTAAATCATAGCATGTAATTTGTCTTAGCTTGTAAACTGTTGTTAAATTATTGTCCACAAATTTATTAGGTATAAATTAGTGGGCATACATAATTTTGAATTATTTATTACGGGTTGAATGCAGATCATATCTTCGCATTTGCCTCATAGGCCTACTGTGTGATCTTGCAGATATTGTTATTTGGAATGAATATGTGAATGACATACAGTATTTTGCAATGTTAGAAAAAACTGTGTGTGATGTAATGTATTCTTCATTCATGGGTAAACAGGAGTCCTGCATCATCTGAACCTGCATCATCTGATCCTGCTCCACACACACACACACACACACACACACACACACACACACACACACACACACACACACACACACACACACACACACACACACACACACACACACACACACACACACACAGTTTACAGACGACACAATGGTAGTAGGCCTGAATACCAACAATGACGAGAGAGGAGAGGAGATGAGGGCCCTCGGAGTGTGATGCCAGGAAAATAACCTCTCACTCAATGTCGACAAAACAAAGGAGCTGATCGTGGACTTCAGGAAACAGCAGAGGGTGCACGCCCCTATCTACATCGACGGAACCGCAGTGGAGCAGGTGGAAAGCTTCAAGTTCCTCTGCGTACACATCACTGACGACCTGAAATGGTCCACCCACACAGACAGTGTGGTGAAGAAGGCGCAACAGAGCCTCTTCAACCTCAGTCGGCTGAAGAAATTTGGCTTGGCACCTTAAAACCCTCACAAACCTTAACAGATGCACAATTGAGAGCATCCTGTCAGGCTGTATCATAGCCTGGTACAGCATCTGCACCACCCGCAACCACAGGGCTCTCCAGAGGGTGGTGCGGTCTGCACAACGCATCACCGGGGGCAAACTACCTGCCCTCCAGAACACCTACAGCACCCGATGTCACAGGAAGACCGAAAACATCATCAAGGACAACAACCACCCGAGCCACTGCCTGTTCACCCCACTATCATCCAGAAGGCAAGGTCAGTACAGCTGCATCAAAGTTGGGACCGAGAGACTGAAAAACAGCTTCTATGTCAAGGCCATCACTAGGCGGCTTCCACCCGGTTATGTAACCCTGCACCTTAGAGGCTGCTGCCCCATATAACATAGACTTGAAATCACTGCCCACTTAATAACGGAACACTAGTCACTTTAATAATGTTTACATATTTTTGCTTTACTCGTCTCATATGTATATACTGTATTCTATTCTACTGTATTTTAGTCTATGCCACTCCTACATTGCTCATCCTAATATTTATATTTTCCTTAAAACTTATTTGGGACTGGGGGGCAGTATTGAGTAGCTTGGATAAAAAGGTGCCCAGCGTAAACTGCCTGCTACTCAGGCCTAAAATCTAGAACATGCATATTATTATTAGTATTGGATAGAAAACACACTGAAGTTTATAAAAATGTTTGAATAATGTCTGTGAGTATAACAGAACTCATATGGCAGGCAAAAACCTGAGAAGAAATCCAACCAGGAAGTGGGAAATCTGATGTTTGTAGTTATTCAAGTCATTGCCTATCGAATATACAGTGTCTTTGGGGTCATAATGCACTTTCTAAGGCTTCCACTAGATGTCAACAGAACCTTGTTTGAGTTCTCTACAGTGAAGAGGGGGGGGATGAGATGATTTAACCAGATGTCTGCCAGAGTGGCATGAACTGATCACGTGCGCACACATGAGAGCGACCTGCGTTCCATTGTATTTCTGAAGACAAAGGAATTCTCCGGTTGGAACATTATTGAAGATTTATGTTAAAAACATCCTAAAGATTGATTCTGTACATCGTTTGACATGTTTCTACGGACTGTAACGGAACTTTTTGACTTTTCGTCTGGACCTAGTGATCGCGCCTTATGAATTTGGATTACTGGGCTAAACACGCGAACAAAAAGGAGGTATTTGGACATAAATGATGGACTTTATTGAACAAAACAAACAGTTATGGTGGAACTGGGATTCCTGGGAGTGCATTCTGATGAAGATCATCAAAGGTAAGTGAATATTTATGATGCTATTTCTGACTTCTGTTGACTCCACAACATGGCGGATATCTGTATGGCTTGTTTATGTGTCTGAGCGCTGTACTCAGAATATTGCATGGTGTGCTTTGTCCGTAAAGTTTTTTTGAAATCTGACACAGCGGTTGCATTAAGGAGAAGTGGATCTAAAATTCCATGCATAACACTTGTATCTTTTAGCAATGTTTATTATGAGTATTTCTGTAAATTGATGTGGCTCTCTGCAAAATCCCCGAATGTTTAGGAACTATTGAACAAAACACGGCAATGTAAACTGAGATTTTTGGATATAAATATGAACTTTATCGAACAAAACATAAATGTATTGTGTAACATGAAGTCCTTTGAGTGTCATCTGATGACATTTTTTTTTAATTTAGGACCTATGACTGGGAATACAGACTGGGAATACAGATATGCATAGGGGTGTGGATCAGAAAACCATTCAGTATCTGGTGTGACCGCCATTTATGTTATGCAGCCTGACACATCTTCGCATAGAGTTGATCAGGATGTTGATTTTGGCCTGTGGAATGTTGTCCCACTCCTCTTCAATGACTATACGAAGTTGCTGGATATTGGTGGAAACTGGAACATGTTGTCATACACGTCGATTCAGAGCATCCCAAACATGCTCAATGGGTGACATGTCTGGTGAGTATGCAGGCCATTGAAGAACTGGGACATTTTCAGGTTCCAGGAATTGTGTATGGATCCTTGCAACATGGGGGCATGCATTATCATGCTGTCACATGAGGTGATGGTGGAGGATGAATGGCACGAAAATTGGCCTCAGGAACTCATCACTGTATCTCTATGCATTCAAATTGCCATCGATAAAATGCAATTTTGTTAGTCGTCAGTAGCTTATGCCTGTCCATACCATAACCCCACCGCCACAATGATGCACTCTGTTCACAACATTGACATCTGAAAACCGCTCGCCCACACGACGCCATACACGATGTCTGCAATCTGCCCGGTACAGGGATTCATCTGTGAAGAGCACATTTCTCCAGCGTGCCAGTGGCCATCAAAGGTGAATATTTGCTCACTGAAGTTGGTTATGACGCTGAACTGCAGTCAGGTCAAGACTCTGGTGAGGACAACGAGAATTCAGATGAGCTTACCTGAGATGGTTTCTGACAGTTTGTGTATAAATTCTTCAGTTGTGCAAACCCACAGTTTCATCAGCTCTCCGGGTAGCTGGTCTGAGATGATGTCGCAGGTGAAGTAGGCAGATGTGGAGGTCCTGGCCTGCCATGGTTTCATGTGGTCTGCGGTTGTGAGGCCGGTTGGACGTATACCAAATTCTCTAAAAGACATATTTATTTTTTGAACATTTTTTTTTTAGGCGGCTTATGGTAGAGAAATTAACATTACATTCTCTGGTAACAGATCTGGTGGACATTCCTGCAGTCAGCAATCCAATATGCACTTTGCATTAGGCCTTCCTCAACTTTAAAGCATAACTTATGTATATCCTATAGTCAATCACACATTGTTTGTGTGTGCGCGAGCGAGTTAGTTTGTGGTGATATTGTTATAATAATGGGTTGGAGAGTTTTGTTGATGTGAGTGAACTTTTTTATTTATTTGTACTTAACTTTATTTAACTAGAATAAAAATCTTATTTACAATGATGGCCTACCGGGGAACAGTGGGTTAATGTCCTTGTTCAGGGGCAGAATGACAGATTTTTACCTTGTCAGCTCGGGGATTGGATCCAGCAACCTTTCGGTTTCTCTGCGCCAGGGTCCAACCTTACCACGTCACAGTTCTTAGGCCCGAGGTGAAGCCCAAATCTGATGTCAACCAGATGTCATCAAACAAACACATCAACCAATAGGCTACCTGCCGCCTGTTTGATGTGCCTGTTTGATGACATCTGGTTGACATCAGATTTAGGCTTCGCCTTGGGCCTAAGAACTGTGACGTGGTAAGGTTGGACCCAGGTGTAGAGAAAAGACCAGATGAGGAATCAGTGGTTAAGGATAAACATAATGCTTTACTGAGAAAAGGTAGCCGCAGGATCCCAGTGCACTTGAAAAAACAGCAAACACTAAGTCTCGAAAAGAAATGAACGCACACACGCTGTTGCAAAGGACAACAGAAAACACACCTCTTTTAACAGGGAAATCATAATGAGTAAAGAGTGTCGTTAATGTCTCTAGGACAGTCTCTGCCACCTTCTGGTCACAGGTGGGACCATGACAGTAACCCCCTTCTAGGAGCAGCCCCAGCTGCGGAGCAACCACCACGTAGTTGATTGAAGTCCCGAACCGGTCCCGAATCCAGGATGTCCCGGGCAGGCACCTCCTCTGGGCCGTAGCCCTCCCAGTCCACCAGGTACTGCAGGGTGCCTCGGACCCGATGAGCCTCCAACAGACACCAAACAGTGTAGGCCGGGGGGCCACCAACAAGTCGAGGAGGCAGAGCGCAGGTGTAGGGCGAGAGAAGGGACTGGTCCTTACCAGCTTAAGATGGGAGACATGGAAAGAAGGACAGACCCTCATAGACCTGGGAAGCTGGAGACGATAGGTGACCGGGTTGATGCAACTCAAGATATTGAATGGTCCTATGTAGCTTCCGTGAGTCCGGGTGGACAGCCACACCCGGTGACCAGGTCGGAGGAGGTCTTTGGTGCCGGTTTGCCTGGTTTGGTGTCGGGCAGAGGAGCGGAGCAAGGAGGCTCCCGCTCTGATCCAGGTGCGGTGACATCGTCAAATGAAAACCTCGGCAAATGACACCCCCGTTTCAGCCTTTTGTTCAGGAAACAAGGGAGGGGGTGAACCCGAACTGATACTCGAACAGCGACAGTCTAGTCAACGAATTTGGCAGTGTGTTGTGAGCATATTCCACCCAAACGAGGAACTTGCTCCAGTTGCTGGCCTGGGTGGAGACGAAACAGCGGAGGAACTTCTCCAGCTCTTGGTTGGCCCGCTCCGTTTTCCCATTTGACTGTGGGTGGAAACCCGAGGAGAGACTCACTGACGCCTCCAAAAGGGAGCAGAAGGTTTTCCAATATTGTGCGACAAACTGGGGCCCACGATCCGAGACAATGTCCTGGAGAAGTCTGTGTAGTCGATATACATGGGTAATCATGAGATCCACGATCTCCTTTGCTGAGGTGAACTTGGGTAAGGAGAACCGATCAACGACCACCAGGATAGTGGTAAGCCCTTTCGATGGAGGTAACCCTGTGATAAAGTGTCATCAACAACAGCTGAATAGCATAGCGCTACATTCAATAAATATTACTACAAATATTTATATTCATGAAATCACAAGTGCAATATAGGAAAACACAGCTTAGCCTTTTGTTAATCCACCTGTCTTGTCCGATTTTGAAATTATGCTTTACAGCGAAAGCAATCCAAGCGTTTGTGTAAGTTTATCGATCGCACGACAAAACATGAAGTACACTTAGCATCGGGAAGCTTGGTCACGAAAATCAGAAAAGCAATCAAATGAATTGTTTACCTTTGATGATCTTCGGATGTTTTCATTTACATTTACATTTAAGTCATTTAGCAGACGCTCTTATCCAGAGCGACTTACAAATTGGTGCGTTCACCTTAAGACATCCAGTGGAACAGCCACTTTACAATAGTGCATCTAAATCTTTTAAGGGGGTGAGAAGGATTACTTTATCCTATCCTAGGTATTCCTGAAAGAGGTGGGGTTTCAGGTGTCTCCGGAAGGTGGTGATTGACTCCGCTGTCCTGGCGTCGTGAGGGAGTTTGTTCCACCATTGGGGGGCCAGAGCAGCGAACAGTTTTGACTGGGCTGCGCGGGAACTGTACTTCCTCAGTGGTAGGGAGGCGAGCAGGCCAGAGGTGGATGAACGCAGTGCCCTTGTTTGGGTGTAGGGCCTGATCAGAGCCTGGAGGTACTGAGGTGCCGTTCCCCTCACAGCTCCGTAGGCAAGCACCATGGTCTTGTAGCGGATGCGAGCTTCAACTGGAAGCCAGTGGAGAGAGCGGAGGAGCGGGGTGACGTGAGAGAACTTGGGAAGGTTGAACACCAGACGGGCTGCGGCGTTCTGGATGAGTTGTAGGGGTTTAATGGCACAGGCAGGGAGCCCAGCCAACAGCGAGTTGCAGTAATCCAGACGGGAGATGACAAGTGCCTGGATTAGGACCTGCGCTGCTTCCTGTGTGAGGCAGGGTCGTACTCTGCGGATGTTGTAGAGCATGAACCTACAAGAACGGGCCACCGCCTTGATGTTAGTTGAGAACGACAGGGTGTTGTCCAGGATCACGCCAAGGTTCTTAGCGCTCTGGGAGGAGGACACAATGGAGTTGTCAACCGTGATGGCGAGATCATGGAACGGGCAGTCCTTCCCGGGAGGAAGAGCAGCTCCGTCTTGCCGAGGTTCAGCTTGAGGTGGTGATCCGTCATCCACACTGATATGTCTGCCAGACATGCAGAGATGCGATTCGCCACCTGGTCATCAGAAGGGGAAAGGAGAAGATTAATTGTGTGTCGTCTGCATAGCAATGATAGGAGAGACCATGTGAGGTTATGACAGAGCCAAGTGACTTGGTGTATAGCGAGAATAGGAGAGGGCCTAGAACAGAGCCCTGGGGGACGCCAGTGGTGAGAGCGCGTGGTGAGGAGACAGATTCTCGCCACGCCACCTGGTAGGAGCGACCTGTCAGGTAGGACGCAATCCAAGCGTGGGCCGCGCCGGAGATGCCCAACTCGGAGAGGGTGGAGAGGAGGATCTGATGGTTCACAGTATCGAAGGCAGCCGATAGGTCTAGAAGGATGAGAGCAGAGGAGAGAGAGTTAGCTTTAGCAGTGCGGAGGGCCTCCGTGATACAGAGAAGAGCAGTCTCAGTTGAATGACTAGTCTTGAAACCTGACTGATTTGGATCAAGAAGGTCATTCTGAGAGAGATAGCGGGAGAGCTGGCCAAGGACGGCACGTTCAAGAGTTTTGGAGAGAAAAGAAAGAAGGGATACTGGTCTGTAGTTGTTGACATCGGAGGGATCGAGTGTAGGTTTTTTCAGAAGGGTGCAACTCTCGCTCTCTTGAAGACAGAAGGGACGTAGCCAGCGGTCAGGGATGAGTTGATGAGCGAGGTGAGGTAAGGGAGAAGGTCTCCGGAAATGGTCTGGAGAAGAGAGGAGGGAATAGGGTCAAGCGGGCAGGTTGTTGGGCGGCCGGCCGTCACAAGACGCAAGATTTCATCTGGAGAGAGAAGGGAGAAAGAGGTCAGAGCACAGGGTAGGGCAGTGTGAGCAGAACCAGCGGTGTCGTTTGACTTAGCAAACGAGGATCGGATGTCGTCGACCTTCTTTTCAAAATGGTTGACGAAGTCATCTGCAGAGAGGGAGGAGGGGGAGGGGGAGGAGGATTCAGGAGGGAGGAGAAGGTGGCAAAGAGCTTCCTAGGGTTAGAGGCAGATGCTTGGACTTTAGAGTGGTAGAAAGTGGCTTTAGCAGCAGAGACAGAAGAGGAAAATGTAGAGAGGAGGGAGTGAAAGGATGCCAGGTCCGCAGGGAGGCGAGTTTTCCTCCATTTCCGCTCGGCTGCCCGGAGCCCTGTTCTGTGAGCTCGCAATGAGTCGTCGAGCCACGGAGCAGGAGGGGAGGACCGAGCCGGCCTGGAGGATAGGGGACATAGAGAATCAAGGGATGCAGAAAGGGAGGAGAGGAGGGTTGAGGAGGCAGAATCAGGAGATAGGTTGGAGAAGGTTTGAGCAGAGGGAAGAGATGATAGGATGGAAGAGGAAAGAGTAGCTGGGGAGAGAGAGCGAAGATTGGGACGGCGCGATACCATCCGAGTAGGGGCAGTGTGGGAAGTGTTGGATGAGAGCAAGAGGGAAAAGGATACAAGGTAGTGGTCGGAGACTTGGAGGGGAGTTGCAGTGAGGTTAGTGGAAGAACAGCATCTAGTAAAGATGAGGTCGAGCATATTGCCTGCCTTGTGAGTAGAGGGGGAAGGTGAGAGGGTGAGGTCAAAAGAGGAGAGGAGTGGAAAGAAGGAGGCAGAGAGGAATGAGTCAAAGGTAGACGTGGGGAGGTTAAAGTCGCCCAGAACTGTGAGAGGTGAGCCATCCTCAGGAAAGGAGCTTATCAAGGCATCAAGCTCATTGATGAACTCTCCGAGGGAACCTGGAGGGCGATAAATGATAAGGATGTTAAGCTTGAAAGGGCTGGTAACTGTGACAGCATGGAATTCAAAGGAGGCGATAGACAGATGGGTAAGGGGAGAAAGAGAGAATGACCACTTGGGAGAGATGAGGATCCCGGTGCCACCACCCCGCTGACCAGAAGCTCTCGGGGTGTGCGAGAACACGTGGGCGGACGAAGAGAGAGCAGTAGGAGTAGCAGTGTTATCTGTGGTGATCCATGTTTCCGTCAGTGCCAAGAAGTCGAGGGACTGGAGGGAGAAATAGGCTGAGATGAACTCTGCCTTGTTGGCCGCAGATCGGCAGTTCCAGAGGCTACCGGAGACCTGGAACTCCACGTGGGTCGCGCTGGGACCACCAGATTAGAGTGGCCGCGGCCACGCGGTGTGGAGCGTTTGTATGGTCTGTACAGAGAGGAGAGAACAGGGATAGACAGACACATAGTTGACAGGCTACAGAAGAGGCTACGCTAATGCAAAGGAGATTGGAATGACAAATGGACTACACGTCTCGAATGTTCAGAAAGTTAAGCTTACGTAGCAGGAATCTTATTGACTAAAATAATTCAAATGATACAGTACTGCTGAAGTAGGCTAGCTGGCAGTGGCTGCGTTGTTGTTGTTCTATCTCTCTATAGTGCTGTTTCTTGTATTATGGTCTCTTGTTTCTTTTGAGGTTTCACTTTGTTGTCCTTTTTCTTTTCCTTTTTCTTCTGTCCTTATTTTGTCTTCCTTTCTTCTGTTAATTCTTTTTTCACTCACGAGACTCCGTTACGCAACAAATGTTCCTTTTGTTCCATAAAGATTATTTTTATATCCAAAATACCTCTGTTTGTTTGTTGCGTTAAGTTCAGAAATCCACAGGAAAGAGAGGTCACGACAACGCAGACGAAAATTCAAAAAGTTTCCATAATGTCCACAGAAACTTTTAAAAAAAATAATCAATCCTCATTTTGTTTTTAGAATATGTAATCGATAATATATCAACCGCAAATGTCTTTCACAATAGGAATATTTTGACAGTTTTGGAAACTTTAGAGTGTTTTCTATCCAATACTAATAATAATATGCATATATCAGCAACTGAGACTGAGGAACTGGCCGTTTACAATGGGCACCTTTTCATCCAAGCTACTCAATACTGCCCCTGCAGCCATAAAAAGTTAACCCCTGGATGCCCAGTTAAGTTAGAGGAGTGTCCCCGTTGTAGTACTCAGGAATGGGCTGATCGTGGAATGTAAAGTCTGCTAGTGGGTCCCCCGCCGGGGTCAGGTTCTCGGGCTTGTCGGACCATGGTCTCAATACTCCATATGACAGGGGCCAAAATGCGGGAGCTGGGGATGATGGGCTCGGAGTCCCTCACCTTATAAGAGACATCGTGTTGGCGGGACAGTGCTTCTGCTTCTGATTCTTGGATCCCGGGCGATAGGCTAGTCTGACATCAGACCTGTTAAAAAACAGAGCCCACCTAGCCTGGCGAGCATTCAATTTCTTGGCTTCTTGAATGGAGACCAAGTTTTTATGTTCGGTCCAGATCATGAAAGGTTGAAGTGCACCCGCCAACCAGTGTCTCCACCCCTCAAGGGCCCACTTACCTGCCAAGAACTCCCGGTTGCCTACATCGTAGTTGTGTTCCGCTGGCGAGAACCGCTTGGAGAGAAAGGCGCTTGGGTGCAGTTTCTTGTCCTCCTCATTCCGCTGTGAAAGGACCGCCCCTGCTCCGGTGTCAGAGGCGTCCACCTCTACCATAAAGGGATGAGTAGGATCAGGATGAATGAGGATGGGTCCAGAGGTGAAACTTCCTTTGAGCTCCATGAATGACCTCCCTGTTAGCTCAGGAGTCCAGCAAAAACGGGTCTGGGACTTGCGGGTTAGGACCATGAGAGGCGCTGCCACTGCACCAAAGTTGCATATAAAGTGCCTGTAAAAATTGGAAAACCCGAGGAACCGCTGGACCTGCTTGAGTGTGGTGGGACGGGGCCAGACGGCATCCATCTCAACCTTTATGGGATCCATTCGCATGCTTGCGGTAGAGATAATGTGACCCAGGAAAGACACTTGGGATACGTGGAACTCTTTTCTATCTTGACATATAGTTGGCTCTGCAGGAGGCGTCTCAGGATTTGGCGGACTTGCAGTATGTGTTCTGGAAGGATTTTGGAGAAGATCAGGATGTAGTCGAGGTAAACAAAGACGGACCGATTCAACATATCCCTAAGAGTGTCATTGACCAATGCTTGAAAGACTGCTGGTGAGTTTGATAATCTGAAGGGCATGACTAAACATTTATAGTGACCACTAGGGTTGTTAAAGGCAGTTTTCCACTCATCTCCCTCAATGATTCTCACCAGATTGTAAGCGTTGCGGAGATCCAGTTTGGTGAAGAATTGGGACCCTAGGGCTAATTCGAAGGCGGTGGACATCAGGATTAAGGCGTAACGATTCTTGATCGTAATCCCGTTCAACGCTCTATAATCGATGCAAGGACGCAGGCCTCTATCCTTTTACCCACAAAGAAGAAGCCTGCACCAGCTGGGGATGTAGAGGGGCGAATGAAACCTGTCGCTAAAGTGACTCCCGGATGTAATTGTCCATGACTGCTGCTTCAGGGGTCAAGAGGGAGTACAGACGGCCCCGATGAGGTGTGAAGCCGGGTAGGAGATCTATGGCACAGTCGTATGGACGATGGTGGGAAGGATGGCGGCTTGCCTCTTACTGAAGGCCTCCCAGAGGTCGAAGTATTCAAGAGGGAGAGCGGAGAAGTCTTGGTCTTCAATGGATGCAGGAGGACACGGCGAGGCTCTTGGTGGGGGTCTTAGAACTTTTAGTCTGGCAGTCCTTATCCCAGTTTAGTAGGTGTCCCGTAAACCAGGAGAATAGTGGGTTATGTAGCGCTAGCCAGGGGTACCCTAAGATAAGGGGATTCTCGGGAGCAGTGATCAAAAGAAAACTAAGAGTCTCTTAGTAAGTCACCCCAACCTGCAGTAGAAAGGGCTTGGTCTGATATTCCACCTTACCGGAGCCAATGGGCCGTCCATCGAGAGCTTGAATCTGCAGAGGGATGGGACACTCCACGCAGGGGATTTGAAATTCTCTGGCAAAGTCCCGATCAATGAAATTATCTGCGGCCCGAAGTCCAAGAAGGCTTGAATCTGGTGCTGATGGTTGTCCCAGTGGAGGGTAGTGACAGACGATGACTGGGTAGCTGAATGGTAACTGCACAGCTCTTCAGGATCTCTACTTGTCCTGGCGAGCCTTGTCGTTTCCCGTCAGCTCTGGGCATGTAACACGGAGATGGCCGAGACCTCCGCAGTAGAGGTAGCAGCCATGCACATGCGCCTGTGGGCTCAGATGTTTCGTCCCAGCTGCATAGACTCCTCAATGCTGGGTTCGGGGGGCTTGGGGTGCTCAGGAAACCGGGACACTGGGATGGTGTCAAAAAGGCACTCTCACTCGTTCTGGGAAACTGTTGTCGATCCTGATTGCCAGCATTATCAGGGACTCGAGGTCCTCTCCCAGTTCCCGAGAGGCCAGTTCATCCTTAATGGAGTTAGACAAACCCTGGTGGAAAGCGGTGACCAGGGCCTCTTTATTCCACCCACTCTTGGCAGTGAGGGTGCGGAACTCAATGGCAAAGTCAGCCACTGGTCTGGCCCCTCAAAGTGGAATTATGTTTTTTTCAATGTTTACAAATTCATTAAAAATTCAAAGATAAAATGTCTTGAGTCAATAAGTATTCAACCACTTTGTTATGGCAAGGCTACATACGTTCAGGAGCAAAAATGTGCTCAACAAGTCACATAATACTCACTCAGTGTGCAATAATAGTGTTTAACATAATTTTTTTATGACTACCTCATCTCTGTATCCCACACATAAAGTTATATGCAAGGTCCCTCAGTCGAGCAGTGAATTTCCAACACAGATTCAACCACAAAGACCCGGCAGGTTTTCCAATGCCTTGCAAAGAAGGGAACCTATTGGTAGGTGGGTAAAAATATAAAAAGAAGGCATTGAATATCCCTTTAAACATGATGAAGTTATTAATTACACTTTGGATGGTGTATCAATACACCCAGGCACTACAAAGATACAGGCATCGTTCCTATCTCCGTTGCTGGAGAGGAAGGTTTTCACCATGAGGCCAATTTGAATGGGTGTGAAAGTAGAACACTGTGGATGGATTAACAACATTGTAGTTACTCCACAATACTAACCTAATTGACAGAGTGAAAAGAAGGAAGACTGTACAGAATACAAATATTCCAAAACATGCATCCTGTTTGCAACAAGGCGCTGAAGTAAAACTGCAAAAAAAATGTGACAAAGCAATTAACTGTTTGTCCTGAATACAAAGTGTTATGTTTGGGCCAAATCCAATACAACACATTACTGAGTACCACTCTCCATGTTTTCAAGCATAGTGGTGGCTGCATCATATTATGTGTATGCTTGTAATCATTAAGGACTGTGGAGTTTTTCAGGATAAAAAATAAACAAAATGGGGCTAAGCACAGACAAAATCCTGGAATAAAACCTGGTTCAGCCTGCTTTCCAACAACAGATACTGGGAGATTAAATCACCTTTCAGCAGAACAATAATGAAAATCTAAACTGGAGTTGCTTACCAAGAAGGCAGTGAATGTTCCTGAATGTCCGAGTTATAGTTTTGACTTACAGCACCAGTCAAAAGTTTGGACACACCTACTCATTCAAGAGTTTTTCTTTATTTTGACTATTTTCTACATTGTGAAATAATAGTGAAGACATCAAAACTATGAAATAACAAATATGGAATCATGTAGTAACCAAGAAAGTGTTAAACAAATCAAAATATATATTATACTTGAGATTATTCAAAATAACCACCCTTTGCCTTGATGACATCTTTGCACACTCTTGGCATTCTTTCAACCAGCTTCATGAGGTAGTCACCTGGAATGCATTTCAATTAACAGGTGTTCCTTGTTAAAAGTTAATTTGTGAAATTGATTTCCTTCTTAATGCGTTTGAGCCAATCAGTTATGTTGTGACAAGGTAGTGGTGGTATACAGAAGATAGCCCTCTTTGGTAAAATACCAAGTCCATATTACGGCAAGAACAGCTCAAATAAGCAGAGAGAAACGACACTCAATCATTACTTTAAAACATGAAGGTCAGTCAATCCGGAACATTTTGAGAACCCAAGAACAGGAAAGGAAGTCCCAGAGTTATCTCTGCTGCTGAGGATAAGTTCATTACAGTTAACTGCACCTCAGATTGCAGCCCAAATAAATGCTTCACATAGTTCACATAGGATAGTTATCAATGTTTTAGTTTACTGCGGAGCCCCTAGTCCCACTCAACATGCCTCAGATACCTCCTTTGTCCCACCTCCCACACGTGGTGACCTCACCCAGCATAACTAGTATGTCCAGAGATGCAACCTCTCTTATCGTCACAAAATGCCTGGGTTTACCTCCACGGTACCCGCACCCCACCATACCCCTGTCTCTACATTATACCCTGAATCTATTCTACCACGCCCAGAAATCTGTCCCTTTAATTCTCTGTCCCCAACGCACTAGACAACCAGTTTTGATAGCCTTTAGCCGTACCCTCATCCTACTCCTCCTCTGTTCCTTGGGTGATGTGGAGGTTAACCCAGGCCCTGTGTGTCCCCAGGCACTCTCATTTGTTGACTTCTGTAACCGAAAAAGCCTTGGTTTCATGCATGTTAACATCAGAAGCCTCCTCCCTAAGTTTGTTTTACTTACTGCTTTAGCACACTCCGCCAACCCTGATGTTCTTACCGTGTCTGAATCCTGGCTTAGGAAGGTCATCAATAATTCTGAGATTTCCATCCCCAACTACAACATTTTCCGTCAAGATAGAACTGCCAAAGGGGGAGGAGATGCAATCTACTGCAGAGATAGCTTGCAAAGTTCTTTCATACTGTCCAGATCTATGCCCAAACAGTTCGAGCTTCTAATTTTAAAAATGAATCTCTCCAGAAATAAGTCCCTCACTGTTGCCACCTGTTATAGATCCCCCTCAGCTCCCAGCTGTGCCCTGGACACCATATGTCAATTGATTGCCCCCCATCTAGCAACAGAGTTTGTTCTGTTAGGTGACCTAAACTGGGATATGCTAAACACCCCGACAGTCCTGCAATCTAAGATAGATACCCTCAATCTCACACAAATCATCAAGGAATCCACCAGGTACAACCCTAAATCCGTAAACATGGGCACCTTCATAGATTTTATCCTGACCAACTTGCCCTCCAAATACACCTCTGCTGTTTTCAATCAGGATCTCAGCGATCACTGCCTCATTGCCTGCATCCGCTATGGGTCTGCGGTCAAACGACCATCCCTCATCACTGTCAAAAGCTCCCTAGAACACTTCTGCAAGCAGTCCTTTCTAATCGACCTGGCCCAGGTATACTGGAAGGATATTGACCTCATCCCGTCAGTCGAGGATGCCTGGTCGTTCTTTAAAAGTAATTTCCCCACCATCTTAAATAAGCATGCCCCTTTCAAAAAATATAGAACTAAGTACAGATATAGCCCTTGTTTCACTCCAGACCTGACTGCCCTCAACCAGTACAAAAACATCCTGTGGAGGACTGCAATGGCATCGAATAGTCCCTGCGATTTGCAACTTTTCAGGGAAGTCAGGAACCCAATACACGCAGTCAGTCAGGAAAGCAAAGGCTAGCTTTTTCAAACAGAAATTTGCATCCTGTAGCTCTAACTCCAAAAAGTTTTGGGACACTGTAAAGTCCATGGAGAACAAGAGCACCTCCTCCCAGCTTCCCACTGCATTGAGGCTAGGTAACACTGTCACCACCGATAAATCCACGATAATTGAGAATTTCAATAGGCATTTCTCTATGGCTGGCCATGCTTTCCTCCTGGCTATCCCAACCCCGGCCAACAGCTCCGCACCCCTCGCAGCTACTTGCCCAAGCCTCCCCAGCTTCTCCTTTACCCAAATCCAGAGGGCAGATTTTCTGGAACGAATTGCCAAAATCACTGAAGCTGAAGACTTATATTTCCCTCACTAACTGTACCATCAGCTATCCGAGCAGCTAAACGATCGCTGCAGCTGTACCTGGCCCATCTGTAAATAGCCCATCCAATCTACCTACCTCATCCCCATATTGTTTTTATGTACTTTTCTGCTTGTTTGCACACCAGTATTTCTACTTGCACATCATCATCTGCACATCTTACCTCCTCACGCCATTTGCACACACTGTATATAGACTTTCTTTTTTCTATTGTGTTATTGGCTGTATGCTTGTTTATTCCATGTGTAACTTTGTGTTGTTGTTTGTGTCACACTGATTTGTTTTATTTTGGCCAGGTCACAGTTGTAAATGAGAACTTGTTCTCAACTAGCCTACCTGGTTAAATAAAGGTGAAATAATAAAAAATTACAATTAAAAAGTCATCAACTGTTCAGTGGAGATTGCGGAGGCCTTGCTGCAAAGAAACCACTACCAAAGAACACCAATAATAAGATTGACTTGCTTGGGCCAAGAAACACAAGCAATGGACATTAGACTAGTGGAAATCTGTCCTGTGGTCTGATTGGTCCAAATTTTAGATTTTTGTGGTTCTAAATGCTGTGTCTTTGTGAGACTCAGAGTAGGTGAACGGCTGATCTCCGCATGTGTGGTTCTCACCGTGAAGGATGGAGGATGATGTGTGATGGTGTGGGGGTGCTTTGCTGGTGCCACTGTCTGTGATTTTTTTTAAAATTCAAGGCGCACTTAACCAGCATGGCTGCAGTGATACGCCATTCCATCTGGTTTGCACTTAGTGGGACTATCATTTGTTTTTCAACAGGACAATGACCCAAAACACACCTCCAGGCTGTGTAAGGGCTATTTGACCTAGGAGAGTGATGGAGTGCTGCATCAGATGACCTGGTCTCCACAATCACCTGACCTCAACCCAAATTAGACGGTTTTGTATCACGTTTTAGGGAAGATCTAGATGCAGACAGTGTCGAAGTAAAACAAGTTTATTACTATAGTAGAACAGGGAGCAGGCAAAACGACGGATAAAGGGCAGGCAGAGGTCAGTAATCCTGATCTGAGTCCAAAGGTACAGAAAAACAGGTTGTTTCAGAGTCAGGGCAGGCAGAGGTCAGTAATCCAGTGTGGTGGGTCAATAATCCAGTGTGGTGGTGCAGGGTACAGGACGGCAGGCAGGCTCAGGGTCAGGGCAGACCGAATGGAAACAGGAGACAAAGGGCTGTTAGACATGGGTTTGATTTCAGACACATGAAAAGGGGTTGTGTATATGGAGGGTACGGGGCCACAGAAGATGACCAGCAGAGGGGCTAATGACCTTGGAGATGGGGAAAGGGCCGTTAAACTAGGGGGAAAGTTTGTGGGACTCCACCCAGAGGGGCAGATCCTGGGTGAACAGCCATTCCTTTGTCGTCGATACCTGGAGGTGGTCTTGAGAAGGGCCGACCGTGCTCTCTTCCAGGTATGACGACAGCGGCGGACAAACATCTGGGCCAAAGGTATGCCGACCTCTTCCTCTTGCTGAGGGAAGAGCGGGGGCTGATAGCCCAGGGAACACTCAAAGGGTGAGAGACCCGTGGCAGAGCAAGGAAGGGTGTTGCGGGCGTATTCGACCCACACAAGCTGCTGGCTCCAGGTGGTGGGAATGGTGGAGACCAGGCAGCAAAAAGGTTTTTCCAAGTCTTGGTTAGCTTGCTCTGACTGGCCGTTAGACGGGGTGGAACATCCCCATCTGGGCCCCCTCTGGGTTTGGCTGGGAACGCTGCACCTCATGGACCTGCTACCCTTATCCCCAGCTGAGTGCCCGTCACCAGACATGGGGTGGGAAGGATGGTCTCGGAGTCCGAGGGTGTAGCCGCGGGGTTATTGCGGCGTGACAGCGCATCCGGCTTGATGTTATTGGATCCCGGTCCGTAGGAGAGGGAGAAGTTGAACTGGGTGAAGAGCAGGGCCCACCTAGCTTGCCTGGAAATGAGACGCTTGGCTGTGCAGAGATATTCCAGGTTCTTATGGTCGGTCCACACAATGAACGGATGTTCCGCCCCCTCCAGCCAGTGCCTCGAGAAGCTCCCGATTCCCCACATCATAATTCCTCTCCATGGCAATGAGGCAATGGGAGAAGAAGGCGCAGGGATAATGAGGGGAGATGGGAGACACCTGGTGGGGGGTGGAGACAAGCACAAAGACAGGTGAAACAGATCAGGGTGTGACAGTTTGGGATGAGTTGGACCGCAGAGTAAAGGAAAAGCAGCCAACAACTGGTCAGCATATGTGGGAACTCCTTCAAGACTGTTGGAAAAGCATTCCAGGTGAAGCTGGTTGAGAGAATGCCAAGAGTGTTCAATGCTGTCATCATATTTTGATTTGTTTAACAATTTTTGGTTACTACATGATTCCATATGTGTTATTTCATAGTTTTGATGTCTTCACTATTATTCTACAAAGGTGTGTCCAAACATTTGACTGGTACTGTACATCTACTTGAAAATATATGGCAAGACCTGAAAGTGGTTGTATAGCAATGATCAACAACCAAAAGGATAATGGGAAAATGTTGCACTATCCAGGTGTGGAAAGCTCTTAGAGACTTACCTTAGAAAGACTCAACTGTAATCGCTGCCAACTGTGCTTAGGCAAAGTATTGACTCATGGGTGTGAATGCTTATGTAAATTAGATATTTTTGTATTTCAATTTCAATAAATTTGTAAAAAAAATCTAAAAACATGTTTCACCTCGTCATTATGGGGTACTTTGTGTAGATGGGTGAGAAAAAATTCAGGCTGTACCACAACAAAATGCGGAATAAGTCAAGGGGTATGAATACTTTACGAAGGCAGTGTATCTCATAATAACGACCCACTGTCTCATAAATTGTCGTCAGATTTTGTTGGGGGGTGGCTGGAACTCGCTTCCATAGAATTTGGAATAAGTATGAGTAAAACTTTATGTAGGCCCTAACATATATTTTTAGCATTCTAAAACCAAATACATTTGTAGAAACTTTTTTCCCGAACTGTGGGCCTATGAGAGCCCTGTTATCCAAATTAAACAACGGGAGCACTGTACCCTATAGCCTGTAAAGTCACCAGAGTGTGTTATAGCCATTGGCTAATTATGGGGAAAAGTGTCTTCTTGTCTTGCACCATGATTCTTTACAATACCTTTATTATACCACAAATGAGCTACCACTCATATATAATTCCTATAGACATGTTGAACCCTAGTACAGTATAACAGAGTACAATAGCTACATCATATCTGTTGACATGGAGTAATATAGCCAAATCAAATCCAGGCATGATATCACCTGACACTGCATGCATGGAGGAAGAAAAATAACTTATAGCACGTGCTTTATTCCAGTTGACACGGGTAGGCTAAACAGGTGCATTGGGCCTAGGCCTATAGCCTACTCGTTTATTGGGTGCCTATTTGGTTAAGGAATTTGGGGGAAATAGGCTAGGCCTACATGCCTGGAAATTATTATGAAATTGTTATGATGGCCTACATTGACAGAATGTGTGTTTGAGACCTAGCCTCTCATTTGCATTTAATTGAAACTGCCTCGGTAAAATGACCAAATATGCTGACAGTAGGCAAGGCTAGCCTGTATGAACATGAGTCTCAAGTCTATTCTCGTAGGTATACATTGGCAGGTCAGGACTCCATTTAACACTTGGATAGACCGGACGAATTCCGATTGCGTTACTGAAAGGCAATGTTTTCCATGTTTTCTTATGGAACAACTATAGTGTGGTACACGTGTAATACAAACTAGTGTAATAAACAAATTAACAGGAGTAGCCTAAACGTGGTGCCTCGAGTTTTTCATAGCAATATTCAATCGGATGCGTGTGCATTGCCCTTTTGTTCGCAGTAGGCAAATGCCCCACACTATCGACATCTCTTATCTTTTGTAAATATGTCATTGTAGTCGGCCTATGCTAGGTCCAGTGTTTCATGGCTGAGATAGTGCAGCGACAGGCAGGCAGCTGCGAATCACATTTCACTTTAGCTGAACTTCTCAAATATATTTGAGCTATGGCAGAGGGAACACAGTTAGTCTGTCCGGTCTACTAATAGTCCGGCCCCGCCGCGGATGTGGCAAGCGAGGACATGCTGGTAGCCTATTCTTTATGATTATTTCTTAAAGAGCCGGCGAACGCAACACAGCTCCGTTTGCTATGGATGCTTCTTTGGCCGAAGTTTATATAGGCCTACTTTGCTACACTGTTACAATGTATCGACTTAGAGCACGGATCACTACGTAGCTTAGTCGTCTTTTCTCACACTCGCATCATTGTTGCAGCTGTGCAGCGAGGACACGATAGTTACGGGGGGAGACAGACGAAACACAGCGTGACTGTCGCTCAGGACTTGAACTTGAACTTCATTTTGAAATCGGCGTCCTTGTGTGATCGACGTTAGTCTTCTTTTTTTCCATAAGCAATATTCATTATTCTGTGATTCAGTGACAAACTACGAGGAGAAATGAGGAAAATACAGATGTTTTGAAGACAATAAACTAAACGTAAGTTAATGTGCTCCATAAAAATACTAAATAAACCGCATTTATTGAAGGGAATAGCCGTTCCAAATCATGTGTTACCTTGCCGGTGGATTGCATGTATTTTCAGTGGGGTGGATGACACGATTCAAAGACTGAGATGTTCTACAGTCGTAGGGAAGTATGAATTAAGTTTTCGCGGGTAGTTATTTCAAACGCAAACTAAATCGCCCCCAAAATGTTTATGTTGATCCTTAACAATGACATAAAACAAAACAAACCAAGATCAATGTATAGTGTATTTCTATTTTGATTAAAGGGGGATGATAGGCTATAGCCTTAATTTCACAATTGCAGTTAAATAAAGAAAGACGTCAGTTTTAGTGCATGGTTTTATATGATACCTTTTCTATTGGTTGTTCTTAACAGAGAGCTGAAATACAATGCTTATAGCCTTACCATCTCTACTAATCCACCATAAAGACGACACATTTTAAAATGTGTATTTGTGGCATTTGAACAAATGTGCATTTAATAAAACAAATGTTATTTCGCCAATTTGAGCTGTTTACTCGTAAATGACCCGACTCTGGGGTATGATTTGATTGTGTGGTTTTGCGATCTGTTTCCATGTGGTTTTCCCTCAAATATATATATTTTTAATGGATTATAGCCTATTATACTGTCATTGAAAAGTGACATTTGGGCATCAAGCCTCTATAGGTCTAAGCCTATTGATTTATTTTTATGAAAAAGGGAACTATTGAAAGTTGGGAGACAATTGCCTTCTTTGAAGAGTTGAAATGAGTTGGAGTTTTGGTATGATGTTGATAATAATCTCAGAAATGCATCCTGTGTGTATGTGGAAGAAAATGGCCAACTATAGCCTAAAATGATTTAGCTGTAAGTCATCCTCAGAATATTTGTACTATTAGCCTTTTTTGCTGTTGATCAATTGTCATTTTCAGATGCAAAGATACAAGGGTGTTCCTGTTAAAAGTGCTGAAATGTGCTGTGATCTCTGTGTTTCAGTGCTGGCTGCTCCACCTCGGACATTGAAGAAGTGGACATTTCATATCAACAGAAAGTAAAAGAACTGAAGAATGCATGTTATAGATGTTGTTATAACAGGTAGGTTTTTAAAATATTTTTTATTATGTAACTATTCAGTGACACAATAACAGTTTAAATCGTAATGAGACACCTTCCAAAATATTATTTAAATGTACTGTAGTTGCTGGGTGAAACATTTTGTAATATGATTGATTCAGTGCATAAATCATTATATTTTAGATCTGCACTACAAATGAAAAACATTGAGTGAAACTTGTATTTCTTATTTATAATGATTGTCAAGTAATTGTTATTAGTTCTATAGAGAATATATAAGCTTCATCATTTCTAAATCAAATAGGCAGTGGGAAAACCTGTTAATGTGAAAAAGATCACATACTCTGACTATACGCCCTGACCATCCTTCATCTATCTAAAAAGGCCGATGTTTAGAGACATTGATCTGAAATATCTCCTGTAAACGTGGCAGAAAATGTTGATTACTTCTTAATTTGAGCCTTGAGCCTGAACCTTGTCAGTCACAGCACTGGGGTCGGTACTCAGGTTTACTCTCACAGCCAAAGCTGTCACCTGCACAATTCAACTGAGAGAGAGATTATGTATTTATCTATATATTTATATATACTGTATATATATTCTTTTAAAGAATTATCAATATTTAGAACTAATGCCCCATCTTAATTTACATTAACAGCTTTAAATCAAACATTTTCTAATTGACAGTATTAAGGGAAAGTTTTACTCTCTGACAACTCTTGGGAAATCAATCGGTCGCCCGGAGACTTTATTTCCATTTGTTTAATAGTTGTCTCTCACTGCTCTCCTGCTTCTGTCAAAGATAACATTCAATTTGCTCCTCCTGTCATTCGGTTGGCAAGATTTTATTTTATTTTACACAATCAAAGTTATAAGTGTCATGGCCTGGGCCAGACGGGCCTAATAAGACAGTCGTAGGTTTTCTTTCTGCACATCTGGCTATTTTAGTGCTGCGTCTGCAACTGGAAGCTGATTTTGTTGCCTGGCCTAGTGCTCTGGTACTCTGGTGATGCCGAACCCAGCTTGTCAATTGCACTGAAGCGATGTTTCCCAAAATTCTGGGAGCCGCAGCAACGGATGACAGAAACTTGGCATTTTGTCGTCGGCCACATTCTCTCCTCTCCTTGCTGCTCTCTGGAAAGAGGAGCAGACAGGGGCCAAGTATGTAACGGATCATCGTGACCCTGTGGCCCCTGATGGCTCAGAGTGATAGGCATCTTTAATGTGATATATTAATAACCAGTATATTGTACGTTTATAAAACACACTTGTGGCTATAAACAGGAAAGACATTGTGCTCTGGGGAAACGAGGCGACGAGGCAAACGCAGGTGGCTGGAGACAATGGACAAGGGCTGGTTTCTCAGATCCTAAGCAGTAAAGAAAGAGAGAAAGAGCCTGTGGACTTGTGAATTGGTATGACTTTGTCAGTGGCATGATTTACCCTCAGTTTACTCTAGAACAGAATAACAAAAAAATGCCTTGATTGGAATGAACAGGAGACCAGTGACACGAGCCTATCTCTCTCGCACTTCTCCGGTCCTGACCATTCTCTATGCCGTTGTTTTCACCCCCAGAAATGGATTGAAATCTAAACTAAGGCACAGAGCCCTGATATTCTTCTCTATGAATAGTTGACTAGATATGATGATGATGATGCATTGGATGGTGTCCCTGTAAGGGCATTTCAGGTCAAGGACAGGGCTGTGCTGTTCTGAGATATTCTGTTCTGCATCATAATTATTTCTTAATTTGAATGAAGAACATGTTTTTTCAAAGAGGGATGATGCTGCAGCTTTTGGTCAGCCAGGTTTCTGCACAAGTTGAAACAGTAGTTTCGACATTGTCACAGGAGTTTTAAATGTTACAAAGCCCTCTGTAGCAGTGTGAAGCTAAAGTATGGATAATCAAATCTATATGTATTTGTCACGTGCGCCGAATACAACAACCTTACAGTGAAATGCTTACTTACAGGCTCCAATCAACATTGCAAAAAAAGTATTAAGTGAACAATTGGTAAGTAAAGAAATAAAAAACAACAGTAAAAAAGACAGTGAAAAATAACAGTAGCGAGGCTATATACAGTAGAGAGGCTACATACAGTAGAGAGGCTACATACAGTAGCGAGGCTATATACAGTAGCGACTCTATAACAGTAGCGAGGCTTTATACAGGCACCGGTTAGTTGGGCTGATTGAGGTAGCATGTACATGTAGATATGGTTAAAGTGACTATGCATATATGATAAACAGAGAGTAGCTAGCAGTAGCGTAAAAGAGGGGTTGGTGGGTGGTGGGTGGCGGGACACAATGCAGATAGCCCGGTTAGCCAATGTGCGTGCGGGGGCGCTGGTTGGTCGGGCCAATTGAGGTAGTATGTACATGAATGTATAGTTAAAGTGACTATGCATATATGATAAACAGAGAGTAGCAGCAGCGTAAAACAGGGGTTGGGGGGGGGGGGGGCGACACAATGCAAATAGTCTGGGTAGCCATTTGATTTCTTGTTCAGAAGTCTTGTGGCTTGGGGGTAAAAACTGTTGAGAATCCTTTTTGTCCTAGACTTGGCACTCCGGTACTGCTTGCCATGCGGTAGTAGAGAAAACTGTCTATGACTGGGTTGGCTGGGGTCTTTGACAATTTTTAGGGCCTTCCTCTGACACCGCCTGGAGTAGAGGTCCTGGATGGCAGGCAGTTTAGCCCCAGTGATGTACTGGGCCGTACGCACAACCATCTGTAGTGCCTTGTGGTCGGAGGCCGAGCAATTGCTGTTCCAGGCAGTAATACAACCAGTCAAGATGCTCTCGATGTTGCAGCTGTAGATCCTTTTGAGGATCTGAGGACCCATGCCAAATCTTTTTAGTTTCCTGAGGGGGAATAGGCTTTGTCGTGCCCTCTTCACAACTGTCTTGGTGTGTTTGGACCATGCTAATTTGTTGGTGATGTGGAGACCAAGGAACTTGAAGCTCTCAACCTGCTCCACTACAGCCCCGTCGATGAGAATGGGGGCGTGCTTGGTCCTCCTTTTCCTGTAGTCCACAATCATCTCCTTAGTCTTTGTTACGTTGAGGGAGAGGTTGTTATTCTGGCACCACCCGGCCAGGTCTCTGACCTGCTCCCTATAGGCTGTCTCGTCGTTGTCGGTGATCCGGCCTACACTGTTGTGTCGTCTGCGAACTTAATGATGATGTTGGAGTCGTGCCTGGCCATGCAGTCGTGGTTGAACAGGGAGTAAAGGGGGGGACTGAGCACGCACCTCTGAGGGGCTCCAGTGTTGAGGATCAGTGTGTCAGATGTGTTGCTACCTACCCTCACCACATGGGGGTGGCCTGTCAGGAAGTCCAGGATCCAGTTGCAGAGGGAGGTGTTTAGTCCCAGGATCCTTAGCTTAGTGATGAGCTTTGAGGGTACTATGGTGTTGAATGCTGAGCTGTAGTCAATGAATAGCATTCTTATGTAGGTGTTCCTTTTGTCCAGGTGGGAAAGGGCAGTGTGGAGTACAATAAAGATTCCATCATCTGTGGATCTGTTTGGGAACTATGCAAATTGGAGTGGGTCTAGGGCTTCTGGGATAATGGTGTTGATATGAGCTATTACCAGCCTTTCAAAGCACTTCATGGCTACAGACGTGCTTTGAAAGGCTGGCAATAGCTCATATCAACACTATTATCCCAGAAACCCTAGACCCACTCCAATGTTGAAAATATCAATGAAGACACCTGCCAGTTGGTCAGCACATGCTTGGAGCTCACATCCTGGTAATCCGTCTGGCCCCGCAGCCTTGTAAATGTTGACCTGTTTAAAGGTCTTACTCACGTTGGCTAGGGAGAGAGTTATCACACAGTCATCCAGAACAGCTGATTCTCTCATGCATGCTTCAGTGTTGCTTACCTCGAAGCAAGCACAGAAGTGATTTAGCTCATATGGTAGGCTCATGTCACTGGGCAGAGAGTGTGCTTCCCTTTGTAGTCTGTAATAGTTTGCAAGCCCTGACACATAAGACGAGCGTTGGAGCCAGTGTAGTATAATTCAATCTTAGCCCTGTATTGACTCTTTGCCTGTTTGATGGCTCATCGGAGGGCATAGCAGGATGTCTTATAAGCTTCCGGGTTAGAGTCCCGCACCTAGAAAGCGGCAGCAATACCCTTTAGCTCTGTGCGAATGTTGCCTGTAATCCATGGCTTCTGGTTGGGGTATGTACGAACAGTCAATGTGGGGACCACGTCCTCGATGCACTTATTGATAAAGCCAGTGACTGATGTGGTGTACTCCTCAATGCCATCGGAAGAATCCCGGAACATTTTCCAGACTGTGTTAGCAAAACATTCCTGTAGTTTAGCATCTGCTTCACCTGACCACTTTTTTATAGACCAAGTCACTGGTGCTTCCTGCTTTAATTTTTGCTTGTAAGCAGGAATCAGGAGGATAGAATTTTGGTCGGATTTACCAAATGGAGGACGAGGGAGAGCTTTGTACGCGTCTCTGTGTGTGGAGTACAGGTGATCTAGAATTTCTTTCCCTCTGGTTGCACATTTAACATGTTGATAGAAATTAGGTAGAACTGATTTAAGTATCCCTGCATTAAAGTCTCCGGCCACTAGGAGCGTTGCCTCTGGGTGAGTGGTTTCCTGTTTGCTTATTTCCTTATACAGCTGACTGAGTGTGGTCTTTAGTGCCAGCATCCGTCTGTGGTGTTAAATAAACAGCCACGAAAGTATAGCTGAAAACTCTCTAGGCAAATAGTGTGGTCTGCATTTTATCACAAAATACTCTACTTCAGGCGAATAAAATCTAGATACTTCCTTAGATTTTTGTGCACCAGCTCTTGTTTACAAATATGCACAGACCGCCCCCATTCGTGTGCTGTTATATCTTGCTGGTGCAGCGTATTTCCCGCTTGCTGAATATTCATGTCATCATTCAGCCACAATTCCATGAAACATAAGATATTACAATTTTATGTCCCGTTGGTAGGATATTCGTGATTGTACCAAGTGTCATTTATTGTCCAAATGATTGCACGTCGGCGAGTAAAATTGACGGTAACGGCATCTTTCCCACTTGCCTTCTGCGAATCCTTACGAGGCACCCCGCTCTGTGTCCTCTGTACCTGCGTCTCTTCCTCTTGCAAATAACTGGGATTTTGACCTTGTCGGGTGTTTGGAGAATGTCCCGTGTGTCCTGCTTGTTGAAGAAAAAATCTTTGTCTAATCCGAGGTGAGGGATCGCTGTCCTGATATCCAGAAGCTATTTTTTGCCGTAAGATACGGTTGCAGAAACATTACGTGCAAAATAAGTTATAAATAACGTGGAAAAAAACACATAATAGCACAATTGGTTGGGTGTCCGTAAAACTGCTGCCATTTCTTCTGGCGCCATTTTACGCTCAGACGTGGTAAAATACGCCACTCACCTCGGGGTGGCGTAAAACATGCCACTCACGTTAGTTTCTTCTCCGCAATGAGTCTGGAGCGATTTGTGGAACGCAAACACATTCTAACTGTTCTGATTGGTTCCAGAAACCGATGGGTTGGGCCAGAACCAGAACACCTGTGGGTTCACCCCCTCATTTTGACGTCACAACAAACAACTTCAACGATGGCAGTCTCAGTCTGAGGTATGTAGCAAACATAGAGCAGTGTGCAATTCTCTTTTATCGCATGTGCAACGCAGTGACTTCTTTGTTGTTGTAATATCGCAAACGGATTCCAGCTTTGACCTCATTTCTCAGGCGTTCGGTGAAGAGTTCAGGCAGTAGCGAGAGAGAGAGGGTAGGGAGTGAAAGAGATCCCTGGCATGTTAGTTTTCTTCCAGGGAGGGGGCGAGACACAGAAGGCCTACCTCTGTCAACCAGTGTGGCCGAGCTCTCTGCTCTCTCTCCGCTCTGTTCAGCTTTGGGTCGTGTTTATAGTGGACACCGTAGCGAAAGGTTTTGCAACAGAAAACAAAAACAAGCGTTTCATTTTGAGTCCGTTTTCTTCTGTTTGGTGCCTAGAGAATATGAGCCTGCTCTCTGCCTCTCTTTCTGCTCTGGGTGTTTCCTCCTCCCAGCCTATAACAGGAAGCTCATGTTCAAGGTCATGTGAGGACAGGGAAAAGGGCTTTTCTTTCCACTGTGAGTCATTTGGGAGAGAGAGGAGGAAGAAAAAGAAGAAAAAAAACAAAAACCCAAAGCCTCGCTGCCTTGCACTGAATCAACCCTCTGCAATCTGCCATGTTTTTCTCCTCTCCCCTATATTGCTTTATTGTCTATTTTGGCTGAGTGTGCTAAGTTATTCTCGCCCCATTCGTGCCAATATATTTTTTTAGAGGATAGGACGTCGTGAGTGAGAGCCGAGTTGAGTTCCTGAGTTAAAAGAAGAGTTCATGAATCCTGTAAGCAAATGAAACAAATCTCTGTGGGGAGCTCCGCAGGTTCTTCCGGCTTGGTTCTAAATTCCAGAGAGAACCTTGACCCGTAGTTACACACTGGAAAAAATAACACACTCTCTGCATGACTTTATACATGTTTGTGATATCTAGACTGTGTGGGCAATGTTTAGAGAATGTCTTTGTGCATATACAAAGACCTGTAAATAAGGAATTTGACATGGATGGACATCTGGCATGTGATAACACTATAGTACATGGAGGAGTACATTAAATACTCTGACATTTTTTGTTCTTCTCTCCAAGTCAGAGGTGGCTGAGCTTTTGGAAACAGTTAAGATGAGTGATACAGTGCTAGAAGTTTGTATAGTCAATTGCAGTATGGTTTAGATGTTTTGATATTTTCCCTGTACATGGTATTTCTCAGCACAACCAGAAGCCTTTTATCGAGACGAACCAGACCACAAGGAAGACATACCCACTCCAGTGCATTGCAGGTATACCAATATACCACCATGTATGCATTGAAGGTGGCCAGACTGTCCATTCCCCGGTACTGAAGCAACTTTATAGCTTCAACATCAACTTCGGCTTCAGCTTTTCACTTCCCCCCCATTTACTACTACAGAGTGTACAAAACATTAGGAACAACTGCCTAATATTGAGTTGCACCCCCTTTTGCCCTCAGAACAGCCTCATTTCGTCGGGGCATGGACTCTGCAAGGTGTCGAAAGCATTCCACGGGAAAGCTGGCCCATGTTGACGCCAATGCTTCCCACAGTTGTGCCAAGAGTGGTTTTTGACTTTCTCTGAATGTATCATTGGCATTTTGTACTTGGGAACCAAAGCTTTAGGGATTTCAGTTATGAGCTGCACACTGGAATTATATTAGAGGGAACAAAATGGGGTTTCAGTTGGACCCAGTTGAATGACATCAAGGACAAGTCAGTATATTATAACCTTTATAAATGAAAGTGAGCATGCTCCTCTTGAAGGACAGATGGAAGTCAATTATGGCATATTTTAGGAGAAGGACATTTTTCAGGCAAAGGTGGCCAGGTATACTGGGGGAATAAGACTGATTAATATAACCATTTTTGAGTCCCCTTGAGTCCCCATCATTTATCTCTATCTCTCTCTCTCTCTTTCTCTCTTTCTCCCCTCTATTCTCCCTCTTCTTTCTGTCTGAGAATCAGTCCTTATCATGCTCTTCCCCTTCGCTCTCTCTCAATTCAATTCAAAGGGGCTTTATTGGCATGGGAAACATATGTTTACATTGCCAAAGCAAGTAGAATAAACAATAAACAAAAGTGAGAAGAAACAAAAAAACAACATTAACTAAAAAAATGTAAAGTAAAATTTGCACTCATTTAAGGTTTCAAAGGGATAAAGAAGTTTCAAATGTTATGTTATCAGCTTTGTACAGTGTTTTGAACAATGTGTTAATAGTTGTGGCATGAAAAGTAGGGGAAGATAAGTAAACAGATCAATATGGGATGTATTTACAATGTTGTTTGGGGTCAGTGTGATCTCTGAGAAATACAGTGACAGCCTTATTCTAAAATGGATGAAATACTTTCCCCCCCTCAGCAATCTACACACATTACCCCATAAGGACATAGCGAAAACAGGTTTTTAGAAAAATAAAATAAAATACATAAATACCTTATTTACAGAATAAGTATTCAGACCCGTTGCACCCTTTGCACAGATTCAAAATTGAGCTCAGGTGTATCCTGTTTCCATTGATCATCCCTGAGATGTTTCAACAACTAGATTGGAGTCCATCTGTGGTCAATTCAATTGATTGGACATGATTTGGAAAGGCACACACCTGTCTATATAAGGTCCCACAGTTGACAGTGCATGTCAAAATCAAGCCACGAGGTTCGAAGGAATTGTCCGTAGAGCTCCGAGACAGGATTGTGTCGAGGTACAAATCTGGGGTAGGGTACCAAATCATTTCTGCAGCATTGAAGATCCCCAAGAACACAGTGGACTCCATCATTCTTAAATGGAAGAAGTTTGAAACCACCAAGACTTCCTAAAGCTGGCCGCCCAGCCAAACTGAGCAATAGGGGGGAGAAGGGCATTGACCAAGAACCCGATGGTCATTCTGACAGAGCTCTAGAGTTCCTCTGTGGAGATGGGAGAACCTTCCAGAAGGACAATCATCTCTGCAGCACTCTACCAATCAGGCCTTTATGGTTGAGTGGCCAGACGGAAGCCACTCCTCAGTAAAAGGCACATTACAGCCTGCTTGGAGTTTGCCAAAAGGCACCTAAAGACTCTCAGATTATGAGAAACAAGATTATCTGGTCTGATGAAACCAAGATGAAACTCTTTGGCCTGAATGCCAAGCGTCACGTCTGGAGGAAACCTGGCACCATCCCTACGGTGAAGCATGGTGGTGGCAGCATCATGCTGTGGAGATGTTTTTCAGCAGCAGGGACTGGGAGACTACTATGAATGGAGAAGTACAGAGAGATCCTTGATGAAAACCTGCTCCAGAGTGCTCAGGACCTCAGACTGAGGCGAAGGTTCACCTCCCAACAGGACAATGACCCTAAGCACAACCAAGACAACGCAGGAGTGTCTTCGGGACAAGTCTCTGAATGTCCTTGAGTGGACCAGCCAGAGCCCGGATTTCAACCTGAACATCTCTGGAGAGACCTGAAAATAGCTGTGCAGCAACACTCCCCATCCAACCTGACAGAGCTTGAGAGGATCTTGAGAGGATAAGTCAGTTAAGAACAAATTCTTATCTACAATGACGGCCTACCCCGGCCTAACCTGGACGACGCTGGGCCAATTGTGCGCCGCCCTACGGGACTCCCAATCAAGGCCGGTTGTGATACAGCCTGGAATAGAACCAGGGTCTGTAGTGACACCTCTATCACTGAGATGCAGTGCCTTAGACCGCTGCACCACTCGGGAGACCATTGTGGGGTATTGACGGGGGGAGGGGGCAATTTAATACATTTTAGAATAAGGCTGTAAAGTAACAATATGTGGAAAAAGTCAAGCGGTCTGAATACTTTCCGAATGCACTGTATGTCTCTCTAATATGGTCATACCTTTGGCAGGAGGTAAGGAAGTGCAGCTCAGTTTCCACCTCTTTTTGTGGGCAATGGGCGCATAGCCTTTCTTCTCTCGAGAGCCAGGTCTGCCTATGGCGGCCTCTCTCAGTAACAAGGCTATGCTCACTGAGTCTCTACATCTCGCTCTCTTACTCTGATTCACTCTCTCCCCTATTTCTTGTCCCTCTCTTCTTTCTGTCTGAGACTCAGTCCTTATCGCCTCATCATCCTTTTTCTCCTTTCTCCCGTCTCTTGCCCCCCCCCCTTTTCCTACTCTCCTCCTTCCTCTCTCCCCCCTGGACGGTTCTTTCAGGGTCATGTGGCTGTTTGTTGCAGGTGTTCTACAGATGTGGCTGACTCAGCACTACAGATCCCTGTCCATCATTAAATCCCTACTGCTGGAAATGTACACATCATCACAAATGTGTTGGAAATGAACATCATTGTATTAACGTTGTATTGTAATTTATATACATTTTCATCAAGTTTTTGTAGTAAATACATTTTCAGTTTTCAGTTTATTGCTAGTTTTTTGCAACTTGCAGTTTGCAAGTTTTTTACAATTATGTTGAACATTTATTTGAAGTTGAAAACAGTGGAAGTAAATCAATTACATTTAGAGGAATTATATCAAATGTAAACTCTGTTTGCTAACTAAGAGAGAGTTCCTTAGACAGAGTTAGCTGGTCAGATGGGCGTGTGTATATATGAAGTCATGGAGGAGAATTAATGAAAGTGGATGGCCCCTCTGCTCTGTGCCAGACGGCTGGAGCTAGAGCTGGAGGAGTGAACCATGTGACTGTGAACCAGCTCCTGGGAGGCTAGGTTTGCGTCCCAAATAGCACTATAGTCCCTATTTAGTGCACTACTTTTGACCAGAGCACTATGGGCCCTGGACAAAAGTAGTGCACTATAGGGAATAGGGTGCTACTTGGGACACACCCTGGGCCTTTGAGTCCCCAGTCTGGAGCTGCACTGCGGGCCGGGCACCAGCGCTGCTGCTGCATTGTTGGCAGGCCCTCGTTTGAATAGGCCTTTAGTGTTTCTGTGTGAGCAAGTCAGCGCCATTTGCATTTGTTCCAGTCACAAAGGTTTACAGGTCAATAGGGACTGCCTGGAAGAAAACTAACATGCCAAGGAACTCGTTGGGACTCTTTATATTCTTTCTTTTTTTACCCTCTGTGGTGTGTTCAGGCAAGGCTCTTCTGCCCTTATTTTGTGTGTGTGAGAGAAAATGGACATATTTAGTGACATTTGCAATACGGGAATGGGAAGGGGGCCCCATGGTAATCCTGAAGCAGTATTTACAAAAGTTAAATGAACGTACATTTTTACAGTGTTCTGATTGTATAAGAGACATATGAGCAGAGGGAGGGGCTCTGTGCATGGACATGTATGTGTTGTGTAGATAAGCATCTTAATACGTTTATCTACCACCACCACACCCTCTGTGGTGTATGCGGAACTATTGATGCTGTAAACCTCATTTCCTGATCCTGCGATTATTGTTTTATTACAATTTATAGAATAACAGCAAACAATGGTGGGCAATTTGAGGTAACTCATTTCTCCAAAATGGATTTGCCACAACATGATGAATGTTATTATGCTTATTAAAGACTAGGAGGAACTTATTGCAAAACAATTAGCTCAAATATCACCACTGACATTTAGACTTAGTATTTTATAGCAATATCCCAGCAAATTATGTAGTGAGAACATTTGATTTTCTTGTTAATACCTAGCCCCCTGTTGATTTTGGAAGCACTATCTGTGAAATAGACATATTTTTGAATATACAACCCTTTTGAAGATATTTTACTAGTATGAATTAGGGTTAAAGTTATTATATTTTAAACCAGGAATACAAAGCTTAATCCACATCCGTAAATAGTTCCCTATGTGTTTTATGAGTGGCCACAGGAAGGCAGTGTGTGTGTGTGTGTGTGTGTGTGTGTGTGTGTGTGTGTGTGTGTGTGTGTGTGTGTGTGTGTCTGTCTGTCTGTCTGTCTGTCTGTCTGTCTGTCTGTCTGTCTGTCTGTCTGTCTGTCTGTCTGTCTGTCTGTCTGTCTGTCTGTCTGTCTGTCTGTCTGTCTGTCTGTCTGTCTGTCTGTCTGTCTGTCTGTCTGTCTGTCTGTCTGTCTGTCTGTCTGTCTGTCTGTCTGTCTGTCTGTCTGTCTGTCTGTCTGTCTGTCTGTCTGTCTGTCTGTCTGTCTGTCTGTCTGTCTGTCTGTCTGTCTGTCTGTCTGTCTGTCTGTCTGTCTGTCTGTCTGTCTGTCTGTCTGTCTGTCTGTCTGTCTGTCTGTCTGTCTGTCTGTCTGTCTGTCTGTCTGTCTGTCTGTCTGTCTGTCTGTCTGTCTGTCTGTCTGTCTGTCTGTCTGTCTGTCTGTCTGTCTGTCTGTCTGTCTGTCTGTCTGTCTGTCTGTCTGTCTGTCTGTCTGTCTGTCTGTCTGTCTGTCTGTCTGTCTGTCTGTCTGTCTGTCTGTCTGTCTGTCTGTCTGTCTGTCTGTCTGTCTGTCTGTCTGTCTGTCTGTCTGTCTGTCTGTGTGTGTGTGTGTGTGTGTGTGTGTCTCTGTTTCTCCAGTCAGAGGGGCAGACAGACAGACGCAGACCTGGCATTGCATCCCATGGCCGACCTGCGTTATGTGAAACACAGCACACAAAGGAGGCTCCTTTATCTGTATGCACCCAACATAGGGGACCTTTTGTTGCTGGTGGCGCGCACATGACTGTTAGCGTCTTAACTCCTTTGAGCCGCCCCACCTCATTGAAAAGACGGTGTAGACCGGTGTGTATTCATGGATGACAAGGGAAGGAAAGAGAAAACAGCATACTAAATAATTCATCTTTCGTCTCTCTGTGTTTCATACATTTTCTTCAATTTGCAAGAGGCTGCATGTCACACCGGAGAAAGCATCGGAGCGATCGAAACAGCGCCCCTCTGTCTCAGTATGTGTAGCGGATCTATCTGATGCTGTCTGGTCAGAAAAAGTATGACATTGTTGCCGCCCATAGCATTGAATGCAAGGGAAGCCAGCAAGCATTTGGCCTCCCTTGATTAAAAAAAAGTATACAATATTAGCCAATCAGCTAAACTGAGTGAGCTCAGCTGTGAATGGTTCTGGTGCACCAAAAAAAGTGTCAAGGGAAGACAGTTTGGATTTGGCTTCAGACCAATCACATCACAAGCCAAACTTGAATTGTTGCATCTCATGGTGTTGTTGTCTTCCGGTGGCTAGCTAGCTAGCTAAAATCATCCCTTTCCTAAATAAAGCCATCAATGGAGATAGGGATTTGGACTTGTACTGGCCAATAATTTTTATGTATGTTCTAATCTAACCATAAATTCATACATTGTGCCCCTGGCCTGAGGAAATAGTATGGAAATAGTATACTAATGTTAACTAATGTTATGCTAAGGTTAACTAGCTGGCCTGGCGTATCGTTGCCCATGAAAGGAAGTTAGTCTAGCGAGCAAGTATTTTAGCCAGGTAGTACAGGACAACAAAAACTAAATGCGTGTACTGTATGACATAGTTATAGAACATAGGCATGAAAGAGTAGGATGACGTTGGTGTTTCTCTGCAAGTAGGGTGAGTCACACATGCACACACACACGCACGCACGCACGCACGCACGCACGCACGCACGCACGCACGCACGCACACACACACACACACACACACACACACACACACACACACACACACACACACACACACACACACACACACACACACACACACACACACAAATCAGTACCATTGACAGCTACATCATATATAGCTTACTTTGTTTGGACTAAATCGTTTTTGGTATCTTTTAGTTGTCACTGTATTAGACTAAGCAGAGGTGATTTGACGATGTTGAAGTTGAAATGGTGCTGGAATAGTGGATCGAGCTCATGCTTTCTTTGTGACTTGCGGTAACACTCTGTGGTTCTAAATAAATAGTTGTTTAATAGTTTGCTGCATGCAATATGTGAACTTCACAGGAAAGATGTTGCTCTCCGGTTTTGTAATGAAACAAATGTGTTGTTGAATTTATTCTGCCACTGTGTCTGTCTTCTTATTGTCTCAGCCACAGGCCTATCTATCACGGTGTCAAGCCATTAACAGGTTATAGAGCAAACAGTGCAATTATCACAACCCATAGGTTGTAATATGCCTTTTTCCCCCTGGATTTGACCAACGCACCGCTAGTGGGTATAGGCTACAGTTACATCATCAAAACAAATCATTTATGTTCATTAGGATACTAATTTAAAGCAAAAACCAATACCTTTTATATCTTTTTAAGACTATGTTTGTAAAAACGTTCTGAGCTACAATCAGAATCATGACTCCAACAGTATAGCGTTATCCCCCCCCCCCCCCCCAAAAAAAATGCTATATCATTATGCACCACTTCAATAAGAAACATTTACATTTAAACATATTAGCAAGTAAACAACCAAACCAAAAACTATTAATTGTATGCTATTGACTGTTTAATTTGGGGTTAAATTGGATCAGTATTAATTACATTTAATCAGAAGAAATTAAACAAAAACATTTCAATATTTGTTATATATTTTAAATGCATATGTACGTTTATCCATGTGTATTGTATGTATACATTACACATATACTGTACAATAGATAGAGAGGACCAGGTGGAATAAGTGAGATACTGCAGAAAATAACATACGTTAATCCTATGGTTGAATGTTTTAGTCATTCTAATTACAGTGTTAATTTGCTTCAAGCTAAAAGTATAACTATTCGAATTTCTTATTGGCAGAAATTAGATGCTTGATTCCCATAGGGTGATCCCTCACTAAAATACAATTATAGACAAATATCTAATATACTACAGAAAGACTAGATGGTTTCTACAGACTCGTTGACCTATTAGCACTCTTTCATTTTTCAATTTTAGCATATGCCCTTGACCAGCTAGGTAAGTCATGATAACATTACACACTTTGAAAGAAATGGGGAAGCTATTATGAGCAACACATTCATTGTGCTTAGTTGTCTTTGTCTTGATAAACAAATATCATCAACCCATTATATAGAAAGTGACATTGAATGTACGCTTTGAGTACATCAAATCTATATAATTTTGTTACCACATATTACTCTCTCAAATATGGTTTAAATATGGTTTACCACAATCCCATTTATTTATCATCTATACCCTTGAAGAATACTTACTTCAACCCCACTTTAGCAACCACATATACATAGATTGTGTACATACTGTATATTATATGATATAGTCAAAGGAGAGAAAAGTTTCCATTGAAATATGAAGATGAATATGAATTACAGCCCTGCGCTTCGGATTTGGCTACCCCAGAACGTGGGTGTGGGTCGAGTTTATATCTATTGGCCTATTTGAAAAATGCTTCCTTCCTTCTTTGAGGTAATCAATGACCTAACACAAGTTGGATTAAGTGGGATAAATTCAAGTTAGGATACAGTTACTAGCTTTCACCAATCCAGTCATTGCCTTAGTCATGATGTTAGATCAGTTATTACTTCAAGGAAAAGATGAAGGAAGGAAGGAAAGAAGGAAGGAAGGAAGGAAGGGAGGAAGGAAGGGAGGGAGGGAAAGAAAGATGCATTTTTTAAATGAGTCAATAAGGGCCCATGTCTCTTTCTCTGAGCTCCCCTGGGTAGTTCTGGTGTGTAGTACTGTTCGGGGGCGTAAGGTGTGGAGGGCTCGATTGGGTCGATTCCTCTCCTCACAGGCCTGTCCTCGCCGGAAGAGCCATGACGTGGCACCTGCCAGAACCAACGGCCGGCATGAGTCTTTAAGAGGGACAACCAAGAGAACTTCTCCCCTAGACCCGCCAGCCTGGCTTGCACACAATGTACTACAAGAGGAAGAAATCATTGCTGTTTTTCTGGTGCTTTTTTCGAGGTTGACCGAGAGAAGATATAAGCCTAGTAAGAATTGCAGGTAACAAAGATATGGGGTTGTGGGGGTATGTTTTCTGATTGTACAAGACTGATTAGTTCAAATTAGTTACATTTGTTGGAAGTGGGTTAAAAGAATTCCCTTGTGTGGAGTTTGTTACTGTTTCTGCTATAATTGACAATGTATTAGCTATCACTTTCGGTTAATCACAGGTTCCAAATACTATGAGTAACAATATATTACAAATCATGAATCTCTCAAGTGTTTTACCTTGACACAAGTAATTCAGAGGTAGTTCAGATAAAATATATATATATTTTTTTATTCAAATCTATATTTATTGTCATTTTTATATCTTACAATATTACAATATTATGCTTGTGTCAACATTAAATATGGACTCATGATAATGAGCAATTTCATCTTAGGTCCTCCATGAAGCATTACTAAAAATCAGAGCTGCACATCTTTGATGTGATGGGTAAGGTTTTTCTTTTGTTTATGTCCGTGAGATAGACAATTTGCTTTCCCAAGTTAAAAACTAATACAAGTGTAAGTGTTTTGTGCTGATGAAACACTAACTGGAAAATCATGTGAAATGGTAGTCACATGGTTAAATTGAAAGTATAGGGCCGAGATCTAAGAGACGATCTGCGAGGAGGCCAATAATAATGTTTGAATCAGTCTGTCTGGTTAAAGTGTGGCAGTCCTGTCCTGGACACTTACTGTATTTCCAGCTCAGAGCAGTTCAGTTCTGTCCCAGCCTCCACCTTAGCAGCTGAGTGAGCTTTTAAAGGTGAGTTGTTTAATGATTATCAAAGAGAGAGGACTGAATCACAAATAAGTTATACCTTTCACTTGTTGTACTTACCTTTTTCAGTATGAGGTTTTAGTCTCAAGCTATTGTTTTCTTTCAAGATAATGTATTTCTTATTGCTAAAATCCCCTTTTACGTCATTCACCATAGATTTTTCTTTTCACCATCGTCCATTGTTTGATCTTCAAAGTACAAAAATAAATAAAACAACAGACACAACATTATTTATTTTAACTTGTAGTGAACAAAACATAATCCAACTATTTGATATAAGAATTGTGTTGCTTAAAAGTGATAAAATAGTACAAATTATTAGAGAATATATGGTATTCCGGCACCACCAAAACTCTTGGTCAGTGTTCACAGATTTTCAATTTACTATAGTAATGTTCAGTAAAACAAGAAGAGCAAAAGTTTTTGAAAGTGACATAAAAAAATAAAACAACAGTTTAGAAGATTTTGAAACCAAATAATTGAAAAGAATATAATGAATATCTCTAGCATCTATGTAAGACACTAAATCATTTTTCATTTTAGTTAATTTAGTTTAATTTATTTATTTATGTTGTTTATTCTTCTTCACTTTAAATAGTGCTAACACTTATTATGAATTATACATTTTATTAAACCCATTTACCTACTTACAACTTCTTTATATCCAGTGTGTATATCACATGTTAGTACATACCTTTTAAGTTATAAAATACATGTCTATCCTTGCATAATTAAATACATTAAAATAATAAAGATGTATAATATGGTTTACATTTTTGTTCCTAAATGGTAGTTTACGTAAGCTATAGTGTTGAAAATAAGCCATTTAAGGTAATATAGTTATATTTGCCTCAAACATATTTGTATCTTTCTAATATCACGATCAGACTTAGATGTTTTTTTTTTCTGAAACCAACAAATGTAAGACTTTGTTTTCCCACTTAGGAAAAACTACAGTAGTTAATTAAAAGTTAGCACTTCACTCCTGGTATAACAAGGGTAGACATCAGATCAATTTCCCTTCACATTACAGAATGTGTTAAGGAAAATCTTTTACCATTCACATTTCATGCATATTTTTCTAATCTTAGATTTTTCTATCTAAATTAAACCAAAACATCTTAGGTTGTATCAACCAAAATTTGAGTAAATACTACAGCATTTTGGATATTTTTAAGTACACAAATTCATTATTGCTAAAAGCCTTTGGCAAATTAATATAAATATAAATATGATTCATATAATATCGTATTTCTTTATTTTTATTTTCTAATAACTTGAACAAATAATGTTATTTAATTTGGTAATGTATTTCTGGAGAACAGCATCTTCTCTTAGGCTATATTTAATCATATTTTTCTCTCTAAGTTACCTCTCTAAATCCATAGGTGACCATTTACCTGTCCATTCTGAATGAGTTATACAATATGTTTATCCGTGAAATACTCTTATGTTAATCATTATTCGTGTTTGATATGATTAACCAACATTAGGAGTGAAAATTCTTTCAAGCCTTCCCTCTTATCACTCTTGAGACATAATACAATTAATAATTTGACCTTTAAAGCAATACATGTCTTCATTCATCCTTAGCCACTTGAAAAAGCAATACTAAAGGCAACAAATATATATATATGTTAAAATTGTCATATTGTAGATTATTTTCTTTCAGATATTGATGTAAAATATTTGCATTTATCCCCAGACAAATATTTGACATTGATTGCAAATAATATAATTATTCATATGTTAGTTAGAACCATTTGCCTTTTCAATTGGAATGGACAGAGTTAACCTTAACCCTATTCAAACATGAGGAAACTGTAGAAAACTGATGTTCAGAAAATACTTAACTTCGATACCATGTCTTTGGTATATTTATAAAAAAAGATATCAGGATATACTTCTTTAGATCTCTTATCTGAATTTGTTTAGGTGAATCAGCAATCTGTATTGCTACTTCACTAGTATCCATGTTGTCTCTGTCCTCCATTTTGATTTTTCAGTTCTGTGTTCTACCTGTTGATAACAAGACTGTTTATATCGATGCCTGAACACTTCATAATCATAACATTTTGGTTTTTAATTCTGTTTCATCTAATGCATTTACTTTATAACATAACATTTTCAATAAGAATACCATTTAATTGGTTGTATACCTGCCAATATCGAGGCTGTATTCTCTGGTGGCTTTCTGTTCTCTGAGGTATAACATTTTGGCATCTAATCATTTAAACTGTCAATCTGTTTTTGAACTTCAGAGGTTTTCTATAGAAATACAATTCAATTGATTAGGGAAACATGTCAATACACAAAACAATACAGTTCTTAAATTCATGTTTTACAAATCTTGAATTTGCAAACAGTTCAATCAATCAAATGTGTTTATAAAGCCCTTTTTACATCAGCCGATGTCACAAAGTGCTATACAGAAACAGTTGAAAATGTCAGCCATATAGGATCAGCAGTCACACCGGCAAAGCCCTGCTCTAGCCTCTTGTAAGTGACCTGTCGCCCCTAAATGGCTGCCGGAGGTCAGGGAGGTTAACAGAGACTGATGTTACTAGTCCCTTGAGTGACATCCCTGAGGAGATGGGCCCCTTACGGCCCCTTAATCCCTATTAGTCCCCTGTGTTAGTGATCTTTACCTTCTCTGAGCCAACACCATGCTACCTTGTCAATGGGGCCTGGCCGGCTCCCGACTTAACACTTTTGACCTCAGGGGTCTCGCCCTTTGTTCCCGTAGCAACAGAGGGTGACCCCAGGGGTCAGGGGTGTAATCGAGAAGTTGTATGGACACGTGGGCTTGAGGGACCACCAAGTAGAGGTGGTGGTTGGCGGGCAGTACTTCTGTCTGGTCAGTACTTCTGTCTGGGTAGCAGAGAGAAAGTCTCTTTACATTGTACGAGGTAAATAGAAAGGGACAGCACTCCAATAAATACTCTTCAATTAAATACTCTTTGATCATTTCTTTATTCATTAATTGCACTGCATATATGCGAGTCACAGCCCATTCTCTTATGGAATATGCCAGGAGATGCCGATTCTGCAGGTACCTGATTACGTTTGGACCCGGCGAATTCTGGAAGCTATTCGCCAGGTGCAACGTGAGTGCCTATTACATCTAGTAGACTTGCTGCTTGCTAGGGCACTGTGGATGGGGATGGTGGATGGGCTCCGAGGGTTGTGTGCTCGGAATGAATGCCTAAACTTAAGCTTAATCTTATCCATAACCATTTGGAATGAATGCCTAAACTTAAGCTTAATCTTATCCATAACCATTTGGAATGAATGCCTAAACCTAAGCTTAATCTTATCCATAACCATTTGGAATGAATGCCTAAACCTAAGCTTAATCTTATCCATAACCATTTGGAATGAATGCCTAAACGTACGTTTTAGTTTCACTTTTTTCGGCGTTTGAATGACAGTCAAGACACGGCACCAAATGGCGTAATTAAAATGTCAAGCCATGGTGTAATTCCTGTTACTGCAGTTACGCCACAGGTTGGCGTTTTATTTGGAGATTGGGTTGGCGATTCAGCCTCCGTCTTCTTCGGCGTGCGGTGTCAATGAGATGAACACATGACATTTGTCATGGACAAGTATACAATAAAGGGTATGTGTTCTTCTTTACCCTACAAATGAATGTGATATATATTATATGTGACACAACACAGTATACTATTTATTTACACGGTTATTATTACAGGTATTGGGTAGCGTACATACTGTACCCTGCAGCATAACTCTCCCATTCTCCAACTGTTTGTAATTACTCTGCTTCAGTGTATTTATTGAATTGTTTAACCAACACTACAGGTTAATTGTTTAACCAACACTACAGGTTAATTGTTTAACCAACACTACAGGTTAATTGTTTAACCAACACTACAGGTTAATTGTTTAACCAACACTACAGGTTAATTGTTTAACCAACACTACAGGTTAATTGTTTAACCAACACTACAGGTTAATTGTTTAACCAACACTACAGGTTAATTGTTTAACCAACACTACAGGTTAATTGTTTAACCAACACTACAGGTTAATTGTTTAACCAACACTACAGGTTAATTGTTTAACCAACACTACAGGTTAATTGTTTAACCAACACTACAGGTTAATTGTTTAACCAACACTACAGGTTAATTGTTTAACCAACACTACAGGTTAATTGTTTAACCAACACTACAGGTTAATTGTTTAACCAACACTACAGGTTAATTGTTTAACCAACACTACAGGTTAATTGTTTAACCAACACTACAGGTTAATTGTTTAACCAACACTACAGGTTAATTGTTTAACCAACACTACAGGTTAATTGTTTAACCAACACTACAGGTTAATTGTTTAACCAACACTACAGGTTAATTGTTTAACCAACACTACAGGTTAATTGTTTAACCAACACTACAGGTTAATTGTTTAACCAACACTACAGGTTAATTGTTTAACCAACACTACAGGTTAATTGTTTAACCAACACTACAGGTTAATTGTTTAACCAACACTACAGGTTAATTGTTTAACCAACACTACAGGTTAATTGTTTAACCAACACTACAGGTTAATTGTTTAACCAACACTACAGGTTAATTGTTTAACCAACACTACAGGTTAATTGTTTAACCAACACTACAGGTTAATTGTTTAACCAACACTACAGGTTAATTGTCCTCCAACACTACAGCTAATAAAAAGACAACATTACCTCTGGGACCCCCCCCCCTTAAATGATGTCATTTAAGCTTTAAAACTCAGTTTACATGAAGTTATCATTATGCTGTGAATCATTTTTGTTTTGTTCTCTTATGAGTGTCTGTGGTGATTGAGGTGATGATTGAAGAAGCAGCCATTTTTTTGTTGTTGTTGTGATGAAATATTTGACCCTTACGAGTTGCCAAGTTACCCTCTCCGGATAGTTGGACAGCAATATGATTTGTAGTTGTGTGGGAAAGGATAATGTAGCCTTACGTGATTAGGAACTTATTTTGGCATGCTTTGGTCAAATAGTAAAGCTCATCCGATGACATGGAACTCCATCAGAATGCTGAATTCTGATGGAGTTACATGTTTGGTCACAATTGAACAAAAAAAACATGCACTGTTTAAAGACAACACATATTCATTGTTTTACTAAATTGCTTTGAGAGTATGTGCATGATGAAACACACGACACAGCATTGATTTAGAAATCTACAGCTAGATGAAGTGTGTCAATAAAGTTCCGCGCTACAGCTGACGGTTGTACGACTCCTAAAGAAGGTGTCATAAAGAGATTGTTAGTATTGGAGTTTGATCAATGGCAGACTTACGCAGGCAACTCAGAGCTCTTTGAGAGGGGTGAGGCCTTAGAGAGGCTCACAGTGTCAGGTCTTGGCAGCCTACCCAAAACCAGAACTGTATCCTCGAATGAACTCTCCACAACAGCCCTGCCAAGTTTTTTGAATTCTTGCTACATGTAAAATTGTAAACAACAATTTTACAACAGTCTCTCTTCAGACTAGAGTAGTGAAATGGGCCCGATAGTCAGAATGGGACAAAACGAATAAGTGAAAAGAGTATACTTTTGCTTATCTTAGTATTTGATCTATGTACTTTGTGCAATGCGGTTTTTAGTCTTGAGGAGTAGCGATTGGCTAAAGAGGTGGCGAGATGTGACGTAGTAGGTTTAACCTCATGTTTGTACTGTAGATGCCCCATCAGCTTTTTTCATAAGAAAACATGGGAGAAATATAGTTTAATTTAGCATATTCAACTGTACCGACTCCATCTTTAATGTTTCTCGACAACTCCCATGTAAACTGGATTACACACGTTTCTGAATATGGCAATATTTATATTTTATTATATACTGGGTCATTGCAGAATGGGCAGAGTTAATGCTGAGGGTAGCCCAGATTTTAGTGCCGAACTGGAGTGTGTTCTGTCTCTGTCCCACCTCCATGGCAGGCGCGGACACACACACACACACACACACACACACACACACACACACACACACACACACACTGGGATAGAGCCAAAGCAGCCATGTTAGCTCCATCTTCTTTTTTAATCACCATTTTAAAATATATATATACACAAGGAGAAAACCAGGGAAAAATTGATCCCTAACCTTCATTTTAATGCATGCAGTCCTTCTTAATCTCAAGTAGCAAATGTACCAAAAAGGAGAGAAATTAAATTGCTTGGCGCTCCACGTTTTTCTCTCTCATTTGTGCTCCTGCTACTTCAGGGAGAAGGGAAAGCTTCTGGGAGCTCTTGGTTTTTAGGGAACGGGAGGGGGACGATAGCCTAAACGAGACAGGAAGTTGTTATAAAATAGCCTATCTGTCACAAACTTCCAAATACCCTTGCTGTGGTTGCAAGCAGCCAGTCTAGAGAAAGTGTAGTAGTGTGTGTCCTAGTAGGGTTTGGGGAAACTGGCAATAATGTTTCATATTTAGATGATCTGTTACATGAATGATAGTCCTTGTTGCCGCACACAAATATGTGGCCTATCTCGTTACAGAGGGATTAAGACATGGTTTGTATGATAGATACTTGTGGTTCAGTGAGATGATATGTGTGGGTATGCGCAAGTGTGTATAGGATGTGATCGTCAGGAGAGTCCATTTTTATCATGCACCCCTAAATCGAAGACACCCGTCCCCCTCTTACCCCTCCCTGTAGATCGTATTTACTAGTGCAGCCATCTGCATCGTCACTGTGAATGTGAGGAGGATCTCACGGTGCACTAAGCTTTGTGTGTGCGTGAGTACGTTGTGTGTGTGTGTGTAAAATCACAGCCAATGCTTTACTGCTTCTCCGGCCTGCAGCCTCGGTGAAGCAGTCTCACCCCAGAGGCTTATCTGGGTTTCGACTCCTTGTCAAAATACTTGCAGGGGCTGAGCGCTTTTTAAACTAAAAAAAGTTCCCGAGGTAAGGTGGATAGGGAGTCGACGCTGCTGCAGTCACACTCTAAGTTGTCTGTAAAGGTGTTAATAAAAAAAATGTTTCATTGTGATGTGCCTCAAACCTACCCTCCGTTTTTATAAGAATGGATTCGTCCGTCTCTGAAAAGGTTCCAAAACGTGCCTTTTGTCAGAGCTGTAGCTACATGGTTGTGGAACAGATTTAGTATTAAGTTTGTTTTAATCATGCACTAGATGTGTGTAGGGCCCTGGAATGATGATTGGCAACTGTGTGTGTGTGTGTGTGATATGGGAGTAGTTTGCCATTCTTCCACCCTATTGATCGTCTCTCTTGCTCTCACACAAACACGTTGTGTCGAACCTGTGATAAAAATGCGTCTTCCTCACTTACTTCGATGCGTCCCTATTTCATCATCAGCTGAGCTCCATCTCCTCCACTCACAGCTCTTTATTTCCCTCCCTCCCCCCTCTTCTCTCTCTCTCTCTCTCGCTCTCTCTCTCTCTCTCTCTCTTCATTCGCCTCACTCTCCCAGTCCCGGCCACATGCAAGAGGGAGACTAGCGATATGAAAAAAGGGAAAAGCTTCTGCTGCTATTTCTAAAGCTAGATCCTCCCCTTCAGAGCGACTGTGCCAGGAGGAGGAGGGCTTTTACTACTCTGGGGAGTTTAACCCTCTGCCTCTATCTCTCAGCTCTGCCTCTCAGCTCTGCAAGCAAGTCCAGCTACTAAATACCCTGCAACAAGTAGCTTTTGGGCCTCCGCCGTTTGACTTTAGGTTTGGTTGTCCTTTTGAAAACGTTTGTGGACTTTTTTTCTTGCAGCAGATTCCATACTTTTGTATATTATTTTGAGTTATTGTGCATTGCGCTTGGATAATTGTTTTTTTTTGGTAGCTACTGCTTTTAACATACTCCACGGTGTGTTGCATTGCCTGTTCGCCATGTCGTCCCTCTTTGGAAGATCAGGATGTGCTTCTTCACGCTGAAGATGACGATGGCTGTGTTTTTGGCGACCGCTGTGCATCTGTGGTGGCATTAGCTCGTTTAGTGTCTTGTCACGTCGCTTTTTGCTTTTTCTGCCTATTTCGTTTCTCACTAAGAAAAAAACACACACATACTCCTAGACTTTTTCATCCCCCTTACCATTTATTTCCCCCTCTCCCTTTCTCTTCCAATTCCTCTTTCTTTCGTCCTTTCTAACTTTCTCTCTCTAGCTCTCCCACTCTCTCTCTCTCCCTCTCTCCTTCCTGTGAAAGGAGAGTAGGAGGGCGGTGCAGCAGTGGCGGAGGGTTTTTTGGGACAGGTGCCAATTTCAAACAAAAGACACAAAAAGGCAATGAGTGAGGGGCCTCCAACGAAATAAAAATATATATTGCATGTTGAAACACAAGAAGTGATTTGTAGTGATCGTGTACTGTATGCGCGCGTGTGTGTATGTGCATGTGTGTGTGTGTGTATGTGTGCAAAAACAAACTCTTGCAGGATTCCCGAGCGCCCGATTGAGTGAGCGAGCGGAGATTTAGAATTCTCTCTCTCTCTCTCACTGTCTTGTGGAGGCATTTGAGTTTCGGACTCGGAGGGAGGGGTGGTGGGTGAAAAGGGAAGGGGTCCTCCTTTTTGGTTGCTGTTGAATTATTCACATTCCTGGGCCAACCAACCCAATGCAGAGACGGGACTGGCTGACTGGCTGTAGCTGCTGCCTTTAGCAATCATTCGACATGCAGCTTGTCTGTTTGCTAACATTCCTCATTCAAATACTTTTTTAACTGCCAGACGGGGATGACCATGCGCCTCCCAGGCACGAACATGGACTCTTGTGGCGCAGCCCGGTGATAGACCGAGACAGACTAGGGGGTGGCAGACAGGAAGACAGCCCAGATATGATTCACTGAGCTGGGGAAAAGGCAGCTCCCTGTCATCCTTCTCTGGTTCTCACCGGGAGTCTGAATCTAACTAACTAACTGGCTGACTGACTGTGGCTGCCCTCTGTCTGTCCCTCTCTACAGGATAACTACATTATGGTTCTGGATCTACTACCCTGGTGAAAAATAAGGCCTGTCTGGATTTCAACATCCTAGATTTCGCATCCATAGTTGTTGTGTGCTGCTGACTGTCTACCCATGTCCGATTTGAGGTAAGTGGATACATTTCTAAGTGTGCTTCATTGCGTGAATGTGTGTAAACTAGTCTGTTTAAACCACACATGGGAAGTGCACATTATTTTAATATTGTTTATTTTTAGTTTAATGATCTCAGACTCATACAATGCAGAGATTGACTTCTCAATAATACGCTCTACAGATAAACATCAATAACAATAACGTACACTACCACGTCCCCAAACAATCCAGCATTTTGATGTTGCCAATTTGTACTTCGCTGAAGAAACTGCCAATGTAGTTTCCGATGTAGTTATAGTTCCTGCTTCCCTCATGGCTTTGTTTGCAATGGTCATCGTTTTGGGGTCAAAAGAGGAGGACAGTTTTTGAGGGACCAGAGCTGAGTGTGGTTGCTGTAGTTTTGGGAGACATGCCAAAGCATGGTAGCAGGTCTGTGACTCTCTCCCAGAGGGGCTTTTCAGTGAACCACTGCAGCTAAGAGAAAGCCATCAGAACGTGTAAATCCAAAAGATTGTTGTCTTATTCTTAATTTAAGCGCTTACAGATATTGTCCGATTTTATTTTGTTTTTCATCTGTAAATGCGGAAGATAATCCAAACAGTCACATGACGGTTTAATTGTTTACATCAATGTCTTTTTATACTGTGCAAGTCAGTTTCCATTTTTCAACAAATGTTTCATTTAACTTTAATCGACAAACAATATATTATTTTCTCAAGTGGTCCTGCCACGTGACACATTTAATATAGCAACATTTCTATGTATAAAATTAGGTTTATATAATTTCTTAGAAAATACGTCCCTTTCAATGTTTTCTCTTTAATGGAAGAACAAATTCTGCTGTATCAGTATAGGCTTGAAAAAATAATAGGCCCCAAAAATCCATTGATAGTAGTTGTGGTATGTCCAGTGTTGATGCAGATTCTGATAGACCTTCACCAATAGCAGGAGGGTATTTTGATTTAACCAATAGCAGTTGACTTAGAGGTAGGTGAGTCATCACAGATAAAACACACGAGAACCAACATATATTAGTTGTCCAATACTCTATTCTTCACCACATAACACTGGAACAGTATAAGACTTACAGAACACCGAAATAGATTATGTTTAGGCCTATTACATTTAGTTTTCTTTAACAAATAGAAATGATCCTTCATACGGTAAGATACTAACTCTTATTTTATTATTGTAATGTTGTTTCAATGCCATTAAAAGCAATCATACATTGTCTCGGAATACCGTATTAAAAACGTTATCATAGGTGTTAACTACGGCAAGATGAGGGACAGTGTGTTGGACAAGAGAAGGGTGATGAAGATATGCACGTGTAGGCACAGGGCGTACCCCCTCTGTCTCAGGCTTTTAGAGGCCTGGTGGGAAGGAACGAGCCGAAACCTAGGATCACAATGTGTTTCCAGAATGTTCTAGAATTTGGCGAGGTGTTCCAGAAACTGGTGAGGCATTCTAGAAGGTGTTATTAGTTGTCATTGTACCTTCGCCATTACATATCATCCAACACCTAAATACAGAAAGATGATTTTAGGCACGTGTCTACTGTACCATTTCTTACTTCATTTCATCAGCGGGTTGTACAGTTTCAGGGTACAGAAAGGAAAGATCGTAAAAGAGGACACAGTGGATCGGCCCTCCAATGTCAGTAATGGGTGGGTATTTATAGCTGTATTGAAGCGCATGTAAGCATAAGATACATTTCAGACATACTGAGCCCATTCCTGGGGTATGCCAAAGGGACTGCTCGTGTAAGCAGACACACACACACACACATATACTGTCACGTAGAGGCAGCAAACACCCAGACACACTCGATGCCATGTGCTCCACAATGGACCCTGGGTTTAACGATGAATGGAGTTCCCACGACACTGTAAAGGAGAGGAGGGCGCAGAACCCCTCCTTTTTAGCATTCACATACACAAAAGCAAAATAAATGACACATTTACACGCAAACATACACACTATTTACACACACACTTATACACTTGCATGCGATCACACTCAAACACAAACACACTCCACACACTCAGAATGTGACAAAGTGTGTAAGAAGAGACACTTAATGACCATATTATGATTTTCGAACCCCGTGTTTTGTTAATACTCGTAAGCAAAATAAAATAAAACATATTGACAGAGAGAAGTGCGACACCACTGCATTCGTGAGAGAATTGATTGATGAGAAACAGAACAGAAAGAAAGGTAGGCCAGGCTAAATTACATTCAGACAATTTTTTAAGATGTGATTGCGAGGCTGGGTAAGTGTTTGCGCGCACATTGTGTGTGTGTGAGAGAGAGAGAGGGACAGACGGAGGGAGGGAGAGCCAGAGGGAGGTAGAGAGGGGGAGAGGGAGAAATAAATGGTAATAAAGCTGGTTTGGTGGAGGGAATCTAAATGAAGCATTGAAACAAAAGATCTGTCTGCGCTTGGGTCTATGGGAAAATCTAACAGCTTATTCAAGTCCAAAGACTGTGTGTGTGTGTGTGTGTGTGTGTGTGTGTGTGTGTGTGTGTGTGTGTGTGTGTGTGTGTGTGTGTGTGTGTGTGTGTGTGTGTGTGTGTGTGTGTGTGAGACTGAGCCAATAATAATATGTTAGTCCATTTTTTCAAAATTTACATTATTCACAGTTATTTAATTATGGGGGTTTGCATGATAAAAATGTCTTATCAATTATAATGTTTGGGTCAAAATGACAAAAAGTATTGTACTTACAGTATTTGCCATTACATTACATTACATTGGTATAAACATATCCAGACTTCAATCAGTATTTTAAAACAAATTTACATTTGCATGAAATTCTGGAAGTAAATATATTTTTTAAATTGAACAATAAAAAGCTGTATAATATTATTTTATACAATTATAATTTTGAAGTGTTAGCCTTTGCACATTTACGTTTACTTACTCTCACATAGTTTACAATTGACTTGTCATAAACAAACTGTTCACACTTTACAACATAACTGTGTATTGTGTTGGATGGTCAACATTTGAAATAGGTGCAACATTTCAGGAGTGTGTGTGTGTGTGTGTGTGTGTATCCATACACATTCCAGTTCTATCCTAATGAACTGTTAATTTATCAACATGTAGACGTTCTAATTTGAAGAGGTGGAGTATAAAAACAACTTTAGTGCGTCAGTTAGACAATTTATTTGACTCGGCAAGTCAGTTAAGAACATATTCTGATTTACGATGACGGCCTACACCAGCCAAACCCAGATGGCGCTGGGCCAATTGTGCGCCGCCCTATGGGAAAAATCACAGCCGGTTGTGATACAGCCTGGATTTGAACCAGGGTGTCTGTAGTGACGCCTCAAGCACTGAGATGCAGTGCCTTAGACCGCTGCGCCACTTGGGAGCCCGAGTTACCTCATTATATATAATTAAAACCATGCGTTTCGGGTTTGTTTACAGACATTATGTTGACTTGTATACATCTATATAGATTTGTCTTATGTTTTCCTGCTATAGTGATCTAATGAAAGTTTTGACCTGTAATTTCAGTCATAATACATGACCCTTGACGATTAGAAATAACCTCAGTGACCTCATAGATAAGCAAATGAGGACATAAATCAGGATACACCCGAAGGAAAGACAGAATAACAGACATACTTCTATTCAAGTTTTAAATAGACATTTACAGTAATAACCCATACGATCTGTGAACTTCGGGATGTGGGCCAAAATAGCAATGCTCAATACAGAAAGTTACTTTATGGACAGAGACACTAGATAGAGCGAGCGTATACTTTGTGCAACCGCTTGCATTTGATGCCACTCGGGCCAGTAACTGTCCAATACTGTAGTCCATTTTGGTACAGTCCTGATCACTTCAGCATATGGGAATTCAGTCTTAATTATATATTTGAGCAGAGGTTTCGGGGAAAGCATAGGCCTGGGAGTGCTCCTGTACCAGTCAACGTGAAGTGAATTTGTACTGGGCAGACAAACTTTATACAAACTATATGCCAGTTTTTCCTAAATCAAACGGTTAATACATTTGTTTCTGTGTTTGTGGTTTGCTTCACGAGCGTTATTGTACTTTCAGACTTTTAGAAGAATTTCAGTTGTTTAAATGTCTTGTTTCATTTTTGTAGGTTGATTGGATCTGGGGGGCGGAACAGACCCCGGATTAAAAGGTGAAATTATGTTTCATTTAAATATTCTTGTTTCTTATTAAGGTACAGTTTATATTGGTTTGGTATTTGGTTTGCTTTTCATTGTGTGATTTTCATTGTACACTAAGTCAAATCAATGGCACTATGTAGCTGTTTGGTTTAACCTGAAATGAAAAGCATCTCGCCTCATTGTTCTGTAGCCTGCAGTTACACAAAGTTAGTCAAATGTTTATGGTGCAGTTGTTTGCTTTGAATAAACCCTCGCGCTCACAGTATAAGAGAAGAAATCTCAGCTAGTAGACTGTGGTTACGGTAATGTTAGTGATCTGTACAGTACAGTAGAAGCGGCTCATACTCTGAAGCTGCCAAAGAAATCAGTGAAAGAGGAAAAGTAAATCCAGTACCTCAAAGGTCAGATGAAGATGAAGAGACAGTTGGCTCCCTGAGAAGTGCAACCCACAGTGAGTTGGCACCCTGAACTACACAAAGTCCCTATTGTCAGTGGATGCACTGCAAACAGCACTCAATAGACCTATAAGGCCTACGGCTCCAGTCCTGGGGGAAAAGCACCACCTGTTGGCCGTTTGGTAATATACTGCAGATTGACGAGGCAAGTTCTAGAATCATGCTTGTGTGATGAGTAACCTTGCTTGAAACCTGTAGACTTATGCTCCCTTAGTGAATGCCCAGTCTTTAGCTCAGTGGGATAACACAGTCTTTTGGCATTCTGGAGACCCAGGTTCAAACCCAGGCCATTCAATATTCGTGTCACATGTTCAAAACATTTCCACTAAAATGGCCTGCCCTTCAGCACCCCGAAGAATGATGTCTATAATGGGAAGTTAATGATGTGACATTAGAAATAGTGTTAATATTTTGTCTGCGAGTTTTGTATGTGTCCTTTTACCCTCAGTGAAGTTGTGAAATTCAGCCATGGTTCAGCTCCTCTTCTCTACAATGGAGAATGAATCTGCTCCATTCATATAAAGCTAAATGAAAGCCACTGCCTGTGCGGGAGGTTTCACAAAGCTAGAGGCAGAGCCAGGGTATTGAAGTGTGACACCTATAGTTTCACTTCCACATGTTATTATAACCCTGTTAGTATAATATAATACACACTTTCCTGGACACAGACCAAGCCTACTACTGAACTAAAAAGCATTCTCAATGGGAGAATCTCTATTGAAAGATTTTTTTGTTGTTCAGGACTGTGCTTAATGTGTCCGGGAAACCGAACCAATATAACCAAATACAAATACATATTATAATCTATTAGTATAATAGTACAACCCTATTCGTTTAACATGGTCTCATCCATCCAGGTTGGAATAGGAGGAGTAGCACTGAACTGACAGTGGATTGCTATGGAGGGATACAATGTGACTGTGCCAAAAAATGTGGTAGAGTCTATTTACTTCAATTGCCATGGGGTTGTGTGTGTCCTAACATTAGATTGGCTAAAGAGGGCATCTCTGGACACTGGCTGAATGTGACAATGTGATTTCTCTTCTCAGTCAAAGCCCTGTTGTCAGTTACATTGATAACATATACACTGAGTGTACAAAACAATAAGAACACCTTCCTAATATTGAGTTGAGTCGCACCCCCACCCCCCCCTTTTGCCCTTCGAACAGCCTCAATTTGTCGGACATGGACTCTACAAGGTGTCGGAAGCGTTCCACAGGGATGCTGGCCCATGTTGACTCCAATGCTTCCCACAGTTGTCAAGTTTTGCTGGATGTCCTTTAAGTGGTGGACCATTCTTGATACACACGGGAAACTGTTGAGCGTGAAAAACCCAGCAGCATTGCAGTTCTTGACACAAACTGGTGCACATGGCACCTACTACCATACTCCGTTCAAAGACACTTAAATATTTTGTCTTGCCCATTCACCTTCTGAATGGCACATATACACAATCCATGTCTCAATTGTCTCAAGGCTTAAAAATCCTTATTTAAACTGTCTCCTCCCCTTCATCTACACTGATTGAAGTGGATTTAACAGGTGACATCAATAAGGGATCGTAGCTTTCAACTGGATTCATCTGGTCAGTCTGTCATTTAAAGGTGTTCTTAATGTTTTGTATACTCAGTGTACATCGATACAGACTGTTAAGATACATTGACCCAAATAATTCAACTACACGCAACAATGTTTCACCCCACTCCTGTGTAAAATGGGCCACGGTTTACTTGACAAAGAGACATGGATCCGTGCAATGGGAACTGTTTCAGCAACACATCAGTCACTTATTCAAGTGATTCCGTTTTGATTTAAAGGAGTACTGGATTTCTGTGGCATTTACGTGATCCCTATCCTCCTATAAAATAGCCAAAAGCTGATGTGAGAGAATGTGTGTGTGTGTGTGTGTGTGTGTGTGTGTGTGTGTGTGTGTGTGTGTGTAATTCGCGACTGTGCATCAATCTCACTCCTCCTGAGGCCTGTGACTCACCTTTGTGGTTGTGACTCCCCCGTCTCCCCCTTTCTGAGGTAAACCACAGTGCTGCCCACAGCCTATGTCACAGAGAAAACTCCCAGCGTTAACCACAACCTTTCACCTCTCGTCTCACCCCCTTCCACAACCCCAACACTAAACCATCACCAGATTTAAAACCTCCCTACTTGAGTCACTTGATAGTCTCCTAATAGTAACTCTTTACACTCTCTTTGGATAATTCATTCCAATCGTTTAAAAGTTAACAGCAGGTATTTGTCAGTGTCACCTTTATAAACCTTTATAATATAGACAAACTCTTGATTTGAGTCTTGGCTGTAACACACTTGCTTTTCGGCTTCACAGTGAAATCAACAACATAGAAAAAACAGAGATCCTAATGGCTCTAATATGTAATTATATGTAATCCTATGATTGAAAACATCAACGACATTTAATGTTAACTGTATTACATGTGCCAACATGTGAGGCTTGAGTAACTTAGTTGTGTGGAACAGATATATCTGACCCTGGTCTGGTCTGCCTGGCTAAACTATAATCAAGGGTAGTTAATAATGTAGCAAGGCAACAACACAGCAGGTTTAAGCCTAGCTGTCCACTCAAGTAGCTGTTGTTAACACACTCTCCTCTTTTGAGTCTTACAGATGGTGTGAACCTGAGATGGGTCAAGGAGGAACAGGAGGCAAAATATGAGATCGGACATGGACTCATTGCGTGCTTCTACACCTGCATTGCTTGCTGTTTGGGGTTTTAGGCTGGGTTTCTGTACAGCACTTTGTGACATCACCTGATGTAAGAAGGGCTTTATAAATAAATGTGATTGATTGATTGAATGCAATTCACCTTTTCATGTCTGAGCTCTCACATGAGGATCACTTTAAGGACCACTCGGACTGTTCATCAGAGACAAACCAACTGTCCTTTGGTGTGAGGTAGTAGGTTGTATAGTTTTAGGGTCACACCCAAGCTGTCAGATGACTATACAACATACTGTCTTTCCTGAAGTGGCTGTAATATCATCACAGACTCTCCACATGAAGAACCCTCGTCAAAAGCTGCAATGAAAATGTACCTTTCGTGCCTACGTTATTACCATTATTACATCATTGTATTATTATTAATTTCATATTTGAACAGGAAATGGGACTCCATCTCTAACCAACTGGTCAATCGGATTGTGACCGGGTCGATGGTTCATGGTGTTCGCACAGAGTGAGGTAGTAGGTTGTGTGGTTTCAGGGTTGTTATTTTGCCCCATCAGGAGTTAACTGTACAACCTACTGCCTTCCCTGAAGGGCAGCAACACAACGCTACGAGCATGGCCACAATGGAGCTCACTGTCTACTGTGCTGCTTTTATGTGGAGCGAGAAGTAAAGAAGGTAAGCTATCTCAAATCATTGCCTTGGTACTTTTTTATTTATTTAACTTAACTAGGCAAGTCAGTTAAGAACAAATTCTTGTTTTCAATGACAGCCTAGGAACAGTGGGTTAACTGCCTTGGTCGGGGATAGGACAACCGATTTTCACCTTGTCAGCGCAGGGATTTGATCTTGCAACATTTTGGTTACTAGACGAACGCTCTAACCACCTAGGCTACCTACCAAAATGTGCTAAACAGAGTATTTTATGTATTGGAATTTGGAAATAGACCTATTGTTTATATATCTTCAATTTTGTAATAATCCATACTGTACTAAAAGTCATAATAAAAAGTGAGTAGTCTTAGTCACATGTGTGTCGACTCCTTTTGGTTGTCAAGAATTGGAAGTATATAGTTATGAATGTTCCTAGAAATACTGTATGTGGCCATTTCTTATCCTGGACATGAAGACTGAAACATCTGCTGGGAGAATGGATCAATCAATATATAAAGAAGGATACATGTCAGGATACAAATAAATGAATACATGTCAGGATAAATCAAGGCCGACATTTTGTAACATTGTGTTTGAAAATCTACAACGTTTGTGTCCCCACTCTCTTCCCAGCCAGAGTAACATGTCATTTATAGCTTTTATGGTAGATAAAAAATATGAGCACAGCCAGCCCGGACAGCCATTAGCCAGTGTATAGGGCAGACGGGCCCTCAGTCACAGATGCCTATGTCACTGCTCCAGAATTTATGACTGTTGGCTGGCACAGGCAGAAGGAAACACGGCCGCAGGGGGAAATGAGGGTTTGAAGACTGCGTTTTCTATGCAAGGACGCAACATCTCAAACAGCACCTTATAACTGTTTTAACTGTGTGTATTTATTACATGTGAATGAAGTGAGTTCACTGGGCGATTTGTTCATTGACAATTAGGTAATTAGGTAACAACACCAGATGGCGCCATAGATCATTGTATTTTCTGCAGCCAGGCAAGTTTTCCTTCCGTAATGATTTTACGGACCGAATGAGAATACATTTGTAGAGATATATAGAAGTAAATTCAGCCATTGCAGCCCAAAAAAAGCCACCATAAAGATATAGTCAGGAAGCAAACTGTGGATGCATTTTTGGAATGACCAGACTATACCAACAAGCAATCGTTGAGAGAAAGTTTAAAAAGTGGACAGTCACTTTAGCCTACTGTCTACTTATAGTAGGGTAGACTTGCCATCGTGCAGATGATATATTTAGTTTATGTCCACATCTCAGTGGTTTTCTGTATTTTTTTCTTTAAAACTTATTTTAAGATTGACTGCCAGAGTTGACAGTGAATGATTTACAGTCTAAAAACATGTTGGCCTATTCATAAAACATTTGGAAATGTCATATAGACACTTCACATTCATACATACACTGACTCCTCTTTTATTTGCTATCATGTGTTGCATGTGGCTGGCTTGATGGCTACTTGGCCTTCATCTGTCGTTGTGCTTTTAAATTGAACAAGACAAATTCCCTATTGTATTATTTTCTATTCAATTGCATTTTGGACAGTGTTTTGCAATGCATTTAGTAGTGGGTGAAGGATTCTTTCTGTCATCTGGGGTTGATGAAACTAGGATAAATGAAAAGCTTTGGCATGTCTCTGTGGAGCTGGCCAGTGGGCATAATCTCAATTGTTTCGGTTTAACAACAGGCTTTTATCAAATGGAAATCTCACCTGTGTGGAACAGGCATCTCTCACTGAGATCTCTGATTTCCTATTCGCTGAAACCATAGGTGTGTCAGGAGGGGTGTGCTTCTCCGGAGTTGTATTACTACATCATCTCCGAAAGGGAGTGTGACGGTTTTGACAGAGGGTGCAGTAGTTTTGACAGAGGGTGCAGTAGTTTTGACAGCGGGTGCAGTAGTTTTGACAGCGGGTGCAGTAGTTTTGACAGAGGGTGCAGTAGTTTTGACAGAGGGTGCAGTAGTTTTGACAGAGTCAGTGGTGAACAGCGCAGGCTTGTTTGTACCAAAGGGACTATATGCACCTGTCCCCTCCGATTTCACCTCTGACAGTCGTATTCAGCACGCTTTGCAACCATATGGCGACTTTGGATTGGACAGTCATTGTTGAGGTATAAACCCTCTCTCTTACTGAACAATGTTGTTATGTAATATTGTGATAATAGCCTACGCATAATGTACTGTTTGGATGAAGGAATTAAAAACGGCATGCTTTTAACCTCATTTTGATCGATTTAGATCAATATTTGACTTTAGTATCATGTTGAATTATAAAATTATAAAATTCAACATCAGTTGAGTTAATTTGGAAAGTAGAGAAGGCAAAAGTGAGAAACTTAACACAAACAATTGACTTTCCTTTTAAAAAGTATTCCTGTGTTCTGCATTGTATAATCCCCCATCTAATAGGCTAAAAAGTATCAGTTCTGCTTAAGATGTTTATTTTGTCACATACACCGGATAGGTGCAGTGTAATGTGTTGTTTTACAGGGTCAGACGTAGTAGGATGGCGCCACTGGGGCAAATAAGGGTTAAGTGGATAACAGTTATTCAAACCAGCGACTTCTTGGTTACTGGTCAAACACTCCAACCACTAAACTACCTGCCACACTCGTACAGTTGGGCAATGGGGTGGATTTCTGGTTACAATAACCTACATACAGTACAGTAGCCTAGGCTAAGCTATATTCCTATACAAAGTTGGCCTGATGCAAATGGTATTCACTGTATAAAGCATGCATTCATACATTGTTCTCAGAATGCCAGTGGTGTGACAGGAAACATTCCCAACCACTTCCTTTCGTACACCTGTTCTTATCATAGTCTGTTAGCAGGCAAGCCTTGCAGGCTCCATGTTTATGGTTTGAGTACTAGGCTACACAGACTTCTTTCTTAGGTGGAGCTAAGAGATGAAGGGGGTGTACGGTTACTGTATACAAGACTTGACCTAAAAGAAAGGTCATTGGTTTTAGCATACCTGATTCAGTTCATCTAAGATCCTGATGACTATGCGCAGGTGTCTGGTTTACATTATCTAGAGCAACTTACATTAGTGAGTGCATACATTAACATCTTTTTTGAGTACTGGTCCCCCATGGGATCTGAACCCACAACCCTGGCATTGCAAGTGCCATGCTCTACCAAATGAGCTACGCATGAACATGGTTACCTTCTGTTAAAACAGGACAATACAGTATTATGGTCCTGCTATACACTCAGCAAAAATATAAACGCAACATGAAACAATTTGAAAGATTTTCCTGAGTTACAGGTCCTAAAAGGAAATCAGTCAATTGAACTAAATTCACTAGGCCCTAAATCTGTTGATTTCACATGACTGGGATTTCACATGACATGCATCTGTTGGTGACAGATACATTAAAAAAAGGTAGGGGCGTGGATCAGAAAACCAGTCAGTATCTGGTGTGACCACCATTTGCCTCATGCAGCGCGACACGTCTCCTTTCACATAGAGTAGCAGGCCGTTGGGTGACATGTCTGATGAGTATGCAGGGACATTTTCAACTTGCAGGAATTGTGTACAGATCCTTGCCACATGGGGCCGTGCATTACCATGCTGAAACACGAGGTGATGGCGGCGGATGAATGGCGTGACCATGGTCCTCAGGAACTCGCATTCAAAATGCCATCAATAAAATGCAATTGTCTTCTGCCTGCCTATACCATAACCCCACCAACACCATGGGGCACTATGTTCACAACGTTGACGTCAGCAAACCGCTCGCCCACACAACGCCATCTGCCCACTGAAGTCAGTTACAACACCGAACTGCAGTCAGGTCAAGACCATAGTATTTGTATTGATTAGAGATCCCCATTAGCTGCTGCCATCACACATAACAGTACAGCATATAACATTATTACCCCACTATATATCTACAATACAAAGTGCATAATACCACCATACAACAATATATGTGTGTTGAGTGTGTGTCTCTTCACAGTCCCTGCTGATCCATAAGGTGTACTTTTATCTGTTTTTTAAAATCTGATTCTACTGCTTGCATCAGTTACCTGATGTGGAATAAAGTACTGTAGTACTGTGCACCTCCCATAGTCTGTTCTGGACTTGGGGATTGTGAAGAGACCTGGTGGCATGTCTTGTGGGGTATGCATGGATGTCCGAGCTGTGTGCTAGTATTTTAAACAGACAGCTAGTTGCATTCAGCATGCCAACACATCTTACAAAAACAATCTCTCCTCCACTTTGAGCAATGAGAGATGGACATGCATATTATTCATCTTAGCTATCTGTGTACATTTAAGGGCCAGCCTCGCTGCCCTGTTCTGAGCCAATTGTAATGTTCCTAAATCCCTATTTGTGGCACTTGACCACACAATTGAACAGTATTTGTTAAGTTTTGCAGTGATTTCACTCACTGAGATAGCTGACGTGTATAGTGGTAAGTCATCCGCACACATAGACACACTCAAATCAAATGTATTTAAATAGCCCTTCTTACATCAGCTGATATATCAAAGTGCTGTACAGAAACCCAGCCTAAAACCCTAAACAGCAAGCAATGCAGGTGTAGAAGCACGGTGGAAAAACTCCCTAGAAAGGCCAGAACCTAGGAAGAAACCTAGAGAGGAACCAGGCTATGAGGGGTAGCAAGTCCTCTTCTGGCTGTGCCGGTGGAGATCATAACAGAACATGGCCAAGATGTTCAAATGTTCAGAGATGACCAAGAGGGTCAAATAATAATAATCACAGTGGTTGTCGAGGGTGCAACAGGTCAGCACGTCAGGAGTAAATGTCAGTTGGCTTTTCGTAGCCGTTCACATTCAGAGTATCTCTTCCGCTCCTGCTGTCTCTAGAGAGTTGAAAACAGAAAACCTATTGTATGATCTCTTATACACTATATTAGGCCTAGCCTTTGGAATTTTGGTTTCCTAGATATGGCTACTATAATGTCATCACTCCATCTGATGGATTTTAATACTGTTTTAAAGCACATTTCTGCTGCATTAGTAAAGATGTATTGATGCCATGTTGATGATTTCATTCCTGTGCTGTTTGTAACTACCCTGGTAGGTTGACTGATAACCTGAAACAGGTTACAGTTGCTGGTTATGGTTTGAAGCTTTTTCTTGAGTGGGCAGCTTGATGAAAGCCAGTCAATATTTAAATCACCCAGAAAATATACCTCTACATTATCAAGCAATTCACACATATTAATATTATCCAGATACTGACTGTTAGCACTTTTTGGTCCATAGCAGCTTCCCACAAGAATGGGCTTTAGGTGATGCAAATGAACCTGTAGCCATATTACTTCAACAGTATTTAACATGAGATCCTCTCTAAGCTTTACAAGAATGTGGTTCTGAATATAGACCGCAACACCTCCCCCATTGGCATTTCTATCGACGTTATAACCATGTATTGCTTTCACTGTATAAAGGTATTATCTAATTGAGTTTCAGAGATAATCAGAATATAAATGTAATATGTTACTAGCAAGTTATTGACTTCATGAACCTTGTTTCTTAGGCTAAATATGTTAAGGTGGGTTAATTTTAGCACTTTCCTGGGATGTTTGATTGATTCGATTTTTTAAAACTGGGAATCAGACATGCACATCTAATTTTTGTTTGAGCTGATAGTGCAGTTTCAGCTGCACACAGTGGACTTCCTACTAGGACACACCGCTTCAGTGCTAACCGAATATCTCTGGTTCATAGGCACATGATTACTGCATACAATAGCTGTAGGATGAACAGAGGCATTCAGAACAGTTAGATGGACACAAATTAGGTTACTTACATTGTGTCTGCCAATGCCCCAGGGATAATGTGCATTTCCTGAATGATTATCAATAATTTAGCGACACAATTGTAGGGATTATCTGAGCTGGGCTTGGGTCATAATAAGTAATTGTCTCAACACAGCCTTGAAATGTGTGGTTGCCAAGATGAGTTGGATGAACTCCATCAACCCTGTAGAGCATTCTCTGTTTCAAGGTGTCAAAGTTATCTACAAAAGTGATTCCAAAAGAGCGAGGATGACAAGAATGGAAATGAGCTTCCCTTAGACAGTTTCTGACAGTTTAGAAATGATTCGGTTGTGCAAACCCACAGCTGTCCGGGTGGCTGGCCTCAGACGATCCCGCAGGTGAAGATGTGGAGGTCCTGGGCTGGTGTGGTTACACATGGCCTGCAGTTGTGAGGCCAGTTGGACCTAAAATGACATTGGAGGCAGCTTATGGTAGAGAAATTAACATTCTATTCTCTGGCAACAGCTCTGGGGGACATTCCTGCAGTCAAAATGCCAATTGCATGCTCCCTCAAAATCTTGAGACATCTGTGGCATTGTGTTGTGTGACAAAACTGCACAGAGTGGCCTTTTATAGTCCACAGGTGCACCTGTGTAATCATGCTGTTTAATCAGCTTCTTGATATACCACACCTGTCATATGGATGGATTATCTTGGCAAAGGAGAAATTGTCACTAGCAGGGATGTAAACACATTTGTGCACAACATTTGAGATAAATTAGTTTTTTGTGCCTCTGGAACATTTCTGGGATCTTTTATTTCAGCTCATGAATCATGGGACCAACACTTTACATGGAGCGTTTATATTTTTGTTCAGTGTAAATACCCTGGTGGGGTTAGGGGTAAGAGTAGACAAGTTTGAATAGCAAAACAAAGAATAAGCACAGTAACAGGTCAGAGGTCGGAGAGGTTTTGGGGGCCTCACAGCATGCTAACAGCTCCTTAACTGTCACTTGAGGCCCAAGTTGATGATGTAACTTTTAGACAGTAAATATAAATTATTAGAGAGATACAGTTGACCTGAAGTAGGACTTCTTGACAATATCTCTGATAGCCAGCTATACTGTATAGTACCATGATGGTATCTGTTTGATATCATCAGTCTATTATGTAGCTGCAAGAATATTTTGAAGATAAATACACAACGCAGAGTTTGAGAGGACTAAAAATTAGAGTACTAATGGTCAATAGTGAATTGTAAATAGGAGTTGGCTTTCAGATCAACATCTGTTCAGAATCTGTGGAATGTCACCCCTGAACTCAGAGCGATGTGTTCTACGTGGGCCACGTTTTCATTGGTCTGTACAATGAGTCCGGGGTGGGATACTTGTTATCTGGCCATTGTCCAAGTTGTACTGCAAAGACTTCTAATTGGTCAATCCTAGGCTAGGGTGGGGGGTGGCATCCTGTCCTTAGTTCTGGGGGAAAAGCTGAGGACAGGGGGACTGAACATCTGACTTCCAGCATAATATCTTGATTTGTCCTCTCTGAATAAACCTATTTTTCTCCCCCTGATTTGCTTTGGAGTTTGTGTTATTGAAGAATAACATAAATTGCTAACTTAACTGACCAATTTTTTTATTGACAGGATGTGTTTTGTACCTAACAGTAGAATGTAGAAGTCAGGTCCAACATTGGCACCCTTGATAAAGATGTGCAAAAACGACTGTATGAAGTAAATAATACAAATACTGAGCTACAGTGTATTCGGAAAGAATTCAGATCCCTTGAATTTTCCAACATTTTGTTACGTTACAGCCTTATTCTAAGATGGATTAAAATAGTTTCTCCCCTCATCAATCTACACACAAACCCCATTATGACAATGCAAAAACAGGTTTTTATAAATTAGCGGAAATATCACATTTACATAAGTATTCAGACCCTTTACTCTGTACTTTGTTGAAGTACCTTTGGCAGTGATTGCAGCCTCAAGTTTTCTTGGGTATGACGCTACAAGCTTGGCACACCTGTATTTGGGGAGTTTCTCCCATTCCTCTCTGCAGATCCTCTCAAGCTCTGTCAGGTTGGATGGGGAGCATTGCTGAACAGGTATTTCCAGGTCTCTCCATTCAATGACATTTAGAGACTTGTCCTGAAGCCACTCCTGCATTGTCTTGGCTGTACGTTCGCCCCAGTCTGAGCTCGTTGGAGCAGGCTTTTATCAAGGATCTCTCTGTATTTTGCTCTGTTCATCTTTCCCTCGATCCTGACTAGTCTCCCAGTCCCTGCCACTGAAAAACATCCCCACAGCATGATGTTACCACCACCATGCTTCACCGTAGGGTTGGTGCCAGGTTTCATCCCGACACTTGGCATTCAGGCCAAAGAGTTCAACCTTGGTTACATCAGACCAGATAATCTTGTTTCTCATGGTCTGAGAGTCCTTCAGGTGTCTTTTGGCAAACTCCAAGCGGGCTGTCATGTGCCTTTTACTGAAGAGTGGCTTCCGTCGGGCCACTCTACCATAAAGGCCTGATTAGTGGAGTGCTGCAGAGATGGTTGTCTTTCTGGATGGTTCCCCCATCTCCACAGAGGAACTCAGGAGATCTGTCAGAGTGAGCATTGGGTTCTTGGTTGCCTTCCTGACCAAGGCCCTTCTCCCCCGTTTGCTCAGTTTGGCCTTGGCGGACAGCTTGGTTGTTCCAAACTTCTTCCATTTAAGAGTAATGGAGGTCATAGTGTTCTTGGGGACCTTCAATGCTGCAGAAATGTTTTGGTACCCTTCCCCAAATCTGTGCCTCGACACAATCCTGTCTCGGAGCTCTATGGACAATTCCTTTGACCTCATGGCTTGGTTTTTGCTCTGACATGCACTGTCAACTGTGGGACCTTATATAGACAGGTGTGTCCCTTTCCAAATCATTTCCAATCAATTGTATTTACGACAGGTGGACTCCAATCAAGTTGGAAAAACATCTCAAGGATGACCAATGGAAACAAGTCTCATAGTAAAATGTCTGATTACTTACGTAAACAAGGTATTTCCCTTTTTTTTTTTTTTTATACATTTGAAAATATGTTTGTCATTATAGGGTATTGTGTGTAGATTGATGAGGAAAACATAGAATTGAATATATTTTAGAGTAGTAGTCTGTAACATAACAAAATAGGGAAGAAATACTTTCCGAAGGCACTGCGTATTGTATTTATTTATTTATTTATTTTTATTGAACCTTTTTTTAACTAGGCAAGTCAGTTACGAACAAATTCTTATTTACAATGACGGCCTACAAAAAGGCAAAAGACCTCCTGCGGGGACTGGGGCTGGGATTAATTATTATTAAAAAAATTGTTAATAATATATAAATATAGGACAAAACACACATCACAACAAGAGAGACAACACAACACTACATAAGAACAGGCCTAAGACAACAACATAGCAAGGCAGCAACACATGGCAACTCAGCATGGTAGCAACACAACATGGTAGCAGCACAAAACCTGGTACAAACATTATTGGGCTCCAAAGAAATTGAAATTACATGATTTTATACTAATACAATTGCTCAAATAAATAACAAGTGTTTAACAAGTGTTGAATTCGGGGTAAACGGTGTGTTGGATATTCGGTCATTTCATTTAAGTTAAACTGAGTATACAGAAGGAGGGAAATGTTTGAAAAGGTATTTAAATGGTTTCTGAAGGACAGGGAAAGAAAAGGGGGAGGAAACATTTTAATGGGGACGTATGCCCTGTATACTGACTTTTTCTCATGAGGCCTGATTAATCTCACTAGAAATTATCGGAATGGGGGGGGTTTAGTTATAAAATGAATGAGAAAGTCTCTAGTCAAATTGTGCCATTACTTTAAGAGCTTATTATTATTTACGTAGGGAGTTATAAAGAGTTGTAATTCTAAGTTGATTAGTTATTCGAATTTGTTTATTTTTGATTTAATATGTTGTTTTTGAATGACGTGTTCGACGGGGTAAATGACCCGTTTCCTGACTTCCTGGTCTTTGGGTAAATATACAGAAGTACTGTGTTTAGTCTGCATATAGAAGGGAAAATATATGTTAATAGTTATTTCAGATGGATTGTGATGTGTATTGCTGATTTGATTTGATGTTTTAGTTTCGATACAAAATTCACCAGATTGGGATACTGGAGTGTGAGATTCTGCGAGGGGTTAGGGTGCTAACTTCATGATCTGGTAACTCTTCCAAGAGGTTGCCAGTTGAATAAGGGAGTATGGATCCATTTTGAAAATGGTTTCAACAGTAACAGTATGTTGGTATGCTCTTTGACATTTGTCGTAGAGATAATGTTATTAAGAAAAGGTTAATGTAATAATTCATCATATAATCAATACTTGTCTGGATTTCCTGAAACAGAAATTAATTGAGCTAAACTGTTGTTGGGATCTGTGCTTTTTTGAGGTTATCATGGAAGGTGACGTCAGATCGTGTCTTAATGCATGGTAGGAATGATTTGACTGCAGACAGCATGTGTGAATCTCAAAACCCTCCCTAAGTGTATGTTCTAACAGGGATGATGTGTGCTAAATTGAGGAACTGGAATTCGAGTCCTTGGACTCAACGTAAGCACTAAGGACTGTCATTCTAAATTTGGGTTGGATCATTTATAAAATGTTTTAGTTATGATTTGGATATAGCGAGAGAGAGTTGCTACAGATGAGGGGTGGGGGTGCTGCTAACATTTATTTGGCCGAGAGAGTCTCCAGAAACCTTATCTCTAAGTGTCATCCTAAAGGGAGGTGGTTTGTTAGGGTAATCACTGGATGATAGCATGGGACAACCATGAAAGTGTTTTGTTCTCTTTTGTTTTTACCATGTACTCAGAATGTGTATGTTAAATCGCATCAATAGGTGAGATGCTAAGTTATTAAACATGTACTATTTCTCTTTCTTTTTCAAGTCAAATACCTAATATTTTAGGTTTCGTGGAACATAAGAGTGTTCATTGTTCCAGAGGAGGGACTGGTGTATATTGACTAATTGATTTGAGAATGTTTTAGTATGTTTATAACTGTGGAAAAAGCATTAGGAGTAGTGACTAGTTTGTTATGGGTTACGTGTAAAGATAGAGGAGTATCATTCCCAGAGACTGTATATTGTTATAGGAGATAGCTCTTAGGAGAGAGAGGACAGCTAAAAGCTAACCGTATACAATATGGGGATTTAACTGAACATTACACATACCCAAATCATGGTGAGAGTAGAAGAGATAGTGATGGCATTTCAGACACTATGGTAAACTTTCAGGAAACCTGTGACTCAGAGTTTTGTTAGGTTGGATATTTTTCCCAAATCATTAATCTTTTTCCAAATTTCTAACAGCCAATTTCTAACATTTGACAGATTACGTGTAGGAGTTATTCTCACGGCAATCGCGGTAGGGACAGTAACTGAAGGAGCAGTATTACTAGCGAAGTATGCTATATTGGAATTGGATTACTGAGCAAGTATGCTATATGGAATTGGATTACTGAGCAAATGTGGGCTATTGTGAGACTATGGTCATGGGCCATGTTAGTAGTAGCAGGGGTTACTTTAGTAGCATTGCTGAGAAGGGTCAGGCAAGCGGGTACAGAGTCCAGAAACAGACAAGGGTTAAAACCGGGAGGACTAGAAAAAGGAGAATAGCAAAAAGTAGGAGAACGGGAAAAACGCTGGTTGACTTGGAAAACATACAAGACGAACTGGCACAGAGGGACAGGATGGGCGGACAGGTGTGGGCAGCTTGGTTGAAGAGCATGCATTTAGTTTTACTTGCATTTAAGAGCAGTTGGAGGCCAGGGAATGAGAGTTGTATGGCATTGAAGCTGGAGGTTAGTTAACACAGTGTCCAAAGAAGGGCCAGAAGTATACAGAATGGTGTCGTCTGCGTAGAGGTGGACCAGAGAATCACCAGGAGCAAGAGCGACATCATTGATGTCATTCCATATAAAGGAGTGAGAAGTTAATGGTTCTCTGTAGAAAGACAGAGTGGTAGTGGAACGTGCTGGGTGGATGGGAGGGAGTCATGGGAGTGCCATAGGTGATATGAGAGGACATCTGTGGATTAGGTGAAGGAGGAGTTGAGGTCAGAAGGTCAGGAGGTCAGGTCAGATCACCTGAAGGGAGAAATAATGGTTTATTATCCTGTTACCCTCTTCCTGTCAAACCATAAGATGTAAGGATTGGAGAGAAGGAGGGGTGCCATATATTTTTATTTATTTATTTCACCTTTATTTAACCAGGTAGGCAAGTTGAGAACAAGTTCTCATTTACAATTGCGACCTGGCTATATTCTCTATGTCTTTGTCTGAATTACAGCTGTAACGACCCTTTGGGAATAATAAAACTTGGTTAAGCTTCTCTAGTGTCCGTGAGTTATTTACTCTGAAAAATTAGAACCTAACACAAGTAATATAAAATAATTTCCAACATTTTTGGAGCATACAATGTATTTGTTTTATTTATTTCTTAAACTTTTTTGCTACTTTATCAAGGATGTCTATCATTTTTGACCTGACTGTAGTTATTTTTGCCTGTAGCTGTAAGTGATAAATATTGATTGTTAGAGATATATAGTAGACCAAGTCAACTTCTTGTCAATATCTGCTTGTTAGCAATACTACTTATGTGCCATGCTTGCTGTTATTTGCCATGTTGGACTTTAGGCTATCCTTTGACATGGTCTGTTTTATTGATTTCACCTTATGATCTCAATCAACTTTGGTAATCAATGCTGTTGTCGTTCCAAATTGTCTAGTTTATAGAGGTATATTATCGGTTAGCATGTATTGCTTTGCCTTGTTGAGCTTGGCTCAGAGATGTTTCTTCACCTACTGCGATCCAAAAATATACCTCCAGGGAGTCTGGATTATGGACCCCTAGGGAATACTGCTGCATTACAACCTGTAATTTAAATGGATTTTTATATGGATTTCATGTAATGGACATACACAAAATAGTCCAAATTGGTGAAGTGAAAAAAAAAAACTTGTTTCAGAAAAATCTAAAAAATAACAAATGGAAAAGTGGTGCCTGTGTATGTATTCGCCCCTTTGCTATGAAGCCCCTAAATAAGATCTGATGCAACCAATTACCTTCAGAAGTCACATAATTAGTTAAATAAAGTCCATCTGTGTGCAATCTAAGTGTCACATGATCTCAGTATATATACACCTGTTCCGAAAGACCCCCAGAGTCTGCAACCCCATTAAGCAAGGGGCACCACCATGCAAGCGGCACCATGAAGATCAAGGAGCTCTCCCAGGTCAGAGACAAAGTTGTGGAGAAGTACAGATCAGGGTTGGGTTATAAAAAAATATCAGAAACATTAAACATCCCACAGAGCACCATTAAATCCATTATTAAAAAAAGGAAAGAATATGGCTCCACAACAAACTTGCCAAGAGAGGGCCGCCCACCAAAACTCATGGACCAGGCAAGGAGGGCATTAATCAGAGAGGCAACAAAGAGACTAAAGATAAACCTAAAGGAGCTGCAAAGCTCCACAGCGGAGATTGGAGTATCTGTCCATAGGGCCACGTTAAGCTGCACTCTCCACAGAGCTGGGCTTTACAGAAGAGTGGCCAGAAAAAAAATGAAAAGAATAAGCAAACACGTTTGGTGTTCACTAAAAGGCATGTGGGAGACTCCCCAAACATATGGAAGAAGGTAATCTGGTCAGATGAGACGAAAATTTTGCTTTTTGGCCATCAAGGAAAATGCTATGTCTGTCGCAAACCTAACACTTCCCATCACCCCGAGAACACCATCCCCACAGTGAAGCATACGATAGACTGGTGTTTATAGGTTCCCCCATGTCTCATGTCATGTCTGATCCTCTCTGTGTCTCTCAGGCCGCACCACGTAGGCCTGACTGGCAGGGAGGGTGGTATATGATTGGGTGGAAGATGGTTCAACAGAGTAGCTGGCTACAGCTGTCTTATACTGCTGAAAACAATGAGAAGTGCATCAGGTCTGTCTGTGATTACTCACAAATATGTAGCCGAACACACACATACACGCGCACACACACACTCACACATGGATTCAGTACAGGGGTGGGGAAATTCGAGGGCCACATCGGGATTTTGAAATTCAACGGAGGGCCGCATTTTGTGGGGGACTAATTGTTTGTTCAAATAATTTTGCAGGGGCCTCCTGAGTGGCGCAGTGGTCTAAGGCACTGCTTTGCAGTGCTTGAGGCGTCACTACAGACCCGGGTTCGGTCCCAGGCTGTGTCCAGCCCGGCGGGCCGGATACCTTGTCCCCCCTTGGATCTAGTAGCATGTGATGAACAACAAACATCATATTTAAACTGAAGAGATCGTTTACTGTTAGGACTTGAGTGAGATGATGGGTGTAATTGGAATTGAGGTAAACAGGTACTTGCATGCTTCTGTCTCTGCAACAATGCAGTGATTGTTGGCCTCTTTCCTGGAAGTAGTGAGGCATTTACCTGGCAAAGACTATGAGGGATTTGCGTCAGAGGCAATTCCATGGTAACAGAATGAAACCGATTTTTCACCTTAAAATGTATGCCAAATAAAAACCAGTGATTACAAAGTTAAACATACCATACAACTCTATGCACAAGGACTACTTTTAACCATTTCCACAGAACATTTGACAAAAACAGCGGAGAGAAAGACTTTCCTAACAGAATTATGTAAAAATCTCCCTCAGTTTTTATGTGACAAAGTTTTTCAAAAACTCAAAAAATGTCTGCAGAAAGAATGGGGTGTCAGCTATGATATGACACCTTTAGTTTGTTAATTGAACTACAGTAAGTGAAATGGATTAACAACTGGTAACAGAATAACATCATGTGTCCCTGATCTGTACTATACAGAAATGCATTATTATGCAAAGTACAGTACAGAACAGCACAGCAGAGTAGTTTTACTTCAGTACAGTATACACTGAGTGTACAAAACATTAGGAACAACTGCTCTTTCCATGACATAGACGGACCAGGTGAAAGCTATGATCCCTTATTGATTTCACTTGTTAAATCCACTTCAATCGTTTTTCACACTCAACAGTTTCCTGTGTGTATCATGATTGCTACACCAGCCAAAGGACATCCAGCCAACTTGACACAACTGTGGGAAGCACTGGAATCAACATGGGCCAGCATCCCTGTGGAACGTTTTCGAGACCTTGAAGAGTCCATGCACCCAACGAATTGAGGCTGTTCTGAGGGCAAAAAGGGGTGCGGCTCAATATTAGGAAGGTGTTCCTAATGTTTTGTACACTCGGTGTAGTTTAGTAGATTACAGTACAATACAATAACGTACATTGTACTGTACTCTAATGTGCTCTACTGTACTATTCTGTAATGTGCTGTTCAGACTTTTGAAACATAGACGGCTATGATTGGTTCAGATTTGGACTGACCAAATTTCAACTACTTGTTAACGTCCATGGAGCACATGTTTTCGGTCAGTGCTCAAATGTTGAGGACTCTGCCCACTGGCCACAGACGTCAATTCCACGTTTATTCCAAGTTGGTTCAACGTCATTTCATTGAAATTAAATATAAATGTTTATATTAGTTGGCAAGGGTCTTAACTTCAACATGATTGTGTTTTGATGTATTTCTAATACCTTTAAAACCATTCTCTGGTAGATGTTTTCTAAGAGGACAGATGTGAACAGCTGGTTAATTGACTTCAGTCTCAGTTTTGGACGGAGCTCAGATGAAATCGGTAAAGAGTCTGGGATTGAGCGTCTCGGTAGATTTACTTGGAAATGTGCTGTTGCTGGGAACCTCTGTGGATGTCTGTATCAATCTGTGTTTGGAAAGATCATTATTCATACTGTGATCTACAATAATTGGTGGTAGCAAAAAAGTGGATGCCGTAGCAGTAGCTTTATCTAAAGTGTCTATAGCTAAATAATAACAAAACTTAGATACAACTGCCTCTTGTAATCAACATCTGACAGCTGATCAATAACGATGAACCAAAGAACCCTAGACAGTCTATTGTATGTCCAGACCTTCAAGGGTCATTGCAGGACGAAGTGTTAGCTACAGAGGGGGGATATTCACCCACAGTGCAAGAATGTCTCCGGCAGATGTTTCCAACCACAGAGTAAGAAGAGAGGCAGCTGTGTGTGTTTTAGTTAGTCAGATCTAGTCCCACGCAGTGGAACCACACAGAGATAAATAGAGTATTGCAGTGCTGCAATGTCGTTTTTCATCACAAATGGGGCAGCTCCTTGTAATATGCTCCATCAAGCGACGCAGTGTTTTCCAGGGAAGTAGCAGTATTGAGTGAGTTTCGCAACGTCTGTCCCGCACCTGTGTCTACATCACATATTTTCCGGCATCCCTTCTGGTATAAACACTGAAGGGATGGAAGTTCAGCTACTTCCCCTCTAACTACTCGCAAGCTACCCTTCTTCCACTTTTTATTTTGAGATTTGCTAAACGCAATTATGTCTATGTCCAGTTTGGAGGAGTGTCTGTGCGAGCTGGTGAGACAATTCGAGAACCTTTACAACCCTTTGATGCGGTTGTATTTGGACAATCAAGCAAATGTCAACAGCTGGAGGGAGATGTCACGGAATTTGAACACCGATACTGATATCAAAGAAACATGGAGAAAGATTCGGGACAGGTATGTTCACAATCTGAAAAGGGTGAAGCAGAAGAGGTGTGGAGCTGCCACTGGTGTGTGTCTCACCGATTGGCTTCGTGTTCATGTAAAACATTGTCAGCAGACACCGACATGCAGCGGAGTCCTTTTGTACAGCTAGTGTGTTTGTGGCCTTATGTTTAGCAGACCTAGTTAGATTCATTGAAGTCAGCTGTTTTCTGGATAGGAGAGTTTGTGAGTGGGAAATATTCAGTGCCTGGGTTAACATAATGATAGCAGGGCTAGTTCAAACATCAGAAAACAGACAGTGTGCTGTGTGTGTGTGTGTGTGTTAATTAGATTGAGAAGTTTATTAAATCAGTTATTTTGGGTAAACATTTTAACTCAAAGGAGATATTTATAGATTGCTTGCATTGTATTCTAATGTATTTGCCATCTGCTTGTAGGGGGGGAAGGGTTGGACAATCCAGAGATTGAGCTGAGCCCTGAGGCCCCATCCCCGGCCACTCTCACAGACACCCAACCCACTGTCTCTCTGCCCTGCATCTCCATCATTTAACATAACATTTAAGTCATTTAGCAGACGCTCTTATCCAGAGCGACTTACAAATTCAACTCCACCCCATCTCCCCGACCCAGATCCAATGGCTGGAAGAGGAAGACAGCTGAGGATCCTTTGGACACTGACATGACACAGTGGGTGGATGACTTAATAAAGGGCAGCAGGAGTTACAGAAACAGCATCAGTGTCCAGCAAAGGCCATCTACAATGTCATGATACCATGGATGGTGTCTATTCCTGCTGATCAACGTCTCCCGTTTATCTCACCCCAAAAACTCTTGTGCGCTTTAAAAACGTTTTAGGGTGGTGGGTAAATTACTGTTTTTTTTGTGCATGTTTTTTAATACTTATTTCCTCATTGTCATGTTACTGGTGTTTACTTAGTTATTTCTCGTATTTCATCACACTTTTCACCTGTGTACTACATTGTTTTACATTGCACTTGTGGCAGAAAATATTACTGTTTTGAATCAGTCACTCAGTAAACTTCTACTGCTTTGTACATGATTGTAGATCATGTCTTGAGGTTCCAGCCTTATTGTCTACAGCTGGACAGATACTTTTCTTTTTGCTATAGCAAGAAAGTTCTCATTGAAAGGCCACTACACAACACAAGGTTAGTTAAATGTCTTGAGGGTCTAGCCTCCCGAAAAATATGAAAAACGAAGGATGAAGTAATTGTCATTATAGTACTCTTTATTGTAATTTGTAAAATGTGAATAAGAAAAAGAACAAAACCAAGTGTGTAGCTCACAACATGACAGAAACAGTCATCCACCAGGAGAAGAGAGCGTATTTGTGCACACATTTTCCAAACCACACTCCAACATTTACAGTAGGGTGCCACGCGTGATAGCAGCATCCTGGAAAGCCACTTGACCTGCTGGTGTAAGGAAGTAGTCCTTGAGGTTGTTGTGCACGTCTATGGCAACTCTGACGACATGTTTCTTGGGTCCAGAATGCTCGTGTCCCCTTGTACCACCTGTCTCCAGCCAGGTGGCTTGGCACACTTCCATGACGATTGCACATTCTGTTGAGATTCCTAGCATATAAATGATAACTCGCAGCATGACTTGGCTGTGTACAGCCACTCGCCAAAAACCAAAGGATCACAGACTTTCTGCAGCACTTATGGGCAAGCTGTGAGTTCTCTCCTGCGAGATGTTAGCGGAAAGCCACTGAAACAAGTCGTCATACCTGGCATCCAACATCCGAAAGTATTGAACATGTCTCTCCTTGTTAATGCTTCACATAGGTTGGACCATTTTCACTGGCCTGGTGCGTGGTGCCGGCACCTCGCAGATGCGAGGAGCTGGAAGAGTGCGCACCGGGCTAGAATAGCGCACTGGAGACACCGTGCGCATCTCTGCATAACATGGTGCCTGACCAGTTACACGCTCCCCACGGTAAGCACAAGGAGTTGGCTTAGGTCTCCTACCTGACTCAGCCAATCTCCTCGTGTGCCTCCCCCCAAAAAATATTGGGGCTGCCTCTCGGGCTTCCGTGCTAGCCGTGTACCCTCATAACGTCGCCGTTCCTCCTGTGCTTTCTCCACCTGCTTCCATTCCTTTGCCCTCGGTACTTCTCCTCGGCGATACTCCCCCGGCTGTGTCCAGGGTCCTACTCCATCCAGTATTTCCTCCCAGGTCCATTTCCCCATTAATCGCTGTTCCTCTTTCCTCTTTTTTAATGGAGGAGACCAAGGCTCAGCGTGATGTGAATACATTATTCTATTTATTAATGAAGAAACACTAAACAAACTATACAAAACAACAAAAACGACTGTGCCGCTATATATAAACAAGTGCAGACACAGGCAACTAGACATAGACAATCACCCACAAATTACCCAAGGAATATGGCTGCCTAAATATGGTTCCCAATCAGAGACAACGATAAACAGCTGCCTCTAATTGAGAACCAATCTAGGCAACCATAGACATACAAAACACCTAGACTAGTAAAAACAACCGCATAAACATACAAAAACCCTAGACAGGGTAAAACACCACAAACCACCCCTTGTCACTCCCTGACCTAACCAAAATAATAAAGAAAACAAAGAATACTAAGGTCAGGGCGTGACAACATCAGACTAGCCTGACAAGTAGCTAGCATTGGTAAACAGGCATATACAGTTAAAGTCAGAAGTTTACATACACTTAGGTTGGAGTCATTAAATCTCGTTTTTCAACCACTCCACAAATTTCTTGTTAACAAACTATAGTTTTGGCAAGTCAGTTAACACTGTCCATGACACAACGAATTGTTAACAAACAGATTATATCACTTATAATTCACTGTATCACAATTCCAGTGGGTCAGAAGTTTACATACACCCAGTTGACTGTGCCTTTAAACAGCTTGGAAAATTCCAGAGAATTATGTCATGGCTTTAGAAGCTTTTGATAGGCTAATTGACATCATTTGAGTCAATTGGAGGTATTACCTGTGGATGTATTTCAAGGCCTACCTTCAAACTCAGTGCCCCTTTGCTTGATATCATGGAAAAATCTAAAGATCTAAATATCAGCCAAGACCTCAAAAATTGGGACCACGCAGCCATCATACCACTCAGGAAGGAGACGTGTTCTGTCTCCTAGAGATGAACGCACTTTGGTGCGAGAAATGTAGACCTCCACAAGTCTGGTTCATCCTTGGGAGCAATTTCCAAACGCCTGAAGGTACCACGTTCAACTGTACAAACAATAGTACGCAAGTGTAACACCATGGGACCACGCAGCCATAATACCGCTCAGGATGGAGACACGTTCTGTCTCCTAGAGATGAACGTACTTTGGTGCGAAAAGTGCAACTCAATCCCAGAACAACAGCAGAGGACCTCGTGAAGATGCTCGAGGAAACAGGTACAAAAGTATCTACATCCACAGTAAAACAAGTCCAATATAGACATAACCTGAAAGCCCGCTCAGCAAGGAAGAAGCCCCAGCTCCATAACCGCCATAAAAAAACTGTCTACGGTTTGCAACTGCACACGGGGACAAAGACCGTACTTTTTGGAGAAATGTCCTCTGGTCACAAAATAGATGGCATCATGAGAAATAAAAATGATGTGGCTATATTGAAGCAACATCTCAAGACATCAGTCAGGAAGTTAAAGCTTGGTTGAAAATGGGTCTTCCAAATGGACAATGACCCCAAGCATACTTCCAAAGTTGTGGCAAAATGGCTTAAGGACAACAAAGTCAATGTATTGGAGTGGCCATCACAAAACCCTGACCATAATCCTATAGAAAATATGTGGGCAGAACTGAAAAAGCGTGTGCGAGAAAGGAGGCCTACAAACCTGACTCAGTTACACCAGCTCTGTCAGGAGGAATGGGCCCAAATTCACGCAACTTATTGTGGGAAGCTTGTGGAAGGCTACCAAAACGTTTGACTCAAGTTAAACAAGTTAAAGGCAATGCTACCAAATACTAATTGAGTGTTTGTAAACTTCTGACCCACTGGGAATGTGATGAAAGAAATCTAAAATAAATCATTTTCTCTACTATTATTCAGACTTTTCACATTCTGAATAAAGTGGTAATCCTAACTGACCTAAAACAAGGAAATTGTACTACGATTAAATGTCAGGAATTGTGAAAAACTGAGTTTAAATGTATTTTGCTAAGGTGTATGTAAACTTCCGACTTCAACTGTAACACTGGATCCGGAAGTTCAAATGTCATCGCTAGCTAGAGTCAAAAAGAGTGCCACGGCTCCTCTTGCTTGGTAAGCTTTTCTGGTTCCCGAAGCCCCCTAGTGTATATACAGTGCCTTGCAAAAGTATTCATCCCTCTTGGCATTTTTCCTATTTTATTGCATTACAACCTGTAAATTAAATAGATTTTTATTTGGATTTCATGTAATGGACATACATAAAATAGTCCAAATTGGTGAAGTGAAATGAAAAAAATGTGTTGTTTCAAAAAAATCTAAAATCCTGGTAAGTGGTGCATACATATGTATTCACTCCCTTTGCTATGAAGGCCCAAAATAAGATCTGGTGCAAGCAATTACCTTCAGAAGTCACATTATTATTTAGATAAAGTCCACCTGTGTGCAATATAAGTGTCACATGATTTGGCACATAATCTCAGTATATATAAACCTGTTCTGAAAGGCCCCAGAGTCTGCAACACCACCAAGCAAGCGGCACCATGAAGACCAAGGAGCTCTCTGAAAAGGTCAGGTACAAAGTTGTGTAGAAGTACAGATCAGGGTTGGGTTATAAAAAAATATCAGAAACTTTGAACATCCCACGGATCACCATTAAATCCATTATTAAAAAATGGAAAGAATATGGCACAACAACCCTGCCAAGAGAGGGCCGCCCACCAAAACTCATGGACCAGGCAAGGAGGGCATTATTCAGAGAGGCAACAAAGAGACCAAAGATAATCCTGAAGGAGATGCAAAGCTCCACGGCGGAGAATGGAATATCTGTCCATAGGACCACTTTAAGCCGTACACTCCACAGAGCTGGGCTGTCCAGAAAAAAGCCATTGCAAACATGTTTGGTGTTCGCCAAAAGGCGTGTGGGAGACTCCCAAAATATATGGAAGAAGATACTCTGGTCAGATGAGACTAAAATTGAGCTTTTTGGCCAGCAAGGAAAACGCTATGTCTGGCGCAAACCCAACACCTCTAATCACCCCGAGAACACCATCCCCACAGTGAAGCATGGTGGTGGCAGCATCATGCTGTGGGGATGTTTTTCATCGGCAGGGCCTGGGAAACTGGTCAGAATTGATGGAATGATGGATGGTGCTAAATACAGGGAAATTCTTGAGGGAAACTTGTTTCAGTCGTCCAGAGATTTGAGACTGGGATGGAGGTTCGTCTTCCAGCAGGATAATGACCCTAAGCATACTACTGAAGCAACACTCGAGTGGTTTAAGGGGAAACATTTAAATGTCTTAGAATGTCCTAGTCAAAGCCCAGACCTGTGGTATGACTTAAAGATTGCTGTGCACCAGCAGAACCTATCCAACTTGAAGAAGCTGGAGCAGTTTTGTCTTGAAGAATGGGTGAAAATCCCAGTGGCTAGACGTGCCAAGCTTATAGAGACATACCCCAAGAGACTTGCAGCTGTAATTGTGGCAAAAGGTGGATCTACAATGTATTGACTTTGGGAGGAGGGTGAATAGTTATGCATGCTCAAGTTTTCATTTTTTTTTTGTCTTATTGCTTATTTGCTTCACAATAAAACATATCTTGCATCTTCAATTTTTAGGCATGTTGTGTAAATCAAATGATACAAACCCCCAAAAATACATTTTAATTCCAGGTTGTAAGGCAACAAAATAGGAAACATTCCAAGGGGAGGAATACTTTCGCAAGCCACTGTACACTACACAAGGTGGACTTCCTCTCTGGGTTTAACTCAACGAAAACAGTCCACAGCCCCAAACAAACAACTCCACCCACGAACATACACGTGCATAGATCTACACTCATTACCGGTGTAGACCCCTTAAGGTGAGTGTAATGAGGATACTTGCAAAAGCTACAAGCCAAATGCTCCCCCTCCAGGACCTGCCTGCACTCTCCGCTCCACCTTATTTCAGTTTCTCAAAGCCCCGGGCAGAGTCTTGCAAGCAGGCACAGTTGCGAGCAATTACTTCATAATTTAGTGACATCCTCCCTTAGCTGTCCCACAGCTTCACCACAGTATTTAGAAAATAAGATATATTTTATCACAAGGACTGAAAATAATACATGTCAACGCTACACAGTGGAAACAAACCACCCTTTTCCCTTTGTACCCTGGTCAAAAGTAATGCACTAGACAGGAAATAGGGTGCCATTTGGGACACAACCAATAACAAGGGAAATAGTTCAATTGTAAAACAGTCTCATATCCCCTCTTCTTATCTCAAGAATGCATGATATATGATATAACTATAAAAGCTATCTCGATGTCAATACATCTTTGTCTCAGGAGGGAAGGAGAGAGGGAGATGTTATTGACTCCAGAGCTGGTCGTATATATGGGTTTACAATTACTCAACAATTTTTTTCTACTGTTTTGTAAACGTACTGTATGACCTTGTTGACGTAGAGATAGCACAGGACCACCACACACTCACATGCGCTTGCACACACACACACACACACGCACACACACACACACACACAGTGAGTTATCTACAATAGCTCTGTAGGGGTCGGGGGTTCAATGAGGTCAAAGCCACTTCTCAACGTGGGGCTGTTATAGACCAGTCACAGACAAGTGCAGCAGTTGCTTTCTTTTTCTACAATGGCAAACTCAATGGCATGTGTACAGTACTAGTCAAAAGTTTGGACACACCTACTCATTCCAGGGTTTTTCTTTATTTGTAGCATTTTCTACTTTGTAGAATAATAGTGAAGACATCAAAACTATGAAATAACACATATGGAAGAATCCCGTAGTAACCAAAAAAGTGTTAAACAAATTTTTTATTTTTATTTATTTTTTATTTCACCTTTATTTAACCAGGTAGGCTAGTTGAGAACAAGTTCTCATTTGCAACTGCGACCTGGCCAAGATAAAGCATAGCAGTGTGAACAGACAACACAGAGTTACACATGGAGTAAACAATTAACAAGTCAATAACACAGTAGAAAAAAATGGGCAGTCTATATACAATGTGTGCAAAAGGCATGAGGAGGTAGTCAAAATTATCAAAATATAATTTATATTTTAGATTCCTCAAAGTAGCCACTCTTTGCCTTGATGACAGCTTTGCACACTCTTGGCATTCTCTCAACCATGAGGTAGTCACCTGGAATACATTTCAATTAACAGGTGTGCCTTGTTAAAAGTTAATTTGTGGACCGTCTGTTACATCTGCTCCTGACACGCCCTCTACTTCTCATCCTGTGTCTCCCTAACCTGCCGCCACTCCCCCAGTGCTTTCTCCCTCTTCCTCTCTGTGTGTGTGATTGTGTGGGCGGAGACAGGTGTGCTGGAGGCAGAGCTGATCCCCACCAGCTGCAACCTGTTCCATAATCAAGACCTCTACAAATACTCAGTCCTGCCACTTCCATGCTGCCAGATCGTAACCTCTACTCTGTGGTTTTTAGCCGGTTGTGCCTGCTAAGATCCTGGTTTCCCTTGCCTGACGCTGTTTTCCTCTCCGCTACAGTTCTGCCCGCTCTGACTTTGGCCCGTCTCCAGTCCCACGTCTCATCAGTCCTGCTACTCTGTCCTGGACCCCCCCCACTGCGTCCTTGAACTTCCGGGTTGGAGCGAGCGGTCGCATCCGCACTTCGGTCCGCAGGTAGTATAACTTTTCATTACATTTCATTACATTTCACTATAGTACAACGGTTTGATTTGTCTAATCTTAGCAATTTCTTCTTAGCTAGCTACATAGCCGTCTTTGTATCAAAGATAATTGCGTAATTATCGTATTTCGTCGTCCTAACGTAGTCTACACTGCTATCTGCCCAGCAGCTAGCCAGCTAGCCAGCTAGCTAACGTCCACCGTCTACCGAATAGCAGCACTGTAAAAACTATTACACTCAACTGAACGACTTGATTAGTGTAGTGTTAACTAGCTACATAGTTGTCTTTGCTGTCTTCGTATCCAAGATAATTGTGTAGTTTAGAGTGTGTAGTCTTAGAGTGATTATCTTAATTTACCGAGGTTAGCTAGCCAGCTATTTGTCGTCCTTAACGTAGGAGACACTGCTAGCTAGCCAACAGCTAGCCAACGTCTACCGAATAGAACTTCCTCACTCAACAACCCGGTCGCATTCCGCTTCGCTCCACAGGTAGTATCACATTTTCATTTCATTTCATTACAGTACAACGGTTTGATTTGTTTGATCGTAGCTAGCTACATAGCTAGCTACATAGCCGTCTTTGTATCAAAGATAATTGTGTAGTCTAGAGCAATTTTCTAGGTTAGCTAGCCAGCTATTGTCGTTCTTTTAACGCAACGTAACGTAATCAACACTGCTAGCTAGCCAGCTAGCCCCCGAATAGCAGCACTGTAGAAACTATCACACTCAACGGAACGACTTGATTAGTGTAGTGTCAACAACGCAGCCACTGCCAGCTAGCCTACAAAGTCAACAACGCAGCCACTGCCAGCTAGCCTACTTCAGCAGTACTGTATCATTTGAATCATTTTAGTCAATAAGATTCTTGCTACGTAAGCTTAACTTACTGAACATTGGAGACGTGTAGTCCACTTGTCATTCCAATCTCCTTTGCATTAGCGTAGCCTCTTCTGTAGCCTGTCAACTATGTGTCTGTCTATCCCTGTTCTCTCCTCTCTGCACAGAACATACAAACGCTCCACACCGCGTGGCCGCGGCCACCCTAATCTGGTGGTCCCAGCGCGCACGACCCACGTGGAGTTCCAGGTCTCCGGTAGCCTCTGGAACTGCCGATCTGCGGCCAACAAGGCAGAGTTCATCTCAGCCTATGCCTCCCTCCAGTCCCTCGACTTCTTGGCACTGACGGAAACATGGATCACCACAGATAACACTGCTACTCCTACTGCTCTCTCTTCGTCCGCCCACGTGTTCTCGCACACCCCGAGAGCTTCTGGTCAGCGGGGTGGTGGCACCGGGATCCTCATCTCTCCCAAGTGGTCATTCTCTCTTTCTCCCCTTACCCATCTGTCTATCGCCTCCTTTGAATTCCATGCTGTCACAGTTACCAGCCCTTTCAAGCTTAACATCCGTATCATTTATCGCCCTCCAGGTTCCCTCGGAGAGTTCATCAATGAGCTTGATGCCTTGATAAGCTCCTTTCCTGAGGACGGCTCACCTCTCACAGTTCTGGGCGACTTTAACCTCCCCACGTCTACCTTTGACTCATTCCTCTCTGCCTCCTTCTTTCCACTCCTCTCCTCTTTTGACCTCACCCTCTCACCTTCCCCCCTACTCACAAGGCAGGCAATACGCTCGACCTCATCTTTACTAGATGCTGTTCTTCCACTAACCTCATTGCAACTCCTCCAAGTCTCCGACCACTACCTTGTATCCTTTTCCTCGCGCTCTCATCCAACACTTCCCACACTGCCCCTACTCGGATGGTATCGCGCCGTCCCAACCTTTGCTCTCTCTCCCCCGCTACTCTCTCCTCTTCCATCCTATCATCCCTTCCCTCTGCTCAAACCTTCTCCAACCTATCTCCTGATTCTGCCTCCTCAACCCTCCTCTCCTCCCTTTCTGCATCCTTTGACTCTCTATGTCCCCTATCCTCCAGGCCGGCTCGGTCCTCCCCTCCCGCCTCCGTGGCTCGACGACTCATTGCGAGCTCACAGAACAGGGCTCCGGGCAGCCGAGCGGAAATGGAGGAAAACTCGCCTCCCTGCGGACCTGGCATCCTTTCACTCCCTCCTCTCTACATTTTCCTCTTCTGTCTCTGCTGCTAAAGCCACTTTCTACCACTCTAAATTCCAAGCATCTGCCTCTAACCCTAGGAAGCTCTTTGCCACCTTCTCCTCCCTCCTGAATCCTCCTCCCCCTCCCCCTCCTCCTCTCTGCAGATGACTTCGTCAACCATTTTGAAAAGAAGGTCGACGACATCCGATCCTCGTTTGCTAAGTCAAACGACACCGCTGGTTCTGCTCACACTGCCCTACCCTGTGCTCTGACCTCTTTCTCCCCTCTGTCTCCAGATGAAATCTCGCGTCTTGTGACGGCCGGCCGCCCAACAACCTGCCCGCTTGACCCTATCCCCTCCTCTCTCTCAGACCATTTCCGGAGACCTTCTCCCTTACCTCACCTCGCTCATCAACTCATCCCTGACCGCTGGCTACGTCCCTTCCGTCTTCAAGAGAGTGAGAGTTGCACCCCTTCTGAAAAAACCTACACTCGATCCCTCCGATGTCAACAACTACAGACCAGTATCCCTTCTTTCTTTTCTCTCCAAAACTCTTGAACGTGCCGTCCTTGGCCAGCTCTCCCGCTATCTCTCTCAGAATGACCTTCTTGATCCAAATCAGTCAGGTTTCAAGACTAGTCATTCAACTGAGACTGCTCTTCTCTGTATCACGGAGGCGCTCCGCACTGCTAAAGCTAACTCTCTCTCCTCTGCTCTCATCCTTCTAGACCTATCGGCTGCCTTCGATACTGTGAACCATCAGATCCTCCTCTCCACCCTCTCCGAGTTGGGCATCTCCGGCGCGGCCCACGCTTGATTGCGTCCTACCTGACAGGTCGCTCCTACCAGGTGGCGTGGCGAGAATCTGTCTCCTCACCACGCGCTCTCACCACTGGCGTCCCCAGGGCTCTGTTCTAGGCCCTCTCCTATTCTCGCTATACACCAAGTCACTTGGCTCTGTCATAACCTCACATGGTCTCTCCTATCATTGCTATGCAGACGATACACAATTAATCTTCTCCTTTCCCCCTTCTGATGACCAGGTGGCGAATCGCATCTCTGCATGTCTGGCAGACATATCAGTGTGGATGACGGATCACCACCTCAAGCTGAACCTCGGCAAGACGGAGCTGCTCTTCCTCCCGGGAAGGACTGCCCGTTCCATGATCTCGCCATCACGGTTGACAACTCCATTGTGTCCTCCTCCCAGAGCGCTAAGAACCTTGGCGTGATCCTGGACAACACCCTGTCGTTCTTAACTAACATCAAGGCGGTGGCCCGTTCCTGTAAGTTCATGCTCTACAACATCCGCAGAGTACGACCCTGCCTCACACAGGAAGCGGCGCAGGTCCTAATCCAGGCACTTGTCATCTCCCGTCTGGATTACTGCAACTCGCTGTTGGCTGGGCTCCCTGCCTGTGCCATTAAACCCCTACAACTCATCCAGAACGCCGCAGCCCGTCTGGTGTTCAACCTTCCCAAGTTCTCTCACGTCACCCCGCACCTCCGCTCCCTCCACTGGCTTCCAGTTGAAGCTCGCATCCGCTACAAGACCATGGTGCTTGCCTACGGAGCTGTGAGGGGAACGGCACCTCAGTACCTCCAGGCTCTGATCAGGCCCTACACCCAAACAAGGGCACTGCGTTCATCCACCTCTGGCCTGCTCGCCTCCCTACCACTGAGGAAGTACAGTTCCCGCTCATCCCAGTCAAAACTGTTCGCTGCTCTGGCCCCCCAATGGTGGAACAAACTCCCTCACGACGCCAGGACAGCGGAGTCAATCACCACCTTCCGGAGACACCTGAAACCCCACCTCTTTAAGGAATACCTAGGATAGGATAAAGTAATCCTTCTCACCCCCCCCTTAAAAGATTTAGATGCACTATTGTAAAGTGGCTGTTCCACTGGATGTCATAAGGTGAACGCACCAATTTGTAAGTCGCTCTGGATAAGAGCGTCTGCTAAATGACTTAAATGTAAATGTAAATGTCCTGGGATTCCTCTCTGGACCTGTTAACCCAGTCCCAACTCCCCTCGCTCCAGCCTCAGCCTCCATACCTGGCCTCCACACCTGCAACCCGCCGAGCTTCCCCTGGCCTGCACCCCATCTTCCCCCTGTGTTTCAATAAATACCTTGGTTACCTCATGCCAGTCTCCTCGTCTGAGTCTGCTCTTGGGTTCCCCTGTTCCACTCCGCGTGACAATTTATTTCCTTCTTAATGTGTTTGAGCAAATCAGTTGTGACAACGTAGGGGTGGTATACAGAAGATAGCCCTATTTGGTAAAAGACCAAGTCCATATTATGGCAAGAACAACTCAAATAAGCAAAGAGAAACGACAGTCCATCAATACTTTAAGATATGGTCAGTCAATCCGAAGCATTTCAAGAACTTTGAAAGTTTCTTCAAGTGCAGCAAAAACCATCAAGCATTATGATGAAACTGGTTCTCATGAGGACCGCCACAGGAAAGGAAGACCCAGAGTTACCTCTGCTGCAGAGGATAAATTCGTTACAGTTACAAGCCTCAGAAATTGCAGCTGAAGTAACAGACACATCTCAACATCAACTGTTCAGAGGAGACTGTGTGAATCATGCCTTCATGGTTGAATTGAGTAGTTGTGTCCAAACTTTTGACTGTTACTGTATGTGTGCATCTACCTGGTCTACACCACAGCTATCCGGTTTGGTCGGATGCCTCAGTCAGATGGGGGACAGAGAGGCGGGAGGAGACCTCAGGCAGGTGGGCCACAAGACCCTGGTCAGACAGATCCATAAAGCCTACATGAAGAACTTCAACATGAACAAGGCTAAAGCACAAATCATACTGACCAGCAAGATCTGCACACCGGTGAGTGGGAGAATTTCATTACTTTGCTTAATGTAAAAAAAAATCCAGTTGTTTTTACAGTAACATACTCTCAGCCAGTTACTGTAAGTTACTGTAAAACAGGAAAAGCATTTTACCGTACCGTATTTTTGATATGCAATACTGTTACTCTAATTAATTACAGTACCAATAATGCTACTGCAGTCATTTTACGGTAACATATTCTTACTGTAAAGCTACATTTGTAAAGCTACATAAAGCTACATATTTCCCGGAGTGCCTTTTGAATGAATTGTAGAGTTAACACGACTGTATTTGTTAGAGACAGAGACATGGTTGTTGCATTCATCCATGTTCAGTCCTGTGGCCTTCACCAAGTGAGATCGTAAGCGAATATGTCAAATTATTCCGAACTACGAAACTCATACTTTTTACCTAGTGCACATGTCCAACTCATTCCACAGAGGGCAACATGTCTGCAGGTTTTCACTTCACCCTTGTACTTGAGTGATGACTTAAGGTCACTAATTGGTAAGGAATTCCCCTCACCTGGTTGCCTAGGACTTTAATGAAAGAAAATAACAAAAATCTGCAGACACTCGGACCTCCGTCAAATGAGTTTGACACCCTTGAGTTAAGCCATTTAAACTGGAACAACCATTTCAGTATCGGGTGCAAAAAAGCTAACTCATTGGATTAGTTTAGAAACATGTATATGATTTATCTTTGTGTAGCATAAGAATAATCAATCAATGTACATACAAAAATACAGATATTAAAAACTAAAAATTCAACCTGCAGTAGAGCATGCTGGGAAATGTGATAACGATTACAGTTATTTTACATGTAACTGGCTGCCAGTAAGTTACCGTAAACAAAACTGTTTTATGGTATCAATGCCTCTACTGTAATCCATTGACGGTACCATTACAGGTACTGTAATCTATTGTAAGGGAAGGGGAGAGTGAGAGTTGTTTGAAATCAGACTAAGTGCAATTTGTCTAATTTCCACATGGGACCTAAGTTTTACATATAGCTTCTATTTTGTGTGTGCTTGGTTTACAAAGTTATTTATTTGTATGATGTGCCTTTCTAATTGTATATTTTTTCTTTATTATAAAACAGCATGGCCACAAAGAAAGCAATGTATATAAAATAACAAAACAGATACCAATTAACTAAGACTAAAATATTAAATGTATACAATAATAATTAGCAAAAATGTCTCTTGCTCCAGAGGATGAGCTTTGATTTTGTTGCCCGTGTGCTTTTTGTGTGGCATTCTTTTTGATTGGTAAGTGAACTGCTACTGTGTTTTACAGTAATCTACTGTATTCAGTTTATACAATATGTTACTGTTGATTATACAGTAATTTACTGGGGCAATAAAAACATTTTTACAGTGTACTCTTAGTCAGTGACTGCTCACTGGCGCCCCTTTCTGGCAGCCTATATCATGCATGACATTTAGGACACGTTTACCAGACCCAGCCATGTTGGGCTAAAACACACTTTCGATGAAGATTTTGTATTGAGAATGATTTTTAATCATGGACTAGTTTTAATCTGGACCCAGGAAACTGGTCTAGAATGTGTAATATACTATACATTACCTAACTATGCTTATAAAACTGTATTATTTACAAACTGGGTTGGTCTTTCTCCCTTCTTTCCGGCAGCCTTTTGTCATCCACGACATGGAGACAGTCCTGCTGGCTGAGCAGATGGTGATGGCCAAGCTGGTAGGTGGAGGAGGAGGTGGTGTCGGCCCAGATGGAGCAGGGTCTGGGCCCGAGGAACTCCAGGAGAGGGAGGCAGAGGCCAGGCTGTTTCACTGCTCCCAATGCTTCTCTGTGGAGACTGTGACAGAGCTCACAGAATTCGCCAAGTCCATACCAGGCTTCCAGTGCCTGGACCTGAATGACCAAATGGGTGACCAGTTTAAGGATTTTGTAGAACTTTGTATGTGCAATGTGTGGTTCATGTTGTGTATATTGTATCATATTCCTTGTGAAATGTCTGTTGTTGTTTTAAACAAATCCACTTGAGAATAGTTTTCTACCTCTTATACTAATATAATCTACATTTTCTTCCTGAATTAATTGAAGTTAACTGGCTTGACTGACCCCCATACTCTGCAGGTGACTGTTGAAGTACGGGCTGTATGAGGCCCTCTTCACCCTTCTGGCCTCCTGTATGAACAAAGATGGCCTCCTGGTGGTGAGCGGAGGAGGGTTCATTACCCGGGAATTCCTCAAGAGTCTACAGTGGCCCTTCAGTGACATGATGGAGCCCAAGTTCCAGTTCGCCATGAGGTTTAACTCCTTAGAGTTGGATGACAGTGACCTGGTGCTGTTCTAGGCCACTATCCTCTGCTTGTCTTTGGATCAAACCCAAAAAATGCTTCAACTGGTTACAATTAAATGAGTTTGGTTATTGAAAATATATTTCACAGTGGATTAGATGGTACAATGATTCTCTGCACTATACATTGTTTGTTTAGAATTTCAGCAACCAGTCCGCCATTTCTGCATATTTCACCTTTAAACCTAATAAATAACAAATACAAACTAATATTTATTGTAAATAAAAACCATTAAAAAAAAATATTGTTCCAATTCTATTTTTCCCTTTTTCCCCCCACAATATTGTAGCCAAATGGTACCTTTTAAACAATGGAAGTCTTAAACAGGCTTCTACATACCACATACAATTATGCAAGTATTATAAATTCAATGCAGGCAGTGTACAAGCCAGTAAATCTGATATTGTGAAAACAACAGCACAGATAAACCTTGAATGACATCCATTCTTAAGGGTGGCTATAAATATTTGTTTTTAAAGTCATGCCTCAAATAAGCCACGCCTTCCTCTTCTCATAGGTTGACACCACTACTCCTCCCCATTGCTATGCAATGTGGATCTGCTTGTGTTGAAAGCGATTTACGAACTTTCATTAAATTCAAAACACCACATTGATCTATCAAATTCACTGTTTGACTTCCAAAATACTGAATAGGTTTATCAAACCAAAGATTATACCAATCACTCCAGATGAATACCAGCATCCCAATTTTAGGGTGTTTCACATGTACTTATACAAGTACAGATGCTAGAGATCACACTTAAGGGAGAAATACAGTACACCATATTCCATAGAATGACATTCACAATTACAATTTAAGGGCTTTATTGGCATGGGAAACATCACCCAATAGAAATGGGAGTTTATCAATATATGATTTGTTTTCAAATTCTTTATGGGTCTGTGTAATTTGAGGGAAATATGTGTCTCTAATATGGTCATACATTTAGCAGGAGGTTAGGAAGTGCAGTGCAGTTTCAACCTCATTTTGTGGGCAGTGTGCACATAGCCTGTCTTCTCTTGAGAGCCAGGTCTGCCTTCGGCAGCCTTTCTCAATAGCAAGGCTATGCTCACTGAGTCTGTACATAGTCAAAAATGTACTTACTTTTGGTTCAGTCACAGTGGTCTGGTATTCTGCCACTGTGTACTCTCTGTTCAGGGTCACATAGCATTTTAGTTTGCTTCGTTTTTTGGTAAACTCTTTCCAATGTGTCAAATAATGATCTTGTTGTTTTCTCATGATTTGGTTGGGTCTAATTGTGTTGCTGTCCTGGGGCTCTATTTGTGTTTGTGAACAGAGCCCCAGGACCAGCTTGCTTAGGGGGCTCTTCTCCAGGTTTATTTCTCTGTAGGTGATGGCTTTGTTATGGAAGGTTTGGGAATGTATTCCTTTTAAGTGGTTGTATAATTTAACATCTTTTTTCTGGATTTTGATCATTAGCGTGTATCAGCCTAATTCTGCTCGTATTTGGTGTTTTACGTTGTACACGGAGGATATTTTTGCAGAATTCTGTATGCAAAGTCTCAATTTGGTGTTTGTTCCATTTTGTGAATTCTTGTTTGGTAAGCAGACCCCAGACCTCACAAACATAAAGGGCAATGGGTTCTATAACTGATTCAAGTATTTTTTGCCAGATCATAATTGGTATGTCAAATTTTATGTTCCTTTTGATGGCATAGAAGGCCCTTCTTGCCTTGTCTCTCAGATCGTTCACAACTTTGTGGAAGTTACATGTGGCGCTGATGTTTAGGCCATGCTATGCATTGTTTTTTGTGTGCTCTAGGGCAACGGTGTCTAGATGGAATTTGTATTTGTGGTCCTGGGAACTGGACCTTTTTTGGAACATCATTATTTTTGTCTTACTGAGATTTACTGTCAGGGCCCAGATCTGACAGAATCGGTGCAGAAAATCTAGGTGCTGCTGTAGGCCCTCCTTGGTTGGGGACAGAAGCATCAGATCATCAGCAAACAGTAGACATTTGACTTCAGATTCCAGTAGGGTGTGGCCGGGTGCTGCAGACTGTTGTAGTGCCTTCACCAATTCGTTCATATATATATATATATATATATATATATATATATATATATGTTGAAGAGGGTGAGGCTTAAGGTGCCAACCCCCGGCCCTGTGTAAAGAAATGTGTGTTTTTTGCCAATTTTAACCGCACACTTGTTGTTTGTGTATATGGATTTTATAATGCTGTATTTTTTTCCCCCAACACCACTTTCCATCAATTTGTATAGCAGGCCCTCATGCCAAATTGAGTCGAAAGCTTTTTTGAAATCAACAAAGCATGAGAAGACTTTGATTTTGGTTTGTTTGTTTGTCAATTAGGGTGTGCAGGGTTAATATGTGGTCTGTCGTTTGGTCATTTGGTAAAAAGACAACAAAAAAATTGAATTTTATATTTAACCAGGCAGGTTAAGAACAAAGTCTTATTTCTAATGATGGCCTACCCCAGCCAAACGCTGGGCCAATTGTGCGCCGCCCTATGGGGCATCTTAGATCGCTGCGCCACTCGGGATTACATTTAGAAAGTTGGCGCATATCCCACGGTAGTTTTTGGCGTCAATTTTGTCTGTTGATGGGTTTGTATTTTGCCCTGTAGTTAATTCAATATAATTGGAGAATCCAGTGCGTTCTGGTAGTCTTTAATAGTTGATTCTAAGATTTGTATTTGATCATGTATATGTTTTTGCTGTTTGTTCTTTGTTATAGAGCCAAAAACTCTGACGGGTGTGCAAAAAGAACAACCTGAATGCCACGCCCCCAATAAACCATGCCTCTAACTCTTCCAATGGTGTTTTTTTGAACCTTTATTTAACTAGGCAAGTCAGTTAAGAACAAATTCTTATTTTCAACGACAGCCTAGGAACAGTGGGTTATCTGCCTTGTTCAGGGGCAGAACGACAGATTTGTACCTTGTCAGCTCGGAGATTTGCTCTTGCAACCTTTCAGTTGCTAGTCCAACGCTCTAACCACTAAGCTACCTGCCGCCCCAAGTGTGCAACTGCAGCCCGCAATTCAGGGCATTCCTGAATGTGGGCATTCCTATGACACTTTTGAATGTGGGTCAAAAGGGAAACAAAAGTATTATCTGAGTTTTTTCGCCCCCGCCAGTGTCCTTCGCTGCTGCCTGCCGAACACTTTCCCTCACGGTTGTTAACGGAACTGCAGGAAAACAGTTTCCAACAGGCGGGGCGAAGGAGACTGCCTACAGGACGCCCCCGCCTCCTGCTAGCACATCAGACAAGAGGCTAGATCGACAACGTGCATTAGCTAGCTAACTAACTAGCTTGTTAGTTAGCTAGCGAGCAAAACGTGTCGCTCCCGCCTGCTGTGTACAGGAGAAAAATGTGTCCGACAGGGGGGAGGCCACGGTCTACCAGTCGTTCCCGCTAGCACAGCAGACAGGAGGCTAGGGTGTGCTTGCTAGTTAGCGACACCATGTGCTAGCTTGTTCGTTAACCAGCTAGCACACGGTTTCACCTCCACGTACCAGGAGAAACCGTGCCCGACAGCCGAGGGGGAAGAACACTGTCTACCAATCGTCCCAGCCTTCTACTAGCACAGCCAGGGTTGGGTAGGTTAATTTCTAAATGTAATCTGTTACAGTTACTAGTTACCGGTCCAAAATTGTAATTAATAATGTAACTTTTGGATTTCCCAAACTCAGTAATGTAATCTGATTACATTCTGTTACTTTTTTAGATTACTTTCCTCTTAAGAGGCATTAGAAGAAGACAAAAATGTATGTTACCAATTGAACGACATCTATTGCAGGATAAATCAATGTTAAAGTTTACATAGCTGGCTATATATGGATGTTAAATTTTACTTTATGGGTTGTTATCTAGGCTTCTTCTAACTCATCGCTTTCTACTACATATAATTAAATTATATCTTTATATTAAAAACTAAATTCTATCAAAATTCCAGTCATTCCAATAAATGTTATACACCTTTATCTTCAAGAATAGGACTTGGAAATATGGAAGTATAGGTTAGCCAAATTGTTTTACCTGAGCATGACCACAAAACTAACTTACTTTGATGTTTATGATTTTGTTGTCATGGATGACTGATTGGGCTCATTGATTCGAGTTGAAAACTAAATGCTGCGCTCATGGAATGTCATGCTTTGAGCACTACTAAAAAGTGCTATTTACATGTGAAAAATGAATGCCATATGCTGCATTGCTTACCTTTTTGTTGGTGACACTTTGATATCTTGATAATATGCCGCTGTTTAAAGGGCAAATCCACAGATGAAATATTAACAAAATGGTCGCCCTGCCTCTGTTTTGGTAAAAAGCTGAGGGATGGGCCTGGAATAATTTAGCCACTCTCAGATTAATAGACAGAGCTATGGATGCAAATACTGACCATCCATGATATCACAATTATTGTTTTAACCATGTTATGAGGCTATAGAGTGTTTGTTTACATTTGCAATGTTTACAAACATTGGAGTAAACCAAGCTTATATTTTGGGTTCTCATGGTCTGTGACAGTTGAACTAAGCTCATGAGGCATTTATTTATAAGTTATATTCTTCAAGAATCAATGGATTCCCGGTGAAGCTGGTTGAGAGAATGCCAAGAGTGGCAAAGGGTAACTACTTTGAAGATTCTCAAATATACAATATATTTTGATTTGTTTAACACTTTTTTGGTTACCACATGATTCCATATGTGTTATTCCATTGTTTTGATGTCTTCACTATTTTTCTACAATGTAGAAAATAGTAAAAAATAAAGAAACCCTGGAATGAGTAGGTAGGTCCAAACATTTGACTGGTACTGAATACATGTAGCGGATTACATGTAATCCATTACCCCCAGCCCTGAGCACAGCAGATGGGAGGCTAGGGCGACACCGTGTACTAGCTAGCTTGATAGTTAGTGACAATGTGTGCTAGCTAGATTGCTAGTTAGATAGCACACAGCGTTGCATCCCGCTTGCTGTGTACCTCAAAGACTTGCTGGCTAAGCTAGCAAACAGTGTCCTTTGCTCGCGCCTGCCAAACACCTGCTCTCACCATTAATAACAGAACTACGGAAAACAGTTCCTGAGAGGCGGGGGTGAAGGACACCGTCTACCGGTGTATATTAGCTAGCCGTTGTCGCCCCCCACCCCTTCTTCTGTGGGGTTTATCGGTGGCTGGCATCCAACGTTATTAATACCACCTACTGTACTGGTGCGCTCCCCGCCTCCCTCCTGCCCCAACTTAAAAATTAACCAATAGAAGTATAAAGAGAGGTTCCTGCAGATGCAGGAATGCCCACATACATGAAGGGCAGGCAGAGGTCAGTAATCCAGGGCAGTGTCACAAGGTATAGAACGGCAGGCTCAGTGTCAGGGCAGGAAAACAGGAAAACAAGAAAACAGGGACTAAAGAGAAAACAGGAGCATAGGAAAAAGGCTGGTAAGCTTGACGAGACAAGACGAACTGGCAATAGAAAATCTGACCACGACTCCATTTTGTTGCGCCCAGCCTATAGACAGAAACTAAAACAGGAAACGCCCATGCTCAGGTCTGTTCAACGTTGGTCCGACCAATCGGATTCCACGCTTCAAAATTGCTTCGATCACGTGGACTGGGATGTGTTCCGCATAGAGTTGGACAATAACATTGATGAATATGCTGATTCGGTGTGCGAGTTTATTAGCAAGTGCATCGGTGATGTTGTACCCACAGCGACTATTAAAACCTTCCCCAACCAGAAACTGTGGATTGATGGCAGCATTCGCGCAAAACTGAAAGCGCGTACCACTGCTTTTAATCAGGGCAAGGCGACCAGAAACATGACCGAATACAAACAGTGTAGCTAATTCATCCACAAGTCAATCAAACAAGCTAAGCGTCAGTATAGAGACAAAGTAGAGTCGCAATTCAATGGCTCAGACACGAGAGGTATATGGCAGGGTCTACAGTCAATCACGGACTACAAAAAGAAAACCAGCCCCGTCGCGAACCACAATGTCTTGCTCCCAGACAAACTAAACAACTTCCTTGCTCGCTTTGAGGACAATACAGTGCCACCGACAGCTACCAAAACCTGCGGGCTCTCCTTCACTGCAGCCAATGTGAGTAAAACATGTAAACATGTTAACCCTCGCAAGGCTGCCGGCCCAGACGGCATACCTAGCCGCGTCCTCAGAACATGCGCAGACCAGCTGGCTGGTGTGTTTACGGACATATTCAATCATTCCTTATCCCAGTCTGCTATTCCCACATGCTTCAAGAGGGCCATCATTGTTCCTGTTCCCAAGAAAGCTAAGGTAACTGAGCTAAATGACTATCGCCCCGTAGCACTCACTACCGTCATCATGAAGTGCTTTGAGAGACTAGTCAAGGACCATATCACCTCCACCCTATCTGACACCCTAGACCCACTCTAATTTGTTTACTGCCCCAATAGGTCAACAGATGATGCAATCGCAATCACACTGCACAAACCCATCTGGACAAGAGGAATACCTCTGAAAGAATGCTGTTCATCGACTACAGCTCAGCATTTAACACCATAGTACCCTCCAAACTCGTCATTAAGCTCAAGACCCTGGGTCTCGACCCCGCCCTGTGCAACTGGGTCCTGGACTTCCTTCCTTTGTAGCCCCCAGGTGGTGAGGGTAGGAACCAACACCTCCACCCCGCTGATCCTCAACACTGGGGCCTCACAAGGGTGCATTCTCAGCCCTCTCCTGTACTCCCTGTTCACCCATGACTGAGTGGCCATGCACGCCTCCAACTCAATCATCAAGTTTGCAGACGACACTACAGTGGTAGGCTTGATTACAAACAACGACGAGACGTCCTACAGGGAGGAGGTGAGGGCCCTCGGAGTGTGGTGTCAGGAAAATAACCTCACTCTCAATGTCAACAAAACAAAGGAGATGATCGTGAACTTCAGGAAACAGCAGAGGGAGGAGCCCCCTATCCACATCGATGGGACAGTAGTGGAGAAGGTGGAAAGTTTTAAATTCCTCGGGGTACACATCACGGACAAACCGATATGGTCTACCCACACAGACAGTGTGGTGAAGAAGGCGCAGCAGCGCCTCTTCAACCTCAGGAGGTTGAAGAAATTCAGCTTGTCACCAAAAACACTCACAAACGTTTACAGATGCACAATCGAGAGCATCCTGTCGTGCTACATCACCGCCTAGTACGGCAACTGCTCCGCCCACAATCGTAAGGCTCTCCAGAGGGTAGTGAGGTCTGCACAACGCATCCCCGGGGGCAAACTACCTGCCCTCCAGGACACCTACACCACCTGATGTCACAGGAAGGCCAAAAAGATCATCAAGGACAACAACCACCCAAGCCACTGCCTGTTCACCCCGCTATCATCCAGAAGGCGAGGTCAGTACAGGTGCATCAAAGCTGGGACCGCGAGACTGAAAAACAGCTTCTCAAGGCCATCAGACTGTTAAACAGCAGTCACTAACATTGAGTGGCTGCTGCCAGCATACTAACTCAAATCTCTAGCCACTTTAATAATGAAAACTTGGATGTAATAAATGTATCACTAGCCACTAAATAATGTCACTTTATATAATGTTTACATACCCTACATTACTCATCTCATATGTATATACTGTACTCTATACCATCTACTGCATCTTGCCTATGCCGTTTGGCCATTGCTCATCCATATATTTTCATGTACATATTCTTATTAATTCCTTTACACTTATGTGTATAAGGTAGTTGTTGTGAAATTGTTAGATTACTTGTTAGATATTACCTCATGGTCGGAACTAGAAGCACAAGCATTTCGCTACACTCGCATTAACATCTGCTAACCATGTGGATGGACAAATAAAATTGATTTGATTTGAAAAAACAAATATAACAAACACATAAATACACAGGGGATAATGGGGAAAATGGGCGACAACTGGAGGGGGTGGAGACAAGCACAAAGACAGGTGAAACAGATCAGGGTGTGACAGTACCCCACCTCTAGGTACGCCACATGGAGTCCTACCTTGGCGCATACCTGGTTGATCGGGGTGCCGGTGGTGGAACTCAGCAATGAGGGCTGGATCCAGGATGTTCCTAGCGAGGACCCAGCACCTCTCCTTTGGGCCATAACCCTCCCAGTCAACCAGGTCCTGGAATCCCCTGCCCCTCGGCTGAACCTTCAGAAGAAGCCTCACCGTGTACACAGGTTGGCCGTTGATGAGACGGGGGAGAGGGGTGGACCTGGAAAAAAGAGACAAAAGGCTGTGAGACAAGTTTAATTCTAGAAACATGAGTGGGATGTAAAAGGAGGTTATGGGGCAACAGAAGATGAACAGCAGAGCGGCTAGTAATCTTGGAAATGGGGAAAGGGACCATAATATTGGGGGAAAGTTTGCGGGATCCCGAGTAGACAGCCATATCCTCTGCCCAAAATGATAGCGGGGAGCCGGGGCCTGGTGGCGGTCCGCCTGTTGATGATACCTGAAGTTGGTCTTGAGAAGAGCGGACCAAGCTCTCTTCCAGGTACGCCAACAGTGGCAGATGAACATCTGGGCAGAGGGTATGTTGACTTCTTCCTCTTGCTCCGGGAAGAGCGGGGGCTGATAACCCACAGAGCACTCGAAGGGCGAGAGCCCAGTGGCCGAGCAGGGAAGGCTGTTCCGGGTTTACTCCACCCACACTAGTTGCTGGCTCCAGGTGGTGGAGTTGGCCGAGACAAGGCACCGACGAAGGCATTCGTTCAGATATATCCCTGGACGAGAACTGAGGACCACGGTTCAAAACCATGTCCACTGGAAGTCAAAGGATCCAGAAGATGTGCTGCACCATGAGCTGGGCTGTCTCCTTGGCAGAAGGTAGCATGGGGAGGGGAATGAAATGGGTGGCTTTGGAAAACCTGTCTACCACCGTGAGGATAGTGGTGTTGCCATCATCTGGTGGTAGTCCAGGGATATATCTGACCAGGGACGGTGAGGGACAGGAAGAAGTTGAAGGAGGCCAGCCAGGGCTTGCCGAGGAGTCTTGTTCTGAGCACAGACGGTGCAGGCTGTGACAAACGTGGAGATGTCCGGAGCCATGGTGTGCCACCATGGAGCAGGCAGCGTCTGGGACATACACCCGGTTAGCCGGGCCCCCTGAGTTGAAAGGCAGTGCGGAGATATGTGGTTTATCCACTAGAGGCCGACCGAGTATGATTTATTGGAGGACCAAAAAAAGCCGATACCGATTAATCAGACGATTTAATTTAATTTATATAATTGTAATAATGACAATTACAACAATACTGAATGAACACTTTTATTTTAACTTAATATAATACATTAATAAAATCAATTTAGCCTCAAATAAATAATGAAACATGTTCCATTTGGTTTAAATAATGCAAAAACAAGTGTTGGAGAAGAAAGTAAAAGTGCAATGTGTATTAACATGAGTCTTCAATATTCCTAGGTATTTCATATACCTTTGACTATTGGATGTTCTTATAGGCACTTTAGTATTGCCAGTGTAACAGTATAGCTTCCGTCCCTCTCCTCGCCCCTGCCTGGGCTTGAACGAGGAACAGATCGACAACAGCCACTTCGAAGCATCGTTACCCATCGCTCCACAAAAGCCGCGGCCCTTGCAGAGCAAGGGGAACAACTACTCCAAGTCTCAGAGAGAGTGACGTCACCAATTGAAACGCTATTAGCGCGCACCCCGCTAACTAGCTTGCAATTTCACATTGGTTACACCAGCCTAATCTCGGGAGTTGATAGGCTTGAAGTCATAAACAGCTCAATGCTTGAAGCACAGCGAAGAGCTGCTGGCAAACACATGAAAGTGCTGTTTGAATGAATGCTTACAAGCCTGCTGCTGCCTACCATCGCTCAGTCAGACTGCTCTATCAAATATCAAATCATAGACTTAATTATAACATAATAACACACAGAAATACGAGCCTTTGGTCATTAATATGGTCGAATCCGGAAACTATCATGTCGAAAACAAGACATTTATTCTTTCAGTGAAATACGGAGCCGTTCCATATTTTATCTAACAGGTGGCATCCCTAAGTCTAAATATTGCTGTTACATTGTACAATCTTCAATGTTATGTCATAATTATGTACAATTCTGGCAAATTAATTACGGTCTTTGTTTGGAATAAATGGACTTCACACAGTTCGCAACAAGCCAGGCGGCCCAAACTGCTGCATATACCTTGACTGCTTGCATGGAACGCAAGGGAAGTGACACAATTTCCCTAGTTATGAGAAATTCATGTTAGCAGGCAATATTAACTAAATATGCAGGTTTAAAAATATATACTTGTGTATTGATTTTAAAGAAAGGCATTGATGTTTATGGTTAGGTACACATTGGTGCAACGACAGTGCTTTTTTCGCGAATGTGCTTGTTATTACCCGTTTGGCGAAGTAGGCAGTGATTCGATGAGAAATTAACAGGCACCGCATCGATTATATGCAACACAGGACACGCTAGATAAACTAGTAATATCATCAACCATGTGTAGTTAACTAGTGATTATGTTAAGATTGATTGTTTTTTATAAGATAAGTTTAATGCTAGCTAGCAACTTACCTTGGCTTCTTGCTGCCCTCGCGTAACAGGTAGTCAGCCTGCCACGCAGCCTCCTCATGGAGTGCAATGTGAGGCAGGTGGTTAGAGTGTTGGACTAGTAACCAGAAGGTTGCAAAAACGAATCCCGAGCTGACAAGGTAAAAATCTGTCGTTCTGCCCCTGAACAAGGCAGTTAACCCAACGGTCCTAGACTGTCATTGAAAATAAGAATGTGTTCTTAACTGACTTGCCTAGTTAAATAAAGGTGTAAAAAATATATATATATAAATAAATAAAATCGACCACAATCGGTGTCCAAAAATACAGATTACCGATTCTTATGAAAACTTGAAATCGGCCCTAATTAATCGGTCATTCCGATTAATCGGTCGACCTCTACTGTCCACACTATGAATGGAAGTTTCGCCCCCTCTAACCAGTGTCTCCACTCTTCCAAGGCCATCTTCACCACAAGTAGTTCTCAGTTCCCCACATCATAATTCCTCTCTGTGGTGATGGGAGAAGGCGATGGGAGAAGAAGGCACAGGGATGCAGCTTAAGGTCCAGGGCAGAACGCTGGGACAGGACGGCCCCCACTCCGATATCTGAAGTGTTTACCTCGAACTGATGGGACGGGAGAGGTGAGTGCTGACAGGGGGAAGCCAGGGTGCTGTAACTCTGGATAAAATGGCGATAGAGATGGGCAAATCCTAAGAAACGTTGCAAATGCACTCTGGACGTGGGTTGGAGCCAATCCACCACCGCTCTCACCTTTCCGGGATCCATCTGCACATTCCCAGCAGCGATGATGTATCCAAGGAAGGAGATGATGGAGCGATGGAACTCACATTTTTTGGCTTTGACAAACAGCTGGTTCTCCAGGACACACTGGAGGATTTGTCGGACGTGGAGAACGTGTTCTTGAGTCGAGCGGGAAAGATGAGGATGTTGTCGAGGCAGACGAACACGAACCGGTTTAACATATCCCGGAGAACGTCATTAACCAGGGCCTGGAACACAGCAGGAGCATTGGTCAAACCGAATGGCATCACCAGGTAATCATAGTGTCCGCTAGCAGTGTTGAAGGCTGTCTTCCACTCGTCACCTTCCTGTATCCATACCAGGTGGTAGGCGTTCCGCGGGTCTAACTTAGAGAAGAGAGGTTCTTCTTATTTTTAACCACAAAGAAATCCATGCCTCTGCTAAGCTCCTCGATACTTTATTTTGTAAATATTCCAACAATTTGAGAGTAAGGTGAAAGGGACATCTATATACATTTTTTTATTATCCTTACCTCATGCATTTGCGTGACCCTATATTTTTTCCAATGTGTCTCTTTACATACCACTATTCACATAATCCATCATAAACTATATGGCAGTTTAGGGTTCTGTTTATAACATAATAAAGTACACTGTGTGTATTAAACTCTACCATATCATATATCATATCTACACTATATTCTAATGCTAATTTCATCATGACAGTATAAGTATGGATTGTGTCCAGTTAATGATATCAATTAGGTCGTGTTCTCTATACCTCCCTGTGTATTTGTAGTAACAATGGTTGGTAAATTCAGGTCAGGATGATCCACTGACTGTCCATTGCCTTTGTCCATTCAGTGACATATCTAGCTACAATAGATGTCATTAACTTGAACATAATGTTTTATCTCAGATTTACAGTATTTCATCTTTTGAGATTGTACAGTGGTTTGCTAGCCAAGGTATGAGAGAAACTGCTGGGAGACATTGTGATATACACCTACAATTTGGTGGGGTTATCAACTGTGTTGTTCAGTCATGTCAATTAATTAATTTGATATTGATGTATTTTAAATAAATTATGTTGAATGTTTCCATTTTAAAAAGTCAATTTCATTGTCTTAGTTTGGTTGTAAAGTATTACTTTGAATGTCATGAATATATTTGTCTACTGTAGGAATCAGCTAACTGAAAAAGATGTACTCCTTTTGGACATAGACAGTTGACTCTAGTGAAAGTTGAACGCAAAGAACAATAGGCCTACATTATTTGACCTCTTGGATGCAGCAGTATCACTCCAGTCCACTACGTGGTGGTAGAACCGTGCTGTTGAACACGTCCCACAAATGAAGAAAAGACCAGGAAGTACAAGCATGCTCACATTCACAACAATGGAGTCAAGCACAGATGCGGTTCCTCAGAATATGTTTACTTGCCATTTGTGCAATTTATCTACACCATTCACATACTACGGACAGAAGCCACCCAATACCAGGGCTATTGTGTGAGTACAGTTTTGATAATACTAGTGAAGTGTGAACTCAAGATTTGCTCATGCTTACTGGCTAACATGGAATGCAATGCAGTTGGTCCCTGGCTAGTAGCTTCTAGAGTATATAGTATAGTGGAGTCTCTAGTGGCCCAAGCTAGCGAACGTTTGGTGTGTGTCTATGACTGTCAACTCATGAGGTGTAAAGTAAACCTTTCAGAAGGTTGTAGCTCTTGCATTTACTCGTCATGTTTTTCCCATCAGCTTGTTGGAAGAGTGTTTTGTGACCAAGGATCCTTTCAGTCCAGACGGAGAGAGGTTCCTTATCCTGGGATCCAACTGTAGTTTGTGCCACATCACAGTTTGTGTTGGAACGGTACGTTGTTTGCTCATATTGCCAAAAATAATGAGCATGAAATGGCTGAAATCTGTTGTCTCATTGTACAATATATGATGTCAATGTCATAAGCTAGAAAGGAATATCCAGTCATTTTATTTTGGCTTAGTCACCCTCACCCTAAAATGCACGCAATGCCTTAAAATGTTTTCCAGAGTTGCATGTACATACACTATATACAAACGTATGTGGACACCCCTTCAAATGAGTGGATTTGTCTATTTCAGCCATACCCGTTGCTGACAGGTGTATAAAATCAAGCACACAGCCATGCAATTGCCATAGACAAACACTGTCAATAGAATGGTCTTACTGAAGAGCTCAGTGACTTTCAACGTGGCAACGTCATAGGATGGCACCTTTCCAACAACTCAATTCGTCAAATTTCTGCCATGCTGGAGCTACCCCGGTCAACTGTAAGTGCTGTTATTGTGAAGTGGAAACTTCAAGGTGCAACAAGGGCTCAACCGCAAAGTAGTAAGCCACACAGAACGGGAGCGCCGAGTGCTGAAGTGCTTAGCACATAACATTTGTCTGTCCTCGATTGCAACACTCACTACTAAGTTACAAACTGCTTCTGGAAGCAACGTCAGCACAAGAACTGTTCGTCGGGAGCTTCATGAAATGGGTTCCCATGGCCGAGCAGCCGCACGCAAGCCTAAGATCACCATGCCCAATGCCAAGTGTCGGCTGCAGTGGTGTAAAGCCTGCTGCCATTGGATTCTGGAGCAGTGGAAACACCTTCTCTGGAGTGATGAATCACTATTTGGAAGTCCAACGGAGGAATCTGGGTTTGGTGGATGCCAGGAGAAAGCTACCTATCCCAGTGCATAGTGCCAACTGTAAAGTTTGGTGGAGGAGGAATAACAGCCTGGGGCTGTTTTTCATGGTTTGGGCTAGGCTCCTTAGTTCCAGTGAAGGTAAATCATACAATTACATTCTATACAATTCTGTGCTTTCAACTTTGTGGCAACAGTTTGGGGAAGGCCCTTGACTGTTTCAGCAAGACAATGCCCCTGTGCACAAAGCAAGGTCCGTACAGAAATGGTTTGTCCAGATCCATGTGCAAGAACTTGACTGGCCTGCACAGAGCCCTGACCTACACACCATCGAACCCATTTGGGATGAATTGGAACGCTGACTGCGAGCCAGGGCCTAATCACCCAACATCAGTGCCCAACCTCACTAATGCTCTTGTGGCTGAATGGAAGCAAGCCTTCACAGCAATGTTCCAACATCTAGTGGAAAGCCTTCAAAGAAGAGTGGAGGCTGTTATAGCAGCAAAGGGGAGACCAACTCCAGATTAATGCCCATGATTTTGGAATTGAGTTGTTCGACGAGCAGATGTCCACATACTTTGTCATGTAGTGTACATTTGCATCTTTGCTCAAATTCATATAATGCCCTGACAATATTCCAGAAATGTATGGCTATGACATCTCGTCTACACCCAAGCCAAAACTTTGGCAGTGATATAAATTGTGATGTTGAGTAAAAAAATGTACTTTTGATTTCACCTAATTTTAACATTGTCATAAACTATTTTTCCCATCGAGAGAGGGAAAAATAGTTTTCTAAGTGTTCCACTTAAGGTTAACCAAATAAAGGAAAAAATGTGGACCTTACCGTGAAATACTTACTTACAAGCCCTTAACCAACAATACAGTTCAAGAAATAGAGTTAAGAAGATATTTACTAAATAAACTAAAGTAAAAAGTAACACAATAAAATTCCATTATAATATCGAGGCTATATACAGGGGGTACTGGTACCGAGTCAATATGCGAGGGTACAGGTTAGTCAAGGTAGTTTGTACATGTAGGTTGGTGTAAAACGACTGCATAGGTAATAAACAGCGAGTAGCAGCAGTGTAACACAAAGGGAGTGGGGGGGGGTCAATGTAAATAGTCCGAGTGGCTATTTGATTAATTTTTCAGCAGTCTTATAGCTTGGGGGTAGAAGCTGTTAAGGAGCCTTTTGGTCCTAAAAAACTCTGGTACCGCTTGCTGTGCGGTAGCAGAGAGAACAGTCTGACTTGGGTGACTGGATACTTTGACCATTTTTTGGGCCTTCCTCTGACACTGCCTAATTACCTAGTATATAGGTCCTGGGTGGAAGGAAGTTTGGCTCCGGTGATGGATTGGGCCCGTATGCACTACGCTGTTTTATTATTTTCATTTGAGGTTATCAATTTTAAAGAAACTATACATTGTACGCTCCACACTATGTCAATGTCTAGGTCTTGTGCTTCCAATAAGATGTACAGTATTATACTGCTGTATGGTGTGTTCATAACCGAGTGGGGAATTTTTCAGATCTGAAAAATCCACTTGAAGGGCCTTCCAACTAGTTAATTACAAGTTAAATCATCCATGAATTCCCTTGTGACGGGGAATGGAAGCGTGTTGTGGGCAACAGAGGGGCTATTGTTAAAACGTTTCTAGCCTGTCTATCTATGGGTAACAGGGTTGACGTTATGCTCGACCCGCTCAGTTTTTCACCACAAAACACGAGAAAATGGCTAAAAAGAGTAGAACCAGCTCACCTGCTTTTACACTATGATTTGACTATTACATGTTCTATGTTTCTTTCAAAATAAATATTTTTAAAAGGGAAAAGTTTCACCATATTAAAATGAGAGTTCAGTTCATGTAACAGGTTTTAACTTAAAATGAAGGACAGATGTAAATGAATCACAAACACATAAGTACAATACTAAGTACTTTGTTGAAGCAACTTTGGCAGTGATTACAGCCTCAAGTCTTCTTGGGTATGACGCTACAAGCTTGGCACACCTGTATTTGGGGAGTTTCTCCCATTCTTCTCTGAAAATCCTCTCAAGCTCTGTCAGAATGGACGGGGAGCGTTGCTGCACAGCTATTTTCAGTTCTCTCCAGAGATGTTAGATCGGATTCAAGTCCGGGCTCTGGCTGGGCCACTCCAGGACTTTCAGAAACTTGTCACGAAGCCACACCTGCGTTGTCTTGGCTGTGTGCTTAGTGTTGTTGTCCTGTTGGAAGATGAACCTTCGCCCCAGTCTTGAGGTCCTGAGTGTTCTAGAGCATGTTTTCATCAAGGATCTCTGTACTTTATTTAGTTCCTCCTCCCTCAATCCTGACCAGTCCCTGCCTCTGAAAAATATCCCAACAGCATGATGCTGCTGCCAACATGCTTCACCGTAGGGATGGTGCCAGGTTTCCTCCAGAGATGACGCTTGGCATTCAGGCACAAGAGTTCAATCTTGTTTTCATCAGACCAGAGAATCTTGTTTCTCATGGTCAGAGTCCTTTAGGTGCCTTTTGGCAAACTCCAACCGGGCTGTCATGTGCCTTTTTACTGAAGAGTGGCTTCCGTCGGGCCACTCTACCTTAAAGACCTGAATGGTGGAGTGCTGCAGAAATGGTTGTCCTTCTGGAAGGTTCTCCCATCTCCACAGAGGAACTCTGGAGCTATGTCAGTGACCATTGGGTTCTTGGTTACTTCCCTGACCAAGGCCCTTCTCCCACGATTGCTCAGTTTTGCCGGGTGTCCCTCTCTAGAAAGAGTCTTGATAGTTCAAAACTTATTCTGTTTAAGAATGATGGAGACCACTCTGTTTTTGGGGGCCTTCAATGCTGCAGAAATGTTTTAGTACCCTTCCCCAGGTGTGTGCCTCTACACAATGCTGTCTGAGCTCTACGGACAATTCTTTCGACTTCATGGCTTGGTTTTTACTCTGACATGCACTGTCAACTGTGGGACCTTCATATAGACCGGTGTGGGCCTTTCCAAATCATGTCCAATCAATTGAATTTACCACAGGTGGATTCCAATCAAGTTGTAGAAACATCAAGGATGAACAATGGATCCAGGATGTACCTGAGCTCAATTTCGAGTCTCATAGCAAATGGTGTGAATACTTAAGTACATAAGGTATTTCAGTTATTTTTTATTTGTATAAATTTGCAAACATTTCTAAACCTGTTTTCACTTAGTCATTATGGGGTATTGTGTGTTGATGAAAAATGTATCCGTTTTCTTTTTAATCAATTTTAGAAACAAGGCTAACGTAAAAAACAAATGTTGAAAAAGGGAATGGGTCTGACTACTTTCTGAATGCATTGTATAAGCTGGAAGTAGAAGCTTAAGTGTTGTCCATTAGTTTACTCCAATTAGGGGAGGGGTGGTATGGTTAGGGAAAAATGTACAAAATACACTGCTCAAAAAAATAAAGGGAACACTTAAACAACACAATGTAACTCTAAGTCAATCACACTTCTGTGAAATCAAACCGTCCACTTAAGAAGCAACACTGACAATACATTTCACATGCTGTTGTGCAAATGGAATAGACAACAGGTGGAAATTATAGGCAATTAGCAAGACACCCCCAATAAAGGAGTGGTTCTGCAGGTGGTGACCACAGACCACTTCTCAGTTCCTATGCTTCCTGGCTGATGTTTTGGTCACTTTTGAATGCTGGCGGTGGATTCATTCTAGTGGTAGCATGAGACGGAGTCTACAACCCACACAAGTGGCTCAGGTAGTGCAGCTCATCAATGCGAGCTGTGGCAAGAAGGTTTGCTGTGTCTGTCAGCGTAGTGTCCAGAGCATGTAGGCGCTACCAGGAGACAGGCCAGTACATCAGGAGATGTGGAGGAGGCCGTAGGAGGGCAACAACCCAGCAGCAGGACCGCTACCTCCACCTTTGTGCAAGGGGGAGCACTGCCAGAGCCCTGCAAAATGACCTCCAGCAGGCCACAAATGTGCATGTGTCTGCTCAAACGGTCAGAAACAGACTCCATGAGGGTGGTATGAGGGCCCGACATCCACAGGTGGGGGTTGTGCTTACAGCCCAACACTTACAGCCCAGGACGTTTGGCATTTGCCAGAGAACACCAGGATTGGCAAATTCGCCACTGGTGCCCTGTGCTCTTCACAGATGAAAGCAGGTTCACACTGAGCACATGTGACAGACGTGACTGAGTCTGGAGACGCTGTGGAGAACGTTCTGCTGCCTGCAACATCCTCCAGCATGACCGGTGACCACATGGTGTGGGGTGGCATTTCTTTGGGAGGCCGCACAGCCCTCCAGAGGTAGCCTGACTGCCATTAGGCACCGAGATGAGATCCTCAGACCCCTTGTGAGACCATATGCTGGTGCGGTTGGGTTCCTCCTAATGCAAGACAATGCTAGACCTCATGTGGCTGGAGTGTGTCAGCAGTTCCTGCAAGAGGAAGGCATTGATGCTATGGACTGGCCCGCCCGTTCCCCAGACATGAATCCAATTGAGCACATCTGGGACATCATGTCTCGCTCCATCCACCAACGCCACGTTGCACCACAGACTGTCCAGGAGTTGGCGGATGCTTTAGTCCAGGTCTGGGAGGAGATCCCTCAGGAGACCATCCGCCACCTCATCAGGAGCATGCCCAGGCATTGTAGGGAGGTCATACAGGCACGTGGAGGCCACACACACTACTGAGCCTAATTTTGACTTGTTTTAAGGACATTACATCAAAGTTGGATCAGCCTGTAGTGTGGTTTTCCACTTTATTTTTGAGTGATACAAAAATAAAGTGATCTCCGATACAAAGTAAAGTGTGAATAAGCTGGTGTGAATGAGGGGCAGCCCAGTGCCTGGGTTTTTAATGGAAATTATTTATATAGTCTCTCTTGTAGTGTTTTCTGTCATTTTAAATTTTCTTCTGATTAATAAGAGCAGTTCTAGCAATTGGAATTCATAGAGACGTTTGTTTCTGCTTCTGTGGCTAAAAGATAGTGTCAAAAGAAAACACTAGACTAGACAGACATGTAGCTAGCTAGTATTTGTAAACAAAATGGCATATAACATCGGATCTGGAATTACAAATGTTGTCGCTAGCTACAGTCAGAGTGCCTCGGACCCTCTTGCTTGGTAAGCTATTCTGGCTGCCTAAGACCCCTAGAGTTCCTCTCTGGGTTGAACGCAACGATGTAGACTAAAGTGCACGCTGCCCCCCCCCAAAAAAAAAGACTACCCTTGCATATGCATGCACACTGATCGACAGAGTAAACAGTTTCCATTGCAAGATGTAATGAATTTAATTTCTATTGGACAAGTTCAGGTAGGTCCCTCCCCGTTTTGTTCCATTTGCTTGGTTCCAAGTGAATACACCCAGGTTCTAAACTCAGCAAAAAAAGAAACGTCCCTTTTTCAGGAGCCTGTCTTTCAAAAATAATCGTAAAAATCCAAGTAACTTCACAGATCTTCATTGTAGATCATTCATTGTTGGTTTAAACACTGTTTCCCATGCTTGTTCAATGAACCGTAAACAATGAACATGCACCTGTGGAACGGTCGTTAAGACATGAACAGCTTAGTACGGTAGGCAATTAAGATCAGTTATGAAAACTTAGGACACTAAAGAAAAGAAGAAAGATGCCCAGGGTCCCTGCTCATCTGTGTGAACATGCCTTAGGCATGTTGCAAGGAGGCATGAGGACTGCAGATGTGGCCACGGCAATAAATTGCAATGTCTGTACTGTGAGACGCCTAAGACAGGACGGACAGCTGATCGTCCTTCCAGTGGCAGACCACGTGTAACAACACCTGCACAGGATCGGTACATCCGAACATCACACCTGCGGGACAGGTACAGGATGGCAACAACAACTGCCCGAGTTACACCAGGAACGCACAATCCCTCCATCAGTGCTCAGACTGTGCAATAGGCTGAGAGCGGCTGGACTGAGGGCTTGTAGGCCTGTTGTAAGGCAAGTCCACACAAGACATCACCGGCAACAACGTTTCCTATGGGCACAAACCTATCGTCGTTGGACCAGACAGGACTGTCAAAAAGTGCTCTTCACTGACGAGTCGCGGGTTTGTCTCACCAGGGGTGATGGTCGGATTTGTGTTTATCGTCGAAGGAATGAACATTACACTGAGGCCTGTACTCTGGAGTGGGATCCATTTTTGGAGGTGGAGGGTCGTCATGGTCTGGGGCGGTGTGTCACAGCATCATCGGACTGAGCTTGTTGTTATTGCAGGCAATCTCAACACTGTGCGTTACAGGGAAGACATCCTCCATCATGTGGTACCCTTCCTGCAGGCTCATCCTGACATGACCCTCCAGCATGACAATGCCACCAGCCTTACTGCTAGTTCTGTGTGTGATTTCCTGCAAGACAGGAATGTCAGTGTTCTGCCATGGCCAGCGACGAGCCCGGCTCTCAATCCCATTGAGCACGTCTGGGACCTGTTGGATCGAAGGGTGAGGGTTAGGGCCATTCCCTCCAGAAATGTCTGGGAACTTGCAGGTGCCTTGGTGGAAGAGTGGGGTAACATCTCACAGCAAGAACTGGCAAATCTGGTACAGTCCCATGAGGAGGAGATGCACTGCAGTACTTAATGCAGCTGGTGGCCACACCAGATACTTACTGACTTTTGATTTTGACCCCCTCACCCCTTTGTTCAGGGACACATTATTTCATTTCTGTTAGTCACATGTCTGTGGAACTTGTTCAGTTTGTCTCAGTTGTTGAATCCTATTATGTTCATACAAATATTTACACATTAAGTTTGCTGGAAATAAACGCACTTGACAGTGAGAGGACGTTTCTTTTTTTTTTGTTGCCGAGTTTACATGTCATAACTTCATTGCAGGGATAGTGTGCTTGCTTAATGTGTTTGCTACTATTTTTGTTTCTCTTCTTCCAGGGCTGCAGCCTTTTCTACTCCAAGCGATTCTGCATGCAGTGTGTGAACAAACACTTGGACCAGTTCCCCCCTCACATTCAAGCTGAGCTCGCCAAGAAAAAGCAGCCATCAAAGACAGATGTTTCATGATTTCTGTAAGACACATATTAAAGACTCTAGAGGTACTTCAGGAAGGAAAATCTTTAGCCTTTCAATTAGAAGATATCTCTCAGGGTTGTGGCTAGCGTGCTTGCCTTGGTCAGGTGACCCGGGTAGTATTCCCACTACTCTCGTGATATACCCCTCTGGAATAGACATGTTTCTGTTTTGGGAGAAATGGTTGGAACTGAACATAACTTCTGGGCCACATAAGGGATTCTACTTGGTGTCATACAGTTTTACCACTAGATGTCAGTAAAGACTTATTACCAGACTGAAAATGACAGTTCATTACATCCCTCATTCACAGCAGCTGAATACAAGGAGTCCCAACATCAAAATATATAATGTACCTTGTTTAATATTTCAGTATAACATGGAAAAATTTGACAATATGTTAAAAATATATATACTACCAGAAATACATGTAGTTTGCACTTTATGAAATATGCTTCGCCCAAGCAGTGATAGAAATGCTATTTTTCTATAGATGACCTCAATGTTTATAAAACAAGATGCACTGACTTGTTGACCTTGAAGAGTAAATGAGAACTCTCTGCTCCCAAGGAACATTCTGTGGATGCCTCCCAAATGGCACCCTGGCTGAAAGTAGTGCGCTAAATAGGGAGCCATTTTGGACAAAACTTAAATTGTATGTGTCCCAGTGAGGGAACTCCAAGTACATAGGCAATTGTTACCACTAAACTGCAGTGATAGTCAGATTGTGTCAAAGGCAGTTGGCGATAGGCGAGCTGCCAACTATGATGGAAGGCATTTAACACTGAGGAGATGTCACTCTGGACTGGAAGCAGATTTAAAAAGCACAAACAAAATGGAGATATTGGATATGTTGAACCCTTAACCCAACATTGCCAAATGCAGGACCGGTATAATTCCACAACCTTTCCCTCTCCCAGCTCTTTAGGGAGACCATTCCAAACAAGAATCTCCTTCCCTTGTTCCAAAAACTGACAAAGTGTCATTCTATGACCGATCACAAGAGACTAATTCCTTCTTTTGTCATAAACCAATAAAAAATGAATACCATTTTTATCTCAATGGGTTGATCTGTTTAACTTTTAAAAATACAATATTCCTACAACCATATTCACCTTTAAGAAAGAAATATGGGTGGTTACATGTTCTTAAACCAAGAAGCTCATTTTCTGTTTGAATAGCCTTCCCTGTCAATCTGATTCCCCAACTATAAGTTCCTCTCTAATGTCCCGTGTACACTAGCAAGCGGTAAATTGCTGCATGCCGCCAAGGCCACCCAGACTGCCTCGCTTGTGGGCATGCTGGCAGCATATAGCAGCACGTCCGATTGGGCGTCAAGAATTTAGCATAGCAAATGTGTGAAGGTCTGGTTATTAAATTGAGTAAATGGTTTAATCCATTCTCCATTTCATGAATTTATTCACAGGTAAATAGTAATATACTCTGATGACAAACTTTGCTACCCTGTTTCCAATCGTCTACATGGTTGGGAGAACCTATTCAAGTAAGTGAATACATTTCGAAAATGTAAAAAAACAATGTATTATTAGCTAACTCAAATGAGCTGCTAACATAGCTAGCTAGCGAGCGAATTAAATCTCACCAGCTACCTAAACTTCATATTAGCTAGCTATCTTGATGTATTTATCACAACAACAACAAAAACTAAACGCATTTTTAGGTAGCTAGCTAACAGCCATGGAGGGTGAAAGGATAGCAGCCCCAACTGTCAGTGAGAGAAAGGGCTATTCTGGACAGGGCAGGTACTTTTGTGTAGTTCCAGTCCCTAGAAGTGAGGACGGAGATAATAGTAACATTATTCAGTGTGGTATAATGAAGTCTGTTTCTTGTGAAGTTTTCTGTCCTCGGATACAGAGAGCTGTGAAAGCCTGTCTGCAGATTAAGTCCCAATGAAGAGCAGTGGCTCTCAGTCCTGGTCCTGGGGACTCAAAGGGTTGCACATTTTTGTTTTTGCCTTGCACTACACAGCTGATTCGAATGATCAACTCATCATCAAGTGGTATTTATGTATTCATTTGTGATGCTACCCTTGATTATTATCCTGCTATTGTCACATGCTACACGTGCACATGCATCCATCTATCCAATGTTATCATGATTTGTTACGTGATATTATACTTTAGTCATCAAATCAAATTGTATTAGTCACATGCGCCGACTACAACAGGTGTAGGTAGACCTTACAGTGAAATGCTTACTTACTACGAGCCCCTAACCAACAATGCAGTTTTTTTTTAAAATACAGAAATAAAAGTAACAAGTAATTAAAGAGCAGCAGTAAAATAACAATAGTGAAAACTATATACAGGGGGTACTGGTTAGAGGTAAATATGTACATGTAGGTAGAGTTATTAACGTGACTATGCATAGATAACAACAGAGTAGCAGCGGTGTAAAAGAGGGGGGGGGGTGCAAATAGTCTGGGTAGAGAGAGATGAGAGAATCCACAATGACCTGGTGATTATAAAACGTCTAAATTGCATACAGTTACTGTAAGATTGGGTGACCAGGGCCATATCTGGGACTGCCTCCTGGGGGAATTCAGACGTGTGAAAGGCTACCTGTGTCCTGCATAACTTCATGAGTATGGACACAAGGGCCTGGAGGGCATCTGCAGCTCGTCGCCTTGTGTCAGAGGAGAGGTCTGCTGCTCTGCAGGATGTTTCAAGGATGGGGGACAACAACGCAGCACGAGAGGCAATCCGTGTGGGGGAGATCTTCACCTCCTACTTCTTCGAAAAGGGTGCTGTTCCCTGGCAACACCATAGACTACACTATGCACAACCAAATGCTCTTTTAAAGAGCCATCCACATTACAATAAGAGTATTCTTCGATTTACTTAGCTATGTCAACTGCAGTTATTATATTTCCCAGTTTCGCTCCTTTTGATTTCTACTTCAGGTGAGGGTGCTGTCTGTACAAAAACAAAACAGGCACTTTTAAGAGACACCCATATTGAAAACATTTAGAACAAGTAGACACTATAACCCACACCCTCGTATCAATCTGATTGATGGATTGTGTTGTGCAGTAAGCAGGCTCAGGTGTATAACCATGGCTCCTTCCACCTTCACAAAGAATAGAAGAGGGGACCAACCATGGAGAATAGTACAAAACATTATATAACTACACTATATTGTTTGTCGTCTCTGTACATGTTTTTCAGTATAAAGTACTCTGCATCCACTTTAGTGTGGACACCAGGTGAGACCACACAAACATTCCTGTTGAACATTGTCTCTAACTACCTTATTTTCTCAATAAATCTCTCTCCTTCACTTCATCCCTCTTCTCCTTAACTCCTCCAGGTTATATCAGCTGTGTCGGTGAACCCCTCCCACATCTGAACTGGCTGACAGAGGGCACAGTATGATCAGAGGTGAGGTCACTTGGTCAGGTCAACAGGAACTATTATTAAAAAGATGCTTTACACTGAAATACAGAGATGCAGTAGTTCCAGAGTTCCACTGATCCAAGGTCAGTTTTGCATTTCACCTCCTGCTTATTATGTCTAACAATGTTAGAATAAAACATCAGGCTTAAACATGCTCTCTCTCCATCTGTCTTTCGTCTGCAGATATGTTTTGATGTGAGAGAGGATGCCAACCCCGAGTCCCATCATCTCCACCTCACCTGCTTGTAAGATAACCTTCGGGCCAACTAGAGACACTATTATGTAATTGTGATGAACTGAGAGAATATTTGGGTAGCACCGTGATTCATTAATCATATGCTGTCTTCCCTGCTCCTATGTTCTTACCTCTTTCCCTTTGTCTTTTACACCTCTCGCCACCTCTTTCTTCCTCTGTTTTTATAATAAACCACAGATGTGCATTGAAGTACAGATTGAACTTGTATTTATAATGCATCTATTTATAACACTTGGATAATGAACTTCTTTCAATAAAGCATTTCACATTCTTTACTGGTTCAAATTAAGTCTCATTTGATGAAATACTACACCTATCCTGTGTTTATCAGATCAATGCAGATGAAGGGCATTCGATATTGAGATGAACCGGTTTTAGAGTATTTACATGATGCATAGGAATTGTAGTGTACTGTCTTAAATTATATTTATGTATATATGAAATACAAATCAGCCTTTTAACTATTTAAATCCTGTTTCTAGTCTATTAGTTACAATGTGTAACCATTGATGTCCCAGAACCAGGATTGATAAACACTGTTGAAGTGTATAATTGTAATACATACAAGCAGACACCCCATCATTCAAAGACTGGAATTTGATACTCGTGGTATTGGATATGACTGAAAAATAATCTCAGAGATTCATACCTGAACTGCACCTCTGCACCAATCTGTGTGGTCTCACCTGGTGGCTACAAAGTACTTAATACTGAAAAACTTGCAGACCAGAGGACAAACAATATAGCGTAGTTATATGAATAGAAATAATGAAGTGTCTTACTGTTCTCCATGGTTGGTCCCCTTGCCCATTCTTTGAAGGAGCCACAGTTATACACCTGAGCCTGCTTACTGCAAAACACAATCCGATTGATACACGAGGGTGTGGGTTATAGGATGTCTACTTGTTCTAAATGTTTTCAATATGGGTGACTCTTAAAAGCGCCTGTTTTGTTTTTGTACAGACATCACTCTTACTTGAACAGCACCCTCACATGAGAAGTAGAAATCAAAAGGAGAGAAACTGGGAAATGTAATAACTGCAGTTGACATAGCTAAGTAAATGTAAGAATAATCTTATTGCAATGTGGATGGCTCTTAAAAGAGCATTTGGTTGTGCATAGTGTAGTCTATGCTGTTGCCAGGGGCCAGAACCCTCTTCGAAGAAGTAGGAGGTAAAGATCTCCCACGCACGGATTGCCTCCCGTGCTGCGTTGTTGGTCCCCATCCAGCAGACCTCTCCTCTAGGACACGGCAGTAGAACCCCTCCAGGTCCTCGTGTCCATACTCATGAAGTTATGCAGGACACAGGTAGCCTTCACACGCATGAATTCCCCCAGATGGCCCTGGTCACCCAACCTTGCAGTGCCCTACACGGTAATTGTAGGAAATCAGTTTGAAGGAATCTCCAGTAACAAGGTATCTGTAGGAATATGGAAGATGTCATTATTAGACTTTTACATCACCAGGTCATTGTAGATTACTTAAGCAATAAGGCACGAGGGGATGTGGTATATGGCCAATATACCACTGCTTATGCAGTACACATCGCGGAGTGCCTGGACACAGCCCTTTGCTGTGGTATATTACCCATATACCACAAACCCCAGAGGTGCCTTATTGCTATTATAAACTGGTTACCAATGTGATTAGAGCAGTGAAAATAAATGTTTTGTCATACCTGTGGTATACAGTCTGATATATCACGGCTGTCAGACAATCAGCATTCAGGGCTGGCACCACACAGTTTATAATAAAGTATAATAACCCTTATAACAAATCATGATAACATTGGATATATAGATGCATGTGCACACATGTGTAGCATATGACAATAGCAGGATCATATCAAGGATAGCATCACTAATTAATACATAAATACCACTTCAACCTTGATGATGAGTTGATCATTTGAATCAGCTGTGTAGTGCTAAATCAAAAACAAACAAGTGCACCCCTTTGAGTCCCCAGGACTGAGAACCACTGCACTTCATTGGTACCTCTTCATCCGCAGACAGGCTTTCACAGCTCTTGAGCACAGAAAACCTCACAAGAAACATTATTCATTATACTCAAATTAGACCGCACTGAATATTACGTTACTATTATCTTCGTCCTCACTTATAGGGACTGGAACTACACAAAAGTACCTGCCCTATCCAGAATAGCCTTTTCTCTCACTTTGACACCTGGGGCTGCTATCCTTTCACCCTCCTCCATGGCTGTTAGCTAGCTACCTACAAATGCGTTTCGATTTATTTTTTAGTGATAAATACATCAAGATAGCTAGCTAATATGAAGTTTAGGTAGCAGGTGATATTTAATTAACTATCTATACAGTATGTACATTTGGCTAGATAGCTAGCAGCTCATTTGAGTTAGCCTGCACTGTAGCTAGTTAGCTCATAATACATGAAGAAAAAAAAAACATTTTCGAAATGTATTCACTTAACGTTACTTGAATAGGTTCTCCCAGCCATTGTGGACGATTGGAAACAGGGCAGCAAAGTTTGTCACGAGAGCGGTTTAGAGCATATTACAATTTAACTTAGAATAAATTCATGAAATGGACAATGGATTAAACTCTTAACCCATTTAGTAACCAGACCTTCCTACAAACTTGTTATGCTGAATTCTTGACGCACAATTGAGTAGTGTCCATATGTTGCCAGCACGCCCACAAGCGAGCCACTCTGTGCGGCCGAAGCAGCACTGTGCATTTTACTGCGTGCTAGTATACACGAGCCGTATCGCCATATTGGGTACAGCCAGGGAGATGAAGAGAGAGGCCCAACTCTACAAAAAAAAACAGCTGTCTCCCTCCAGTAGGAGGTGTTATTCGTTGTTTCGCCCACCAAGCAAGGCGTTTTTTAAGAATGTCGAATTTGGTCAACAAAAAGTATGGATTATTTTCTAAGTGAGATTTATTTGATCCAAAATAAGTTTCGTAATGCTTAAGTTGTTACGAGTATACTGATATAAGAAAGACGTGACATCCCGGCAACTTTTAAGGAAAAACACTTTATATTGGAGTTGTCTCGAGATGGTTATGCATATTAATGAAATGAGGCTAGTAGCATTAGCATCTCTCCCCATTCAGTACAGACGGTTGACGTCAACAACCGTCATCGAATATTGAAAAACTGATTTACAATATTGAGATGTATCCACCAATCCAAAGAAAGGATAGGCGGGAGCTAGACAGCTCAGGGTGCCGCGTGTGGACAACGACTCACATTGTTAGGGCGGAGAGACATGTAATCTTGTCAGTATATCCATCATCTTTGGTACAGCACAGATGACTTAGTTCCGTAGTCAAACGGCAGAAAACAACCAACAGAACTAAACCTTCACTAGTCGGGCAGATTGAGGGCTAATCACGTTGGCTGTTTTACGGATGCTATGCATGCGTCTCTATCTTGTGATCCAGGTCGCTTATTTAAAAGGAATACTTGTTTTTGGGGATAAACCGTCGCGCTTTAGGGTCGTTTTCATATGTGCAACAACATGTCAAATGTTAGTCTTTCGAATGGGAGTCCGACGTTGGAAAGGGTGGATCCGCGCCCGACGGATCACACGAAGCCCCAGATTTGCAGAAATCTTTTCGGATCGGTGGATCATGACGAATTTGGGAGGGAGTGTTTGGTTCAAATGAAAGAGATGGAGAAGGTTTTTATTGACAAATGGAATTTTGATTTTCTAAACGACGAGCCCCTTCCCCAGGGAGATTATAAATGGGAACCGATGAAAAGCAGTGACTTGCCAGACTTTTACAGCAGACCGTCTCATAAGCGAGTCTGGTCCTCTGGAAATGTGGACAATAACGGGAATCATGGAGTCCGACCGAGCTGTCCTGCGAACGGGGCTGAGCTATCCGAGAAGAGCGAGAGGCAGACGGATTGTCTCCACTCTCACAACGGGGCAAGGAAAAGACATGCAAATCCAGGTAAATTATGCAGTTTTGAAAATGTACTTGAGTATTTTAGTTAACCAATCATAAACAAATCAGACAGTCTCCATCGCACAATATGGCACAGTCAAATTAAATTGTGGCAATCTGCGAGATTGTATAACAATTCTGCGTCACTGCACTGATACACTCGCAGAAAGCCAATACTTTGTACCGCACACCGCTTGATTCTGTTGATACTTATTTTCTTTCCAGAAAGACACGCTTTGTGTGTCAAGCTATTTAACACGTTGATTTCTTGACATCTTGAGTTTTGAATGTTTGTTCTGCTGTGGCCAATGAATAGCATGATTATATGACCACTTTTGTTTATTATTTTTTACTTTAGTTTATTTGGTAAATATTTTCTTAACTCTTCTTGAACTGCGCTGTTGGTTAAGGGCTTGTAAAGTAAGCATTTCACTGTAAAGGTCTACATTTGTATTCGGGGCGTGTAACAAATACAATTTGATTTGACTTGACTGTTTAGCTTGATGATAAACTTAATTTCGGAACTATGAGCTTTTTTATAGAAAAACTGTTTACTGACATATCTTTAAATTGTGTTTTATCAGAGCCCCAAAGTACAAGTAAAAAGTTGCATTCCAGTGAAGAGGATGAAGTTGTGTCAAAGTCAGTAGAGCAGACACCCAGCAAAAACGATTCCAGGACACATGAACACTAATACCAAGGTAAGAACTTCATCAGCATGCATTTCCAATTTCATACTGTAAAATGAGCATAACCCGGTTGTTCTAATAACCTTATTATAAACATAAGCATTTAAGTTTTTATGTCTATGTTGGATTTTAAATGTGAAGCCTTAGTGATGACACACTTTTGTAAACGCCCCAGCTATCTGGTCTAATATTAACTTAAGCAAACCTAGTTCAAGTGCAGAACAGTAGTAACACGTCATCAGCAGGCTTTGTATGGGGAAGGGTTGTTTTCAAGAGAATGAGCTCTGCAAGCTGCTGCTCTCTCACTCTGCAGCAGTCTGTCTTGAGTGACATGTTGACATTTAATGTACACTTTTGCACTGTTTTCTTGCTTCAACAGAATACACAATGCATGATACTGGACAACTAAACTGTCTTTACTATGCATGTGTTATAACCTTCAGGCTATGTACCCATAACCCCTTCTGTGAACAGAGCTAATATGAATTGGTTTTCCCCACAGTGCTGAGAAGTCCTCCTTTTTCGTTGAATACTGTACTTCAGGACCTGAAGAAGAGACGAGGGATAGAAGAGAAGACAGGATACAAAATGGCCTGCCTTTAGGAGGGAGGGAGGCTGTGCAAGCACTGAATATTTACACTAAAGTTTTGGCACTCAATTTAATCCAATCGCTTCAAAAGCAGAAAATGTAGCAGTGTGCCAAAATGTTTTTCCCTTTTTGCTCAGTTTAATTTTTACTACCTATGTTTCATATGTAGCACATAAAACATAATATTATTATGTTGTTAAAATGCGTGTCTTGAAGAATTGCTGTGCAGTTTTCAAAAATATATTGTTTGTTTGTAAAAGTGGTCATATGATATCCTTGTTCAGGTATAATTGATAGTTATAAATGTAGATTATTTCTAAATCAGGGTTTTTGAGAGTATCTCATCAAAGAATCAGTTGTTTCTATTGTGTGGCTTTTTGCAGTGTTCATTGGTAGTACATAGTTTGAAGCCCTATTATTCAAAAACTGGTCTTTAGGGTGGGGTCAATTCTATTTCATTGATGAAGTAAACAAAGTTTCAAATTCCAATTTTCCCCAATGCTTTTCAATGAGAGAAAATATTTGGAATTTTTGTTTATTTCCTGAATTTGAATGTAATTGACCCAACGCTACACTAAGGTCATACTGTCAATCAGAATGACTTATATGTTACATGACCTAACTAGATAAAAGTTTACATGCAAATCATATATTATTATTAAGTTTTCCTACTGCGAAAGGGAAAGAACCTGCCAAAGTTTCAACATTTTCTTATTTTTATGGAAAAATTATTAAATGACTAGGGCTTATTCATGGCATAAGTTAGAAATTATTGGAAAAGGTTAGAATATATGAGTTCCCATTTTACAGTATTAATTATTATTATGCCGCCCTAAAATCAGTTGGTTTCCTTTAACTTATTTATAATGTGGTCCAGTTTGACCAGAGTAGCCTATGCTCTCAGATGTGTTGTAACCACTGGGCACTTTGCAAACATAAATATGTGAATCAACAATTTGCCTCTTATTGTGTGTTGAATTCATGTTGAGCATGACATGGCACTATATAGATTAAAGACAAAGTTACACTGCATGTAACTGTATAAAAGTTTGAAGTGTATCTTTGTATATTTCCTTGTAAAAATTATAGTAACTTATTTTTTTGTTCAGGTTTTTGTGGTTGTATGGATATCCAAAGTGGCATTTTCTGTGCATTGTTATGTAAATACTTTTAAAATGTTGTTTTTGGATACAAAGGTTGCAAAACTGAGCCTAATTAAAAAATATACCTGTATATTTTGTATTGTGTCTCTGAAAAAGGCAATCATTTGCTAAAAAAATTATATTGGGTTAATAAAAAATGACTTATTATTTTCATAATTGCATATGTGCCCATTCATTTTCCTCCATATGTCCACATTGTCACAGTATGATATACATTGTTTAATTTAGGCTATAGTGCGCAAGGGCCAACCTCGGCAGTAGGCTAGTAAAGGTATTAGTTATGACATGGTTGATAATGTGTAAAAAGTCACGTATAGACTAGTCACCCAGGAATTATAGTTGCGCAGCAGGACGCGAGTTTAAGGGATCCTTATGTGAAAGGACAACGACTAGTTGCAGCTTTTGATCATTCATCCCCCCTCTCTCCTGTAACTATTCCCCAGGTCGTTGCTGTAAATGAGAATGTGTTCTCAGTCAATTTACTTGGTAAAATAAAGGGTTAAATGAAAACATTAAATAATAATGCTACAGTTGAAAAAATGCATGACGCTACTGTTTATTGAGTGAAGAGATTATTTAGAATTGAAAACGCTATAGATTCCACGAGACATGCTCAAGAGAATGTGCATAAAAATAAATCATTGGACTTCGATTACACGTGGCTCGCGCTGCAGAGAAGGTGAACAACCTAATTTGTAATGTGCAAACTACGCTAGTGTGTCTAGGATACTTTACAACTATCGCAATACACACTCTTCATGTGGTATCAAAACAATGACGCACAACTCTATATTACAGATCTTGGGCTGATTTACGCGCCATTCTCTACAGGAGTTTGCACCGAAACTCGACTTAAAAACAACACGCATAGTGAGGGCACATCCTGTACTACCGTATGGGTGAAGAATAATGTTATTGACACTCGCTTTATCCAATCAGGCACGCATTAAGAAAAGCACACCACTTTTGACAGCCACTTAGGTTGGCTTTCACTGCAGCCAGGTTTGAACGGAGTTAATTTAGGTCAGGACAGCGTGTTCTTTTCGAGGAGCAGGCCCCCAAGTACTTTCATTGGCTGGCCAGACTGGGGTGCGTCTTCTTGCTTATGCAAGCAGGAGTAGTACAGTGTAAAATGTGAATAGAACTGTGTCTGTGACTACCTCCTTTTTCAGTGAAAGAAACCTAAAGATATGTGGAAGAAAATAAACAACAGTGATGTGTGCATAGAGATAAGTGGAAAAACAACTTCATGATGGACAGTCACATGGAGGATAGAATATATTAGTTTACAGCACAGTTATAACACCTGTGTGTGTAGTGTACATACATGTGATGCCTGGATAATATTCTGCAATAGCTAGTTAATAGTTATTCTGCATTGGTACATTTATTCAATATTTAGTGGTACTGTCAACTGTTTATGGATTGAAAATGGTCTAAATAGTAATGGCAGACATTGCTTACAGTAGAGTACTGTAGTAATGAGTTTACACTGTCTGACCTTGGCTGTAGTAAAAAGATGACCACATCCCTCAGTTGTTATTGTTGTTGATGCCACATTTCTAGGAAGCCACTGTGGTGGCCGTTCACATACTTCTGGTTCATCTGAATTTTGATTACTTCAATTCAAGCCAAAAACAAACACTTATTTAAAGAAGTAGTGTGTATTGCATATCTCTCTCTCTCAGAAGAAAGAAACATAATGTATTGGTATTATTACTCTCTCTTCACTACAATGTCGATACACTATGCCCGATTGGACTACATAACTATTGGCACAAACAAGACTGTAAAATACTTCACTATTCATATGGGTAACTGGGAGCTGTCAAAGTTTTTTCTGTTGAATTTGAAAAAATACTTTGAAAAGTCATTGAATGAATGCCTTAACAGTCCCATCCTACTATAAAAGACTGTACCCATTGGAGCACACTGTACAATATACACTATACTATACAATATAGTCCAGCAACAATCTGTGACTGTTATTACTCATTTGGCTATATTGTGATTATACCGTTACCTCAAATGCACTGTTTCTCCCGTACAGTTGTTTTATTTTCTTGCCCAAATGACTCATGAAACCATAATGAACTGTGATTTTAGATAATAAAACATTTGGAAGCTACTAGTGTTTTCCTCTAAGTGACAGTACTCCAGTTAATCTTAAATACCCATTTCCTCAACATTTTCTCAACCACAACCTCTTGTCAGGGCAAAAAGCCCTGTGTAAGGTTTTTGACCTACAGTAAGTGAGACACATATAATTTAATGGTAAAGGGAATTACTACACATTTATTTACTTAAGTATCACACCCTTTCCTCAGATACTGGTTAAGACATCTTATAGATGGACAAATGAATATGGAGCACATAGGCCTACTGTACAATGCAGTCACATTATTAAACCCCACTGTGTGTTACTCCTTTGATGACTGTCAGTTGTCAGCAAACCAGACCATTACTCTTATTGAAATGACATTTTGATGGTCTCTTTTGAGATTCTCTACTGACTAGAGGTAGATTAGCTAGGTCAAATTTGCTAATAATCCCAGCACCAGATGTTATTTAACTAGGCAAGTCAGTTAAGAACAAATGTTTATTTACAATGACGGCCTACCCCGGCTAAACCCAGACGACACTGGGCCAATTGTGCGCCGCCCTATGGGACTCCCAATCACAGCCGGATGTGATACAGCCTGTATTCAAACCAGGGACTGTAGTGACACCTCTTGCACTGAGATGCATTGCCTTAGACCGCTGCGCCACTCGGGAGCTTAAAGTGAGTTCATATCAGATCCAACTGAATGGCACTCAGAGCTCAATAACAACAGACAGAGCTCATTGGAAATGGAAGGTCAGCTATTGTTGGGGTTATCCTTGATGGAGAGGGAAACTACTGTGCAGCAGCCAAAATATTTAGGTGTTGTGCAAGTGTGTGTGGGTGCATGCGTGCATGTATTTAACTCAATTCAACTGGCAAAAAGGCAAGGTAATCATTTTTAAAGGACCCAGCGTGTATTGCCAAGTAGTTAGGTGGTGTGTGTGTGTGTGTGTGTGTGAGTGAGTGAGTGAGGGTATGTGTGTTTTTTCCACACGTGTGTGTGTGTGTAAAGTTGACAATTCCCCTCATACTGACCCCTTCATTGATATGGCTTTGTTAGCACACACCACCCATAATCTCCCGTCAGTGACCCTCTGTCCATTACCTAGTAATAAGAGGTGTAGGGTTTTAATCAAATTAGCTCACAGAGGTGTGCATGTGCACACGTTTGTATGAGTTGTCTGAGCCCATTCCCAACTCATTCAAAGCTGAACACCAACCACATTTCTGTGGTACGTGAATTAACAGAGGCCTAACTTCTACAACAGATAATGAGAAGAGAAAAGGACAGTAAAAATCTGAAATGTTGATTAGTAGACGATTAGCAGAGGCCCAAAAAACTCGAGCTCATATTCTGGAATCTTCACTGGGAAAAAAGGAACAAGCTTAGATTATGAATGTTCTTATTTTATTTTGGAAATGCAACTCACCATTCTGTTTTGTGTTGTTATTAATTCAACAGATTTTTTACGAGGGTGAATGAACAATTTTATTTTCCACATCTCTCTCTGCCCAACAGTCATGTGCTCTGGCACTGCTCCCCTGGCCCATTATGGACCTGTGTCAAAGAGCAGGTCTGGGTTCATATACTATTTGAAATCTTTAAAATATTTTCAGCATTTGCCTGGAAGTACTGGTTGGGCGGTGTGTGCACATCTGGGACTTTTCTATTAATTCCATTGCAACAGGCAAGCTCAGTCAAGCACCAATAAAGTATTTGAAATGATTTACATTAGCATTTGAACCCAGGTCTGTCAGTGAGTGAGTGAGTGAGTGAGTGAGTGAGTGAGTGAGTGAGTGAGTGAGTGAGTGGGAGGGAGGGAGGGAAATTGAGGCCCTGGCTAAGACTCCCTCAGCCCAGGTTAGGCCAAGACGTGTCTAGCTTCAGTGCAGGATATAAACAAGGGGACGTGCCAATGTGGAATTTTTATACATATTGGCTCCTTGACACATGGCGCCTTGCTGTGTGAACTCATAGACACACTGGATGGAGTGCAGCATGCATGTTTTTGATTTGCTCAGAGCGAGTGAGCATGTTGCGCTGGGCTCGTATGTTCAACCCCACTCTGTTACCCCCCCATCGTCTCCCCCTACCTCCCCTCTGTCTCTCCCTTCCTCACCCTCATCATCACATCTTTGAATTGTTTCATCTTGCCCCGAGGGGGTTGATGACATACTTGTGCTCAGCAGGGAAAAAGAAAAAGAGAGAAAGACAGGAAAAAAATCAATATGGTTTGAAAAATCAATCAACTGCTGAGGTGACCTGTGCACCTGCTAATAACTAGGGGGCATGTCTGTTTGCCTCATACATCAGTGCACAACCAGCTGGAGGATGGCACGCACCGCCAGAGAGAGGCAGCACAGTAACTCAACCTAACTTGCTGTGTGCCTGCCTTTCACATTGCAGAGAAAACACTTTGACACAGGGCATTCTATGGGATTAGTAAACAATAGTATGGTATAGCAGAATCACACACATATAGTATTTAGTCATGACATCGTGCTGTATGGGTTTTCTCTCAGTGTCACTCCTCACTTCACAGTTACCGTTACCGTTACTCTCCTGATTCCAACATGTACTTACCTCTCTGATCTAAAGTTAAGCATATATCATAATTTAGTCTAGTGTTTGTTAATCCTGGTTCTGGGGACCCAAAGTGGTGCACCATTTTGTTTTATCTCCAGCACTATACACCTAATTCCACTAATCAACTCATCTTCAAACCTTTGCTTAGAGGAATCAGGTGTGTAGTAAAAAACAAAAATGTGCACCACTTTGGGTGGATTGGGAAGCACTGCTTTTTTTCCTAACTTTCTGTATTTCTACACATTTCTCTATGTGGTTCTGGAATGTAGATGCATTTATCCAAGGCAACTTTTGTATTTTTTATTTAACCTTTATTTAACTAGGCAAGTCAATTAAGAACAAGTTATTATTTACAATGTCGGCCTATCCGTCATTTTAAATAAGACTTACAGTAGTGCGCACATACAGTGGGGCAAAAAAGTATTTAGTGAGCCACCAATTGTGCAAGTTATCCCACTTAAAAAGATGAGAGAGGCCTGTAATTTTAATCATAGGTACACTTCAATTATGACAAGACAAAATTAGAAGAAAAAAATCCAGAAAATCACATTGTAGGATTTTTAATTTATTTATTTGCAAATTATGGTGGAAAATAAGTATTTGGTCAATAACAAGTTTATCTCAATACTTTGTTATATACCCTTTGTTGGCAATGACAAGAGGTCAAACGTTTTTTGTAAGTCTTCACAAGGTTTTCACACACTGTTGCTGGTATTTTGGCCCATTCCTCCATGCAGATCTCCTCTAGAGCAGTGGTGTTTTGGGGCTGTTGCTGGGCAACATGCACTTTCAACTCCCTCCAAAGATTTTCTATGGGGTTGAGATCTGGAGACTGGCTAGGCCACTCCAGGACCTTGAAATGCTTCTTACGAAGCCACTCCTTCGTTGCCCGGGCGGTGTGTTTGGGATCATTGTCATGCTGAAAGACCCAGCCACGTTTCATCTTCAATGCCCTTGCTGATGGAAGGAGGTTTTCACTCAAAATCTCACGATACATGGCCCCATTCATTCTTTCCTTTACACGGATCAGTCGTCCTGGTCCCTTTGCAGAAAAACAGCCCCAAAGCATGATGTTTCCACCCCCATGCTTCACAGAAGGTATGGTGTTCTTTGGATGCACCTCAGCATTCTTTGTCCTCCAAACACGACGAGTTGAGTTTTTACCAAAAAGTTATATTTTGGTTTCATCTGACCGTATGACATTCTCCCAATCTTTCCTGCCTACAGTATGTAAAACAGTGCAGCTGGATTAAAATAAAGGGGTATAGAATATTTAAATAGTTTAACTGATCATTGACCAGTTGTAAATCTTACAGACTTCACCTATACATTTCTTTCAACATCAACAGTCTGTTAACTCTTCCACACAAGGCAAGCCTGTAACGGCTTTTCTCTTCCTCTTCTGAGGAGGAGTAGCAATGATTGGACCAATGCGCAGCGTGGTAAGTGTCCATATTTAATAGAACAAACTGAACACGACAAAATACAAAAATAACAAAGTGAAATAACAAACCGAAACACACAGACACAGGAAATAATCACCCACAACTCAAAAGTGAAACCAGGCTACCTAAGTATGGTTCTCAATCAGGGACAGCTGATTGACAGCTGCCTTTGATTGAGAACCATACCAGGCCAAACACAGAAATCCTAAACATAGAAAAAGGAACATAGACAACCCACCCAACTCACGCCCTGACCATACAAAAAAAAAAACATAACAAAAGAACTAAGGTCAGAACGTGACAGTACCCCCCCCCCCCCCAAAGGTGCAGACTCCGGCCGCAAAACCTGAACCTATAGGGGAGGGTCTGGGTGGGTGTCTGTCCGCGGTGGCGGGTCTGGCGCGGGACGTGGACACCACTCCACCATAGTCTTTCTCCACCTCTTTAACCGCCTCCGTGGCCTGATTAGAGCGACCCTCGTCGCCGACCTCGGACTGGGGACCCAAGCCACGGGTCCCGAATGGACGGGAGATTCCGGCAGCACCGGACGGATGGGAGATTCGGGCAGCACCGGACAGGCGGGAGACTCCGGCAGCTCCGGAGTGAAGGGCGGCTCTGGCAGCTCCTGACTGATGGGAGACTCTGGCAGCTCAGGACAGACGGGAGACTCTGGCAGCTCAAGACAGACGGGAGACTCTGGCAGCTCAGGACAGACGGGAGACTCTGGCAGCTCAGGACAGACAGGAGACTCTGGCAGCTCAGGACAGACGGGAGACTCTGACAGCTCAGGACAGACGGGAGACTCTGGCAGCGCTGGGCAGGAGGAAGACTCTGGCAGCACTGGACAGGCGGGAGCACCTGTAGGGAGGAGATGGAGAGACAGCCTGGTGCGGGGGGCTGCCACTGGAGGGCTGGTGCGTGGAGGTGGCACCGGATAGACCGGACCGTGAAGGCGCACTGGAGGTCTCGAGCACCGAGCCTGCCCAACCCTACCTGGCTGAATGCTCCCCGTAGCCAGGCCTGTGTGGCGAGGTGGAATAGCCCGCACTGGGCTGTGCTGGCGAACCGGGGACACCATACATAGGGCTGGTGCCATGTACCAGGAGAAACACTGGAGACCAGATGCGCTGAGCCGGCTTCATGGCACCTGGCTCGATGCCCACTTTAGCCCGGCCGATACGAGGCGCTGCTATGTACTGCACCGGGCTACGCCTGCGCACCGGGGAAACCGTGCGCTTCAGGTCCCTCTCTCTCCACGGTAAGCACAGGGAGTTGGCTCAGGTCTCCTTCCTGACTTAGCCACACTCCCCGTGTGCCACCCCCCAAGACATTTTTGGGGCTGCCTCTCGGGCTTCCAACCACGCTGCCGTGCTGTCTCCTCATACCACCGCCTCTCGGCTTTTGCTGCCTCCAGCTCTGCCTTGGGGCGGCAATACTCTCCAGCCTGTGCCCAGTGTCCCTTGCCGTCCAGAATCTCCTCCCATGTCCAGGAGTCCTGAGATCGTTGCTGCTGCCCGTTACCATGCTGCTTGGTCCTTTGGTGGTGGGTGATTCTGTAACAGCTTTCCTCTTCCTCTTCTGAGGAGGAATAGCAAGGATCGGACCAATGCGCAGCGTGGTAAGTGTCCATATTTAATAGAACAAACTGAACACGACAAAATACAAAAATAACAAAGTGCGGCCCGCAATGTTGTGGGACAGTACATAGCTAGGTCTCGCAATTCCGTCATTTTCTGAATGCAGTTTTGTGAAAAGTCCTTGTTCCTTTTGCAATTGAGAAAGCAACTCTTTCGATGCACTTTCCCTCTGCTCAGAAGACATATTCCTATATTTCTCTGCATGCTTTGTCTGGAAGTGTCGGGACAAGTTGTAGTCTTTCCAGACAGTGATGCTCTCTGTATACTAAGCACACAGCTTTCCCTGATACCTCAAAAAATAAATATTTCGATGTCCACTCTTGCTGGAACTCTCTACATTCATTGTCTACAGTCGCGGACAAAAGTTTTGAGAATGACACAAATATACATTTTCACAAAGCTGCCTCAGTTTGTATGATGGCAATTTGCACGTACTCCAGAATGTTATGAAGAGTGATCAGATGAATTGCAATTATTTGCAAAGTCCCTCTTTGCCATGCAAATGAACTGAATCCCCCCAAAACATGTCCATTGCATTTCAGCCCTGCCACAAAAGGACCAGCTGACATCATGTCAGTGATTCTCTCATTAACACAGGTGTGAGTGTTGACGAGGACAAGACTGGAGATCACTCTGTCATGCTGATCGAGTTCTAATAACAGACTGGAAGCTTCAAAAGGAGGGTGGTGCTTGGAATCTTTTTCTTCCTCTGTCAGCCATGGTTGCCTGCAAGGAAACACATGCCGTCATCATTGTTTGCAAAAAAGGGCTTCACAGGCAAGGATATTGCTGCCAGTAAGATTGCACCTAAATCAACCATTTATCGGATCATCAAGAACTTCAAGGAGAGTGAGGCAAAGACTTTTGGAGGATGGCCTGGTGTCAAGAAGGGCAGAAAATAAGCCACTTCTCTCCAGGAAAAACATCAGGGACAGACTGATATTCTGCCAAAGGTACAGGGATTGGACTGCTGAGGACTGGGGTAAAGTCATTTTCTCTGATGAATCCCCTTTCCGATTGTTTGGGGCATCAGGAAAAAAGCTTGTCCGGAGAAGACAAGTTGAGCGCTACCAACAGTCCTGTGTCATGCCAACAGTAAAGCACTTTGAGACCATTAATGTGTGGGGTTGCTTCTCAGCCAGGGGAGTAGGCTCACTCATAATTTTGCTTAAGAACACAGCCATGAATAAAGAATGGTACCAACACATCCTCTGAGAGCAACTTCTCCCAACCATCCAGGAACAGTTTGGTGACGAACAAAGCCTTTTCCAGCATGATGGAGCACCTTGCCATAATGCAAAAGTGACTAAGTGGCTCGGGAACAAAACATCGATATTTATGGTCCATGGCCAGGCAACTCCCCAGACCTTACTCCCATTGAGAACTTGTGGACAATCCTCAAGAGGCGGGTGGACAAACAAAACCCCACAAATTCTGACAAACTCCAAGCATTGATTATGCAAGAATGGGCTGCCATCAGTGAGGATGTGGCCCAGAAGTTAATTGACAGCATGCCAGGGCGGATTGCAGAGGTTTTGAAAAAGAAGGGTCAACACTGCAAATATTGACTCTATGCATCAACTTCATGTAATTGTCAGTAAAAGCCTTTCACACTTATGAGATGTTTGTAATTATACTTCAGTATTCCATACTAACATCTGACAAAAATATCTGAAGCAGCAAACTTTGTGAAAATTAATATTAAATATGAAACTTTTGGCCATGACTGTACTTTCCTTATTTTTTTAAATCTTTGAAAAACACATTTTTGCGCAATTTATAGCTAGTTACTATTTGTAACTGTGACGTGTGTCAGCCATCACTGTCTGTCCTCGTGCAATTGTTATTTATACGTACCTTCAAAATAAATGTCTCACAAGCAGTGGGAGTTAAATAATTTACATAAATGCGAGTATTCATTGGGCTTTTAATTTGGATAACAAATACGTTTTTCAAAACTTTACTATCGCAAATTCTTTATGTGATCTGAGCATGATTCCGCGGGACATATTGAATCAGGTCGCGGGCCGCATACGGCACCGGGCCGGTCTTTGCCCTGGCCTGATCTAACAGATAATAACACTGTCTGTCTCATTTCAACCACAAGACAAATGTCACATCCAGCAGCATGCTCTAAAAGTTTAAATAAGTTCACACAAGGAGCAACGTTGCATAATGTTTTACATAAAAACCTCTCTCTAATGTATAAGTAGGGATTATAGAATAAAATAACATACAAGAGTCAGTCATAAGAAGCAAGACTTTTTAAATTAAGCTAGTAAGGTTTTAGGGAGAGTAAGATGATAGCACATCTGTGCGTACAGTATGTGAGCAACTTCAAACTGGAGGAAAATCCGAACTCTAGTTTGCAGGTCTTGTGCCTCTGCCTCTCCCTGCTGCTGATCCTAGCCTTTCATTCACATTGCCCTCTCTTGGAGCCCAAAGGAGATTGTGGTTCAACATAATACCACAGTTCTCCAAATACGACATGACACATGAATGATATATCATTATTACATAGACGAGTTATGAGGGCATTCTTTGTTATAAATACCTTATCTGTGGGCTGGGTTCATAATGGGGCATAATTATGGTAGGTCTGAGATTGTATACTCACATCATTATCCCATTCATATGGCTTCGCTGCTGGATTCACTGTGCAAACAAGGGTGGTGGTTTCGGCTGTGTTCTGTACTGGGATAGGGAGATGACTGGCTAAATAGAGAGGAGAAGATAACTGCAACCCAAGTCTCTTTCTCTCTATACAGTGCATTCGGAAAGTATTCAGACCCCTGCCCCTTTTCCACATTTTGATACGTTAGTATGGGATCAATATCGTGCCAAATGTATTCGCAAATATAAATCACTTTCCACAAATGTAAATCACCAGTCTACAAATGTAAATCACCAGTCTACAAATGTAAATCACCAGTCTACAAATGTAAATCACCAGTCTACAAATGTAAATCACCAGTCCACAAATGTAAATCACCAGTCCACAAATGTAAATCACCAGTCTACAAATGTAAATCACCAGTCTACAAATGTAAATCACTTTCCACAAATGTAAATCACTTTCCACAAATGTAAATCACTTTCCACAAATGTAAATCACCAGTCCACAAATGTAAATCACCAGTCTACAAATGTAAATCACCAGTCCACAAATGTAAATCACCAGTCTACAAATGTAAATCACCAGTCTACAAATGTAAATCACCAGTCTACAAATGTAAATCACCAGTCCACAAATGTAAATCACCAGTCCACAAATGTAAATCACCAGTCCACAAATGTAAATCACCAGTCTACAAATGTAAATCACCAGTCCACAAATGTAAATCACCAGTCTACAAATGTAAATCGCTATCCACAAACAAACACCTTTTGATTTGTGTTTGTAAATTGAGGGCCTTAAGTAGAATGACTGCCATAAAGATTTGCACATGACATATGGCAAACCTGCAACTCCATATTTAGAAGCGCTTATGTCACCTGACTTTTGGCAGGGATTTGATGACAAGAAAAAGACCAGTGTTCAGGGAGGTGTATAGGTGTTTCCATAGGTGCAACTACGGTGGAGAGTCCAAACCAGGTCTCCACCATGCACATCCCCCCTGAATACACCGATTTGGCTCTCGCCTTCTGTAAAAGGCGACTCAACTACCACCCCATCGACGGGGGGATTGTGCGATAAATCTCCTGGTAGACACAGCACTTCCCAGGAGTCACGTGTATCCTCTGTCACAGGAGGAGACGCGGCTATGGAAACATATGTCACCGAATCTCTGGGACAGGGATACATTCGGCCTTCCACTTCAGCTGCCTCCTCGGGTTTCTTTTTTGTGAAGAAGAAGGATGGAGGTTTACACCCGTGCATTGACTATAGAGGTTAAAATCAGATCACGGTGAAGTACAGTTACCCGCTGCCTCTCATAGCCAGTGTAACTAAGTCATTGCATGGGGCGCGCTTCTTCACCAAATTGGATATTAGGAGTGCTTACAACCTGGTGCGTATCCGGGAGGGGGATGAGTGGGATACGGCATTTAGTACCACCTCTGGGCACTATGAGTACCTCGTCATGCCGTACGGGTTGATGAATGCCCCATCCATCTTCCAATGCTTTGTAGATGAGATTTTCAGGGACCTGCACGGGCAGGGTGTAGTGGTGTGTATATAGATGACATTCTAATATACTCCGCTACACGCGTCGAGCAAGTGTCTCTGGTGCGCACGGTGCTTGGTCGACTGTTGGAGCATGAACTGTACGTTAAGGCTGAGAAATGTCTGTTCTTCCAACAGTCTGTCTCCTTCCTAGGGTACCGCCTGTCAGAGTCAGGGGTGGAGATGGAGAATGACCGCATTTCAGCCTGTGAGTAATTGGCTGACTCCAACCACGGTAAAGGACCTGCAGCGGTTCTTAGGGTTTGCCAACTACTACCGGAGGTTTATCTGGGGCTTTGGTCAGATAGAGGCTCTCATTACCTCTTTCCTGAAGGGGGGACCGGTGCGACTGCAGTGTTCAGCTGGGGCGGACAGGGCTTTTGGTCACCTGAGGGCTCTGTTTACTTCGGCTCCTGTGTTGGCTCATCCTGATCCCTCCTTAGTGTTCATAGTAGAGGTGGACACGTCCGAGGCTGGGATAGGTTTTCGAAGAAGCTCAGCCCGGCGGAGTGAAATTATGATATGGGGGACCGGGAGCTGTTGGCTGTTGTCAAGGCTCTGAAAACGTGGAGGCATTGGCTTGAGGGGGCTTAACACCCTTTTCTCATTTTGACTGACCACTGCAATTTGGAGTACATCCGGGTGAAGAGGAGAATGAATCCTCGCCAGGCAAGGTGGACCATGTTTTTCACCCGTTTTGTGTTCACTCTATCCTACAGACCAGGTTCCCAGAACGCTAAGGCAGACGCATTGTCCCGGATGTATGACACAGAGGAGCAGTCCACGGATCCCACTCCCATACTTCCGGCTTCTTGCCTGATGGCACCGGTGGTAAGAGCGTCTGCTAAATGACTTAAATGTAAATGTTAAATGTACGGGAGGTTGACGCGGACATCGAGAAGGTGTTACGTGCGGAGACCACTCCCACCCAGTGTTCAGTTGGACGTAAGTACGTTCCATCTGATGTTCGTGATCGATTGATCTGTTGGTCTCATACGTCACCTTCCTCTGGTCATCCTGGCATCGGTTGGACAGGGCCCTGTTTTAGTGGGAAGTACTGGTGGCCCACTTTAGCTAAGGACGTGAGGGTGATGTTTCCTCCTGCTCGGTGTGCGCCCAGTGCAAGGCACCTAGACACCTGCCCAGAGGGAAATTACAACCCCTACCCATTCCACAACGGCCGTGGTCACACCTATTGGTGGATTTCGTGACGGATCTTCCTCCGTCACAAGGAAACACCGCGATTCTGGTTGTTGTGGATCAGTTTTCTAAGTCCTGTCGTCTCATTCCTTTTCCCGGTCTCCCTACGGCCCTACAGACTGCGGAGGCCCTGTTTACACTAGTCTTCCGGCACTAAGGGGGGCCTGAGGATATAGTGTCTGATCGGGGTCCCCAGTTCACATCAAGGGTCTGGAGGGCGTTCATGAAACGTCTGGGGGTCTCGCTCAGCCTGACCTCAGGGTTTCACCCCGAAAGTAATGGGCAGGTGGAGAGAGTTAACCAGGATGTGGGTAGGTTTCTGTGGTCTTATTTCCAGGACCGGCCGGGGGAGTGGGCGGTTTTCATCCCCTGGGAAGAGATGGCCCAAAACTCCCTCCGCCACTCCTCCACTAACCTGTCTTTGTTTCAGTGTACTAGGTTATCAGCTGGTCCTGACGCCGTGGCATCAGAGCCAGATCAAGGAACCTGCGGTGGATGAATGGTTTCGGCGCTCGGAGGAGACCTGGGACGCTGCCCATGTACGCCTGCAACGGGCCATCAGGCGAGCGCCGACTGCCACCGCAGTGAGGCTCCGGTGTATGCACCGGGAGACCGGGTCTGGCTCTCGACCCGAAACCTGCCCCTTCGCCTGCCCTGCCAGAAGCTGGGTCCACGATTTGTGGGGCCATTTAAAGTCCTGAAGAGACTGAACGAGGTATGTTATAGGTTACAGCTTCCCCCTGATTATCGTATTAACCCCTCGTTCCATGTGTCTCTCCTCAGGCCGGTGGTGGCTGGTCCGCTCCAGAATTTCACCGTCTCCACCCAGATCGCCCTGCGCCTAGTCCTCCGGGTCGTTCCCGAGGCCGGTGTCGGTGCGCTGCTGGAGCCGTGCGTCAGGAGGGGGGTACTGTCACGACTTCCACCGAAGTTGGTGCCTGTCCTTGTTCGGGCAGCGTTCGGCGGTCGTTGTCACCGGCTTTCTAGCTGCCACCGATCTACGTTTCTTTTTCTATGTTGTTTTGTCTTGATTGTACACACCTGGTTCCCATTACGTTAATATTATTTTCCCTATTTAACCCTCTGGTTCCCAGTATGTTTTGTGCGTGTTTGTTCCTTGTTGAGTGTTAGACTGCTGTTTTATGGTGTGTTTTCACTGCGTGGAATTTATGGCTGTTTCTTTTCAAGTAAAGTACGTTATTTTACTCAGTTCTGTATCCTGCGCCTGACTCCTTCCTCACTGCTGCACACTGACACTTGACAAAGGCCCTCGATTTACAAAATCAAAAGTTGTTGAATTGCATTTGTGGATAGCGATTTACATTTGTGGAAAACGATTTACATTTGTGCAAAGTGATTTATATTTATGGACCCCATAAAGACAAAGCAAAAACATTGTTTTTGTAATTTTTGCAAATGTATAAAAAAACAAAAACAGAAATACATAAGTATTTCCCTTTGCTATGAGACTTCAAATTTAGCTCAGGTGCATCTGGTTTCCATTGATCATTCTTGAGATGTCTCTACAATTGGATTGGAGTCCACCTGTGGTAAATTCAATTGATTGGACATGATTTGGAAAGGCACACATCTGTCTATATAAGGTCCCACAGTTGACAGTGCATGTCAGAGAAAAAAACCAAGCCCTGAAGTTTGAAAGAATTGTCCGTAGAGCCCCTAGACAGTGTCAAGTCACAGATCTGGGGAAGGGTACCCAAACATTTCTGCAGCATTGAAGGTCCCCGAAGAACACAGTGCCCTCCATCATTCTTAAATGGAAGAAGTTTGGAACCACCAAGACTTTTCCTAGAGCTGCCCACCCAGCCAAACTGAGCAATCGGGGGAGAAGGGCCTTGGTCAGGGAGGTGACCAAGAACCTGACGGTCACGCTGCCGCCCCAGCTTCACTCATTACCCAGAAAGAAAATCCCTTGGCTTGTTGCCAGGAACTCCAAATCAAACATAACACAATGGGAGAACCTTGAACACATAACCACAAAAAACATACATTTAATTGTCACTCTCTATGTGTTGGGCCCCTATCTCATTCTCTTTCCCTCTCCACAAGCTTTTAACAAATCATATTTCTACAACTGGAAAACCACCAATTCTTCTAACATTTTGTATCAACATAACACACAAATTGGAGCATGTCAAAGAGATAGATACATAGCTTAAGTTTATTTCCATATAAGAGGTGGAGGTCAGGTAATGAATGGTCTGGTCAGAGATACAGTTTAGTTAAAGTGGCCTTAATGTATCACCCCTTCTGCCCCGGGGACAGTGTATCCTCATTGGGGCATTCTACAAAAGCAGGGAGGTCCTGCACGCCAAGAATCCCCCGACAAGGAAAATGGACTTCAAACACCAGGGAGCAACAAGGTCATTTGTAATAATGTTTAATGTTCCCACACTTGACCCTGTCCCCTCTGTTGGGCACTGACAGATGAGTGTAGATTAAAATATATATACAGTATCTCTTTCTAATGAAGGCATTATCTGTGATGCCTACAACCTGTTCCTTTTTAGTGTGATAACTTCTTTACCATTATTAGCACTTGTAAAAGTGCTGTATGGTAAAAATAAGAACTTTATTTAAAGTAGTTTTTTTATTGTCCAACCTTTTGGTGGGACTTTGCCTTCAGCATCACATGGTTTGAGATCAAAAAGATAGTGTACTAGTTCTGTACTCTCTAAAAAAGAAAGGTCTACATTTGTTCTTAAAGTCAGGGTTCTAGCCGTTTGGTGGCCCTAAGTGAGAGTTGGTTGGGGGGGCCTCCCACTCTGGCAAAATGTTTTAGTGACCTCTGTTGACGGTGGAGAGAAAAAGTTTTGAAGTCAATCTAGTGCAATTCTACACATTTTGCCATGGAGAGAAAATGGTGCAATTTTACAACAAATGTTGATATTTTCTGTGCCAATGCCGTGTGTTTCCACTATGATAGGACATGCTAATACTTTTCAGTCTACGTTTCTTTTCCGGGCTGGGTTTTATTTGAATGTTCCCATCCACTAGCATGGGATTGTTTATTAATCAGAAACACATGCAAACGTTCTTCCTCTTTGTGAGTCGTGACTGAGCTGAGCCAAACACCTTTTTGGCCACCTGAGCCATGGAGCAAATTAAAACAAGGGGTGCAAACTTGTGTTTTTTTACCAGCAAATTATCATAATCCATTGGATCATTTGTCAAGTTGTACTTATTTTTTAGCTAGTCTGTTTTAAATATATATATATATATATATATATATATATATATATATATATATATATATATATATATATATATATGATCATTTCATAAATTGTAAAATTGCGTATGATATTATTACATTTTGGAACCCCGGTCCCCCATCGCCCCAAGATTAATGGTTTTGACCTGCTTTGATTGGTGCAGCTAGAAAACACATGTTTCTATCCTATAACGAAAAGGCACATGGAAAAGAAAATTCCACAAACTTGTTCATCTATTTTGTGCTGCTGTTACATTTGTATTGGTGTTTAGTTTCTTGCCTGATGTGCTCAGGGTGTTGTTACATATAATTTGCGGCGCACATCATGAGCAAAGTCAATGTAGCCTATAATTTCAATTCCCACTAGCTGTGAGAACCATGGCATCAGCAGGGGTTGACTTAGCATTGCGGTAGCACAGCTAAATATGGCCTGCCAGCAGCCTACCAAAGGTTGTACCGTGCCCATTACAATGTAGAAAAACAAGTCTCTAATCAAAACCGTTAAATAGTTAGGCTATCCATATTCCCGGAGCTTCATCTTATTATTTTTATTTCAATGGCGGAATTCTAGGGCTGTGACGATAACAGTATTGCAATATTTTTTCCATGTCAAGAATGAAAACACGAAGCAGTCAAACTCTTTAGTCCTTAAAAAATCTGCTGTATGTAAAATATTGTGTGCTATAGCTAGGAAAATGTATAAATGTGACTCTGAATGACAACATAATTATGTTTGTTTCCAACATTAAGGTGGTTGACTAAAAAAATGTACATTTGCTTTGTGTTTTGTTTCCTTACAACGACACTAACGAGTATTGCAAAACTGGTATTGTCCCGAACCTAGCGGATTTGTGGCCACAATTTATGGAACATGCAAAAACTTTAGATGGCAAAGTCCAAGATACGGGTTTCCCCTATCCATCTGGGCCGAGGTTTCCCTGAACGCACCTCCAAAACAAGCCATAGCCTAGCCAGTTGGCTATTCTTTTGAATACAGTGTAGCAACAACAGATAACATTAGCTAGCTAGATAAGGTTAGCATGCTAGCTAGCTACACTGACAGTGTACTTGTAATAACTTGTTGTTATTTTGTCACTCCGTGTGAAAATCACCACAATGTTCCCACCCCCAATTCGTGAATATGTATTGGCAGCCTGCGTCATTCTTCGGAACCTAAATGAGAATCTTCACTATAGAACAGGAATTACATCGGAATTGGAGTGACATTGCCTTCTGGTGGTGTTTTTTTAAAAGCATTTGGCCATGACTTATGCCACGTTAATATGATATCTGTTTGATGACTGGCTAGACTAACTACCAATCTAAACATTGACATGGCTAATTGAGTGACTGACATAACAAGAGAAACTGCTCATGCACAACCAAATTCTGGAATTGCACCTCTTGTAATTTTACTATTCCTACTCTCAAAAGTAAGTCGAGACCCTTGACTGAGTTCCAAAAAATAAAACGTTGGGGTCGAGGGGCCATAAGCGAACGCTTATGTCACATATGCCTGGAGCCGGCCCTTCTTAAAGGGGTACAAACACTTGTCACTGTAGTGGTAGCCAATAAGATACATCCTTTGAACATTTAGTTATAGGTACATAATTGCACTCATATAATATCTTTCCACAGATACAGAAATGTGGATTACAGATAGAGTTGAAGTCAGAAGTTTACATACACTTAGGTTGGAGTCATTAAAACTCATTTTTCAACCAATCCACACATTTCTTGTTAGCAAACTATAGTTTTGGCAAGTCATTTAGGACATTTACTTTGTGCATAACACAAGTAATTTTTCCAATTGTTTACAGACAGATTATTTCACTCTTAATTCACTGTATCACAATTCCAGTGGGTCAGAAGTTTACATGCACTAAGTTGACTGTGCCTTCAAACAGCTTGTACAATTAAAAAATTGACATCATGGCTTTAGAAGCTTCTGATAGGCTAATTGACATCCTTTGAGTCAATTGGAGGTGTACCTGTGGAGGTATTTCAAGGCCTACCTTCAAACGCAGTGCCTCTTTGCTTGACATCATGGGAAAATCAAAATACATATTTTTTAAAATCAATTTTAGAATAAGGCTGCAACGTAACAAAATGTGGAAAAAGTAATGGGGTGTGAATACTTTCTGAATGCACTGTATATATATATATAATGGTGTGTATAGACAGTATTGAAAGTATATAGAAAAGGTGTGTACAGTAGTAGTTATGTAGGACGAGCCATGACTAGAATACAGTATATACATATCAACAGTATGTAAACATTATTAAAGTGACCAGTGTTCAATCACTCAATGTAAATAGGGCAAAGCAGTCTCTAAGGTGCAGGAATAGAGTACCGGGTGGCAGCCGGCTAGTAACAGTGACTAATGTTCAGGGGGAGACAAACAGGGGATTAATATGTGGTAAAGTATTCATAATATATGTGATATCAACAGAGAGGTATATTTTCTGGGTGACCTAAATATTGACTGGCTTTCATAAAGCTGTCCACTCAAGAAAAGCTGTAACCAGTGCCTACAACCTGGTTCAGGTTATCTGTCAACCGACCAGAGTATTTACAAACAGAACAGGAACTAAATCATCCACTTGTATTGGCCACCTCAGAAATCTGCTGTAAAACAGTGTCCACACCCATCGCATGTAGTGATTATAATATGATAGCCATATTTAGGAAAGCCAAAAGTTATGAGTGTATTAGCGATGTTGAAGATGTGAAAAATATTTGTTGCTCTGTGTGTAATGAGGAACATCCTGACGATGCAATTGAAGCATTTATGAAATTGCGTCTTCCGGTTACTGACAGACCCATAAAGAAACTGACTGCTGGGGGGGATGAGGCTAAGGGAATGGAAAATAACACAATAAATGGAGAAATCCCGTGACTAAACAAACTATACTATACTATGGAACAAAGATAAATGATATGGAGATTGATAGTAAAAAGCTCTGGAGTACCGTAACTTAAATTCTAGTCAGAAAGCCTTAATTGAGGACTGATAGCTCATTCATTACAAAACCCTTTGATATTGCCAACCTCTTTAATAACTTTTTTGTTGACAAGATTAGCAAACTTAGGCATGACAATGCAAACAACAAATGCTGAGCCTTCATATTCATGCATTGCGGACCAAATAATTAAAGACGAGCACTGTTGCATTGATTTCCACAAAGTTAGTGTGGAAGAGGTGAAACAGATATTGCTATCTATAAATAAGGACAAACCACCTCAAACCGACAACCGGGATGGTAAAGTAATGAGGTTGGTAGCGGAATACATTGCGACTCCTATTTGCTACATCTTCAATCTAAGCCTAGAAGACAGAGTGAGCCCTCAGGCCTAGAGGGAGGCAAAGGTCATTACACTGCCCAAAAATAGCAAAGCACCTTTTAATGGTTCAAACAGCAGACCAATCAGCCTGTTACCGTTGCTTGCAAAAAAAATGTGTTCGACCAAATACAATATTATTTTACAGAAAACAAATGAACAACATACTTTCAGGATGCTTATAGGGAAGGGCACTAGACATGCTCCGTACTGACATAAATGACTGATGATTGGCTGAAATAAATGCATAATACATTTGTGGGATTTGATTTGTTAGACTTCAGTGCAGCCTTTGATATCATTGACCATATCATATTGCTGAAGAAACGGAAGCGTTATGGATTAACACCCTCTGCCTTATCATGGATTGACAGTTACCTTTCCAATAGAACACAAAGGGTTTTCTTTAATGGAACTCTTTCTAGTGTAAATTTGGTTGAGTTTGGTTTACCGAAGCTGGCTAGGACCATTATTGTTTTCTGTGTTTTCTAATGATCTTCCACTGACCTTGAATAAAGCCTGTGTCCATGTACGCTAACGACTCGACAGTATGCACGTCCGCTGCAACAGTAACATTTTTAGAATGGGTAACTCGCAATAGGCTAAGTATCACCACTTTGGGGGTAAATCGCTCGCTCAACCGTAAACGTCATCTAGATCTATTATTGAATAATTTGTCTATTGAGCAAGTTGAAGAGACTAAGCTTCTGGGTGTCACCCTAGATGGCAAGCTAATCATGGTCATAATATATAGACTCAATGGTAACTAAAATGGGATAAGGTCTGCCCATGGTGTTGCCCTGCTTTCTTGATATCTCAGTCAACAAGACAGGTCCTACAGGCCCTAGTTTTTCCGCACCTGGACTACAGTCCAGTTGTGTGGTCAAAGAATGATTTAGGCAAATTGCGGTTAATCCAAAAAAGAGTTAAATGTACACGGAGGGTGAATGTCAATGACATAAAGGTGACTTTAAATTGCATTGTATTGTATGATGCAAGAAACTACTTTGCAAAATAACATGTATTATTATTACCATACAGACAATTAGACAATTGTCTAATGTTTTATTTTATTTCACCTTTATTTAACCAGGTAAGCTAGTTGAGAACAAGTTCTTATTTTACAACTGCGACCTGGCCAAGATAAAGCAAAGCAGTGTGACAGAAACAACAACACAGTTAGTGTTGAGTTACACATGGAATAAACAAGCGTACAGTCAATAACACAATATAAAAAAAAAAGAAAGTCTATATACAGTGTGTGCAAATGGCATGAGGAGGTAAGGCAATAGTGGCGAAGTATTACAATTTAGCAGATTAACACTGGAGTGATAGATGAGCAGATGACGATGAGCAGATGATGGTGTGTAAGTAGTGATACTGGTGTGCAAAAGAGCAGAAAAGTAAATAAAAACTATTTACAGATGGACTATGTACAGCTGCAGCAATCGGTTAGCTGCTCAGATAGCTGATGTTTAAAGTTAGTGAGGGAAATGTAAGTCTCCATTGTAGGCTATCCCTCTGCCTATTGGCTTATTTGCATATTCAAGCCTGTCTCAAAATAGAACACTGCCCCTTTAATTAAGACATAAGATATATATTTTTTAAATTCAAAGACAGCTTGAAATGTAGCCTACATGTGTTGTGCTCTTGTAGGAAGCAGTAACCCCCCATTACTGACCTATACTTATTTATAACTGGGCTAATAACTCTCTAACCAGCAAAGAATATCAACACATGTGCATACACACATGGCTCTGTGGTCTGATCTGAACTGAACTCGAAAGCGAGTGAATGATTGAAAGAATGCTCAATAGAATTCTACTCTGTTATGCTCTGGCATTGCCAACAAAAAATAACAGACTCACTCTTACAAAGTTAGATTTGTTTTGGTTTGTTGCATTGAAAAGGGGCTGATATAATGTTGATTCGATAACAGAAATAAAGTTCATCTATATAGTGCAAACTAATGGAGCGAACTCACTGAAATTCAATCACTTGTATTTCTGCGCAGCATGGCATTTCTTCTGCGTGGCAGTCCTGGATCGTGTCTTGTTAATAAGCCTTTCCTTCACTGGGCCACTCATAAAGCCAGCGGCAATCTAATTAGGGACAGGTTCTAGAGGCCCACTGGAGTGGAGGAGAGGAAAGAGACAGTTACTCACCTCGGTTAGAGTATTCTCTTTATTTATTTATTGCTCTCTGTTCCTTTTTTCTTATTCGGTCACGGTTACCTCTGTTCTGTATTCTTATTCTGACAGTTACCTTTGTTCTGTATTCTCTCTCTAATGGTGCCAGAGGGGTTGGCAGCCGTATTAGGGGCTCCTAAGATGAGGGGGTGGTGGTCTGTGTCTATATGTCAATAACAGATCGGTGTCCCTATACCGGGACGGTATATGCGCTAATGTGATTAGCATGACGTTGTAAGTAACAACAAACTTTCCAGGACATAGACATGTCTTATATGGGCAGAAAGCTTAAATTCTTGTTAATCTAACTGCAGTGACAAAATATAAGTGACAAAAAGTAAGTGACAAAAAGTAAGCTATTACAGTGACAAAATACCATGCTATTGTTTGAGGAGAGAGCACAATAACAAAAAAACGTTTTCATGGCAACTGGTTTGATACATTCACCTCTGAAGGTAAATCATGTACATAGATTCCGTAATCTTGCTCTGATTTGTCATCCTGAGGGTCCCAGAGATAAAATGTAGCATAGTTTTGTTTGATATAGTCCATTTTTATATTCAAATGTAGGAACTGGGTTCTGCAGTTTGAACCCCTGCTGTCTCTGGCTCCACACCCACCCCGCCCAGCCATCTAGATGTGTCAAAGTTAGTGTATAAGCTAATGATCCATCATGTATGACATTCCTGCGAGTGAGTAAACTTACATTTTGTATTACCATATAATTTGTGTATGTTCTCTATAGTTATGTACTTGAAAATGTATCAATTGACCAATTTGGCACATTTGGGCGGACTTGATACAAAATATTGTCCAGTATTGCAATGGTTCACTGGATCAATCTAAAAGCGCATACCCTGCTGCCATCCAGTGGCCAATCTACATTTGTTTCAAAGATGATAGAAGAAGAAAAAATAGAAAATGCATGTTTTTTTGTTTGTATAATCTTTTACCAGATCTAATGTGTTATATTCTCCTACATTAATTTCACATTTCCACAAACATCAAAGTGTTGCCTTTCAAATGTTATCAAGCATATGCATATCCTTGCTTCAGGCCCTGAAGGATTTGGGTATGTCATTTTAGGCGAAAATTGAAAAAAAGGGTCCGATCTTAAGAGGTTTTAAAGAAGTCTTGAGGTTTTGGTTGCCTGAGGTGGAGTACCTCATGATAAGCAGTAACTATCTACCACTGTATTTTTTAAAGCTGTCTATTTACCACCTCACACCGATGCTGGCACTAAAACCGCACTCAAAAAGCTCTATAAGGACATAAGCAAACAAGAAAATGCCCATCCAGAGGTGGCACTCCTAGCGGCCGGGTTCTTTAAAATTGGAATCTGTTTTACCTCCTTTCTACCAGCATGTCACATGTGCAACCAGAGGATAAAAAACTGTAGACTGCCTCTACTCTACACCAAAGGAGGCTGCTCAGAGGAGGAAGGGGAGAACCATCCTCCTAGATAAAACTATACTAAATATATTCACGTCACGAAATAATTGATTAAAACACTATTTTTCAAAGAAGTACAGTAGCCTCAACAGCCTCAACAGTAGGGTAGCACCATGGTGTAGCCAGAGGAAAGCTAGCTTCCGTCCTTCTCTGTGTACATTGACTTCAATACAAAACCTAGAAGGCTCATGGTTCTCACCCTCTTCCGTAGACTTACACAGTAATTATGACAACTTCTGGAGGACGTCCTCCAGCCTATCAGAGCTCTTTCAGCATGAACTGACATGTTGTCCACCCAATCAACAGATCAGAGAATTATCTAGTACTGAAAGCACAAGCTACAGCTAGCTAGTACTGCAGTGTATAAAATGTGGTGAGTAGTTGACTCAAAGAGAGAGAAAGACAATAGTTGAACAGTTTTGAACAAATTAATTTATTCCAAAATGAAAAGCAAGAGAAATAGAGAGAAAGAGATTTAGAATTTATTTCACTTTCAGTTTCACTTACTTAGCTAGAAAATGCAGCTTGCTAGTTTAGCCTACTGAAACACCCTGCTCAAACAGCTGGCTATGACTTTCGAACACAACACTGGATCTCTTCCAAGTCAAGGTATGCTTTAGGTATTATTAATGTATTGCTTACTGACTGTACACTGTAACGTTACTGCATGATTGTAACGGGTTTACTAACGCGTTAGTTCTATTAGCTATGCTGACTATGACATTACATTAGGTAATATGGTGACAACAATGTAGGCTGTGTGTAACGGTTTGGCTTGGAAAGGTTTTTTCACCTGGTCACATACAGTCCACAAGCGAAGGGAAGAGGTGAAAGGAGGAGAGCGCATAGATGCGGCAAGGAATACAAAGTGGCTGTTATGAAAGTGAACTGTGTTTAAGTGTGATCAGGGGTGTATTCATTCCGCCGATTCTGTTGTAAAACGTTTTTTAAACAGAAGCAAATGAATTAAAATAAGGATAAACATACCTGCATTTGTCCAATAGAAACTCTTGTTTGCAACAGTTGGACAAATGATTACACCCTATATCAGCTAGATGCAGTCAAGAGTGTGCAAAGCAGTATTGAATGTCACTGTCTGTGACCTCAAATTTGTCTCTCAACCTGTGTGCACCTACAGTAAACTTTCATTCATAGGCTAGGTTGTAGCAACCTCATGATGGGTATAGGGAAAATTTGAATATCATGTAGTAGCCTAAATCTATCGCTGTTACATTGAACTGGGTGAATGAAATATGAATGAGAGTCATTGAATATGCTGTAATAGAAATAAGACCATGCTCATGAATAAAAAAATCATCTCGCTCATCTTAAGCGACACTGACCACCACTGCTCCACACACAGAAATAGTACAAAGCTCTTTCTCACCCTCCATTTAGCAAATCTGATCATAATTCTATCCTCCTGATGACGCGGATGCTAAGCTACAGGACTATTTTGCTAGCACCGACTGGAATATGTTCCAGGATTCATCCATTGGCATTGAGGAGTATACCACCTCAGTCACTGACTTCATCAACAAGTGCATCGATGAGTGCATCGATGATGTCGTCCCCACAGTGACCGTACGTACATATTCCAACCAGAAGCCATGGATTGCAGGCAACATCCGCACTGAGTTTACGGCTTGAGCTGCCGCTTTCAAGCAGCGGGACCATTATCCAGATGGTTAAAATAAATCCTGCTATGCCCTCGGATGAACCATCAAACAGACAAAGAGTCAATACAGGATTAAGACTGAATTCTAACACACCGGCTCTGACGTTCGTCGGATGTGGCAGGGCTTGCAAACTATTACAGACTACAAAGGGAAACCCAGCCATGAGCTGCCAAGTGACGTGAGCCTACCAGACCGGCTAAATACCTTTTATGCTCGCTTCGAGGCAACCAACACGGAAGCATGCAAGAGAGCACCAGCTGTTCCAGATGACTGTTTGATCACTTTCGTAGCCGATGTAAGACCTTTAAAGAGGTCAACATTCACAAGGCTGCCGGCCCAGACAGATTACCAGGGCGTGTACTCAGAGCATGTGTGGACCAAATAAAATAAAATAAAATTGTACTTATCACATGCGCCGAATACAACCAGTTTTAAGAATAATAAGTTAAGTAAAAAATGCCCCAACATGCAAGTGTCTTCACTGAAATGTTCAACCTCTCCCTGAACGTGTCTTTAATGCCTACATGTTCCAAGCAGACCACCATAGTCCCTGTGCCCAAGAACGCCAAGGTAACCTGCCTAAATGACTACCGCCCCCCCGTAGCGCTCAAGTTTGAAGCCATGAAGTGGTTTGAAAGGCTGGTCATGGTTCACATCAACATCCTTATCTCGGAAACCCTAGACCCACTCAAATGTGCATACCTCCCCAACAGATCCACAGATGTCGCAATCTCAATTGCACTCCACACTGTCCTTTCCTAGTAGACAAAAGGAACACCTATGTGAGAATGCTGTTCATTGACTACAGCTCAGGGTTCGACACCATAGTGCACACAAAGCTCATCATTAAGCTAAGGACCCTGGGACTAAACACCTCCCTCTGCAACTGGATCCTGGACTTCCTGATGGGCCACCATCCAGGTGGTAAGGGTAGGCAACAACACATCTGCCACGCTGATCCTCAATACGGTGGCACCTCAGGGTTGCGTGCCTAGTTCCCTGCTGTACTCTGTATTCACCCACAACTGCATGGCCAAGCATGACTCCAACACCATCAGTAAGTTTGCTGACGACACAACAAGCCTGATCACTGACAACGATGAGACAGTCTATAGGGAGGAGGTCAGAGACCTGGCAGTGTAGTTCCAGGAAAATGACCTATCCCTCAATGTGAGCAAGACAAAGGAGCTGATCGTGGACTACAGGAAAAGGAGGGCTGAACACATCCCCATTCACATCAACGTGGCAGTAGTGGAGTGGGTCGAATTTCCTTGGTGTCCACATCACCAACAAACTATCATGGTCAAAGCACACCAAGACAGTCGTGAAGAGGGCATGACAACGCCTATTCCCCCTCAGGGGACTGAACATATTTGGCATGGGTCCTCAGATCCTTCAAAAAGTTCCACAGCTGCACCATCGAGAGCATCCTGACTGGTATGGCAACTGCTTGGCATCTGACTGTAAGGCGCTACAGAGGTTAATGTGTACGGTACATCACTGGGGCCAAGCTTCATGCCAATCTAGGACCTATATACTAGGCAGTGTCAGAGGAAGGCCCAAATAATGGTCAAAGACTCCAGCCACCCAACTCATAGACTGTTCTTTCTGCTACCACACGGCAAGCGGTACCGGATCGCCAAGTCTAGTTCCAAAAGACTCCATAGCAGCTTCTAGCCCCAAGCCATAACACTGCTGAACGATAAATCAAATGGCTATATGGACTATTTGCACTCTCTCTCCCCTTTACACTGCTGCTACTCGCTGTTTATTAGGTGGAGGTAAAGTCACTATGCATCGTGACTATACATATTACATTGACTAACCTGTATCCCCGCACATTTATTAGGTATTGGTACCCCCTGTATATAGCCTCTTTATTACTGTTTTATTATGTTACTTTTTTTTACGTTAGTTTATTTGGTAAATATTTTCTTAACTCTTATTTTCTTAACTGCTTTGTTGGTTAAGGGCTTGTAAGTAAGCATTTCATGGTAAGGTCTACTATACCTGTTGTATTCGGTGAAATACAATTTGTTTTGATTAGATTTTTGATCTTATCTAGATTTTCTTCAAATGTAATCTCTCGCTCTCTTTCTCTCCCTCCATCTTTCTGAGCTCTGAATTGGGTCTCTCTCTCCCCCTCTCCCTCTCTCCCTCTCTCCCTCTCTCTCTCTCTCTCTCTCTCTCTCTCTCTCCCCTCCCTCCCTCCCTCCCTCTTTGTATCAGACCTCAGGATGGGGATTCTCTCTCTCTCTCTCTCTCTCTCTCTCTCTCTCTCTCTCTGTCTGTTTACAGTGTGTTAGCACTCACACATGACATAGTCAGTAAATCTCTGATCTGAAGTAGGAGCACTTAAAAGGTATTCAACACTTTACAAAGACTATTGACAGTATAGGAGCTCATGTCTTTGTTTCTGACTAGACACAGAGACACATGGTAATTGTTTTCAGACCTGCAGGATATTGGTTGCATCCAATGAGGAAATGAAGTCTATAGTGTGGTAAGACAGTGTGTAATGTCTGATATTAGTATTATTCAGACCGGATGTTTAAATCAAACACATCTGTTTGGGTGTGTAAAACAGTCCAGGATTAGTCCAGGATTAACTACGTCTTCAGTACAATATTGGGTAATACACAAATAAATGAATACAGGCAGACAATACAATTGAAAATAAGACAGAACATCCGTTTCAACCAATGTTTCAGTTACATATCTCATCATTCATTCTCTGAGAACAAGCAAGACATTATGATTTCTTGCATGGTAGCAAAAGCAAAGGTTTTTCTCCCTTAACAGCAGAAATGGTGCTATCTTACTCATCCCTCCAACACACACACAGATGTCTGCAAAGGGTCTTTGACTCTATTCAATATAGAATGGTTTTGCTGAATGGAAAGTTATGTTTTCAAAATTATCATATTCATTCATATGCAAATGGAGAGTGAGCATTTCAATAGACTCATAATTTGAGCTGAGGTATGCAAATAATGTTAATAACTGCCACTATACCAGGGAAGGTATAGATAGGCCTACCTATTAATAGGCTAGGGCCTAGCCTAGACGCTAAGCATATGTGCTTTGTTGCATGTTGAACAAATGTATAATATTCTCATAATGACACTGCGCATTATAATCACATAGTAGAGTAATAAGGAAGTAACCACTTTTTGGCACAGTGTCTATTGTGTCTCTATGAGAGGTGTGGCTGCTCACACATGCATGGACACATACAGACACAAACAAACACACACTCATTTAATATGCATCTCTGAAAACACTACAGTCCAAAACAGGACAGTGAGTCAACCCAAACTCTTTCCCTGTCTCCTCTGGTAGAAGACAGACAGACAGGTAAACCGCTGTCACCACTCAGTTCTAAACTATGCACCAGGAAGACATAGCCACAGTTGTTTTTTTCCAGTCAACTATAACATCTAGGTGGATGTGGGTGGAGGTGATGTAATTTAGGAATCTTGTGCCAAGTCTCAACAGCATTCCATGAAAAGATATATGTGAGGATAGATCTACCGTGCGGTTGCGTGACAAAAGTGTATCAACTTTTTCAAGTAGCGTGACGTGTGTTATCAGTGGGAATTGGGCGAGGGACCAAAACGTATCCCATGATCCCTTGCAAACAGGGTAAACACAGGTATCAGAGTCGGACAGTGCTAATAAAATCCATATCACTCCGATATCGCTGCCCGGGGCATATAGAGCTCTGTCTCTTTGCATCCCAAATGGCACCCAATTCCATTTATAGTGCACTACTTTTGACTAGGGACATTTTTAATGTTTTATTTAATTTTATTCTTTATTTAACCAGGAAGGCCAGTTGAGAACAAGTTCTCATTTACAACTGCGACCTGGCCAAGATAAAGCAAAGCAGTGCGACAAAAACAACAACACAGAGTTACACATAAACAAAACGTACAGTCAATAACACAATAGAAAAATCTATATACAGTGTGTGCAAATGTAGAAGATTAGGGAGGAAGGAAATAAATAGGCAAAATAATTACAATTTAGCATTAATACTGGAGTGAAAGATGTGCCGATGATGATGTGCAAGTAGAGATAATGGGATGCAAGAGGGTAACTAATAGTATGGGGATGAGGTAGTAGGGTGTGCTATTTACAGATTGGCTGTGTATAGGTACAGTGATCGGTAAGCTGCTCTGACAGCTGATGCTTAAAGTTACAGAGGGAGATATAAGACTCCAGCTTCAGAGTTTTGCAATTTGTTCCAGTCATTGGCAGCAGAGAACTGGAAGGAAAGGCGGCCAAAGTAAGTGTTGGCTTTGGGGATGGCCAGTGCAATATACCTGCTGGAGCACGTGCTACGGGTGGGTGTTGCTATGGTGAACAGTGAGCTGAGATAAGGAGGGACTTTACTTAGCAAAGACTTATAGATGACCTGCAGCCAGTGGGTTTGCCGACAGATATGTAGTGAGGGCCAGCCAATGAGAAAATACAGGTCGCAGGGGTGGGTAGAATATTAGGCTTTGGTAGCAAAACGGATGGCACTGTGATAGACTACATCCAGTTTGCTGAGTAGAGTGTTGGGGGCTATTTTGTAAATGACATTGCCGAAGTCAACGATTGGTAGGATAGTCAGTTTTACGAGGGTATGTTTGGCGGCATGAGTGAAGGAGGCTTTGTTGCAAAATAGGAAGCCGATTCTAGATTTAATTTTGGATTGGAGATGCTTAATGTGAGTCTGGAAGGAGAGTTTACAGTCTAACCAGACACCTAGGTATTTGTAGTTGTCCACATATTCTAGGTCAGCACCGTCCAAAGTAGTGATGCTAGTTGGGCGGGAGGATGCAGGCAGCAATCGGTTGAAGAGCATGCACATAGTTTTACTAGCATTTAAAAGCAGTTGGAGGCCACGGAAGGAGTGTGGCGTTGAAACTCGTTTGGAGGTTTGTTAGCAGTGTCCAAAGAAGGGCCAGATGTATACAGAATGGTGTCGTCTGCGTAGAAGTGGATCAGAGAATCACCAACAGCAAAAGCGACATCATTGATACAGTATATACAGAGAAGACGGTCGGCCCGAGAATTGAACCATGTGGCACCCCCATAGAGACTGCCAGAGGCTCTCCAATTGACACACTGAACTCTATCTGAGAAGTAGTTGGTGAACCAGGCGAGGCAGTCGTTTGAGAAGCCACAGCTATTGAGTCTGCCAATAAGAATGCGGTGATTGACAGAGTCGAAAGCCTTGGCCAGGTCGATGAAGACGACTGCACAGTACTGTCTTTTATCGATGGCGGTTATGATATAGGACCTTGAGCGTGGCTGAGGTGCACCCATGAACAGCTCGGAAATCAGATTGCATAGTGGAGAAGGTACGGTGGGATCTGTTTATTAACTTGGCTTTCGAAGATTTTAGAAAAGCAGGGCAGGATGGAAATAGGTCTATAACAGTTTGGGTCTAGAGTGTCTCCCCTTTGAAGAGGGGGATGACCGCAGCAGCTTTCCAATCTTTGGGTATCTCAGATGATACGAAAGAGGTTGAATAGGGTAGTACTAGGGGTTGCAATAATTTCGGCGGAAAGAAAGAAAGAGAGGTTCCAGATGCAATAATTTTGGCGTAAAGATAGAAAGAGAGGTCCCAGATTGTCTAGCCCAGCTGATTTGTAGGGATCCGGATTTTGCAGCTCTTTCAGAACATCAGCTGTCTGGATTTGGGTGAAGGAGATGCAGGGGGTGTTTGGGCAAGTTGCTACAGGGGGTGCTGAGATGTTGGCCGGGGTAGGGGTAGCCAGGTGGAAAGCATGGCCAGCCATAGAAAAATACTTATAGAAATAATTGATTATTGTAAAATGATCAGTGGTGACCACGTTTCCTATCCTCAGTGCGGTGGGCAGCTGGAAGGAGGTGCTCTTATTCTCCATGGACTTTACAGTGTCCCAAAACCTTTTGGAGTTAGAGCTACAGGAAGCAAATTTCTGTTTGAAAAAGCTAGCCTTAGCTTTCCTAACTGATTGAGTATATTGGTTACTGACTTCCCTGAAAAGTTGCATATCATGGGGGCTATTCGATTCTAATGCATAATGCCACAGGATGTTTTTGTGCTGGTCAAGGGCAGTCAAGTCTGGGGTGAACGAAGGGCTATATCTGTTCTGTGTTCTACATTTTTTGAATGGGGCATACTTATTTAACAGGATGAGGTCAATATCCTTCCAGGATACCTGGGCCAGGTTGAGTAGAAAGGCCTGCTCGCTGAAGTGTTTTAGGGAGCGTTTGACAGTGATGAGGGGTGGTCGTGGGGTGGTCGTTTGACCGTGGACCCATTACGCACGCAGGCAATGAGGCAGTGATCGCTGAGATCCTGGTTGAAGACAGCAGAGGTGTATTTAGAGGGCAAGTTGGTCAGGATGATATCTAAGAGGGTGCCCATGGTTACGGATTTAGGGTTGTACCTGGTAGGTTCCTCGATCATTTGTGTGAGATTGAGGGCATCTAGCTTAGATTGTAGGATGGCCGGGGTGTTAAGCATGTCCCAGTTTATTTCACCTAACAGTACGAACTCTGAAGATAGATGGGGGGCGATCAATTCACATATGGTGTCCAGGGCACAGCTGGGGGCTGAAGAGGGTCTATAACAACTTGTTTCTGGAAAGGTGGGTTTTTAAAAGTAGAAGCTCGAATTGTTTGGGCACAGACCTGGATAGTATGACAGAACTCTCCAGGCTATCTCTACAGTAGATTAGGGCTCTGGTCAAAAGTAGTGGGGCCCTGGTCAAAAGTAGTGCACTATGTAGGGAATAGGGTGCCATTTGGGACACACAATCTGTCTGCTACAGTGGCCTTGGGCCCATTGACTGCCACAGATAGAGTCCTTATGGATGCAGGATCTTTTTAATTAATCTCAATGCCAGTCTGTAGAATAAAGACAATGTACTGTATATAACTTACACCTGACCTATGGTGGTTGTTATTTTTAATTTTATATAACATATTTTGATTAACAAAAAATGTAATACAAGACATTCACCCTTTTTGTTCCCCTCCCCCATAACCCCCCCACCCTCTTTCCCGACATGCTTTCAATTTATTTCCACAACAGAGTTCCTTCAAACACATTTTCTATTACCTTAATACAACACAAAGCCAACATACAATAGCCAAACATTTTATGGAGGTTGTTCTGCTGGTGTGCAGAACTGAGGGAGACATGCTGTGAACAGATATGGGAGTGAAATGAGGCTAGCTCCTGGCTGCTCTCTCCATGTGGTTATGTACTCCCAGCTGATATCTCCTGGTCTAGTCATGCGTGAGAGCACACCTGATAAGAATGTCTCTCCTCGTCAGAGTGAGCAACGAGGGCAACTCCTAACCTCTCGTCTTGCCAAGTCCTCTCCACTGAGGAGAAGCTTACATCATACTCTATCTTTATCACTGTCACGCTAGGTTCTCTATCTCAATCATGAGTCACACCTCCATTATCTGTGTCTGTCTGTGGTTCACGTGAGGATAATCCCATAGTGAACTCTTCAGCCAAACCTCAGTATAAAGTGCTTTACCGGAAATGTACAGTGACACTTGCCGCGTTTTGTTTTCAGGAGTACCATGCCCTTGACTAAGCCTATTGTGATATTTGCTGTTAACCTCTAAGTTTACAGTATATTCCCATCAACTGGGTGTCCACTCCTTCCACTTGAAGATGGCATTTGAAATTGTGTTGGAATTGGGAAACAGTGGTCGGAAAGTTCCAAAATAAGACAAGAAAGGTGGGAGAAGTTCCAAGGCCCACTTGATATTTGTTGACTGTCCGTCATGGCAACCGTTGCTGTCTTCTAACAGAGAACTGGCCACTTGTTTCTTCAGTTCACAAAAGAGCAAATCCACCACATAGCAGGTATCTCAATGGGTGGGCCAAATGGCAGGTGTGTGTCAGTTGTGTATATGTGTGAGACAGAAAGAGATGTTATAGATACACTGTACACTGAAAAAAGTATGAACAGGGTTGCAGACCCAGTTAGGCCAAGTAGTCCTAAACAGGGTTTTTGAAAATGATTCAAAACACACAAAGAACCATAGATCCAAGAACCCTTCAAACAAAAGAAGCGGCCGAGATACAAGAAACAGACATGCCTCAGCAAGAAAAAACAGCAGGGCAAAAGGCACACTCCGAAATACTTGAATCGCTCCTGACTCAGATCTAAATCAGATGTCCAAATCTTAACTCCATTAATGATAATGATAGCCTTCCAGTCTATTTTCAGCCAATCGCGGTTATTGTCGGGGTAATTCTTAGCCAATCGTGGTTTCGTGAGGGTCATTTTTAACCTGGCTTGTCCTTTTTTCCACCAAATCTTTCTTTAGTAAGAAAAATTCAAGCAGAAACTTCAGACCACAACATGGGGCTACGTCATGCTTATTAAAAACAGCCTGCTAAGTATACAGTGCCTTCAGAAAGTATTCACAGCCCTGGACTTTTTCCCCATTTTGTTGTGCTACAGCCTGAATTTAAAATGGATTAAATTGAGATTGTGTGTCACAGGCCTACACACATTACCCCATATTGTCAAAGTGGAATTCTGTTTTTAGACATTTTTACAAATTAGTAAAAAATAAAAAGCTGAACATTTTACAAAGAGTCAATAAACCCTTTGGTATGGCAAGCCTAAATACGTTTAGGAGTAAAAATGTGTTTAACAAGTCACATAATAAGTTGCATGGACTCACTCTGTGTTTTTAATGACTACTTCATCTCTGTACCCCACACATACAATTATCTGTAAGGTCCCTCAGTTGAGCAGTGAATTTCAAACAGAGATTCAACCACAAAGACCAGGGAGGTTTTCGATTGCCTCACAAAGTAGGGCACCTATTGGTAGATGGGTAAAAAAAAGTAGCAGATGTGAATATCTCTTTCAGCATGGTGATGTTATTAATTACACTTTGGATGGTGTATCAATACACCCAGTCACTACAAAGATGCAGGTGTTCTTCTTAACTCAGTTGCCGGAGAGGAAGGAAACCGCTCAGGGATTTCACCAGGAGGGTCAATAATGACTTTTAAACAGCTACAGAGTTTAATGGCTGTGATAGGAGAAAACTGAGGATCGATCAACAACATGGTAGGTACTCCACAATACTATCAATTACATGTAATCCGTTACTCCCCAACCCTGTTTCCATGCCACATTTTTTTTGCAAACAGGATCCATGTTTTGGATTATTTTTATTCTGTAAGGGTGTCCTTCTTTTCACTCTATAATTTAGGTAATCCGTTACATATAAGGGATTACAAAAAACAGTAACTGTAATCCGTTACGTTACCAGCAAAAAATATTGTAATTAGATTACAGACACTTTTGGAAAAACTAGATGATTACTTCGAGGATTACTTTTAAACTCAGAAAGGATGTTTGCAAAAAAAAACAATATTTGACACTTCTGTTTTCTCAATATTCAAATCAGCATTGAAAAAAAGTTTAAGAATGTTCCACCTGAGCAAGTCTGACCACAAGTCAGAGACCACTATGATGACGCACCAAATGGGTTTTATGGATTGCGGGAATAGGGTTTTGTAGGCTACAGTCCAAGCTATGTCTTCTAATGGTGTGACTGCTGTCGGCATCCAAAGTTTATCCAACTGGAATAAACGCTTGGAGGTAAGGATGACAGCAGTGTTGTAGTCTACGGCGATACGGATATCACTTATTAGTATCTACATAGCGCATTGATGTGAATCCCACTGCTGCTCTCTCATTTAGCTATTTGCGCCTTATGGATGGTGGATGGTTGTTCACAAATCTAAATGTGTATTTGAACCCAATAATGGTTGAATTCAAGAAGTTTAAGCTGCCTATCATTCATTGTATTTGAAACCAGTGGACAGCCAGTGAAAAATTAGGTCTTGCAACAGCTGCATAGTGAGGATCACAGCCTATGGAATAAAGTGGGGCTTTTATCATGCTGATAAAAAACAATTATCCATAGGCCTAATGGACACATGCTTAAACTTGCACACTTTTGATAGACTTAAAGGGGCACTCTGTAGTTTCTACATCCATTTTTGGATTTATAAATTATATACATACACATATATCCATTGACTCTTGAAGAATACAACTTATAAATCCCTCAGGAGTTTATTTCAACTGTCACACTCCACGAGAACCCAAAATATAAGCTTGTTTTACTCCAATGTTTGTAAACATTGTAAATGTAAACAAACACTGAATATCCTCATAACATGGTTAAAACAATCATTTTTTATGTCATGGATGGTCAGTCCTTGCATCCCATAGTTCTGTCTATTCATCTGAGAGTGGTTACATTTGTCCAGGCACATCCCTCAGCTTTTTACCAAAACAGAGGTGGGGTGACCGTTTTGTTGTTGTTTCATCTGTGGATTTGTTTTTTAAACATCTGCACATTATCAAGATATCAAAGTGTCACCAACAGAAAGGTAGACAATAGGCCTTTAGCAAATGCAGCATATGGCATTCATTTTTCACATGTAAATAGCACTTTTCAGTAGTGCTCAAAGCATGACATTCCATGAGCGCAGCATTTAGTTTTCAACTCGAATCGATGAGCCTTTTCAGTCCATGACAACAAAATCATAAACAACAAAGTAGCCCTTAGTTTCGTGGTAATGCTCAGGTAAAACAATTAGGCTAATCTGTACTTCCATATTTCCAAATCCTGTTCTTGAATATCAATGGGTATTGGAACGACTGGAATTCTGATATAATTTGGTTTATAATGTATAGATATCATTTAATTGTATTATTATATGTAGTAGAAAGTGATGGGTTCGAAGAAGCCTACATAACAAACCCTTAAAGTAAAATTGAACATCCAAATTTGGCTAGCTATGTAAACTTTAACATTGATTTATCCTGCAATAGATGTCGTTCAATTGGTAACATACATTTTTGTCTTCTTCTAATGCCTCTTAAGAGGAAAGTCATCTAAAAGTAACGGAATGTAATCAGATGACGTTACTGAGTTTGGGTAATCCAAAAGTTACATTACCGATTACAATTTTTGACAAGTAACTAGTAACTGTAACGGATTACATTTAGAAAGTAACCTACTCAACCCTGCAAGGAAATTAACTTTATGTCCTGAATACAAAATGTGTTTGGGGCACTCTCTGATCAGTTTCACCTGTCCTGGAAATTGTCTCCACCCCTTCCAGTTGTCACTTGTTTTTCCCAGTGTATTTATCCCTGTGTTTCCTGTCTCTCTGTGCTTGTATGTTTCCAAGTCAACCAGCATTTTCCCCGTTCTCCTGCTTTTTGTATTCTCCTTTTTCTAGTCCTCCCAGTTTTGACCCTTGCCTGACCCTTTGTACCTGCCTGCCTGACCATTCTACCTGCCATGACCACGAGCGTGTCTGCCACTGTGTACCTCCTGAACTCTGATCTGGTTTTGACATTTTTGCCTGTCCATGACCATTCTCTTGCCTACCTTTTTGGATTAATAAACATTGTAAGACTCCAACCATCTGCCTCCTGTGTCTGCATTTGGGTCTCGCCTTGTACCTTGATAGTATCACTGAGTACCATTCTCCATATTTTAAAGCATAATGGTGGCTGTATCATGTTATGGGTATGCTTGTCATAAGCAAGGATGAGGGAGTTTTAAAAAAAGAAACGGAATATAGCAAAACATCCTGTTAGAAAACCTGGTTCAGTCTGCTTTCCAACAGACACTGGGAGATGAATTCTCCTTTCAGCTTGACAATAGCCTAAAACACATGGCCAAATATACACTGTACTTCCTTACCAAGACAACATTGCACTTTCCTGAGTGGCCTAGTTACAGTTTTGACTTAAATCGGCTTGAAAACCTATGGTAAGACTTGAAAATGGCTGTCTAGCAATTATCAACAACCAACTTGACAAAGAATTAAGAATTTAAAAAATAATAATGTTCATATATTGTATAATCCAGGTGTGAAAAGCTGTTAGAGAATTACCCAGAAAGACGCACAGCTGCCAAATGTGATTCTAACTCAGGGGTGTGAATAATATATATTTTTATTTATTTATTTATTTCATTTTCAATTTGCACAAAAAAAAACATGTTTTCAATTTGTCATTGTTGGGTATTGTGTGTAGATAGGTGAACCAAAAATCTAAATTTAATACATTTTTAGTTCTGGCTGTAACACAACAAAATAGGGAATAAGTCAAGGGGTGTGAATACTTTCTGAAGGCACTGTAAGGGAGCAAATCTCTGTCTTTCTGTCTCTCTCTCTGTCTCTTTCCTCTCTCTCTCTCTCTCTGTCTCTTTCTGTCTCCTTCTTTCTACTCTCTCTCTCTCTCTCTTTTTCAAAAATTCCGATGAGCCCACTCTGTGCAGTATCGACGTGTACTTCATTCAAAATGCCTTATTAGCTCAGCAGACACCTAGGCCAGGGAGCAATTCTTAGCATCACTCACATACTCACATCATAAAGCTATTTCTGAATCTGAATAATACTAGGTGCTTCACACGGCTGAGCCCTGAGCAACTGGAGTTTACAAGATTCTGGAAAGTCTCTTTGTCACGACGTCTGCCGAAGTCGTTGCCTCTCCTTGTTCGGGTGGTGCTCGGAGGTCGACGTCACCGGTCTTCTAGCCATCATTGACCCATTTTTCATTTTCCATTGGTTTTGTCTTGTCTTCCCACACACCTGTTTTCAATCCCATTCATTACCTGTTGTGTATTTAACCCTCATGTCTTTGTCAGAGATTGTTTTATTGTCAGTGTAGTTTTATGTTGTATAGGTGCGCGATGGGTCCTCGTACCCATGTTTGTTTATGTCTGTACATTTTAGTGTTATGGAGCATGTTACGTGGACATTTATTAAAAGACTCCATTTACACTCCATTTTGACTCTCCTGCGCCTGACTTCCCTGCCACCTATACACACAACGCTGACACTCTTCAACATCTTACTGGGATGGGTTGTGGACAGAACTGAAATAAAAACAACCTCCTTACTCATATGGAGAGTGGTTTGCTGACTGGTTTTCTGCGTGAGTAGGCCTAGAACCTGTTCTATGAGTGTTGAGATGACTTGTGTTATTTTGTGTGTTCATGGAATTATAATTGCTACACTTGATTTTCAGGTCATGTAAATTGAAAACACGGTTCCAAGTAATATTGGATTAGCCACTTCAGCTGTATTATCAGTCCAAAGTGTGAAAGACTTGAGAAGCTTATGTGATCACTCACAAGGGCTGGGGCTTGTGCTACATGAGTTGTCTCATGTACTGGAGTATGTTATTGTCATGTAGGCCAATTGACTTGGAGCAATGTCACCCACAGCAACATGTCTGGGCGTGTTGCTGTAACATGCCTGGACATGTCCACCTCAGGCAGGGTCAAATTAGTCAGGCCAGAGACAAGTGGTCAGTGAGCTTAAAACATGGTAGCACTTTATAATAACACCTTGTAGTAAAACATTTATAATTGATTAGTAAATAGTTTATTCATAATATGTTAAGCATAATTCCTACATTTGAAATGTTAGTGAGCTATTTATAAACAACATTTGATCAATTCATAAACACTGTTATAAATTATTTATTCATGATTAATAAGGTCCATAATATGTCAGGCTTTACAGTACCACTCTCCCAAAATGGATCACTACAGTACAGCACTGTAACTGTTCACTGTAAGTTACACCTAGTTAGCTAACAGATAAACACAAACAAATGGGATTCTATTATCCAAATTGTACTGAATCCCCCCCCCCCCCCCCCAAAAAAAACAGCATTGTATGCCTTAGTTTATGTTCTTTATGGTAGCGTGTAAAAATACACAAGCGTGTTGTCTTCACAGATGCTGTTAAATCTCGGCCGTTCAAAAAATGCTGATGGTGGCAATGCTGCTGCCCTGAGTTAAACTGGAACCCCATCCAAGATGGCGTAGCAGTGAAGACGTGTTTGTTTGTCCTCTCGTGTACTTTTGTATTTTTCGTATATATATTTCAATTTATTTTCAATCTCTTTTCGATTTTTAATTAGATTATACCTTCCGGTAACCTGCCTCACCCAATGTGATACGGAATCGCTATTATTTTCAATTTTAGAACACATTCAAGAACCTCCAGAAGCTAACCAGCTAATTAGCTACAAGCTATTTAGTCATTGTTAGCCACTGCTAGCGGCTTTTACCTTCTGCACAGATACCAGCCCAGTTTTTAGCCTGGATAATACTCGCTAGTTTACCTGTATCGGACTGTCTCTCCACAACAACGCCGGATTCCTGCCGTAATCCCTGGACCACTACTTCTGATCTTCACAGCTAGCTTGCAGCTAGCTAGCTCACAGCTTGCACTCACCGTGGCACCCAGTACCGAAGCTATCCCTGAGGCCCACCTCCCGGCCTACTCAGCTGTTCACCCGAACCCCACTCATACACGGCTAGAGCCCAATACTCCACCGGATCCTTGCTGTAAACTCTGGACCTTGGCACTGGATCACCACTGCTACCGATTGGCTATAGTGGCTAACGCCACTGCCACGAAGCTAGCTGTGAGCCAGGCGCATCTCCCGGCTAGCAAACTAAATTCTACAATACCTCTTTCGCCATCTGGCTTGGATTCTCTGCCGACACGGCGCCCTGCCGCACCACCACGACTGGTCTGCCGACGAATACTCCATCCGCTGTGCCTTCAACCGGCCTCCGTCGGAGCAGACGCTCCTACTAGCCCCGGGCTACTAACTTTAAACGCCGTGTCGCTAGCGTGGTGGCTTCCCTGTTCCATCTACTGCTGCCCCCAGGACACTACGATCACTTGGCTACATAGCTGATGCCTGCTGGACTGTCCATTAATCACGGTACTCCATCCTGTTAATTAATTTTTTATCTGTTGGCCCTGGCCGCGAACTCAGGCTCTGTGTGTAGTTAATCCGACTAGTCATCGCCATTTTACCTGCTGTTGTTGTGTTAGCTGATTAGCCGTTGTTGTCTCACCTGTTGTTTTCGCTAGCTCTCCCAATCAACACCTGCAATTACCTTATGCCTCGCTGTATGTTTCTCTCAATTGTCAATTGTCTGTATCCTGGCTTAGGAAGGCCACCAAAAATTCTGAGATTTCCATACCCAACTATAACATTTTCCGTCAAGATAGAACTGCCAAAGGGGGAGGAGTTGCAGTCTACTGCAGAGATAGCCTGCCAAGTAATGTCATACTTTCCAGGTCCATACCCAAACAGTTCGAACTTCTAATTTTAAAAATTAATCTCTCCAGAAATAAGTCTCTAACTGTTGCCGCCTGCTACCGACCCCCCTCAGCTCCCAGCTGTGCCCTGGACACCATTTGTGAATTGATCGCCCCCCATCTAGCTTCAGAGTTTGGTGACCTAAACTGGGATATGCTTAACACCCTGGCAGTCCTACAATCTAAGCTAGATGCCCTCAATCTCACACAAATCATCAAGGAACCCACCAGGTACAACCCTAAATCTGTAAACAAGGGCACCCTCATAGACGTTATCCTGACCAACTGGCCCTCCAAATACACCTCCGCTGTCTTCAATCAGGATCTCAGCGATCACTGCCTCATTGCCTGTATCCGCTACGGGTCCACCCATCAAACGACCACCCCTAATCACTGTCAAACGCTCCCTAAAACACTTCTGCGAGCAGGCCTTTCTAATCGTCCTGGCCCGGGTATCCTGGAAGGATATTGACCTCACCCCGTCAGTTGAGGATGCCTGGTCATTCTTTAAAAGTAACTTCCTCACCATCTTAGATAAGAATGCTCCGTTCAAAAAATGCAGAACTAAGAACAGATACAGCCCTTGGTTCACTCCACTAGTACTTCCGGCGCCGACTGAGATGGCCGCCTCGCTTCGCGTTCCTAGGAAACTATGCAGTTTTTTGTTTTTTTACGTGTTACTTCTTACATTAGTACCCCAGGTCATCTTAGGTTTCATTACATACAGTCGAGAAGAACTACTGAATATAAGATCAGCGTCAACTCACCATCAGTACGACCAAGAATATGTTTTCCGCGACGCGGATCCGGTGTTCTGCCTTACAAACAGGACAACGGAATGGATCGCATGCAGCGACCCAAGGAAACGACTCCGAAAAAGAGGGAAACGAGGCGGTGTTCTGGTCAGACTCCGAAAAAGGGCACATCGCGCACCACTCCCCAGCATTCTTCTTGCCAATGTCCAGTCTCTTGACAACAAGGTTGACGAAATCCGAGCAAGGGTAGCATTCCAGAGGGACATCAGAGACTGCAACGTTCTCTGCTTCACGAAACATGGCTTACTGGGAAGACGCTATCCGATGCGGTGCAGCCAACGGGTTTCTCCACGCATCGCGCCGACAGAAACAAACATCTTTCTGGTAAGAAGAGTGGCGGGGCGTATGCCTCATGACTAACGAGACATGGTGTGATGAAGGAAACATACAGGAACTCAAATCCTTCTGTTCACCTGATTTAGAATTCCTCACAATCAAATGTAGACCGCATTATCTTCCAAGAGAATTCTCTTCGATTATAATCACAGCCGTATATATCCCCCCCAAGCAGACACATCGATGGCTCTGAACGAACTTTATTTAACTCTTTGCAAACTGGAAACCATTTATCCGGAGGCTGCATTCATTGTAGCTGGGGATTTTAACAAAGCTAATCTGAAAACAAGACTCCCTAAATTTGATCAGCATATAGATTGCGCAACCAGGGGTGGTAATACCTTGGATCATTGTTACTCTAACTTCCGCGACGCATATAAGGCCCTTCCCCGCCCCCCTTTCGGAAAAGCTGACCACGACTCCATTTTGCTGATCCCTGCCTACAGGCAGAAACTAAAACAAGAGGCTCCCACGCTGAGGTCTGTTCAACGCTGGTCAGACCAAGCTGACTCCACACTCCAAGACTGCTTCCATCACGTGGACTGGGACATGTTTCGTATTGCGTCAGATGGAAATATTGACGAATACGCTGATTCGGTGTGCGAGTTCATTAGAACGTGCGTCGAAGATGTCGTTCCCATAGCAACGATAAAAACATTCCCAAACCAGAAACCGTGGATTGATGGCAGCATTCGCGTGAAACTGAAAGCGCGAACCACTGCTTTTAATCAGGGCAAGGTGTCTGGTAACATGTCCGAATATAAACAATGCAGCTATTCCCTCCGCAAGGCTATTAAACAAGCTAAGCGTCAGTACAGAGACAAAGTGGAATCTCAATTCAATGGCTCAGACACAAGAGGCATGTGGCAGGGTCTACAGTCAATCACGGACTACAAGAAGAAACCCAGCCCAGTCACGGACCAGGATGTCTTGCTCCCAGGCAGACTAAATAACTTTTTGCCCGCTTTGAGGACAATACAGTGCCACTGACACGGCCTGCAACGAAAACATGCGGTCTCTCCTTCACTGCAGCCGAGGTGAGTAAGACATTTAAACGTGTTAACCCTCGCAAGGCTGCAGGCCCAGACGGCATCCCCAGCCGCGCCTCAGAGCATGCGCAGACCAGCTGGCCGGTGTGTTTACGGACATATTCAATCAATCCCTATACCAGTCTGCTGTTCCCACATGCTTCAAGAGGGCCACCATTGTTCCTGTTCCCAAGAAAGCTAAGGTAACTGAGCTAAACGACTACCGCCCCGTAGCACTCACTTCCGTCATCATGAAGTGCTTTGAGAGACTAGTCAAGGACCATATCACCTCCACCCTACCTGACACCCTAGACCCACTCCAATTTGCTTACCGCCCAAATAGGTCCACAGACGATGCAATCTCAACCACACTGCACACTGCCCTAACCCACCTGGACAAGAGGAATACCTATGTGAGAATGCTGTTCATCGACTACAGCTCGGCATTCAACACCATAGTACCCTCCAAGCTCGTCATCAAGCTCGAGACCCTGGGTCTCGACCCCGCCCTGTGCAACTGGGTACTGGACTTCCTGACGGGCCGCCCCAGGTGGTGAGGGTAGGCACAACATCTCCTCCCCGCTGATCCTCAACACGGGGCCCCACAAGGGTGCGTTCTGAGCCCTCTCCTGTACTCCCTGTTCACCCACGACTGCGTGGCCACGCACGCCTCCAACTCAATCATCAAGTTTGCGGACGACACAACAGTGGTAGGCTTGATTACCAACAACGACGAGACGGCCTACAGGGAGGAGGTGAGGGCCCTCGGAGTGTGGTGTCAGGAAAATAACCTCACACTCAACGTCAACAAAACTAAGGAGATGATTGTGGACTTCAGGAAACAGCAGAGGGAACACCCCCCTATCCACATCGATGGATCAGTAGTGGAGAGGGTAGCAAGTTTTAAGTTCCTCGGCATACACATCACAGACAAACTGAATTGGTCCACTCACACTGACAGCGTCGTGAAGAAGGCGCAGCAGCGCCCCTTCAACCTCAGGAGGCTGAAGAAATTTGGCTTGTCACCAAAAGCACTCACAAACTTCTACAGATGCACAATCGAGAGCATCCTGGCGGGCTGTATCACCGCCTGGTACGGCAACTGCTCCGCCCTCAACCGTAAGGCTCTCCAGAGGGTAGTGAGGTCTGCACAACGCATCACCGGGGCAAACTACCTGCCCTCCAGGACACCTACACCACCCGATGTTACAGGAAGGCCATAAAGATCATCAAGGACATCAACCACCCGAACCACTGCCTGTTCACCCCGCTATCATCCAGAAGGCGAGGTCAGTACAGGTGCATCAAAGCTGGGACCGAGAGACTGAAAAACAGCTTCTATCTCAAGGCCATCAGACTGTTAAACAGCCACCACTAACATTGAGTGGCTGCTGCCAACACACTGTCATTGACACTGACCCAACTCCAGCCACTTTAATAATGGGAATTGATGGGAAATGATGTAAATATATCACTAGCCACTTTAAACAATGCTACCTTATATAATGTTACTTACCCTACATTATTCATCTCATATGCATACGTATATACTGTACTCTAGATCATCGACTGCATCCTTATGTCACTAGCCACTTTAACTATGCCACTTTGTTTACTTTGTCTACATACTCATCTCATATGTATATACTGTACTCGATACCATCTACTGTATGCTGCTCTGTACCATCACTCATTCATATATCCTTATGTACATATTCCTTATCCCCTTACACTGTGTATAAGACAGTAGTTTTGGAATTGTTAGTTAGATTACTTGTTGGTTATCACTGCATTGTCGGAACTAGAAGCACAAGCATTTCGCTACACTCGCATTAACCTGTTGCTTCTACCCGGGACGCTTGCGTCCCAACTAGAGCTCTGGAAATGCAAATGTGCTACGCTAAATGCTAATAGTATTAGTTAAAACTCAAAAGTTCATTAAAATACACATGCAGGGTATCGAATTAAAGCTACACTCGTTGTGAATCCAGGCAACAAGTCAGATTTTTAAAATGCTTTTCGGCGAAAGCATGAGAAGCTATTATCTGATAGCATGCAACACCCCAAAAGACCCACAGGGGACGTAAACAAAATAATTAGCATTTCGGCGTTACACAAACCGCACAATAAAATAGAAAACATTCATTACCTTTCACCATCTTCTTTGTTGGCACTCCTAGATGTCCCATAAACACTATTTGGGTCTTTATTTCGATTAAATCGGTCCATATAAAGCCTAGATATCGTTATATGTAGACTGTGTGATAAACGAAAAAAACATCGTTTCAAAACGTAACGTCATTTTTTAAAATTCAAAAAGTTGACGATAAACTTTCACAAAACACTTCGAAATACGTTTGTAATGCAACTTTAGGTATTAGTAAACGTTAATAAGCGATAAAATTCATCAGGAGGCGATGTAAAGATCATTAGCTGTCCGTCTGGAAAAATGTCCGGCTAGAAACTCAACGAAAATATCCGGTCCTAGACCGGATTAGATACGGTGTCCTATATGTGTTTGACCAAGAAAAAAGTCGAAGGGAAATGACAAGACTCTAGACACCCTGTGGAAGCTGTAGGTACTGCAACCTCAGTCAATTAATTGTGGTTCACGTTTATCAATGGGTTCAAGTAGCGCATGGATATATTTTCCCCATTTTCAGTGATCAGTTTTTCCTCTGCTTTTCGATGTAAATGCCGTTCTGGTAAAGCCACAGCAGTGATTTAACCAGTTTTTTAAATGTCTGAGTGTTTTCTATCGACACAGACTAAGCAAATGCATATACTATATTCCTGGCATGAGTAGCAGGGCGCTGAAATGTTGCGCGATTTTTAACAGAATGTTCAAAAAAGTAGAGGGTCGACTGAAGAGGTTAACATCTGCTAACCATGTGTATGTGACAAATAAAATTTGATTTGATTTTGACCTGACTGCCCTCGACCAGCACAAAAACATCCGGTGGCAGACTGAAATAGCATCGAATAGTCCCCGCGATATGCAACTGTTTAGGGAAGTCAGGAACCAATACACGCAGTCAGTCAGGAAAGCAAAGGCCAGCTTTTTTTTTGCATCCTGTAGCTCTAACTCCAAAAAGTTCTGGGACACTTTAAAGTCCATGGAGAACAAGAGCACCTCCTCCCAGCTGCCCACTGCACTGAGGCTAGGTAACATGGTCACCACCGATAAATCCATGATAATTGAAAACTTCAACAAGCATTTCTCAACGGCTGGCCATGCCTTCCTCCTGGCTACTCCAACCTTGGCCAACAGCTCCACCCCCCCCCCCCCGCAGCTACTCGCCCAAGCCTCCCCATTACCCAAATCCAGATAGCAGATGTTCTGAAAGAGCTGCAAAACCTGGACCCGTACAAATCAGCTGGGCTTGACAATCTGGACCCTCTATTTCTGAAACTATCCGCCACCATTGTTGCAACCCCTATTACCAGCCTGTTCAACCTCTCTTTCATATCATCTGAGATCCCCAAGGATTGGAAAGCTGCCGCGGTCATCCCCCTGGGGGGAGACACCCTGGGCCCAAACTGTTACAGACCTATATCCATCCCGCCCTGCCTATCTAAGGTCTTCGAAAGCCAAGTCAACAAAAAGATCACTGGCCATCTCAAATCCCACCGTACCTTCTCTGCTGTGCAATCTGGTTTCCGAGCCGGTCACGGGTGCACCTCAGCCACGCTCAAGGTACTGAACGATATCATAACCGCCATCGATAAAAGACAGTACTGTGCAGCCGTCTTCATCGACCTGGCCAAGGCTTTCGACTCTGTCAATCACAATATTATTATCGTCAGACTCAGTGGCCTCTGTTTTTCTAATGACTGCCTTGCCTGGTTCACCAACTACTTTGCAGACAGAGTTCAGTGTGTCAAATCGGAGGGCATATTGTCCGGTCCTCTGGCAGTCTCTATGGGGGTGCCACAGGGTTCAATTCTCGGGCAGACTCTTTTCTCTGTATATATCAATGATGTTGCTCTTGCTGCGGGCGATTCCCTGATCCACCTCTACGCAGACGACACCATTCTGTATACTTCTGGCCCTTCCTTGGACACTGTGCTATCTAACCTCCAAACGAGCTTCAATGCCATACAACACTCCTTCCGTGGCCTCCAACTGCTCTTAAACGCTAGTAAAACCAAATGCATGTTTTTCAACCGTTCGCTGCCTGCACCCGCACGCCCGACTAGCATCACCACCCCTGGATGGTTCCGACCTAGAATATGTGGACATCTATAAGTACCTAGGTGTCTGGCTAGACTGTAAACTCTCCTTCCAGACTCATATCAAACATCTCCAATCTAAAATCAAATCTAGAATCGACTTTCTATTTCGCAACAAAGCCTCCTTCACTCACGCCGCCAAACTTACCCTAGTAAAACTGACTATCCTACCGATCCTCCACTTCGGCGCTGTCATCTACAAAATAGCTTCCAATACACTACTCAGCAAACTGGATGCAGTTTATCACAGTGCCATCCGTTTTGTTACTAAAGCACCTTATACCACCCACCACTGCGACCTGCATGCTCTAGTCGGCTGGCCCTTGCTACATATTCATCGTCAGACCCACTGGCTCCAGGTCATCTACAAGTCCATGTTAGGTAAAGCTCCGCCTTATCTCAGTTCACTGGTCACGATGGCAACACCCACCCGTAGCACGCACTCCAACAGGTGTATCTCACTGATCATCCCTAAAGCCAACACCTCATTTGGCCGCCTTTCCTTCCAGTTCTCTGCTGCCTGTGACTGACTGGAACGAATTGCAAAAATCGTTAAAGTTGGAGACTTATCTCCCTCACCAACTTTAAACATCTGCTATCTGAGCAGCTAACCGATCTCTGCAGCTTTACATAGTCCATCGGTAAATAGCCCACCCAATTTGCCTACCTCATCCCCATACTGTTTTTATTTATGTACTTTTCTGCTCTTTTGCACACCAGTATCTCTACCTGCACATGGCCATCTGACCATTTATCACTCCAGTGTTAATCTGCTAAATTGTAATTATTCGCCTACCTCATCATGCCTTTTGCACACAACATATATAGACTCTTTTTTTTCTACTGTGTTATTGACTTGTTTATTGTTTACTCTATGTGTAACTCTGTGTTGTTGTCTGTTCACACTGCTATGCTTTATCTTGGCCAGGTCGCAGTTGCAAATGAGAACTTGTTCTCAAGTAGCCTACCTGGTTAAATAAAGGTGAAATTAAAAAAACAAGACAAGGTTCCAAATGTGCTGTATATGGGTTAGCATGTACTCAGAAATGAGGTCACACAAAGAACAGCAAGCACATGCAGAGAGAGAGAGTGTGTGTGTGTGTGTGTGCATGTTTGTGTTGTGTTGGTGTATGTGTGTTTGTGAATATGTGTCAGTATGTGTGTGTGTGAACATGTAGCCTACGTGTGTAGATGCATTCATTTGTACGCGTGTCCTAACCAAGTTCCACACTTCCCAAAGAACTGAGGTTACGACTTATCCTAAAAACCTGCCATTACAAAATTATGAAGATGATTTGGTGAGTTCAATGGTTCACTAGTTTACACCATGACAGCTATAGGGTGTGAGCAGCCAGGCATTATTTAAGTTTTCCCTGGATTAGTTAGCTCTGTGCAAGATGCCTCACTATATCGATAAATCACTCCTCAATGATGACATCCATCACATGTAAATGTTCTAGGTAGGAATTTAAACAGCTTGTTAACCAACATTTTGTTACACTCAAAAAGGCATGCAGGCAAGCTCTCACATCACCTCATTTATTTATACACACTGAATCAATGGCGTGAGGATTAAAAGAGTTGCTCCAATGATTTAGTTATGAAGTCATCCCATACAATCCCATCGCAAATACACACAATGAGCAAAGCAAAGCAAACACAACGTCCTTGGTCTGTATGGGTGAGACACCACAAGGTAGAGAGTGCTGTTTGATATTTGATGTCATGATGTCACCCTCCCTAACCGTGCCCTACAAGGAAACCACCAGGAACAAACAGTGATGTGTGTGTGTGTGTGCGTGTGACGCATGGGCCCAATAGATTAGCCAGTCGCAGACGGAACGTACAGACACCCAGCCGGACATTGAAGGGGAGCGGGCTCTGTACGCAACGCCTGCTCAATGTCCGCTTCCAGCTCCCACACTACCGGTGCCACCAGGCAAGAGGCTGGTAGTATGGGAGTGGGATCCATGGGTCGCTTCTCTGTATCATACAGCCGGGACAATGTGTCTGCCTCAGCGTTCTGAGAGCCTGGTCTGTATGAAAGGGTAAATACAAACCGGGTGAAAAACATGGCCCACCTTGCCTGGCGAGTGTTCAGTCTCCCCGCCGCCCGGATGTACTCCAGATTACGGTGGTCAGTCCAGATGAGAAAAGGGTGTTTAGCCCCCTCAAGCCAATGTCTCCACGCCTTCAGAGCCTTGACCAGAGCCAACAGCTCCCGGTCCCCCACAACATAGTTTCGCTCCGCCGGGCTGAGCTTCTTCTGAGCTTCGATGGCATACTCGAGCGCTGAGAGTGCACCGCTCCTCTCCCAGCCTCGGACACGCCCACCTCCACTATGAACGCCAAAGAGGGATCCGGATGGGCCAGCACGGGAGCCCAGGTAAATAGAGCCCTCAGGTGACTAAAAGCCCTGTCCGCCTCAGCTGACCACTGCAAGCGCACCGGGCCCCCCTTCAGCAGTGAGGTAATGGGAGCTGCCACCTGACCAAAACCCTGAATAAACCTCTGGTAGTAGTTGGCAAACCCTAAGAACCGCTGCACCTCATTTACCGTGGTGGGAGTTGGACAATTACTCGGCTGCAATGCAGTCAATCTCCATCTCCACCCCTGATGTGGAAAAGCGGAAGAAGTGTCCAACGGACTGTTGGAAGAACAGGCAATTGACATACAGGTCATGCTCCAACAGGCGACCAAGCACTCTGCGCACCAGGGGCACATGCTCAAAGCGTGTAGCGGAGTATATCAAAATGTCATCAATATACACCACTACACCCTGCCTGTGCAGGTCCCTGAAAATCTCGTCTACAAAGGCTTGGAAGACTGAGGGCGCATTCATCAACACGTACGGCATGACGAGGTACTCATAGTGCACAGAGGTGGTACAGAAAGCCGTCTTCCACTCGTCTCCCCCTTCGATACGCACCAGGTTGTAAGCGCTCCTGAGATCTAGTTTGGTGAAGAAGCACGCCCCATGCATTGACTCTATTGCTGTAGCTGTGTGCAGTAGCGGGTAACTATACCTCACCATGATCTGATTCAGACCCTGATAGTCAAGACACGGGCTCAGACCCCCATCCTTCTTCACAAAAAATAAAACTGAGCAGGCGGGTGAAGTGGAGGACCGAATATACCCCTGACACAGGGATTCGGAGACATATGTTTCCATAGCCTCCGTCTCCGCCAGTGAGAGGGGATACACGTGACTCCTGGGAAGTGCAGCATCTACCAGGAGGCCTATCGCACAATTGCCCTGTCGATGAGGTGGTAATTGAGTCGCCTTCTTTTTAGAGAAGGTGAGAGCCAAATCGGCATATTCAGGGGGAATGCACAGACCTAGTCTGGACTCTCCACCGTTGTAGCACCGACGGAGACCCCTAAACACCTACCTGAGCACTCTCGCGACCACCCTGTGAAAGCCCTGTGGGGGCTCTTTTCATAACAGTGGGGTTATGAAAAGCTAACCTGGGTAGGCCCAGCACCACGGAAAACGCAGGAGAGTCAATAAGGAAGAGACTAATTCTCTCCGTATGACCCCCCCCTGCATCACCATACCCAACGGCGTGGTGACCTCCCTAATCACTGACCCTAATGGTCGACTATCTTAGGCGCGAACGGGGAAGGGCACATCCACAGGAAAAATGGGGGTCCCTAAACTATGAGCTAACGCTCTATCAATTAAATTCCCAGCCACGCCTGAATCTATGATCACCTTTATGCTGGTGTAACAGTATCAACATTAGTCCGTCCCCTCCCCCCTATCCGGGCTCGAACCAGGGACCCTCTGCACACAGACAACAGTCACAGACGAAGCATCGTTACCCATCGCTCCACAAAAGCAAAAGGTCTCAGAGCGTGTGTCACCGATTGAAATGCTATTAGCGTGCACCACTGCTAACTAGCTAGCCATTTCACATCGGTTACACTGGGAATACGAAGAAAACTCAGGAAAAGTGACAGACAAACATATTTGCAACATAGGGCTCTGGGAGAGAATGGTGCCGGCTCAACTGGGGTGACGCCAGAGCGCCCTGCCTGCTGCCTCGATTCCCAACCAACCCGGCACCGACCGGCAGTGTGACCTCTGCGGTCATAGATGGTGCACGAGCGGGAACCCCCTCCGGTCTCCCTGCGCACCGCCCCTTCCAGCTCCATAGGTATCGGAGAGGGGGTGCGGGAGGATGGAACCACCAGACCCTGATCTGGACGTCCACGAGTAGCCAGCAGGTTACGGACATCGGACATCCTCGCGCAGACTACAACGATAATGGTTCATCAGGGCCCTTTTGCTCTATCCCGTGCTGGCAGCCAGGATCCTAAACTCCAGGGCGAACTCCTGAGCGCTCCTCGTCTCCTGCCTCAGATGGTAGAGGCGCTCACCCGCCGCTCTATCCTCGGGCGGGTGGTCGTCCATACGGCATTGGAGAGAGGGACTACCCCTGGCAGTTGGAAACCCTCCCGTCATACTCCTGGGGCAAGGAGAGACGGATCCCACTTGGTTCAGGCAGGAAAGGGGGGCACAAGAGAGGCCCTGGTTGTGCTGGTGGAGGCGATGGCAACGCCAAGATGGTGAAGCATAACCGCATGCTCCTGGATGTGCTCCTCCACCTCAATGGCTGAGGTACCCTCTCCTGCTGACTCCATAGTATGGTTGGAGATTCTGTAATGTGGTGCATGCTGGTGGCAGGGAAGTCAGGCGCAGAAGAATGAACTTGGTAAAAACTGAGCTGTTTAATAAACATCAAAACCTCCGAAAACCAAAGTATACAAAATAACAAATGGAGGGTGCAAAATCCGTCGCACATCAGAAATAACAATAAACACCTACATACAACAAACAATCTCAGACAAGGACATGAGGGGAAACAGAGGGTTAAATACACAACATGTAATTGATGGGATTGGAACCAGGTGTGTAGGAAGACAAGACAAAACGAATGGAAAATGAAAAATAGATCAATGATGGCTAGAAGGTCGGTAACGTCGACCGCCGAACACTGCCCGAACAAGGAGAGGGACCGACTTCGGAGGAAGTCGTGACAAATACACTCGGACAAAGGGTGCATCTAAATGGCTAGACTATAAAATGGTTTATAGAATAGACAAGAATGGCTAATAGAAAATAATAAAATTTTACGTAGTCTATAGTTTAATGTCTTCCTCTCCTCATATCCTTCCTTCATCTACATTGATGTGTGGGTTGACTGGTGAAAGCAAGTCCATGACCATTAAGGCATCTACCACCTATCCTATGTTTTGAGACCAGTGCAGATTGAATGAGAGGAGACAAGAAGAGGAAGCCATGGTAGACTATTGAGATACAGACTCGACCTCAACCAGCATTTTCACTTTTGGATGAAAGGCGTGCCCAGAGTAAACTGCCTCCTACTCTTTCCCAGATGGGAATATATGCATATGATTATTATCGGTGGATAAAAAACACTCTGAAGTTTCTAAAACTGTTTGAATTATGTCTGTGAGTATAACAGAACTCATAGGGCAGACAAAAACCTGAGAAGAAATCCAAACAGGAAGTGAGAACTCAATTTAGAAAACAGTGCCATTGGATGTCCATCTTAGATATGGATGTTTATGCACTTCCTAGGGCTTCCACAAGATGTCACCGTCTTTAGATTCTGGTTGTATGATTCTACTATAAAGGTGGGCTCATAATAGCTCTTTGAGTGGGTGGTCTGGCAGAAAGCCTCGGTCTCATTGCGCACGGTCACGAGAGAGTGTTCTTGCGTTCCAATGCCTTTCTTCAGATAATGAAATTCTCCGGTTGGAACCTTATTGCTGATTAATGTTTAAAATATCCTAAATATGGATCGCATACATCATTTGATTTGTTTCTACGACCTGTAACGGAACTTTTTGAGTTTTTGTCTGGAGGAATTGCTCGTGCTTTTTGAGGATTGAATGCTGGGCTGAACAAGCTAACAACAAGTGGCTAAATTATGGGCTTTTTGGAACTTTATGGAACAAATCAGTCATTTATTGTCGAACTGGGATTCCTGGAACTGCCTTCTGATGAAGATATTCAAAGGTAAGTAAATATTTATAGTGTTTTTTGTAGCTTCTGTTGACGCCAAAATGGCGGCTATTTCTTTGGGCTCTGAGCGCCGTTCTCAGATTATTCTTTTTCCGTAAAGTAAAAAAATAAATCTGACACAGCGGTTGCATAGAGGATACGTTTATCTTTAATTCTGTGAATAACACTTGCATCTTTTATCAATGTTTATTGTGAGTATTTCTGCAAAATCACCGGATGTTTTCGAATCAAAACATTACTGCACGTAACGCGCCAATGTAAACTGAGATTTTTTAAATATATATATATATATATGCAAATTATCGAACAAAACACACTACATGTATAACATGATGTCCTATGAGTGTCATCCGATGGAGATAAAATGAATCACTAACCTTTGATTATCTATATTTATGCTTTTGTGACTGTGAAAAATCGCTGTGTGTTTTTGAATTTGGTGGTCATCTAACATAAATATATGGTGTGTTTTCGCTGTAAAACATTTTAAAAATCGGACACGATCGGTAGATTAAAAAAGATGTTTATCTTTCTTTTGCTGTATTAGACTTGTTCATGTGTGAAAGTCAAATATTTATAAAGAATTTTTTTTTCAGCTGAATGGGAGGGGATGTTCCCTTTAGGGAACTCCTTGTGCCCCCCTAGCCCCAACAGGTTTTAATGTAGAAGACTCTCGATCCTTGACCATATAATCTGCAGGGTGGAGCAGCACACAACCCTGCCAAGTGCGTCAGGCCTTGTTTTGTTATTTAAGCTAAAAAATAAATAAAGAGGGGTAAATGTTCAGTGGAGTGTTCTGTTCTGGTGGAGGCTGGAGAACACTGTTGCTTGGGTTAGGGTAGGGTGAAGACATGGCGTTGTGTTTATAGGCTACATGTGATGTGGTGGTTAGTGGTTAGCCTAGCTAGCGCCTGTCTGTGGGCTGGTAAAGAGACAGGAAGACTCAGGATTTGTCCCAAATGGCAGTCTATTCCCTATATTGTGAAAAGGGTGACATTTGGGATGCACATCAGTCAGAGAAGAGGCACCATAGAATCCAGTTAGCTACTTATTTCACCCTGCTGGCTGGGCAAATGGATGGTGGTTATTTACAGACGTGGAAGTTTACATTTATATTTTGTCCATTTAGTATGCAGATTATTTTATCCAGAAGGATTTATAGGCAGATCCTATACTAACAGTCAATTTCTCAGGGGAGAATTTTCTCACTACATGTCTGTTTACTCATTTTTTTCAATCCTGGCTACAGGACAGGAAGGTTGATCTGAGGTTGATCTTGGGCCCAGTCTTTCCTCTTCAGGTCACTAGTTCAGGAATAACTCACATGGAGTGATGTCAGACGATGTCACCATCCCACTAACTACACACTTCTCTAAACAGTATCCCTTTTTAACATCAACATTCAGCTCTTAGAAAGAAAAGGTCTAAATTAAGATAACTAGGCCTAAATATCTCTATCCTCTTGCCTCTCTTCTCGCTCTCTTTCTATCCCTCTCCTTTTCCCTTTCCTCTCTCTCTCTCTCTCTCTCATCCCTCCACCTTCTCCCTTCTTTTCTTTCGTCTCAGTTTTGCTTTCCCGGGAGAGAGTGGAGTGGCATGGTGGGCTCGTTTAAGGCCGGCAGCAGAAGTGTCCCAAATGGCAAGCTATTCCCTATATAGTGCATTACTTTTGACAGTGTCCATTTGAGACGCAGGTAAGGGCCTCTCCAAAACATTTGGTGCGGGGAATTTCTGAACCAGCGACTTCAACTCATCCATTAATGCCCATGGATTAGTAACAATTGGTTAATATAATTCCATTTGCTGGCCGCACGACTGTAAGCAGCCACCGAGGACGGCCTGGCCCAGAGAGCTGTGAAAGAGAAGAGAGGGAGGGAGAAGGGGAGAGAGAAAGGGAAGGAGAGAGAGCGAAAAAGAGTCTGTGAATATGCTTCGCTGTGAAGTATCGGAGAAGAGAAAGAGAGAAAGAGAGATATTATGGGACTGTTGTAATAGAAAAATGACATATTTACCTGGTTTGTTTAATATTAATGGTTAGCAATTAATACTTAATAAATTGGACATTTCTGTTTAATTCTATGTTTCTGTAAATAAATGGTTTCCATTCTAGCTTCCTGCAGTTAGTCTGCTAGAGATAGCCTGAGCTGATAATGACTTGGTGTTAAACCTAAAAGCTGGCATTCCATAGACAAGATGTGATGTGTGTGACCCGAGATAGAGATAGCCTGGAAGAGTTTAGAACAATGCCTCATTGTCTCATCTTTCTGGCATCTGGGAACTAAGTAAAACACCATCCTGTGTAGATAACCAAGGTGGCTTATGGGAAGGTTAGAAATGACTGACTAAGCAATCTTGATATCAGCTATGCATTGTATGTAAAGGCTGCTCAGCTCAACAGTCAAAACTGTTGGGCTGACTGGTTTCATTATTGCAATAATTAATAGATATTAAATGAAGATGACTGTTTGAAGAAATGACCAAGTCTCTCTCAGTACTGAATTTCCTCAACACTGTGTGAGCAAATGTTTTTAGTTCCTAACGGGGCATTTTTGTATTTTTATGGAATGCACACATATATGCTGACATACAGATATGGAGAAACTCACTGTCACACATACAACTGAGAAGCTAAGCTATGCTCTCAAAGTCTTTGTTAACTTATCACTGGTGTCAGGTTCAGGGGAGAGTAAAGAAGAGACATGCTTTGCAATTGTGGTCAGATGAGAGGAGGAGGAAGCCGGTTTCTCTGTCTGTTCTCTCTGTGGGTGTCCTCATCACTGTCCCAGGAAAGATATTAAAAATCTTCTGTTCACAGTTCGTTTTCCCACACTACAGTATACATCATTGTGTGGTGGTATGCCAGCAGCATACCACCCTGCATACCACTGCTGGCTTGCTTCTGAAGCCAAGCAGGGTTGGTCCTGGTCAGTTCCTGGATGGGAGACCAGATGCTGCTGGAAGTGGTGTTGGAGGGCCAGTAGGAGGCACTCTTTCCTCTTGTCTAAAAAAAATATCCCAATGCCCCAGGGCAGTGATTGGGGACACTGCCCTGTGTAGGGTGCCGTCTTTCGGATGGGATGTTAAACGAGTGTCCTGACTCTCTGAGGTTATTAAAGACCCCATGGCACTTATCGTAAGAGTAGGGGTGTTAACCCTGGTGTCCTGGCTAAATTCCCAATCTGGCCCTCAAACCATCATGGTCACCTAATAATCCCCAGTTTACAATTGTCTCATTCATCCCCTGTAACTATTCCCTAGGTTTTTGCTGCAAATGAGAACTTGTTCTCAGTCAACTTACCTGGTAAAATAATGGATAAATAAAATAATTGTTTTATCTTTCCAAACATATGTCTGTTTGGCAAGGCAATAATGTATACTGAACAAAAATATAAACGCAACACATAAAGTGTTGGTCCCATGTTTCATGAGCTGAAATAAAAGATCCCAGACATGTTCCATTTGCACAAAAAGCTTATTTCTCTCAAATTTTGTGCACACATTTGTTTACATGCCCGTTAGTGAGAAATTCTCATTTGCCAAGATATTTCATCCACCTGATAGGTGTGGCATATCAAAAAGCTGATTAAACAGCGTGATCATTACACAGGTGCACCTTCTGCTGGGGACAATAAAAGGCCACTCTAAAATGTGCAGTTTTGTCACACAACACAGTCACAAGTCACAGGTGTCTCATGTCACCCGGACAGCCAATGAAACTGTTGGTTTGCACAACCGAAGAATTTCTGCAGAAACCATCTCAGGGAAGCTCATCGTGCTCACCAGGGTCTTGATCTGACTGCAGTTTGGCGTCATAACCGACTTCAGTGCGCAAATGCTCACCTTCTATGTGCTCTTCACAGATTAATTCCGGTTTCAACTGTAGCGGGCAGATGGCAGATAAGAGTGTTGGCGATGTTTGGGTGAGTGATTTGCTGACGTCAATGTTGTGAAAAGAGTGCACCATGGTGGCGTTGGGGATATAGTATGGGCAGGCATAACCTACGGACAACAAACAACATTGCATTTTATTGATGGCAATTTGAATGCACAGAGATACTGTGACAAGATCCCGAGGCCCATTGTTGTGCCAATCATCGCTCGCCATCACCTCATGTTTCAGCATGATAATGCACTTCCCCATGTCGTAAGGATCTGTGCACAATTCCTGGAAGCTGAAAATGTCCCAGTTTTTCCATGGCCTGCATAAATATCAAACATGTCACCCATTGAGCATGTTTGGGATGCTCCGTCTTAAGGATCTCACAGTACGCACATTGCAATTTATTGCCCTGACCACATCTGCAGTCCTCTTGCCTCCTTGCAGCATGCCTAACGCACGTTCACGCAGATGAGCAGGGACCCTGGGCATATTTCTTTTGGTGTTTTTGAGTCAGTAGAAAGGCCTCTTTAGTGTCCTAAGTTTTCATAAGTGTCACCTTAATTGCCTACCGTCTGTAAGCTGTTCGTGTCTTAACAACCATTCCACAGGTGCATGTTCATTAATTGTTTATGGTTCATTGAACAAGAATGGGAAACAGTGTTTAAACCGTTTACAATGAAGATCTGTGAAGTTATTTGGATTTTTACGAATTATCTGTGAATGACAGGGTCCTGAAAAAGTGACGTTTATTTTTTTGCTGAGTTTATCTGGATTACATGAAAACAGCCTAACTAGCTCTGCTAGAGCGAATAAAATGGTCAGAGTGGGGTGTTCTCTCATTAAGTGTCTTGAAGTAGCTAGCACGCCAGTTAGCTTGGGTGCTTGACTGCCATTGTGAGGTCAGAACGTTTGGATCAAACCTACTCATCAGCCAGAGCGTCTAGTGGGCGCTCTGAATGCTCCGAAAGTGATACATTTTGAATTTACGAATGGACAATTTGACAGCATAGGTGCAGTCACCAACTCTCTGGATAACATAACAGCCTAACCAGCTCTGCTAGGGTGAATAAAGTTCAGTGAGGTGTTCTGTCATTTGTGTATGGAAGTAGCTCACAAGTTAGCTTGGGTGCTTGACTTCTGTTGTTAGTACAGAATGCTTGAATCAACCCTTAAAGAGATGGGTGGGGCTAAAGCTTAAGAGGGTGTAAACGATGTTGAAGGGGTGTAGACAAAGGAGGGCTCTCCAGTAGTAGTACCAAAATATTCAAAGGCCATTTTCTCAAAAGTGAGTTTACAAGTTTATCAACTTTCAAAGCAGAATTACTTTCCCATTATTCCTCAACTGTTGTGTATGATATATAATTTTGGAGCTGAGTCGTAACTTTTATCCAATGTAAAAAACAAAATTTCAAATTTTGCTACTTAAGACCGATTTGAGCTGGTCGGTCACATATAGGGAATAGGGTGCCATTTGGGATGCACACTCTGTCTGTGACACATCATCATGGTAATCTAAATATATGGCTCTGATGGTGACATAGTGATAACACACTGTCTCCAGTTTGTCTGTCAGCAACAGGGATGTCATACATTCTAGAACATGTGATGTGATAAAACTTTGAGGTGACTCCCTGAAAAGCGGTTTGCTTCACCTATAAGTCTAACAACCAGATATACACTGATCCAGGCTGAACCTATTCAAATCAAATCAAATTGTATTGGTTAGCAGATGTTATTGCGAGTGTGTTATTGCAAGCGAAATGCTTGTGCTTCTAGTTCTAACAGTCCAGCAATATCTAACAAGTAATATCTAGCATTTCCACAGTAATTACACTGTAGTTGACACTGTATTAAGGTATACGTCACTCCAAGGAATTACATTTTGTATATACAAGTCGGAAGTTTACATACACTTAGGTTGGAGTCATTAAAATGTGTTTTTCAACTACTCCACAAATGTCTTGTTAACAAACTAAAGTTTTAGCAAGTCGGTTAGGACATCTAACTTGTGCATGATACATATTTTTCCAACAATTGTTTACAGACATATTCAATTCTAAGTGAAATAATGCCTGAAGGTACCACGTTCATCTGTACAAACAATTGTACGCTAGTATAAACACCATGGGACCACGCAGCCGTCATACCGCTCAGGAAGGAGACGCGTTCTGTCTCCTAGAGATGAACGTACTTTAGTGCGAAAAGTGCAAATCAATCTCAGAAAAACAGCAAAAGACCATGTGAAGATGCTGGAGGAAACTGGTACAAAAGTATCTACATCCACTGTAAACAAGTCCTATAGTGACATAACCTGAAAGGCCACTCAGCAAGGAAGAAGCCACTGCTCCAAAACCGCCAGAAAAAAAAGCCAGACTACGGTTTGCAACTGCACATGGGGACAAAGATAGTACTTTTTGTAGAAATGTCCTCTGATCTGATAAGAAAAAAATAGATCTGTTTGGCCGTAATGACCATGGTTATTTTTGGAGGAAAATGGGGGAGGCTTCCAAGCTGAAGAATACCATCCCAACCGTGAAGCACGGGGGTGGCAGCATCATGTTGTGCGGGTGCTTTACTGCAGGAGGTACTGGTGCACTTCACAAAATAGATGGCCTCATGGGGTAGGAAAATTATGTGGATATATTGATGCAACATCTCAAGACATCAGTCAGGAAGTTAAAGCTTGGTCGCAAATGGTCTTCCAAATGGACAATGACCCCCAAGCATACTTCTAAAGTTGTGGCAAAATGGCTTAAGGACAACAAAGTCAAGGTATTGGAGTGGCCATCACAAAGCCCTGACCTCAATCCTATAGAAAAGTTGTGGGCAGAACTGAAAAAGCGTGTGCGAGCAAGGAGGCCTGCACACCTGACTCAGTTACACCAGCTCTGTCAGGAGGAATGGGCCAAAATTCACCCAACTTATTGTGGGAAGCTTGTGGAAGGCTACCCAAAATGTTTGACCCAAGTTAAACAAGTTAAAGGCAATGCTACCAAATACTAATTGAGTGTATGTAAACTTCTGACCCACTGGGAATGTGATGAAAGAAATAAAAACTGAAATAAATCATTCTCTCTACTATTATTCTGAAAATTTGCATTCTTAAAATAAACTGGTGATCCTAACTGACCTAAAACAGGTTATTTTTTACTGAGTTTAAAAACAGAGTTTAAATGTATTTGGCTAAGGTGTATGTAAACTTCCGACTTCAACTGTAGCTCCAAATTTCCCTGTCGGATTCACCCGTAGGATGGCTCATGATGATATATCCCCAAATATTGCAATATATCTCACCATGACACTGACCGATGCACTGAAGTCTGTGGGCCTTCTCGTCAGAAAGAGAGGAAAGAGAGAGAGGGAAGAAAACAAAATTGGAGAAGAGAATGACTTATCTGTTTTGCCCTCCAGCTAATGTGCCTGGGGCCTGAACTCCTATCACTGCGTGTGTGTGTGCATTCATGTTTCATGCGTGCGTGTTTTAATTAACTTTACAGTATTTCATTCTAAACCAAGCCCAGGCCGTTTAACGAAGGTCAGTGAGTACAGATGATTTCTCAACACCTAGATGGAACAGAGATAAATTAACCAGCCTGAATGAGTCTGGGTGAAATCATACAAGTGTAGGCTGCATCCCAAATTGCACTCTATTCCCTATAGTTTAATCATTTTGACCAGAGCCCTAACAGGGGACTCACACCTTACTGTGTGATACTGATGGAAAAAATTGCAGTAGACGAAAGTATTGTGCTTTGGTTGGAGGCTGACCAAGTATCAGAGCTGGAGCAATCAGGGGTGGAGAGGGTTGAGGAACAGTATAGAAGGTTCATAACAGTCACACAGGACATGTGTGGAACGCCTGATTAAAACAGTAATGTATAACTTGGCTGACTTTTACTCCTGAATGACTACCAACAATTTGTTCTAGACTCAATCTGTCATATACGGTTGTGATTTAGTCCCATGGTTTGTGCATGTGTGACAGGTTAAAGGAAATATTCGTAGCCTGTTATACATTAAAAAGTATTAGTAAGTTCATAGTATGTAACAAAAATGTTTACGCCCCTGAAAAAGGGGAGAAATCCATGCAGATAATTGACTTGTTCTTTAATGAAGTTAATTGCTGAATTGATATGCTTATGAGGCTCATTTACTTCGAATATTCACAATTCTGTCATCATTATTACAACATTGAATGAACAAATCATAATGTGGAAAATGATTTGTGCTCAATAACATTCACTATTGCATTGACTCTAACCTTTACACATGAATTATGTCATTATTAGAGCAATGACTTGCAAATCTGTACCAGAAAGGTCAAGATGGGTTTCACTTTCTTTCTTTTGTGGTTTTGTGTCCTCATTCACGAGGTCATGTAATGACGTTCTTTTATAACAAAACACAATGTGAGCTTCTGGCATTAGATTTTTTAGCTTGACAACAAAAAAAACAAAAGCGAAACAAACCTGCTTGACACGCTATATTCAGTGCAGACAGAACATAACAGTGCATGGCAAAAAGCACAGAGTCAAGTAATTATGTTAAAAGCAGCGCCTATATGAAATGCATTCAGTTTTAGGGACCAATCTAAACCTTGTTTAGTAGTCCACATTCAATCCAACAAAAACGACAGAGAACTGCGCCCTTACATTTTCTCAGGACCCTTTCTGTGAAGGGTATAAAATAGTATAAATATTCAAATGTGACACGTGACCTGTCCAGGTCACTCCAAAGTCTAAGAATTCCTCTCAAATGGCAACATGTTCCATTTAAAGTGCACTACTTAGGGATTTGTTTTCTTGTCCTCTAGATTAATCTAGTACTGTCAGAGTTCCCGAGGATATGGATCATGAATCATTTGATTTGCCTTTAAATCACATGCCATGGTACATTGAAATCAGATGCCTTCTGGTGATCCCGTAATGCCCAGTGAGAGAAAAGAGAACTGCAGTGGTTCCCAAACTTTTTATCATCTTGTACCCCTTCAAACATTCACCCTTCCAGCTGTGTACCCCCTCTAGCACCAGGGACAGTGCACTCTCAAATGTTTTTTTTGCCATCATTGTAAGCCTGTCACACACACACTATACGATACATTTATTAAACACAAGAATGAGTGTGAGTTTTTGTCACAAACCGGCTTGTGGGGAAGTGACAAAGAGCTTTTATAGGACCAGGGCACAAATAATAATAAACAATACTTTTGCACTTTATTTAACCATCTTACATATAAAACCTTATTTGTTCATCAAAAATGTTGAATAACTCACCACAGGTTAATAAGAAGGGTGTGCTTGAAAGGATGCACATAACTCTGCAATGTTGGGTTGTATTGGAGAGAGTCTGTCTTAAATCATTTTCCAAACACAGTCTGTGCCTGTATTTAGTTTTCATGCTAGTGAGGGCCGAGAATCCACCCTCACATAGGTACGTGGTTGCAAAGGGCATCAGTGTCTTAACAGCACGATTTGCCAAGGCAGGATACTCTGAGCGCAGGCAATCCAGGATTCTGCCAGTGGCTTCTGATTAACACACACTATAGTCTATTTCCTAGTCACCCCGAGGGCAAATATCTGGTCAAAATTAGATGAGAGCATATTTCTAACTTCAAAAGGTTTGCATTGTTGTTTAAGTGACTGGTCATGTCATTATATTCTAAAACATTCAATAAACATTCTTCACTCTGTTGGACTGTGGCGGATGCACATATTTCCGAGACAACTAGAAGTTATTGGCACCAAAAATAGAACAAACATTTGGAAGTTATATTGAAGAATGAAACAATTAGGTCTGTGAAATTACCACATCAGACTGACTAAAGAATAGATGGCATGTCACGCCCTGACCTTAGTATTCTTTGTTTTCTTTATTATTTTGGTTAGGTCGGGTGTGACATGGGTGATGTATGTGTTTTTGTACTGTCTAGGGGATTTGTATGTTTATGGGGTTGTTTACTATCTAGGTGTTTTGTATGTCCATGTGTTAGTTGCCTGTGTCAGCACTATATTTAGCTTCACGTTCGTTTTGTTGTTTTTGTAGTTTAAGTGTTTCTTCGTCTTCATTAAAAAAATATGTATTTATCTCACGCTATGCCTTGGTCTCCTCAATTCAACGAACGTGACATGGCATGTGAGCAACATACTGTACAGTTTCACTGTTTGATGGTGTTTTGAGTGTGTGAGGACTTCTTAGCCTCTTCCCTACAAAAATCGACATACAAGTTCCGCCATTTGAGGGGGCCCTTTCCAAAACTTAATTCATGACTCACGACCATTCGTTGCTTATTTTGAGCCTTGCATGTATGTATCCTGTTCCACCGTCTTTTCAACTTTTTGTTCTTTTTTAAACCCTATGATGGCAAACAAATAACCTGCTACAGTCAGACCGAGGATGGTTTCCAAATGGCACCCTTTTCCATATATAGTGCACTGGTCAAGAAGACTCTGAAATACGCTTTAAAACATAATCCATAATTAAGTTAATTGATAGTTCATGGGCTGCATGGAGAGATCTTCCATGCAGCCCCTTATACCACCCACCACTGTGACCTGTATGCTCTAGTCGGCTGGCCCTCACTACATATTCGTCGCCAGACCCACTGGCTCCAGGTCATCTATAAGTCTATGCAAGGGTAAAGCTCCACCTTATCTCAGCCCACTGGTCACGATAACAACACCCACCCGTAGCACGCGCTCCAGCAGGTATATCTCACTGGTCATCCCCAAAGCCAACACCTACTTTGGCCACCTTTCCTTCCAGTTCTCTGCTGTCAGTGACTGGAACAAATTGCAAAAATCACTGAAGCTGGACACTTACATTTCTGTCACTAACTTTAACCATCAGCTATCTGAGCAGCTAACCGATCGCTGCAGCTGTACATAGTCCATCGGTAAATAGCCCACCCAATTTACCTACCTCATCCCCATATTGTTTTTATTTACTTTGCTGCTCTTTTGCACCCCAGTATCACTACTTACACACGACCATCACCATGACCACCATGATGATGACCACTTACACTGCTCATCATCTGCTCATCTATCACTCCAGTGTTAATCTGCTAAATTGTAATTACTTTGCTACTCTGGCCTATTTATTGCCTTACCACCTCATGCCATTTGCACACACTGTATATAGACTTTCTTTTTTTCTATTGTGTTATTGACTGTACGCTTGTTTATTCCATGTGTAACTCTGTGTTGTTGTTTCTGTCGCACTGCTTTGCTTTATCTCGGCCAGGTTGCAGTTGTAAATGAGAACTTGTTCTCAACTGGTTTACCTGGTTAAATATGGGTGAAATAAAAAGATCAAATAATAATCTTCCACGGAGACGGGCACAAATTCAAATGACATCCGACTCAGACTGTCTCAACTCCTCTATCTGACCACACAGTCCTCCGCCTCATAGTCCATGGCTCGTCAGTAGGCCCAGATGAAGCAAGCTTGAGCAGGGGGGTCGGTGGTCAACTCCAGCATGGGGAAAAAGACCGGAGGACACGTCTGGAGCCATTGATCAAGGCACCCCATTCCCAGCAGGTCTTTGTAAACTCTGTGGTGAACCACTCCTCAGTGGTAAACCACTCCAGGTTGTGTAAATGCTAAATTTCTGACATTATATTCCCATTTAAAACAAATATAATAATATTGGTCGCATACATGTGTTTAGAATATCTTATTGCAGTGCAATAATAACTAACAATTCACAACAATAAACACAAATCTAAAAGTAAAAGAATGGAATTAAGAAATATTAGGACGATTAATGTCAGAGTCTGGAGTATAAATACAACGTCAACAGTAAAGAGGCTACTCCAGGATGCTAGCCTTCTAGGCAGAGTTACAAAGTAAAAGCCATATCTCAGACTGGCCAATAAAAAGAAAAGATTAAGATGGGCAAAAGAACACAGACACACAGACACTGGACAGAGGAACTCTGGCTAGAAGGCCAGCATTCCGGAGTCGCCTCTTCACTGTTAACGTTGAGACTGGTGTTTTGCAGGCACTATTTAATGAAGCTGCCAGTTGAGGACTTGTGATGCGTCTGTTTCTCAAACTAGACACCATAAGGTACTTGTCCTTTTTCTCAGTTGTGCACCAGGGCCTCCCATCCTTGTTCTATTCTGATTAAAGCCAGTTTGCGCTGTTCTGTAAAGGGAGTAGTACACAGCGTTATACAAGATCTTCAGTCTTAGCAATACCTTGCATGGAATAGCCTTAATTTCTCTGAAAAAATAGACTGACGAGTTTCAGAAGAAAGTGAAAAAAGGTTCTGGACATTTTGGGCCTGTAATCGAACCCACAGATGCTGATGCTCCAGATACTCAACTAGTCTGAAGAAGGCCAGTTTTAATGCTTCTTAAATTAGAACAACAGTTTTCAGCTGTGCTAACATAATTGCAAAAGGGTTTTCTAATTATCAATTAGCCTTTTAAAATGATAAACTTGGATTAGCTTACACAACGTGCCATTGGAACACAGGAGTGATGGTTGCTGGTAATGGGCCTCTGTACGCGTATATACAGTGCCGTGCGAAAGTATTCGGCCCCCTTGAACTTTGCGACCTTTTGCCACATTTCAGGCTTCAAACATAAAGATATAAAACTGCATTTTTTTGTGAAGAATCAACAACAAGTGGGACACAATCATGAAGTGGAACGACATTTATTGGATATTTCAAACATTTTTAACAAATCAAAAACTGAGAAATTGGGCGTGCAAAATTATTCAGCCCCTTTACTTTCAGTGCAGCAAACTCTCTCCAGAAGTTCAGTGAGGATCTCTGAATGATCCAATGTTGACCTAAATGACTAATGATGATAAATACAATCCACCTGTGTGTAATCAAGTCTGTATAAATGCACCTGCACTGTGATAGTCTCAGAGGTCCGTTAAAAGCGCAGAGAGCATCATGAAGAACAAGGAACACACCAGGCAGGTCCGAGATACTGTTGTGAAGAAGTTTAAAGCCGGATTTGGATACAAAAAGATTTCCCTAGCTTTAAACATCCCAAGGAGCACTGTGCAAGCGATAATATTGAAATGGAAGGAGTATCAGACCACTGCAAATCTACCAAGACCTGGCCGTCCCTCTAAACTTTCAGCTCATACAAGGAGAAGACTGATCAGAGATGCAGCCAAGAGGCCCATGATCACTCTGGATGAACTGCAGAGATCTACAGCTGAGGTGGGAGACTCTGTCCATAGGACAACAATCAGTCGTATATTGCACAAATCTGGCCTTTATGGAAGAGTGGCAAGAAGAAAGCCATTTCTTAAAGATATCCATTAAAAGTGTTGTTTAAAGTTTGCCACAAGCCACCTGGGAGACACACCAAACATGTGGAAGAAGGGGCTCTGGTCAGATGAAACCAAAATTGAACTTTTTGGCAACAATGCAAAATGTTATGTTTGGCGTAAAAGCAACACAGCTCATCACCCTGAACACACCATCCCCACTGTCAAACATGGTGGTGGCAGCATCATGGTTTGGGCCTGCTTTTCTTCAGCAGGGACAGGGAATATGGTTAAAATTGATGGGAAGATGGATGAAGCCAAATACAGGACCATTCTGGAAGAAAACCTGATGGAGTCTGCAAAAGACCTGAGACTGGGACGGAGATTTGTCTTCCATCAAGACAATGATCCAAAACATAAAGCAAAATCTACAATGGAATGGTTCAAAAATAAACATATCCAGGTGTTAGAATGGCCAAGTCAAAGTCCAGACCTGAATCCAATCGAGAATCTGTGGAAAGAACTGAAAACTGCTGTTCACAAATGCTCTCCATCCAACCTCATTGAGCTCGAGCTGTTTTGCAAGGAGGAATGTGAAAAAATGTCAGTCTCTCGATGTGCAAAACTGATAGAGACATACCCCAAGCGACTTACAGCTGTAATCGCAGCAAAAGGTGGCGCTACAAAGTATTAAGGGAGCTGAAGGGAGCTGAATAATTTTGCACGCCCAATTTTTCAGTTTTTGATTTGTTAAAAAAGTTTGAAATATCCAATAAATGTCGTTCCACTTCATGATTGTGTCCCACTTGTTGTTGATTCTTCACAAAAAAATACAGTTTTATGTCTTTATGTTTGAAGCCCGAAATGTGGCAAAACGTCGCAAAGTTCAAGGGGGCCGAATTCCATTAAAAAATCCACCGTTTCCAGCTACAATAGTAATTTAAAACATTACCATGTCTACACTGTATTTCTGATCTATTTGATATTATTTTAATGGACAAAACAATTGCTTTTCTTTCAAAAACAAGGACATTTCTAAGTGACCCCAAACTTTTGACGGTAGTGTATATCGATACCTACCTTCAATCTCAGTGCCTCTTTGAGTGACATCATGGGAAACTTAAAAGAAATCAGCCAAGAACTCAGAAAAAAATGTAGACCTCCACAAGTCTAGTTCATCCTTGTGAGCAATGTCCAAACCCCTGACGGTACCACTTTCATCTGTACAAACGTTCATCTGTACGCAAGTATAAACACCATGGGACCACACAGCCATCATACCTTATCAGGATGGAGACACGTTCTGTCTCCTAGAGATGAAAGGCCACTCAGCAAGGCAGAATCATCTGCTCCAAAACCACCATAAAAAAGCTAGACTACGGTTTGCAACTGTACATGGGGACAAAGATTGTAATTTTTGGCGAAATGTCCTCTGGTCTGATAAAACAAAAATGGAACTGTTTTATCATAATGACCATCATTATGTTTGGAGGAAAAAGGGAACGCTTGCAAGACGAAGAACACCATCCTAACCGTGAAGCACTGGGGTGGCAGCATCATGTTGTGGGGATGCTTTGCTGCAGTAGATACTGGTGCACTTCACAAAATTCTGAGGATGTATTGAAGCAACATCTCAGGACTTCAGTCAGGAAGTTAAAGCTTGGTCGCAAATGGGTCTTCCAAATGGACAATGACCCCAAGCAAACTTCCAAAGTTGTGGCAAAATGACTTAAGGACAACAAAGTCAAGGTATTGGAGAGGCCATCACAAAGCCCTGACCTCAATCCTATAGAAAATGTGTGGGCAGAACTGAAAAAGCACGTACGAGCAAGGAGGTCTACAAACCTGACTCAGTTACACCAGCTCTGTCAGGAGGAATGCGCCAAAATTCACCCAACTTATTGTGGGAAGCTTGTTGAAGGCTACCCAAAACGTTTGACCCAAGTTAAACAATTTAAAGGCAATGCTACCAAATACTATTTGAGTGTATATGTAAACTTCTGACCCACTGGGAATGTGATGAAAGAAATTAAAGCTGAAATAAATCATTCTCTCTACTATTATTATTTCCCATTCTTAAAATAAAGTGGTGATCCTAACTGACCTAAAATAGGGCATTTTTACTAGGATTAAATGTCAGGAATTGTGAAAAACTGAGTTTAAATGTATTTGGCTAAGGTGTATGTAAACTTCCAACTTCAACTGTACATAGGGCAGTAGCCTCTAAGGTGCAGGGATGAGTAACCTGGTGGTAGCCGGCTAGTGACAGTGACTAAATTCAGGGCAGGGTACTGGGTGAAGGCAGGCTAGTGATGTATTTAACAGTCTGATGGCCTTGAGATAGAAGCTGTTTTCCCTGTACTGACCTCGTCTTGTGGATGATAGCGGGGTGAACAAGCCTTAGCTCAGATCTTCTTGGCCTTCCTGTGACACCGGGTGCAGTAGATGTCCTGAAAGGCAGGCAGTGTGCAACCGGTGATGCTTTGGGCTGACCGCACCACTCTCTGGAGAGCCTTGTGGTAGCAGACAATGCAGTTGCCATACCAGGAGGTGAGACAGTCTGAGACAGGATCCTTTCAATGGTTCATCTATAAAAGCTTGTGAGGGTCTTAGGGGCCAAGCCAAATTTTTTCAGCCTCCTGTTGTGCCTTCTTCACCACACTGTCTGTGTGGGTGGACCATTTCAGATTGTCAGTGATGTATACACCGAGGAAATGGAAGGGGTGCTCCCTCTGCTGTCTCCTGAAGTCCACAATCAGCTCCTTGTTTTTTAGCACTCATCCTGTACTGTACCAAGCCTTCCTGCCTCATACGTACTATTACCATGGGTTGACACAGAGCAGAGACTTTGAACATTAACATTCCCCAGCTTAGCCCTATCTAAGGGGGGTTCTACTAAGCCACATGGAATTGTTTTAAGACAGGTCATTCCAACGATCATTCAACTATTTGATTTGGTATTTTAGGAGCATTTGAATCATCCCAAAAATATATACATATATATTTGATGAAACAATATTTTTGGCCTTACTGCTATTAGCCCATACAAACACATTGAATCACATATTCACTACATTGAACAACAGATAGTCTCAATAAAATATCAAAAGGAAGTTCTGAAGTGTCTCTCCTATATCTGAAAGATATAAGAAAGATAAGGAAACATTTTTTTTAAATATATTTTTGCACATTTATTTAAACCAATATTTTGGGCAATAAAGGGGACAGGCGAGACTCTGGCAGAAACCAGGCCAAGATTTAATCTGTCACAGTTAGTCCCAACAACCAGTCCTGTCTGCTGCAACACTAGAGATCTTGGAAGCCGTTAACCATAAACATAGATGCCGTGCTGTAGTAGATATATTGCACTCCGATCCAAAATACAGAATTCATGATTGTTGGATAAGCCATGTTGTTTGAAATATTCTTTGTTATAGTTTATAAATTAATATAGTGGAGTGGTATCCTAAAACTGCACAGAATAAAATGTGTTTAGATTTCAGGAAAAAGTGAATCAGAAACATGAATGAACGTTGCCTCTTACACAAATTCCGAGAGAGAGAGAGAGATTATTCAACTAAAATATTTCTCTGGTTAATAATATTTTACTCAAAGTTCATCAAGCTTTTGTACTCTACTGTAGGCCTACTGGTAGCTACAAACTTAAAAATAAAGGTGCAAGTTGGAACCAAATAAGGTTCTTGAGAGCAATAGGAGAACCATTTTAGTAGTGCAAAGTTGGTCATAATTACAAAACAGAATTTCTTTCTTTCTTTCTTCCGGGTTAACTTTCCTAAGGGAAACAAAACAGCTATAGGCCTGAAAGCTATGGCAGTTCAGTAGGCTTCTAGTCAACCCCTACCCTTTTAAAATCTATTATCAGAAGAATTTGGTTACAGAAATATTGGATACGATGCCTTTAAAGACATACTCATCCAATTATAACGCTCCTCTCTTCTTTGATCATGGTTGTGTCCCAAATGGCACTCTATTCCCTACATAGTGCATGACTTTTGACCAGAGCCCTATGGACCATGGTCAAAAGTAGTGCACTATATAGGGAATTGGGTACCATTTGGGACAAAGTCCACATGTTTCACTTCACTGTCACTGACAGCAAAGGATGTCTGAGTCTGAGTCCACTGATGTCCTCTTCATTGATCTTTATGGGCTTCATCACATCCTGCTCATCCTTTGACCACAATGAGGAAGACACAGATGACAAATGACAATGGTAATTGGTTATGACTAGACTCTATGAATTTCCTGTTACCCTAACAGTGTAGCCAAATGAAAGTTGTCTTGGGGGCTTGGTTTAATGTGGGTGACCTCGTGTGTGTGTGTGTGTGTGTGTGTGTGTGTCTGTCTGTGAGTTCATGAGACCTTGTTGCTCCCATAGAGTGATGCCATCAGTTTAGGTGATGTAACCTTGTACTCAGTGTAAACTCACCATCATGTCCCAAACTCCCAATCACAGAAACAGCACAAGGATGCTACGGAATACATTAACTGTATGTATTAACTGTATGTTAATCAAACATATCCATGGATACCAAGGCCTGTTGCCATCTCAATGGAGCTCAGGGAATCAACACTAATCAACACTCAAGCACAAACTTGTATAGAAGTCTCTCTAAAAATCTAAATATCTAAACACTCAAGATAAATATTGCCAGTCAACACACACCATCATAACAGAGATGAGGGCAAGACAAATACACAGAAAATATGACTGCAGTTATTTTGGGTGGCATAGCTGAGACACAGCTGCTCTGTGAGAGCTGTTTTATATTGTTGGGATGGGTAGTTAAGGGCACACACACACACACATACACACACACACACACACACACACACACACACACACACACACACATACACACACAGGCAAGAGTAGCTAGGCCCAGGGCTTGATCACTTCCCTCCTCTGGCAGACAGCCTTATAAAAGTATGGGGATTCTGAATGACTAGCCCTGGACCACAGCACGGCTGAGTTGAGTGTGTGTGTGCATGCGCTTGTGTTTCCAGGGAGAAGTGGGCAAAAAAAACTGTATTTCTTTCCATCTGCCTTCTATAGTGCTCAGTAATTTCCCTTTAAGGCACTCATGCGAGACGGTGGAAAAAGTACTCAATTGTCATACTTGAGTAAAAGTAAAGATACCTTAATAGAAAATGACCTAAGTAAAAGTGAAAGTCACCCAGTAAAATCCTACTTGAGTTAAAGTCTAAAAGTATTGTGTTTTAAACGTACTTAAGTATCAAAAGTAAAAGTATAAATCAGTTCTAATTCCTTATTTTTGTAAGGTTCTGTATTTATTTTCTTAGTCAACCTTGTGTTTTGTTTCGTTGTGTTCTTGAACGTAGCCCTGTTTCTTTGTGTTCTTCAACGTAGGCCTGTCTTTCATTTTTGTTCATTGGTTTCACCTGTGTTAGTTACTCTTACCAGCTTCTTATTTAGTTCAGTTCATTCTGTTTGTGCCTTTGAGGTATTGTTCGTTTTGACTCTACTAAGCTTTGTCCTAGCTCTTTGTGAGAACCAGTTATAGCCTTCAATCCTAGTTGTGATTCACCTGCCTGTTTGCCTACCTGTGTATGACCATTACCTGCCTGTGACCACGATTCCTGCCTTCTGTGAAGGTGAAATAAACACCTGCTGCGCTCTGCGTGTGAACCTACACATTTTTCTCACTGGATAGTCATTACAATATTAAGCAAAGACAACAGCACCATTTTCTTTCTTTTTTTATTGACAGGTAGCCAGGGGCACACTCCAACACTCAGACATTATTTACAAACAAAGCATTTGTGTTTCATGAGTCCGCCAGATCAGAGGCAGTAGGGATGACCGGGGAATTTCTCTTGATAAGTATGCAAATTGGACCATTTTCATGTCAAAATGTAATGCGTACTTTTGGGTGACAGGAAAAATTTATGGAGTAAAAAGGACATTGTTTTCTTTAGGAATGTAGTGAAGTAAAAGTAAAACTTGGCAAAAATATAAATAGTAAAGTACAGATACCCCCAAAACTTTTTTTACTTCACTACATTCCTAAAGAATATAATGTACTTTTTACTCCATACATTTTTCCTGCATACATCTTCATATGGTGATGAGCCAAATTAGAGTTTTATGGCAGGGGATTGTTTTGGTATTTCTGTGAGATGAAACTTAAGTCCCTGGGATAACACACACACACACACGTTAGTTACCTTTCCCAGCTTTTCCCAGTTTCTGGGAAGAAATAGAAGAAACTTGTTGTTGTTGATTATTTTCCCATATTTAATTTTAATAAAGGTGTTTGATGCATGCAGGTTGTGTAATCAGACTGGCCCGTGAAGCAGTAGAGTGAAACTACTATTAATCCATTGGCAGCAGCAGGGATAAGCAGAGGGCTCATTTATCAAAGGAGCATGTGCACCAGGGGTGTAAGTGCTCCCGAGCACAGAGGAGTGGCGCTCCCTCACTTCTTTTTTTTTCAGAATACGTGAAGCTGGTTAAACTATTTCTGGAATTATATTTATATTTATTTACCACTACAATTCCATGAAAAATGATAGAATGGCAAACCAAATAAATACAGAATGTATAGCAGCCTAGAGACAGATACATTGTGTTTTCTTCCCTGTCTTCTCTGTAGTGTTGAGCGTTTAGCCTAATTTGAGTTAATTCTTGTTTTTTAAACAACTAATTGACTAACATCGGGTCAGTTATTTGAATTCCATTTTGTACATTTTGTATTCTCTGAGGGCGTCACATCTTGGAGACAGCAGGACTAACTCCACAGGTCATTAAGCCACCCACCTTTGGGAAGAGAGGCTAGTTTCTCAGAGATCTCTTAAAGGTCTAGTTTCAGACAAATAAAACTCCACCCTAATCTAGATAGTCAACCAACCCATTGCTAGCTACTGTTTCAACACGTCTGAATGTGGGGCTGCCTCCTCTTCTTCTCTCCCTCCTTCATCCATTCCTCTCTCTGCCCTAAACAACCTGTAATCCTTTGATTCATTATTACAGCTGAGCAAAATCATGGAGTCCAATGGCAGACAGGAGTGTGTGTGCTCATGTGCGTGCATGCGTGTGTTTGTGCTTGCAAGCTTGCATCTGTGCATGCGAGACGAGTGCGTCTGCACGTATTTTTTTAAACTCCTGATTGGGAATGTGTTTTCAATATGTGGACTTTAACCCGTATGAATCTTAGGGCTCAGGAGCAGGAGCTGGGACTGCATCTGTCATTATATAGACATACTTCAACATCTGACACTACAGAGATACTGCAGTATGTTATGTATAATAGATGCCTGGATACAGACATGGGGCATCTCTTATTGCATCCATATGGAGTCCTAAGGGCAGAAGCCAAACCATCAGCCATAAGTTGACCATGGTGAATGATGACAGCACATGGTCACTAGGTGAATGGTATTAGACTCTGTCTCAGACTTGGTGTTTCACACTTTGCAAATGTTAAAATCCCACCATACAAACTTTTCTATCTGCATCCCCTTCCACCAACCCCCAACCCACCGTCCCATACCTTCTGCCCTCCTCAACCATAAATTCACAGTCCATGCGTAGACCAGCCAGAGAGGCACAGCCACACACAGCAACCAGATGGTACAGAACGACTGGAAGGGGGAAATCTGCACGGACACGCTTGACCAGAACCAGCTCAGAGAAGTAGGGCAGCTGCGTAAACACACAATACGTAAAATGTAAGCTATGCACGTCACCCTGGATACGGGTTCCTGCCAAGAATAGAAATATTAAAACTTCTTGAGACTAGGGGGCAGTATTTTGATGTTTGGATGAAAAACGTGCCCAAAATAAACTGCCTATTTCTCAGGCTCAGAAGCTAGAATATGCATGGCAGATTAGGATAGAAACACAGTTTCCAAAACTGTCAAAATATTGTCTGTGAGTATAACAGAACTGATATTGCAGGCGAAAACCTGAGGAAAATCCAACCAGGAAGTGCTGTTTTTCTGAAACCTCTCTTTTCCATTGCAATTCTCCATTTATGGCTTCCACAAGGTGTGAACAGTCTTTAGACATAGTTTCAGGCTTTTATTCTGAAAAATGAGCGAGAATGATCACATCGCGTCAGTGGATAGCTAGGTGTCCCCAGATTTGTGCATGCGCGAGCGCCTGGAGCGAGACCTAATCTCTCTCTCTCCTATTGAAAAGACTACCGTCCGGTTGAAATATTATCGATTATTTATTGTAAAAACAACCTGAGGATTGATTATTAAAAACAGTTTGACATGTTTCTACGAACTTTACGGATACTATTTGGAATTTTCGTCTGCACGTCGTGACCGCACGAGCCTGTGGATTACGAAACAAAACGCGCCAACCAAATGGAGGTTTTTGGATATAAAATAATCTTCTTCGAACAAAACAAACATTTATTGTGTAACTGGGAGTCTTGTGAGTGCAAACATACGAAGATCATCAAAGGTAAGCGATTCATTTCATTGCTTTTCTGACTTTCGTGAGCAATCTACTTTGCTGCCAGCTGTTTGTAATGTTTTGTCTGCTGAGATCTGTCCTCACATAATCACATGGTATGCTTTCACCGTAAAGCTTTTTTGAAATCTGACACGCCAGGTGGATTAACAACAAGGTAAGCTGTGTTTTAATATATTGCACTTGTGATTTCATGAAAATGTAATATTTGTAGTAATTTAATTTGAATTTGGCGCTCTGCAATTCACCGGATGTTGACAAATGATCCCGCTAAAGGGATCGGTGCGCCAAGAGGTTTTTAATAAAGAATGATGAGGATAATAAGAAGAAGTGAATACTTAATTGGGATACGTGATAGCGACTGTGTGACGAAGGGGGCATGGGATGGATGACACTGCCTTGAGGTTAGCTATAGTCCCCAAGTCCAGAAACTCTCAGTCCCCTAGTCAGGTCCTGCAAGGCCAGGACACAAGAGCCACGAGAGAAAGAGAGTGAGAGAGAGAGAGGAGGAGTCAGTAGATCATATTCACTACTGTAAATTAAAGACGGATTTCTGTCAAATATTTCTGAAGACTACATAGGATGGTATAGGATGGTACTTTAGCTATCCATTCTACACTGAAAAAAATGAAGGTTCTTTCTCAGCTCCTTGGAGAACTCTTGCCCAATAAATAACCTTTGAGAAAGGGTAGACCCAGCCAAATGAGCAACACCACAGATATTGAGATGCTCTCACACGGTCACACACAGTATCTGCACATGTGCACGGGTTCACTTCACAGAGCTTGATTAACTTGATTAACAGCGGGGACTGTGAAGCAACCCAAACATTGGCACAGACACACACAATAATATACACACTATACATACACATGTATTTAGTACTGTAGATATGTGGTAGTGGTGGAGTAGGGGCCTGAGGGCACACAGTGGGTTGTGAAATCTGTGAATGAATTATAATGTTTTAAAATGGTATAAACGGCCTTAATTTTGGAAGAGTAGCTTCTGCTTTGGCAGCAGGTAATAGGGATCCAAAATAAATACAAATACAAAAACTTTGAGTAAAACAGTAATTAACCACAGAAAAGTTTTAGTTGGATAAACGTTGAAAAAAGTTCAGATTTAGATGAAGTTTATATTTAGATAAAGTTTAGATTTGATATGAGATCTACTTCTAACCAGCATTCTTTCTCTACTAACATGCAGAGAATGAATGACAATAGCCGTCCAAGCAGAAAAAAACTTCAGGATATTCTTCTCTGCACCACTTTAGAAATAAACACTCAGCCCATGTGAGAATTCTCCAGGTTTGGAAGAGCTTTCGTTTGGCACGAAATCGAAATCAACTGCACATAGAATTTGGAAGTGTATCAAAGACCATATTTGTCAGAGAAGCCTCAATTCAAACCTTTTCAAATCAAATCAAAGTTTATTTGTCACGTGCGCCGAATACAACAGGTGTAGACCTTACAGTGAAATGCTTACTTACAGGCTCTAACCAATAGTGTGAAAAAAGGTGTGTGTGTGTGTGTGTGTGTGTGTAGGTAAGTAAAACAACAGTAAAAAGACATTTGAAAATAAGTCTAGCAAGGCTATTTACAGACACCGGTTAGTCAGGCTTATTGAGGTAGTATGTACATGTAGGTATGGTTAAAGTGACTTTGCATAAAAGATAAACAGAGAGTGGCAGCAGTGTTAAAAGAGGGGTTGGGAGGAGGCACACAATGCAAATAGTCCAGGTAACCATTTGGCACTCCGGTACTGCTTGCCATGTGGTAGTAGAGAGAACAGTCTATGACTGGGGTGGCTGGGATCTTTGACAATTTTTAGGGCGTTCCTCTGACACCGTCTGGTGTAGGTGTCCTGGATGGCAGGCAGCTTTGCCCAAGTGATGTACTGGGCCGTACGCACTACCCTCTGTAGTGCCTTGCGGTCAGAGGCAAGCAGTACCAAGTCTAGGACAAAAAGGCTTCTCAATAATTTTTACCCCCAAGCCATAAGCCTCCTGAACCGGTAATCAAATGGCTACCCGGACTATTTTCATTGTGTTAATCATATCTACATGGAAATCGCTACTTTTATAGCCTCGCTACTGTATATAGCCTGTCTTTTACTGTTCTTTTATTTCTTTACTTACCTATTGTCCACCTAATACCTTTTTTTCATTATTGGTTAGAGCCTGCTTTGATTTGATTTGATTTGAAAGTCTGTTGTCAATTTGTTTACTATAAAATAGCATTGTATCTGGTCAAACACAATTTCTTCCCCAAATGTTTACTAAGGGTTAGTAACAGGCTGATTGGTTGGCTATTTGAGCCAGTAAAGTGGGCAACAGTACATACCAAGACACAGTGAGACATACTTCATGTACAATTCACTACAGAGAGATTCAATAAAATAGTAATTGATTGATGATACAGTAGTTGCAGATTAGTTATCTTCCCTACCTCCCTTAAATCAAGTAATTAAGTAATCTGCATACCGAATGGCACCCTATTCTCCTCATAGTGCACAACTTTGGAGAAGGGCTATCCCGCACCCTATGACTTCACTCTGGAAATAAAGTTTGGCTGTGGAAAATCTATGGTATGTCAGGAGCAGCATAGGATGCCTTTGTAATGTGCTTTTAATGGGCTGTAATAGTGTGCTTTGTATAGCACCGAGTTGGTGGCCCTTGTTGCTTACAGCCCGCTTTCTTTTTTAAAACTGTTCAATTCCTTTCCAATGTTACAAATGAATGGTAAAAAAAGGAATATAATGCATGTCAAGGGTGAATACCAGCTCAGTTTTTTACAGGAATGTCATACATGTAGACATGTGTCATGACTTCCGCCGAAGTTGGCTCCCCTGCCTGTTCGGGCGGTGCTCGGTGGTCGTTGTCACCGTCCTACTAGCCGCTACCGATCCCTTTTTCGTTTGTCTGTTGGTTTTGTCTTATTAGTTTCACCTGTGTGTATTTTAGTTTAATTAGCTTCCCTATATGTAGTAGGTTGTCCCGCCCTTGTTTTGTGCGGGATTGTTTTTTGTTACTCTGTTGGATTGTGGTTTTCCCCAGACTCAAGCACCAGACTCACCCAGAGCTTCCTGTCGGAACTTCTTTCCCTGGGTTTTTTCCCTCTCTACAGCATAAGGCGCTAGTAGATTCAGGCGCAGCTGGGAATTTCATGGATCGTGGGCTCGCGTTAAGGCTAGGGATTCCCCTGGTGTCGTTAGACCTACCTTTCCCCGTGCACTCCTTAGATAGCCGACCATTAGGGTCAGGAGTAGTTAGGGAGGCTACGGTGCCGCTGGACATGGTAACGCAGGGGGATCATAAGGAGCAGATTAGTCTGTTCCTTATAGATTCACCTGCGTTTCCAGTGGTGTTGGGAATTCCCTGGCTAGCTCAACACAACCCGGTGATTTCCTGGCGACAGGGGGCTCTTAAGGGGTGGTCAGAGGAGTGTTCAGGCAGGTGTATAGGAGGTGCCGTTGGTGTGACTAAGGTGGAGAGTCCAGACCAGGTTTCCACCGTGCGCATTCCCTCTGAATATGCCGATTTGGCTATCGCCTTCAGTAAAAAGAGGGCGACCCAATTACCACCCCATTGTCGAGAGGACTGCGCGATAAACCTTCTGGAGAACGCTGCACTTCCTAGGAGTCACGTGTATCCATTGTCCCAGGAGGGGACAGAGTAGCGATGGAAACATATGTTGCTGAATCGCTGGGACAGGGGTACATTCGGCCCTCCACATCACCCGTCTCCTCAAGCTTCTTTTTTGTGAAGAAGAAGGATGGAGGTCTGCGTCCGTGCATTGATTATAGAGGTCTAAATTCCATCACAGTGGGGTTTAGTTACCCACTACCTCTCATCGCTACAGCGGTGGAATCATTTCACGGGGTGCGCTTCTTCACAAAACTGGACCTGAGGAGTGCGTATAATCTGGTACGTATCCGGGGAGGAGATGAGTGGAAAACCGCATTTAGTACTACATCTGGTCATTATGAGTACCGCGTCATGCCATATGGGTTGAAGAATGCTCCAGCCGCCTTCCAATCCTTCGTAGATGAGATTCTCCGAGACCTGCTCGGGCAGGGAGTGGTAGTGTACATCGATGACATCTTGATCTATTCTGCCACACGCGCGGCGCATGTGTCATTGCAAGGCAGAGAAATGTGAGTTTTTCAAACAGTCCGTTTCCTTCCTGGGTTATCGTATTTCCACCCCGGGGTGGTGATGGAGGATGACCGTTTTACAGCCGTGCGTAATTGGCCGACTCCGACCATGGTGAAAGAAGTGCAGCGGTTTTTAGGGTTTGCCAATTACTACCGGAGGTTTATCCAGGGTTTTGGTCAGGTGGCTGCTCCCATCACCTCACTGCTGAATGGAGGACCGGTGCGCTTGCGTTGGTCAGCAGAGGCGGGCAGACCTTTCAGTCGTTTGAAGGAGCTGTTCACCAATGCGCCCGTGTTGGCGCATCTGGACCCCTCTTTAGCCTTCATAGTGGAGGTGGACGCGTCCGAGACGGGGTTCGGGGCCGTGCTGTCCCAGCGCTCGGGCGCGCCACCCAAGCTCCGCCCTTGTGCCTTCTTTTCGAGCATGCTCGGTCCAGCGGAGCGAAACTATGACGTGGGGGACCGGGAGTTGTTAGCTGTAGTCAAGGCTCTGAAGGTGTGGAAACATTGGCTTGAGGGGGCGAAACACCCTTTTCTCATCTGGACTGACCATCGTAATCTCGAGTATATCCGGGCAGCGAGGAGACTAAATCCACGTCAGGCTAGATGGGCCATGTTTTTCACCATGTTTTGGTTTACCATCTCATACCGGCCAGGCTCCCAAAACACCAAAGCCGACGCGCTGTCCCGCCTCTATGATACCGAGGAGCGGTCCGTTGAGCCAACTCCCATCATTCCACCTTCATGTCCCGTGGCACCGGTGGTATGGGAGGTGGACACGGAGATAGAGAGGGCCTCACGGTTAGAGCCCCCCTTACTGTCCAGTGGGGACTCAGTACCTGCCGAGGGGGTCCGGGATAAGCTGATCCGGTGGGCTCATACTCTCCCCTCCTCGGCTCATCCTGGCATCGAGAGGACAGTGCGGAGTCTTAGAGGGAGATACTGGTGGCCCACGCTGGCTAAGGACCTGAGATTTTATGTCTCCTCCTGCTCAGTGTGCGCTCAGAGCAAGGCTCCTCGGCACCTGAAGTTACAACCCCTCCCCGTTCCACAACGGCCGTGGACACACTTATCGGTGGACTTTCTTACCGACCTTCCCCTGTCCCATGGAAGTACTGCGGAGGCCTTGTTTACCCATGTCTTCCGGCACTATGGGGTGCCTGAGGACATCGTTTCTGATCGGGGTCCCCAATTCACGTCCAGAGTGTGGAGGGCGCTTATGGAGAGACTGGGGGTCTCGGTCAGCTTAATCTCAGGTTTTCACCCGAGAGTAATGGGCAGGTGGAGTGCGTAAACCAGTATGTGGGCAGGTTTCTGCGGTCCTATTGCCGGGACCGGCCTGGTGAGTGGGCACTGTATGTTCCTTGGGCTGAACTCGCTCAGAACTACCTATGCCACTCCTCAACTAACTTGTCCCCTTTTGAGTGTGTGTTAGGTTACCAGCCGGTCCTGGCCCCATGGCATCAGAGCCAGACCGAGGCTCCTGTGGTTGAGGAATGGGTATAGCGCTCCAAGGACACCTGGAAAGCCGTCCAGGACTCGCTAAGGTTAGCGGGAGAACGGCAGAAGAGGAGCGCTGACCAGCACCGCAGTGAGGCCCCCGTGTTTGCACCGGGGGACAGGGTCTGGCTCTCGACCTGAAACCTGCCCTCCGCCTGCCCTGTCGGAAGCTGGGGCCGCAGTGTGTGGGGCCGTTCACGTGGGGAACTGTCACGACTTCCGCCGAAGTTGGCTCCCCTGCCTGTTCGGGCGGTGCTCGGTGGTCGTCACCGTCCTACTAGCCGCTACTGATCCCTTTTTCGTTTGTCTGTTGGTTTTGTCTTATTAGTTTCACCTGCGTGTATTTTAGTTTAATTATGTAGTAGGTTGTCCCACCCTTGTTTTGTGCGGGATTGTTTTTTGTTACTTTTGTTACTATGCGCCCTGTATGCTGGCGTGACCGTTTTTTGGCCGGAGAATAAAATCAAGATATACTGAACCCTGCTCTCTGCGCCTGATTCCAACCCACCACTCTTAGTATCCCGTGACAACATGTTGGCCACCATATTATAGCCCAGTTGTCTACACATGGCTAAACCCCAGCACAACCAATTCCATCTGTATTAATGTTGTATTGAGCCCTCAGTAACAGGTCAGCTACATTGCATTAAGAACCAGGAGTCCTTGTCAGTAATCCACAACTGACAAGCTGACAAACAGACAGGTGGTTGCACTGCAGGTATGCTGCCATGGATAGAATAAACAGGTAGCAACCTGGCTGCTATAGGGAGAGATCATTTTATCCTGGAATGAGGCAAACATCTGTCAACAGACTTCTTTCAACAGATGATTCTTCAAAACATTGTGATATTTCATTGCATCCTGGGAGGAGTTTGAGGCATGTTAATGGACGTCACTGTCTGATTTGATGGTACAATTATTTATTGTTATCCTCCGACAGCTTTACGGTGCAAACTTGTGGCTGTGAGTTTGTTGTGTTGATGTGGAATGTCCTTGGGGCATACAGGCTGGCTCACAGGGCAAAGGGTAAAGACCGGAGGCTGAGACAATACAACAGTATACTTAGCAGTCAGCAGCTGTGTTATGTAATGCTTTACTTAGCTAGCAGGCTTAAAGGTGGCAGGAAGACGTCTATGTGGCAGACTGAAGCTGTGCTTGTTTAGGATGGCAGAAAGGCAGGGCATTATGCCACATTCATGTTATGTTGGAAACTCAGGACCTCTGAGTTAAAATGAACGCAAGTTATTTCCTATTGGTTGATTCTGGTACCTCCCAAGTGGGAAACTCACCAACTCTTCCTGCTAGGTTAGCAAGTTGGAATTTTCAGAGTTTGACAGGAATGCCGCATTAGCTCTGGAGGGGTTTCATGTCTAGGTCCAACACGACAGCTGTATGGACATCCATCAGCTGTCACCCCATGGACTCTCCTGTCCTCCTACTCTCCAGAAACATGCCCAGTACAACACCTATCCCCAGCACCTTCCCTTATCCCAGGTAGCCTGTTGAATATGTAGGCTGACAAACATGCATGCTAGGAATGAGTATGCATCTTCAACTTCATACAGTACATTTGAAGTTGTCCGTTTTTTAGACCCTCAATGTACTAACATTTATTGTACACAACACTGAAATAAACAAAGGAATTCAAGGGAAACAAAAGCTGTTGGTTTTGTCCGCAAATAATTATCCAGTCAGAGGGCAAGTTTCAATCAGCTTGACATCAGCATAGAGTTGTTTTGACGGTATCTGAGGTGGAATTGCGTTAGAGCTGTCAAATCCACAAGCAGTTTATTTCGTTACCTTATTGCAGACTGCCATTGGATGCAATGAAACCACACCTGACTATAATCCGACAAATCCCATACAGCCACTTTACAAGTTCAAACACAAAATATATATTGATAGGCATACATGTCCCCCCCATCCAAATTAACATGCATTAGCCTAACGTCAATGGTTTGACATTTGAGAGTCATTATTTCGAAGATCGATAGAGCCTTCACTTTCTAGCGCAGTTTTGAACTTCTAATGCAATAGGTATAATAAATAACGGAGTGGTTTGTGACACACAAGAGCAGCCGCTCACGGATATGTCAGCTCATACTGCAGTTACACCTCCAACACCACCAATACATTTGCTATGCGGATATCGGTCAATGCTGGCTAACGCTCAATCTGATTGCATCCTGGCCAGAGTCTCATTCACAAGAACAATGGTCAGGGCAAAGTGTCTGTATTCATCAAATCAGACACACTCATAACAATTACATTATACATGTTAAAATAAAATGAACTACTGCCCTCATGTGGCCTCAAATGTAGTTTGGATAATTTAGACTGGATAAGTACACTATATAGTACAATACCAGTCTCTCTACAGGCTGTGCTATACAGTCTCCCAGTATACAGGATTCTCTCTGTTGAGTCTATCATGTACACACTGCAGGCTTCATGTGTCCCTGAGGGCATGTCTACACTTGACACTTACATGCGACTTCTGCTATCAGAATATGAGGATCGGATTGAAAAGACAGGTGGTCTGATTGTGTTCAGAGATGGCTACCTTTTCATTATAATGTTGGAGGAAATATGTTTCTAGCGTTTGAGGAACGTGTTTGCTGGCCTCATAAATGCCAGCCAGAACAAAGTGTGGACACAGTAGACACTTTTAAATGTTGGTGTAGATGCATGCTATCTTTTAAAAAGCATGTTGACGAGTTAGTCAATAAATTAATAATTAAGTTGGGCTTAATAGGAATACGGCCAGCCTTTCATTTAAATAGTAGAAAGCAGATCATTCAGGCTACATTTGTTCCTGTTTTAGATTATGGTGATATTAAATACATGAATGCTGCTTCCAGTGTTTTTGAAGCACACTTTGTTTTATAACATCTGACAGTTTTGACACTCACCACTGCATCCTTTATCATTATGTTGGTTGGACCTAGCTAAAAACACAGAGGTCACTTCATTATTCTGTTTATATTTATGAAGCCTTACTCAATACAACTACCAATTTACTTAACAGCATTGTTGAAATATAGAAATGCGGATTACAACATTAGATCACAGGGTTGGTTACTGATGGAGACTCCACGCGTATCCATAGAGTTGGGTAAATCTGCCTTTTCCTACCAGGCCCCTATCATGTGGAATAATCATTTGAATGTGCTGTTGTCTCTGGGTCAATTTAGGAGAAAGGCTGGGGATTTTTTAAATATATATAAATGTTTTTGTTTGATTGTTTATATAATATTTTCTATTTATTAAATTTGGTGTTTTAAATAGTGTATAATTTTATTTCTGTATTGTTACCAGGGCACATGTGCAAATGAGACCAAGGTCTCAAAGCGATTTCCCCTGGTTAAATACAATGTAATTATTTATTTGAAATTCCATGATCAGAACTCCATGATCAGAATACAAAAACTGCATTAACTGTCAAGTCTAGACATGGCCTCAGTCACAATAAACTCATTGTCAGTCGGTCTCTTCGTTCTTCAGTCATTAATGTGTCCAGTCCCATCTTCATCTGCATGTAGGCTACTGGTTTAACAGATTATCGGTCGAGAGGGGATCACTTTTTGGACAGGAATTTCATTTTATTTCCTGGAGGTAAAAAAAGAACAAAGAACATGCCAGCTTTAAGCACAGGTACACCCTTAAACAATATGAGAACCAGCTTGTCTTCTCACACTCCATTAACACTCAGTTCATACTCTCCTATGTAATGTTGTAATCCTTACCCAGTCCTTTGAGGAACTTGTTAACCCTGCGATGCTCATTACCATGAATTGAATCCAAATACTCGTGCACCCTCACCTCAAACAGTCCTGTAGAAAAACAAACAAACTTTGTGTTATCTAAAGTTGGACAATAAAGCTTTGAATCTGAACTTTGACCCGTACCTCTCAGTGCCTGTCTGTGGTGCTCTCTCTCCTGGATGAACAGTCCAAACATCTGTGTCTCCATGAAGACCTCCAGGAACTGTCTCATACTCTTAGATGAGACAGACTTACGGAAGGACTCGCGTTGGAAAGAAGAAGGGATGGGGGAGGAGGCCTCAACCTCCCTTTGGGTGATGAAGAGTGGATAGTGGCTGACGAGTTCTACAAAGAAACGCACAAAGGCCTCGGACACAACGGTGCTGAGGTGGCCAGAGTCTGTGTGAGAGAGTGAGAGAGAGAGTCAAAATTGCTACAGTCCCAACACTGGTCTGTCTCCCTCAAACTAATGATCTCAAGGGTCTAAAAAGTTACTCCAGTTCCGAGGTGGACCCGGGGATGTCCTCCACGGACCCTACCTGAATAAATAAACATGGAGACCCTGTCCAAATGGCACTGAGGACAACCAGACCCAGCCCTGTATAGACCCGGTCAGGCCCAGACCTGATCTGAGCCGTCCAAGTGAGTGAACCAGAGGAAAAGTCCATTTTTAGCGACAATAAAACGTATATTAATTGCCTGGTGTTTATTTGCTTAAATCACTAAACACAACAGGCACTTAGAGACACGTTTCTATTTGAGCCAGGCATCTATATCCTTAATGCACACAGGTTTAGCAAATTTGCATACTTAATTGTTTCATTTCATTGTCATTCAGCAGAGTGGATACATTTTTTTACTGGTCCTGAAATTGCTAGCACCATGCTCTACTAACTGAGCCACAGAGGACTAACATTTGCTGCACTAATGCATTTACACACAGTCACATTTCTTTTGTCTTAGTATGCTTCTATTTCGAGAAGGAAAAATACGTTTCCTTGCCAGAATAATTATTCTCCTCTTTGACTGTGCATTTCAGCAGTTCTTACTTGCCAGCGTTTATTTGAAAGAGGCGTTTATTTGCTGAAATGTGTGCCATTGCCCGGCTATTCAAAGTGACAGTCGGCTATTTGAGACTCAGCGTTTAATTGAAGTTAAGGTAGGCTATTAACTTAAGCTGTTAATGCACAAGCCGAGAGCCAAGGGAGAGAGGAATTCTAGCAGCAGGCAAGGGAGAGAGGAATTCTAGCAGCAGGCGGGGGAGGCACTGTGCATATGCAGTGTGTGTAAGTAGCGTGAGGTGCAGGCAGCTTGGAGGAGGAAGAGAGACAGCAGCAACCAAGCTGAATCACACTAGTTACTAACTTCTAGCTGCTAACTTCTAGGTTATTTATCATCAATCTGATTCCATAGTAATTGTTTTGACTGCGACAAACCCAGTAGAAAAGCTACGTAACCTAGCTACCTAGCTAGCATGTTAGGCTAACTGAGGCTGCTCTTTCCCCATCCTACACAATTACAACAACTCCATTCAGAGTATTAAGTAGCAGCCTACCTTTTGGCTCTTGGTCATTGTAGCCTATCCTTTCTCATTAACTTTAATTACGTCATTTTAGTTCATCTTCCATTGATCTCCTAACTTGTTTGCCATGGCACACAGAGCCAGAGGCTAGTGCCATATTATGCCGCTACTCAGGTTTTTCACAAAAATGGCATGTGTAGCTTGTTGTTGTCGTCGGCCAATCACAAGTAATCAAAGGAGTCAATTGTCTCTCTGGTTCTCTACTGCAGCAGTTGCGCGGGTTATCACAACAGTATAATTGTACCATTAGGACCGTCTCCTCCTCGCTCTGACGCCAGTTCTCTCCTCCTCTCCAGGACTGTCTCTAGGGCTGACTGGAGTTTAGAAGGCAGGATAGTGTCCTCATCATCCAGCTGACATGGGAATTCAAGAGAAATACAGTATACATGATTAGCTAAATATCATAGACATAGATGAAGTGTACTCAATGAAGCTGCATTTGAGTCCAGAACTAGGCTAAATTTGTGTCTTTCAGGGTAATCAGTGAAGAAACAGTACCTGTCTGAGGAAGCGACTGTTTCCAAGGTCAACCACCAGAACCTGGAGAGTAGGGAAGGCAGACAGGGTGTGTGAGTCCTGGCCATCAAACTTCAATTCCTTGTGGATTACAGCACCCCAAAACATATCTACAGTACATATATTCTCCTGTTGAGTTTCGACCACCAGACAGGGGTTGTAGTCTCACCTCCTCTAGGGGTAGCTCTGTGAGCTGAGGGAGGGAGCTGGACAGTAGCCCTACGATGAAGGGGGTGGGGGTACACACTATGTCCAGCATGGCAGGGGGCAGTACGGGGATGTAGGTGTGCTGCCAGGTGAACGGGTAGAGTAGAGCCACCACCGCATGGCAGCACTGAGACAGAGTACTGCAGAGAAGAGAAATGGTAAGTGATTCAAGTTCAAACAGTTGGCTAGTTATCCTCCAAGTTGAATCACAACAGGTTTGATGATATACTCGCTGTATTCTTTGCTGCACACTAAAACAGGGTCATTCAATTTAAAATGATATTTGGTTTGAGGTTAAGTCATTGAAATCTGGAGCTATTGACATTGAAAAATATTGTCCCATGTACATTGTGTAATGTACTGATGGTCCGTAACTAGCCCTATATGTATTATGTCAAACCAAATTGACCATGGGCAATACGTTCGGGTCGCATGCAGCGGCGTTCCAAATTGATGATTAAATTGGGTATGTGCGCAGGATTAGAAAACAACCCCAAATAAACTTAAATGGTTACCCTTCATTCTGTGACAATTTTTTAATCTCCTAAATATCTCGCAAATCTGTTTTACATATTTAAACTTTTTAGTCAATTTTGTCATTAGAATACATTCTAATGACTCATATTGATGACACATAGGCCATTTTGTACCAGAGAAGATGTTTATTGCCATCAGTTGCTCTTTAAAAAGTTTGTATGAGTATTTTCACCACTAGTGAGAAAGTGTGGTGTCAAATATTTATTTATTGTAGCTGGGAAACACTGTTGAAGTTCTATCAACACGTTGCCTGTAGTACTCGCACTACAAAACTCTTGACCATTGTTACTTTCCCTTCCAGGATGGCTACAAGGCCCTCCCCTGCCCACCCTTCGGCAAATCAGATCACGACTCCATTCTGCTCCACCCTTCCTATAGGAAGAATCTCGAACAGGAAGTACCCGTGCTAAGGTCTATGCAACGCTGGTCTGACCAGCATTCGCGGAAAACTGAAAGTGTGAACCACAGCATTTAACCACGGCAAGGTGACTGGGAATGTGGTTGAATACAAACAGTTTAATTATTCCCTCCGTAAGACAATCAAACAGGCATTACGTCAGTACAGAGACAAAATGGAGTCGTAATTCAACAGCTCAGATACGAGATGTATGTGGCAGGGTCTACAGACAATCACGGATTACAAATTGGAAACCAGCTGCGTCGCAGACACCGACGTCTTGCCCCTGGACAAGCTGAACACCTTCGCCTGCTTTGAGGATAACAAAGTGCCACCGACGTGGTCCGCTACCAAGGACTTTGGGCTCTCGTTCTTCATGGCCGACGTGCAAACTTGCTCAGCCCCCCACTTCACAGTTGAAGTGTACCTATGATAAAAATTACAGACCTCTACATGCTTTGTAAGTAGGAAAATCTGCAAAATCGGCAGTGTATCAAATACTTGTTCACCCCACTGTATTTCTTAATTCCATTCTTTTACTTTTAGATGTGTGTGTATTGTTGTGAATGGTTAGATACTACTGCACTGTTGGAGCTAGGAACACAAACATTTCTCTACACCTGCAATAGCATCTGCTAAATATGTGTATGTAACCAATGACATTTGATTTTATTTTGAGCGGATGGTCAGGGGGCCTGAACATAATTACAAATAATATGTCAACTGGAAATTGACCACAAATAGTCCAAGCAGATATAACATTTGACTAAAACCCAATCATTTCAAACTTGCTTACATTTGTATACGATCACATACACTGAGTATACAAAACACCTGCTCTTTCCATGACATAGACTGACCAGTTGAATCCAGGTGAAAGCTATGATCCTTTATTGATGGCACTTGTTAAATCCACTTCAAACAGTGTAGATGAAGTGGAGAAGACAGGTTAAAGAAGGATTTTTAAGCCCTGAGACAGATTGTGTATATATGCCTTTCAGAGGGTGTGTGGGCAAGACAAACCAGGCGCAACAGTTTGTGTCATGAACTGTAACCCTGCTGGGTTTTTAATGCTCAACAGTTTCCCGTGTGTATCAAGAATGGTCCACCACCCAAAGGACATCCAGCCAACTTGACACAATTGTGGGAAGCATTGGATTCAACATGGGCCAACATCCTTGTGGAACACTTTTGACACCTTGTACAGTCCATGCCCCGATGAATTGTGTCTGTTCTGAGGGCAAACAAAAAGGGGAGTGCGGGTGTGTGTGCAATGTATGGTATACTCAGTGTATATCTCTCTATTATGCGTGGGAATACTTTGGAACAGATTTCCTCAAATAAAATCACTTCAAGCTGATTTGCTTTTATTTTTTACAGTCTTTTATGTCCATCAATGTAAAATTTTGTACCATAATCACCCGTGGACTGGCAGTTGGGGAACCCAGCTCTAGGACAACTGTGTCATTCCATTCTGCGTACCTCTTCTCTACTACACTGACCCCAGTGACCCTATTAATCTCTGGCTCTCACAGGCTATTTCCAAAGAGAAATAAACAGTTTCTAAAAGGGACAGAATCAACACAACAGCAGGCATCACTTATTATCTCCCTGTCACACTGAAGACAAACATTTGAACCATGAGGCTGAGCCACTATTTTATTTTCTCTGTTTATTCTGTCTTGTGTTTTTCCTCTCATCTATAAAATCCACAGTCCCAGCTTCACTACCCTCTTTGGGGATGCTTTGAAATAAAATATAATTGTCAAATAATACCTCAAATTATTTTGATTTCTACTTATTAACTTTGCCATACAGTAGCTGAGTAGCCTATCAGGCTAATGGCATCACACCTGAGTTTGTCTGCAGTGAAGATGACCCTACGTTCGAGCAGGAGAGAACCAAAGACCCTGAGTAGCAGACGCAGACTCAGACAGGAGAAGAGACACTCAAAGTCCACATGCTCCAGACGAGAGTCAGACGGACGACATAGCTCCATTACCTGAGACAGGTGGATTGGTGGGTAGAAAGAAGGGGGGAGCGAAAAACAGACAGGGAGTGACATGGAAAGAAAGATAATGAGAAGAGGAGAGTGAGACATATTTTACTAAGTAATACAAAACTGATGCAGTATAGAACACTTCAACTCAAACACTTTGCATGGCATCTGTATGTAATATTATTGGAAGTCTTCTTTGGAGACTAATGTAAAATCAAGGAGCTACCTCAGTACCAGATCCGGGAAGGAAGGTTTTAATGGTGATGGTTCTGCCAGGAGCAGGGAACGGAGCTTCCATAATGGCCCTCATAAAGGGCTGGACCAGGGCTGGAGACAGGGCTCTCCTCCTCTCCACCTCATCCAGGACCTGACACACACACACACGGCAGGACAGAGAGATCAGCAGGTAGCCTAGAGGTGTGAGAGATGGGCCAGCAATGGAAGAGTTGCCAGCACAAATCCTGGGCTTGATGGGAAACAGGATGAGCGGTGGCAACCAGGAGGCTGAAGTACAGTACACTATACCTTGGAGAAGAGGTGGAAGCATCCCAGGTGGCTGACGATGCAGTAGACTTCAGGGAGACGCTTTCCTTTCCCACTGGGCTGAGAGACGAGAGGAGGATATTTTAATGCTTTGTCATAGCCCCTCTAGGAAAAACTAAGCCGTGTTCCTGCTGTAAAACCCCCAGCATCTACAAAGAACCGTTTGGATCTGAAGAAACCCTTTTGGAAGAGACTAATTCTTTGTAAGGCAAAGGTTTCTACCTAGAGCCTTTAACATCATATGAGCTGTTTTTGTAGGAAAGGGTTCTTTGATGATTCTTTGAAGGCACGATGGATTCTTTGGAAAGCAAGAAGGGTTCTACATAGAACCATATATCATATTTCCCCGCATACTCTCTATTGCATGACCGAAAAGATCTTCTGGACATCAGAATAGCTATCACTAACCTCCATTTGGAGGAAGACTTCTACTTCACTGAGTTGGAGGCGAAAGACATATTGATTATCGCGGCCCAATTCTCTGACACTCGAAGAAGGAGGAGACAACACTACAGAGGCCTGAGTGCGGGATACCTGAAGAGACTACTTTGGTGAGTGGATAAATCGCCTGTACCCTCCGTTCTATTGGCGAATGTACAATCACTTGAGAATCAACTGCATGAGCTCAATTCGAGACTATCCTAGCAAAGTGTTTTTCATAAGCCGGATGTCTCAAATGGTGTAGAAGACCAGAAAATATGTTGAAATGGTTAAGAACTACAATGCTATAGGCCCAGGAGACCAGACAGTGTGTAGTGTTGGCTACATGGCTGGAAATGGTTAAACTCTGAGACTATCGATCACTACAGAGAAAGAACAAATTCTATACATAGAATTACAAGTCTGCAGGTGGAAATTACGTAAATCTAGTGTGAGAATACTGACAACCACGGAAGCATCTATTCTATGCAACAACCATCTGTACGCCTGACATATCTATTACAACAGACACTATCCAGAGCTGCTGAGAAAGTGACAACTACGAAAGACATTGTGACTTCTGGAGAAGTTAGCCAGAACTCTCTGATGAACTGCAGCAGATGGACTGGCGATTCCAACAGAGAAGACAGTGCAGTAATATCTAACAAGTCATAGCCAACAAATTACACAACATATACCCAATACACACAAATATAAGTAGGAATGAATTAAGGCTATATACATATGGATGATCATGGTCAGAGAGGAACGGACTAAGATACAGTAGAATAGAAAACAGAAAACAGTACATACACACGAGATGAGTAAACATTAAGTGACTAAGATACCGTAGAATAGTATAGAATACAGTACATACACATATGCGATGAGTTATGCCAGATATGTAAACATTATTAGTGACTAGTGTTCCATTCCTTACAGTAGCCAGTGATTCCTAGTCTATGCATATAGGCAGCAGCCTCTAATGTGCTAGAGATGGCTGTTTAACAGTCTGATTGCCTTGAGAGAAGCTGTTTTTCAGTCTCTCGGTCCCAGTTTTGATGCACCTGTACTGACCTTGTCTTCTGGATGATTGTGGGGTGAACAGGCAGTGGCTCGGGTGGTTGATGTCATGTCCTTGATTATCTTTTTGGCCTTCCTGTGACATCGGCTGCTGTAGGTGTCCTGGAGGGCGGGTAGTTTGCACCACTCACTCTCTCCAGAGAGACCTTGCGGTTGTGGGCGGTGCAGTTGCCATAAAAAGAGGTGATACAGGCCGACAGGGGTCTTTCAATTGTGCATCTGTAAACATTTGTGAGGGTTTTAGGTGACAAGCCAAATTTTTGCCTCCTGAGGTTGAACAGACTCTGTTGCGCCTTTACCACACTGTCTTTGTGGATGGTCAATTTTAGTTTGTCAGTGATGTATATGCCAAGGAACTTGAAGCTTTCCACCTTCTCCACTGGGGTCCCATCAATGTAGATTGGGGTGTGCGCCCCCTGCTGTTTCCTGAAGTCCACGACCATCTCCTTTGTTTTGTTGACGTTGAGTGAGAGGTTGTTATCCAGGCACCACACTCCGAGTCCTGTCTCGTCATCATTGCTAACCAAGCCTACCACTGTTGTGTCGTCTGCAAACTTGATGATTGAGTTGGCCATGCAGTCATGGGTGAACAGGGAGTACAGGAGGGGGCTGTGCACGCACCCTTGTTAGGACCCAGTGTTAAGGATCAGCAGAGGTGATGTTTCCTACCTTCACCACCTGGAGGCGGCCCATCAGGAAGTCCAGGACCCAGTTGCACTAGGCGGGGTTCAGACCCAGGGCCTCAAGTTTAATGATGAGTTGATGGTACTATGGTGTTGAATGCTGAGCTGTAGTCAATGAACAGCATTCTTACATAGGTATTCATCTTGTTCAGATGTGATAGGCCAGTGTGCAGAGCGATGCTGATTGCATCATCTGTGGATCTATTGGGGCGGCAAATTGAAGTGGGTCTAGGGTGGCAGGTAAGGTAGAGTTGATATGATCCTTGACTAGTCTCTCAAAGCATTTCATGATGACAGAGGTGAGTGCTATGGGGCGATAGTCATTAAATTCAGTTACCTTTGCCTTCTAGGGCACAGGAACAATGGTGACCATCTTGAAACATGTAGTGACAGCAGACTGGGATAGGGAGAGATTGAATATGCCCGAAAACAAACCAGACAGCTGGTCTGCGCATGCTCGGAGGACGCGGCTGGGGATGCCGTCTGGGCCGGCAGCCCTGCGAGGGTTAACACGTTTAAATGTTTTACTCACGTCGGCCATGGAGAAGGAGAGCCCACAGTCCTTGGTAGCGGGCTGCGTCAGTGGCATTGTGTTATCCTCAAAGCGTGCAAAGAATGTGTTTAGCCTGTCCGGAAGCAAGACGGCGGTCTCGGCGAAGTGTCTGGTTTTCCTTTCGTAGTCCGTGATTGTCTGTAGTCCCTGCCACAAACTTTTCGTGTCTGAGCTGTTGAATTGCGAATATGGTTGAATTTCTCTATACTGACGTTTAGCTTGTTTCCCTTGTGTTTATATTCTGCCATATTACCAGTCGCCTTGCCCTGGTTAAATGCGGTGGTTCTCGCTTTCAGTTTCGTGCGAATGCTACCATCTAACCACGGTTTCTGGTTAGGGTAGGTGTTAATAGTCACAGTGGGTACTACATCTTCTATACACTTCCTTATGAACTCAGTCACCGTATCCGTGTATGCGTCTAGATTCTTTTCGCAAGTTACTCTGAACATATCCCAGTCCATGTGATCAAAACAATCCTGAAGCGTGGATTCCGATTGGTAAGACCAGCGTTGAATAGCACGAAGCACGGGGACTTCCCGTTTGAGTTCCTGCATATAGGACGGGAGGAGCAAGATGGAGTCGTGGTCAGATTTGCCGAAAGAAGGGCGGGTGAAGGCCTTCTAAGCATTCCGGAAGTTTAAATAGCAATGGTCAAGAGTCTTAATGGCGCAAGTATGACCGTTGATATAACTTTTTGGATGAAAAGAGTGCCCAAATTAAACTGCCTGCTACTCAGGCCCATAAGCTAGGGTATGCATATATATAATTATTAGATTTGGATAGAAAACACTCAAAGGTTTCCAAAACTGTTAAAATAATGTCTGTGAGTATAACAGAACTGATATGGCGGGCGAAAACCCGAGGAAAATCCAACCAGGAAGTACTATTATTTTGAAAGGCTGTTTTTCCATTGAAAGCCTATCCACCATACAAAGACTTAGGACCCAGTTCACGATCTCTATGGCTTCCTCAACATGTGACCAGTCTTTAGGCATTGTTTCAGGCTTTTACTCTGAAAAATGAGGGAGATACACCGCTTTCAATGAGAGGACAGTCGAAATGTCCAGACATGAACCAAGCACGTGATTGGGAGCGCGCATTTCTTGTTTACCTTTTCCATTGACGAAGCTTTTGTCCGGTTGAAATATTATTATTAATATTATTATTCATGACAAAAACAACCAGAGGATTGATTTTAAACATAATTTGACATGTTTCTACTATCTTTTATTGTACTTTTTTGAATTTTCGTATTGGGTTTGAGAGCGTGCATTGTGCCTTTGAGAGCATGCATTGTGCCACCATGCACCAACAAAATGGAGGTATTTGGACATAAAGATGAACTTGATGGTATGGGTTTCTGTGGCTAGGAGCTGACCTAACATAATCGTGAAGTGTGCTTTCGCTGTAAAGCCTTTTTGAAATCTGACACAGTGGTTGCATTAACTTCTTGACGCTACTCATCCCTTAACCGGTATAATTGTCATCAGCAACCGCTGAATAGCATAGCGCCACAGTCAAATAATATGACAAAAATCCTCAACTTGTGGCCCAGACACTTTATTTAGGATAAATTGAGTTAGCCTTGAGTTAGCAACCAGCTTAGTTCTGAAAAATGTGTTGTTATAGAAATTTACCTGGCTAAAAGGTGAGCCACTTTCGTATGACCAGTTATCCTTAATTGAACTCAGCACTGACAAAAAATGTACCACTAACTCATCAAACCCAGTACATAGTATACCCCTATGGTCACCAGCAAAACACAACAGAGACTGTTCACCAGCCTATGCTGTTTTTTTCAGCAGGATTAACAAGAAACCGGTACATCTTTCATTCATGCTGGGAAAAGCGAATCGCTCCCTTGAAGCAGACTACCATTCTCACGGCTGCTGTGTTGGCGGTTCAAGTCGACAGAATGTTGAGGAAATAGTTGTCACTTCAACTGGGACAGTCAAAGTTTTGGATATTGAAAGTGAGAAGAGACGATTTCACAACTTTGTGTCTAACCAAGTAGCAGCCTTAAGAGAAGCCACAAAAGTGTCTTAGTGGAGATATATCAGCATCAAGTAGAATCCTGCTTATGAGGCTTCCAGAGGGTTGTAGGCTGACAGCTTTCTGGCTTGTAAAAGATGGATAGAGGGCCCAGACTTTCTCTTAAAATCAGAGGAGGAATGGCCAAAGCCTGCTTTGGACCCCCATTCAATCCCGTCAGATGATCCAGAGATTAAAAGGGGCCTGGCGGTGAATGTTGTTGTAAAGGACTCAGAGCTCAACTAATCGACTGATTAACTATGTCTCAAAGCCTCAGTTGCTTGGTTTCTTAAACTCAGAGATACTCTTCTATAGCTCAGAAGGAAAATACTAAATACTGACCTCTGCTGGTGACTCCCAAGTACAGTCAGTCGAAGTAGAAACAGAAGGTCAGAGCTGCATTGGGTGGTCTATTAATCATTAGTTTCAGTCAGAGAGAAAGATTCCTACAGCGCATTCACAAGCAGCTGGGACATGCTGGAAGAAACCACATTATCTGCATTTCTAAAGAAGTATTGTATCATGAGGGCCAACTCTGCCTGCAGAAAAGTTATTTCTGATCGTGTCATCTGACGGCATCACCACGGGAAGTTTGGAGAACAGAATATGGCAGATTTGCCACAATAAAGAATTGCTGTCCTGACATTCCTCCTTTCACAAATGTGGGGTTTTTGTATTTATTATGGATTCCCATTAGCTGCTGCCAAGGAGAAGTCTGTCCATAATAAAGCACTGCTCTAACTTCTTAACAGCACTATCAGCAAGGCAGGTTCTACAGGCTCTAGTTGTGTTGCACCTGTACTACTGTTCAGTCATATGGTCAGGTGCCACAAAGAGGGACTTAGGCAAATTGCAAAAAAAAGAAGAAAAAAAAGAAATTGACTACTACACAGAGCTGTCTGTTTAAACGACTAGCACACAGCTCAGACACCCATGCATACCTTACAAGACATGCCACCAGAGGTCTCTTCAGTCCACAAGTCCAGAACAGACTATGGGAGTACTACATAGTGCTAGTCATTATGACAGCTTAGCGACACAATGGCAGGGATTAAATGAGCTGTGGTTGGGTCATAGATAAGTCAGTCTCAACGCAGTCTATTAATGCTGTGAAAGGATCCAGGAACACACATGATTTGGGTGGATCCCATCCTCCTTATAAAACATGTTTTTTTCCCCCAAAAGGTAACGAAATTGTCAACAAAAGTTACACCCCTTGAGCTGCAATAATCACGTAGCCAGTTGTGAAGAGAAAGAATCCTGCTAATGCATTGTGGGTATTGTATTAGTGTCTAGCAGAGAGTCAATCAACTCTTTGAAATCCAGTTTCAACTGATCAGAGTTGCCTTTCATAATGTCATTAAATCCACATGGACTACGATAGAATCTATGTCCATGTCCTGGCGTAGTACATTCGGGAGTGCTTAGGAATGTCATTTATTTGAGCTCTGGGATAGGACATTGTTTTTGCACCAGGAGCAATCACATTTCTTACCATGGAGCTGCCCTAAATCACGGCTGGCAAGAAGGACGAGGACATCCGCCCACTCCCGCACTTCACAGGATGGTGCAGGCCACCGACAGATGGAGAAGCCCCACTCGATCCAGAGCAGGGATGGAAGGTTGCCGATGTCGACTTCAAAATCGTAGGAGAAGGAGTAGGCACATCGGCCACAGACACAGACACAGGAAGATCAGGCTCCAGGGCGGCGAAACTATTTGTTGTTTGAATCCTCTCCGGGCCTCTCGTTGGGAGTGTAGGCTGCATTGCAGCAGATCGCTGAATCGGTCTCTGCGGCTCGTGACATGGGACCATCGTTGATTGCCATGCTTCTCTTGCTGTGCTCCATTGCCTCCACTATCAGATTGGGGGGGTGGGGGCAGTAGATGGCTCCCCTGGCGAACAAACTCCGGGCAACACCGGCCAGTTGGATAATGCCAAATGTCAAGACAGAGATTCATCCAACATGTGAACACCGTCCAGCCACCGGTATAGAAAAGGTAAACATTCCACCATGCGTTACCTGCGTGATCAAGGAAGCCACCCTCAAGCCTATAATCCTCAGCAAGCAAACAATTGCTGCATTGGAACTCTGAGTGATCCAGTTTATCCCAAAACAAAGCGTTTTAGATACAGCTCCTACAGCGCTTTAACCATTTGTTTACCTCTCCAGAAAAAGAGGGCTCCATTGGAAAACTCATCTGGGACTAACTTTGTTAGCTTGAGCGCTAATGTTAGCAGCTTAGTGGCTCTTTCAAGCAGGCTTTAACCTGTCCTTTAAGCAGGATTCTGGGAAAAGAAATAGCGGTCCTAGCTGTAAAAAGCTAACCGTGTTGAGGAATCTGTGCAAAAACAAGTTTGGAATTTATGTTTAACAAAGATGGGTTATCATTTAGTTAAAGTAACAAACCGAGTGTTTCCAATATACAGTGTTCAGCTGAGCACTCTGATGTCAGTGTCACGACTTCCGCCGAAGTCGGGTCCTCTCCTTGTTCGGGCGGAGCTCGGCGTCGCCGGTCTTCTAGCCATCATCGATCCACTTTTAATTATCCATGTGTTTTGTCTTGTTTTTCCTCACACCTGGTTTCAATTCCCTCAATTACTTGTGTATTTAACCCTCTGTTCCCCCCATGCCTTTGTGTGGGATTGTTTATTGTAAGTGCTTGTGCACGTGTTGACTGGTGCGCGACGGGTTTTGTACCCATGTCTTGTTATTTTTATGCCATTGGTTTTGCTATTAAACTGCTCCGGCTATTACCTAGTTCTGCTCTCCGGCGTCTGACTTCCCTGCCACCGGTTGCGCACCCCTTACAGTCAGGTGAATTATTAATATATGGTCAAAAGTTATGGTATCATTTTCACTTGCATGGCAGGCAGAGCAATAAACCCTGAAGTTCGTTATTGGACACCAATTCCTGTATTAACGTTGTGCGAAGAGCCATGTGTCGCCAAAGTCAAGTGTCTCACAAGGTAGTCTCACAAATAATGGTACAAATTTCATTGAAGCTGAAAGAGAACTCAGAGAAGCACTGGCCGCTCTGGACCACAGCAAGATAGAGTGTCTTGCTATCAAGTGGAATAAAGTGGAAACTCAACACACCTGCTGGTTTTCATCATCGTGGAATGTGGGAGCGTCTTCTTCGTCTGGTGAGAAAAGTGCTCTACTTTACACCAGGAGAAGGTGGAGACAAGTTCAGTACTTGGCCAAAATCTGGATACCTTCAAATCAGCTGGGCTAGACAATCTGGACCCTCTCTTTCTAAAATTATCTTCCGAAATTGTTGCAACCCCTATTACTAGCCTATTCAACCTCTCTTTTGTATCGTCTGAGATCCCCAAAGATTGGAAAGCTGCCGCAGTCACCCACCTCTTCAAAGGGGGAGACACTCTAGACCCAAACTGTTATAGACCTATACCCATCCTGCCCTTCTAAAATCTTCGAAAGCCAAGTTAACAAACAGATCACTGACAATTTCGAATCCCACCGTACCTTCTCCACTATGCAATCTGGTTTCCAAGCTGGTCATGGGTGCACCTCAGCCACGCTCATGGTCCTAAACGATATCATAACCTCCATTGATAAAAGACAGTACTATGCAGCCGTCTTCATCGACCTGGCCAAGGCTTTCGACTCTGTCAATCCCCGCATTCTTTACGGCAGACTCAATAGCCTTGGCTTCTCAAATGACTGCCTCACCTGGTTCACCAACTACTTCTCAGATAGAGTTCAGTGAGTCAAATCGGAGGGCCTGTTGTCCGGACCTCTGGCAGTCTCTATGGGGGTGCCACAGGGTCCAAATCTTAGGCCGACTCTTTTCTCTGTATATATCAATGATGTCGCTCTTGCTGCTGGTGATTCTCTGATCCACCTCTACGCAGACGACACCATTCTGTATACTTCTGGCCCTTCTTTGGACACTGTGCTAACAAACCTTCAACCAGCTTCAATGCCATACAACAATCTTTCTGAGGCCTCCAACTGATTTTAAATGCAAGTAAAACTAAGTGCATGCTCCTCAACCGATTGCGTCCCGCACCCTCCTGCCCGACCAGCATCACTACTCTGGACGGTTCTGATTATGTGGACAACTACAAATACCTAGGTGTCTGGTTAGACTGTAAACTCTCCTTCCAAACTCACATTAAGCATCTCCAATCCAAAATTAAATCTAGAATCGGATTCCTATTTCTCAACAAAGCCTCCTTCATTCATGCTGCCAAACATACTCGTAATACTGACCATCCTACTGATCCTTGACTTCGACGATGTCATTTACATTTACAAAATAGCCTCCAATGCTCTACTCAGCAAATTGGATGTAGTCTATCACCAAAGCCCCATATACTACCCACCACTGCAACATGTATGCTCTAATTGGCTGGCCCTCACTACATACTCGTCGCCAAACCCACTGGCTCCAGGTCATCTATAAGTCTATGCTAGGTAAAGCCCCGCCTTATCTCAGCTCACTGATCACCATAGCAACACCCACCCGTAGCATGCGCTCCAGCAGGTATATTTCACTGGTCACCCCCAAAGCCAATACTTTCTTTAGCCGCCTTTCCTTCCAGTTCTCTGCTGCCATTGACTGGAACGAATTGCAAAAATCACTGAAGCTGGAGTCTTATATCTCCCTCTCTATCTTTAAGCATCAGCTGTCAGAGCAGCTTACTGATCACTGTACCTGTACACAGCCAATCTGTAAATAGCACACCCGACTACCTCATCCCCATATTGCTACTTATCCATTTCCTCTTTTGCACCCCAGTGTCTCTACTTGCACATCATTATTTGCACAACTATCCCTCCAGTGTTAATGCTAATTGTAATGATTTAGCCTCCATGGCCTATGTATTGCCTTACCTCCCTACTCTTCATTTGCACACACCGTACATAGATTTTTCTATTGTGTTATTGACTGTACGTTTGTTTATGTCTAACTCTGTGTTGTTGTTTTTGTCGCACTGCTTTGCTTTATCTTGGCTGTGTCGCAGTTGTAAATGAGAACTTGTTCTCAACTACCCTACCTGGCTAAATAAAAGTGAAATATATTTTTTTACATCCAAACTAGACCCTGTGTATTCTTCAAACATGTCAGGGAACTGTCTTATACGGGACACCATACGAGGCGATGACAACCAGGAGACAAAATGCTGATAGTTACAGTATCTGTATCGGCAATGGAAGATATACAGTACCAGACAAAAGTTTATTTTTACTGTTCAAGATTGTAGAATAATAGTGAAGACATCAGAACTATGAAATAACACATATGGGATCATGTTGTAACCAAAAAAGTGCTAAACAAATCAAAATATATTTTAGATTATTCAAAGTCTGCTTTGATGACAGCTTAGCACACTTTTGCTATTGCATCAAGAAGTTCCTCATCTGTAATTTGGCCTTTACCTGAGTCTTTCTGTACAGCTGTTAGTTTTACATTATTAATAGGAAAAAAATCCATACAATTAACTTCGGTTAGTAGAGATGGAGGAGTCTGAAACGAAAACATATGCTTAAAGTAATTTTGCTTCCTCTTTCAAAATATAGTTTGGTGAATCATGGATGACTCCGTCATTTGTAACAAGTTTCAGTAAGTTATTTTTGGTAGCATTTCAATGTTGAAGATTAAAAAAGAATATGGTGAATTTGGTGCACAAAACGTATTTTAACTGTTTGTAGAATATAACCACAGATAGAACCCTTGTTCTGTCTATGGTTGTACTCTACCCACAACTTATTTTCATTTGATAGGTAAAGTGTAACTAGCCAGTTGTAGAATATTGTGTTGGCAGTTGATATTGTTTCAACTGTAACATGTCTAAACTTTACTTTAGTAGCAAGGTGTTGTAGAACAAGTGTCTCGTGAAACACATTCCAGACGCTGGTACTTCTTGCTATCTTGGCATAACTGTGATTTGACAGAGAAATATCAGCTAGCTAGATATGCTAGCCAGCTGTAGCTTTCCCCAAGATATAACTAGCTAGCTGTTGTCAGGTTGGCTAAAAACAAGAACATCTTCTGATGGCGAGTCAGTCAGGAGAAGAGAAGTCCTCAACTTCAAAACTTAAAGCTAGCATAGCTTACCTCGCTGTCACTAAGTTACTCACTACTGCCCTTGTTTGTTTGTTGTGATTGAATGGCAAAGACAGACCCAAGAAACACCCACATTAAACCACAATCCAAAGACAACCCGTTTGGGCTTCAGTAATAGCCACTGCATTTCTTAATGAGCACCGGAACACATGCAGAATCAGTCTGTGCAGTTCACCTTTAACACAGGCTCAATCTAATAAATAATATCAGTCAGTTCAGAACAAATTCTTATTTACAATGACGGCCTACACCGGCCAAACCAGGAGTCCCTATGGGACTCCCAATCACGGGCGGTTGTGATGCAGCCTGGAATCAAACCAAAAATGACATTACCTTTATGAATTTTCAAGACATTATGTGCTTTATGTGCTTGCTTTGATTACAAAAATGCTTCAAAATTCACAAGAAGTGATGTCAGCTGATGAAGATGATCTCATAGAACAAAACGCATAAGATCTCCTAAGACTGTGTTTACCACAGACATTATTTTCCGTGTTTTTCCAAAAACCCTACGAAAAAAACATTAATTTCTCCATAGGCTTTGGACAACAAGCCATGGCGGAGTTAGTGCCTACAACAAAAAGCCATTACTATTGCTCTCTATTCTGAATGTAGCTTAAAGCTTTAGCTTAAGCTTAAAATCCACTCTGGCTGGCCAGCATAATGTGTTTTGATGCTGGTTTTTGCTAAGGCTGGTCACCTGCGAGAACACAGCGAAGGCTGGTCACCAGCAAAAACACAACAAACGTTAGTCACCAGCGAAAACACAATGAAGGCCGGTCTGCCAGCATAACCAGCTAGACCATGCTGATCAGACCAGCTTGACCAGTTAGACCATGCTGGTCATACCAGTTTGACCAGCATCTGAACAGCACTAACCAGCATAGACCAGCACTGACCAGCTTGAAATGTATGCTGGTCTATGCTGTTTTTTTCAACAGGGTGAAAGAGACTGAGGATGTTTTCACAAAAATAACAACACACAAGCATCTACAACACTATACACACAGTAAAGCACACGCATAAGCGCACACATACACACACATATTTCCGCTGAATCCATCTCAGGGAATAACTGTTTCCCACCAGTCCATCTCTATTTGCAGTATCATGGTTATTTACTCAGCTGACATCATAGATAACCACTTCCTGTCGGTGACTGTCTGTCTGTCTGTATGGTACACTATAGATATACACAAAAGTATGTGGACACCCCTTCAAATGAGTGAATTTGGCTATTTTAGCCACACCCATCGCTGACAGGTGTATCAAATCGAGCACACGCCATGCAATCTCCATAGACAAACATTGCCAGTAAAATGGCCTGAAGAGCTGAGTGACTTTCATCGTGGCACCATCATAGGATGCCACCTTTCCAACAAGTCAGTTCATTACATGTCTGCTAGAGCTTCCCCGGTCAACTGTAAGTGCTGTTATTGTGAAATGGAAATGTCTAGGAGCAACACCAGCTCAGCTACAAAGTGGTAGGCCACACAAGCTCATAGAATTGGATCACCGAGTGCTGAAGCACGTGGCACATAAAAATCATCTGTTACTACACTCACTACCAAGTTCCAAACTTTTTCTGGAAGCATCATAAGCACAATAACTGTTTGTCGGGAACTTCATGAAATGGGTTTCCATGGCCGAGCAAGCCTAATATCACCGTGGACAATGCCAAGCGTCGGCTGGAGTGGTGCAAGGCACCATTGGACTATGGAGCAGTGGAAACGCGTTCTCTGAGTGATGATTCACGCTTCACTGTCTGTCAGTCTGACTGACAAATCTGGGTTTGGCGGATGCCAGGAGAACGCTACCTGCCCGAAATGCACTGCGACCCAGGCCTAATCGCCCAACATCAGTTCCCAAACTCAATAATGCTCTTGTAGCTAAATAGAAGCAAGTTCCCGCAGCAATGTTCCAACATCTAGTGGAAAGCCTTTCCAGAAAAGTGGAGGGGCAGACCAACTCCATATTAATGCCCATGATTTTGGAATGAGATGTTCAATGAGCTGGTGTCCACACACTTTTGGGCAAGTAGTGTATATGTGTACTGAAGGAATACATGCAAAATGTACCAGTAGACGACGACAGTATCCAAACCTCCTGCTTCCATCTTCGCCAGTCAAAACAAAAGAGAACATTTCACTGTGGAAAAATAAAATACAATAAATGTATGTATAATATGCTTATAGGATTGTGATATGAACCCCCCAGAAAACATGTTCACATTGGTATGATGTGGGCCCAATGCAAGCAAACATATTGTCCCCATGCTGACTCCCCATATTGGGTCAATGTGCCTTTGCTCAACAGCTTCACGTTGGCCCCCAAGGCATTGGCCCAGTGTGACCCAATGTGGGCAGCCCATACCATATCTGGTGATGGCAGCCCTCACTTTGCCTGAAATAAGCCTGTCCTTTCCCAGGAAACATGTCCATATTAGAACGATGTGGGCCCATTGCGGACAAAAATATTGGCCCCATGTAAGCTGCCTATATAATGGGCCGATACGCTGTTGCAATTTCATAGGAATATATTTATTTATAATTAATTAAACTTTATTTCAATGCATAAATTGCATAATTGTCAAGACGTAAAGGTATTTAAGGGATCATGGATGACCAAGATGTTTCTTTCAAAATATATATTTTTTACAAGAGAACCTGTTAAGTTTCTCATATATAACATTTGGCACTTATTTAAGTAATTTTATAGACCTCATCATTGGCAGTGCACAAGATCCCCCAAATATGTCTCATCACACAACAGAACATAATGTCACTGTTCAGTGTTTTAAGATTTTTATGAAATATGGCCAATAATTAATTACAATATGAGTGAAATAAATTATAATTAAGTATGTTAAAAAGCAGCTTTTCTGTGAGTAGACCACTGATTGGCCAGCTAATCTATGACGAAATGGCAAGCATTTTTAATTGGTCTCTTTGAGACACAAGTTAAGATCTTTTAAGTGTTTTTTTCCCTCCTCCAATGTATGCTTTGGCCACAAATACATAGGATGTATAGGATGAGTCTACAACATAATTTTGTTATGAGTTAACATAATATGAACTTTTAAAAGTGAGATTTTCACAGGACAGGTACTATAAATTTCCCCGAAAAGAATTGTGTGCTAACCATGACTGACAAATATTGAAATGAGCCACTTGGTGTGGGCTAGCCCCTATTGGGCTTGGTGTGGGCTGGCCTGTGTTGGGCTAGCCTGTGTTGGGCTGTAGTGGGCTAAAATGTGTTGGGCTGTTGAAGGCTTGGCATGGGCTAGCCTGTGTTGGGCTGGTGTTGGCTAGCCTGTGTTGGGCTGTTGTAGGCTAGCCTGTGTTGGGCTGTTGTAGGCTAGCCTGTGTTGGGCTGTTGTAGGCTAGCCTGTGTTGGGCTGTTGTAGGCTAGCCTGTGTTGGGCTGGTGTTGGCTAGCCTGTGTTGGGCTGGTGTTGGCTAGCCTGTGTTGGGCTGGTGTTGGCTAGCCTGTGTTGGGCTGGTGTTGGCTAGCCTGTGTTGGGCTGATTTGGGATTGGTGTAGGCTAGCCCATGTTGCGCTGATGTGGGATGGGTGTTGGATAACTTTTGTTTGGCTGGTGTAGGCTAGCCTGTGTTGGGCTTGTTGGGCTTAGTGTTTTGGGACAATGTTGGATTGCTGTGGGCTAGCCCGTACCCACCTTGCCCACTGAATACCGACATGGGCCCAATGGGGTAATGTTTACTGGGCCACAGTCTCCAAGGTCAGTATTTTGGTTCACGAGGTTAATAAGAGTAAAGTATGGTACAGATCCATAATAAATAGCTAAATACATTCTATCTATAAAGTGATTTTCTCAAACATTAGAACTGTGTATGATTAAAGACATGTAGGCTATATTAGATTGGTGCATTATGAGTGTGATCCTGCTGACCTGGGGTAGTTCTCTACTGGCTTCAAGTCCTTAGCATCAGGGAAACAGAACTGGGGGATGATCCTTAGCTGATCCTCTGTCTCCTTCATGAACTTGAAGCTCCGCTCCAGCTGCAGAAAGAGCAGGACAAAACATCATAATTCTGGGTCAAAATACGAAATCCATCAAAAACCGAGTCTAACCCCGACCCAAATCAACACTTAGCCTTTAACATCTAAACACTTTCCTGAAGACCCATTGCAGATCTCAGAGAATTACCCAATGCTAAGACAATTGGAAGGTTAAGTGGAACCATCGACAGATTGCAAACTATCCTGTCACTTTAAAATTCAAAACATTTTTATACTCCCCAAAGTGCAATTTCTGTGCAGCATAATTTTATACCTGCAAATCTAAAAGGAGAAGGGGCTTGGTCAGGACACATTTTCTGTCCAGGCACTCAAATCAAATCACATTCTATTTGACACACGCTTCGTAAACAATAGCTGTAGTCTAACAGTGAAAGCCTTACTTATTGGTCCTTTTCCAACAATACAGAGTTAAGATAAAGATATAGAATAAAAATGTAAATAGTAACACGAGGAATAAATGCACAGTGTTAATGCCACCCCACATAGCCTGGTTCCTCTCTAGGTTTCTTCCTAGGTTTTGGCCTTTCTAGGGAGTTTTTCCTAGCCACCATGCTTCTACACCTGCATTGCTTGCTGTTTGGGGTTTTAGGCTGGGTTTCTGTACAGCACTTTGAGATATCAGCTGATGTACGAAGGGCTATATAAATGAATTTGATTTGATAAAGAAAAAAGTGACATGGCTATATACAGGGAGTACCAGTACCGAGTCAATGTACAAGGTAATTGAGGTTAGCTATGTACATATACTGTAGGTAGGGATAAAGTAACTAGGCAACAGGACAGATGATAGACAGTAGGAGCAGCACATGTGGTGTGTGTGTGTGTGTGTGTGTGTGTGTGTGTGTGTGTGTGTGACGTTAGTATGCATGTGTGCAAGTGCTATTAAGTGCCTTCAGAAAGTATTCACACCCCTGGACTTTTCCCACATTTTATTGTGCTAAAAAGTGGGATTAAAATGATTTGAATATTTTTTTGTCAAAAATCTACAGAAAATACTCTTTAATGTCAAAGTAGAAGATTAAAAATAAAACAGTATCTTTAAAGTGGGGTGGATCAGCTTTAATATTGCATATATTGTCGTGGAAGGATCAGAATTTGTTGGTAACATTTGTAAGATGTTTAATATTCATCAAATGTGTGTAAGTTACTTCTCATCAGAATGGTATTTTTGTGTAATTCTGTGGTGAGGTTGCAGTTATCTGTTCTATGTCAAAACTAAGTTGCATGGGCCGCTGAGAGGGGAGAGGTCAAAGTGTCATCATGTGTAAACATATATTTTACTCCCTACCTTTTCTAGTGGGGAAAGAAGGGTTGCAGTGTCTGGAATCATTCTATGCTCCCTCTTATGTTGTTTCTATCTCAACCTATAGCCTCACCTCCTCTCCGTGAGTTTGTCCAGGAGTTTGTATTTCGAGTGGGTTGTATATAAATTACAATTCTGGGGTTTGGGAAAGGAGACAAAGCTGAACGATGAATTATGTCTATGCTGTCTGACTATGTGTGTTTTTGCTATTAAAGGAACTCAGTTGCATTGTAAGGGGGCTCTCAGAGAATCCACTGGGAGACACTGAATTTATCTGAGTCACAGGATTGTGATAAGAGCTCATATAATTAAAGATGGACTTTTATAACTAACTCTGACGTGTGTGTGTGTGGTTTGCTCCCATGATTTGGTAAATAGAGGAAATTTCCACGACAATATACATTCTATTTACATTTTACTGACACAGTATATTTTACATTAGTTATCTTGTTTTTTTGTTATTTTTAGTCCCACCCTTCAGCTCTATCTCTGAATACCATCCAGGTTTGATGTCTATTTTCCATATATTTCCAACTGTGCTGTTTCACAAATGTTCCCAACCTTTATACATTTTAAGGCAAAATATGGCTACTTTTAAGAATCTCAAATAGAACATATATTTTGATTTGTTTAACACTTTTTTGGTTACTACATGATTCCATATTGGTTATGTCATAGTTTTGATGTCTTAACTATTATTCTACAATGTAGAAAATAGTAAAAATAAATAAAAACCTTTGAATGAGTAGGTGCTCTAAAACTTTTGACCGTATATATAATAATAATAATATATATTTTTTGTTGCATATTTGCATTTAATTTAGTTAATAATAACTGTCAAATATCAGTTTGCAAACAATGTAAAAACAAAAAATTATTGAGTTAATAAAGTCGCATACAAACAGTCTCTTTTTTGCTTTTTCAGTCAGCTCCAAAATGCAGGTGTTCAGCCCAGCTCAGTGCTTTCTATGGTGGTGGGGCAGCCAACGGAAAATACTGAGCATAGAGGTTAGTAATGTTCTCTAGTTGCGCCATGATTGGCTCAGTGTTCTGTCACTCATGGGCACACTACATCAACGCAAAATCTACGGTGAGCTCAAAAATTCAAGCCCCTTGGGTGCTGCAATAGAGTTACATTAGATGTGCCCATCCAAGAAGGCTCATTGGCAACAGATAAAATGACGTCAAATCATGCTATATCTACCTTAGCTTTGATTGGACTTAGCTAGCAAGCTAGACAAGCAGTCATTGTCAAAAATCACATTGACAATCTACTGGCATATCCTTTTCAATTCTTGTCATACGAAGAGAAATTATAGATAAAACATATCGGTGTTCATCGGCCATTGGACGTAAACATTACACACACAACATATTGGAATTTGCAAATTCAACAATGAGTGGCTTGGAAGGAATCATTTGCTAACTGCAAGCATTGCAAAGCAATCACTAGCCTGCTATTCAGTGGAGTGGTTGTGTGGTCCAAGTCTGGGTTTAAGGGTCTCTTTTCCAAGCTTAACCTCTTAAGTCGACCCTCTACTTTTTTGAACATTCTGTTAAAAATCGCGCAACATTTCAGCGCCCTGCTACTCATGCCAGGAATATAGTATATGCATGTGCTTAGTCTGTGTGGATAGAAAACACTCAGACGTTTATAAAACTGGTTAAATCACTGCTGTGGCTTTACCAGAACGGCATTTACATCGAAAAGCACAGGAAAAACTGATCACTGAAAATGGGAAAATATATCCATGCGCTACTTGAACCCATTGATAAAGGTGAACCACAATTAATTGACTGAGGTTGCAGTACCTACAGCTTCCACACGGTGTCTAGAGTCTTGTCATTTTCCTTCGAGTTTTTTCTTGGTCAAACACATGCAGGGCACCGTATCTCCTCAGGTCTAGGACCGGATATTTTCGTTGAGTTTCTAGCCGGACATTTTTCCAGACGGACAGCTAATGATCTTTACATCGCCTCCTGATGAATTTTATCGCTTATTAACGTTTACTAATACCTAAAGTTGCATTACAAACGTATTTCGAAGTGTTTTGTGAAAGTTTATCGTCGACTTTTTGAATTTAAAAAAATGATGTTACGTTTTGAAACGATGTTTTTTTTTTTATCACACAGTCTACATATAACGATATCTAGGCTTTATATGGACCGATTTAATCGAAATAAAGACCCAAATAGTGTTTATGGGACATCTAGGAGTGCCAACAAAGAAGATGGTGAAAGGTAATGAATGTTTTCTATTTTATTGTACGGTTTGTGTAACGCCGAAATGCTAATTATTTTGTTTACGTCCCCTGCGGGTCTTTTGGGGTGTTACATGCTATCAGATAATAGCTTCTCATGCTTTCGCCGAAAAGCATTTTAAAAATCTGACTTGTTGCCTGGATTCACAACGAGTGTAGCTTTAATTCGATACCCTGCATGTGTATTTTAATGAACTTTTGAGTTTTAACTAATACTATTAGCATTTAGCGTAGCGCATTTGCATTTCCAGAGCTCTAGTTGGGACGCAAGCGTCCCGAGTAGAAGCAAGAGGTTAAAAGGATGAACATTCAACACCATGGGCCAGAAAAGTTTGAATACAATGGCCATGCTGGCAATCCAGCATGACTTCTGCCGTGTTCAAAACAACTGGAAACTCTGAACTGGGAAATCTCAGACTTCAGTGAATTCAAGACAAGTGGGAACTAACCCTGAATACTTTTTGAATGGTCATCCAACTTGGAATTCCAAGTCAGGAACTCGGGCCTCTTTCTAGAGCTCCGACCTGAAGTGCACTGACGTCATGATTCAACCTTGTTTTTTTTCCAGAGTTCCCAGTTGTCTTGAAATCACCATAAGTCCAGAGAATGCCAGACTTTGATGACAAAGTTTGAGGACAAAATTTGCCTACGACCGCCATGCTGTTCAAGTGAGCACAGCACAACAAGGTGAGTCCAAAAATGTCTTGTATGCTGATGCATAAATTATGTAATATGCCAGGGAGATATGTATACTGTAGCTAGGAAATGAATACTAAGTTAACAGTGGGGCAAAAAAGTATTTAGTCAGCCACCGATTGTGCAAGTTCTCCCACTTAAAAAGATGAGAGAGGCCTGTAATTGTCATCATAGGTACACTTCAACTATGATAGACAAAATGAGAAGAAAAAAATCCAGAAAATCACATTGTAGGATTTTTTATGAATTTATTTGCAAATTATGGTGGAAAATAAGTATTTGGTCAATAACAAAAGTTTCTCAATACTTTGTTATATACCCTTTGTTGGCAATGACAGAGGTCAAACGTTTTCTGTAAGTCTTCACAAGGTTTTCACACACTGTTGCTGGTATTTTGGCCCATTCCTCCATGCAGATCTCCTCTAGAGCAGTGATATTTTAGGGCTGTTGCTGGGCAACACAGACTTTCAACTTTTTTGTATTTTTATTTAACCTTTATTTAACTAGGCAAGTCAGTTAATAAGAACACATTCTTATTTACAATGACTCCCTTATACCATAGTTTGTACATCTCAATTGTCAGTAGAAACCACATTTGTTTAAGCAAGTCAGCTATACAGTCTCAGCTATGTTTTTTTAAGCAGGAAATGAGGCTGAATTAACTGTTTTGCTGCCAGACAAGGCTTCGCTAATGGCCAGGTGTAGCAGTGGTAAGGATTCACTCCATGGAGCTGAAAATAAAACTCTGCTGTTGAGACAGCTTTATGTAGGCCTTACCAGTTTGTGTGCACAATTTGTCATTGTTATAGTGCAATTAATGTATTGTTTAGTGTTGTGTTGTATAGTGGCTTTGCTGGCATGCATCTAAAAAATATGTTTTTTTTTGTTTGCCCCACCAAGATGTACATGCAAAATCGCCACTGGATATTGTATATAATAATAGCATCAACATACATTATTGTTTAAGGCTAGCGGGACAAATTCCGATGAAACTGGAAGGAGCGCAATTAAAATAAATAATCATAAAAATTATGGATATTAAACATTTTACGTACATAGAAGTGTCCTATATTGGTTAAAAGCTTAAATTCTTGTCAATCTAACTGCACTATCCGATTTACAGTAGGCTTTACAGGGAAAGCATGCCATGCGATTGTTTGAGGACGGCGCCCCACATCAAAATATTTGTCCAACGAACAGGTTTCATAAATTCACAAATAGCGATTAAATATTCACTTACTTCTTAAAAATCTTCCTCTGATTTGTCATTCAAAGGGTCCCAGCTACAACATGTAGTGCCGTTTTGTTAGATAAAATCTTTCTTTATGTCCCAAAAAGTCTGTTTAGTTGGCGTCATCGATTTGAGTAATCCACTCGTTCAACAATGAATCCAGAAAGCTACCGCTAAACTTTGTTAAAACAAGTCAAAATACATTTCTACCTAATCCTCAGGTACAATAAAATGTAATTAAACTATAATATTTCATACTGAAAGAAATATGTTCAATAGGAAAACGATGTCAGCAGGTGCATGTCCTCTTCGTCGCACACGCATACTCGAATTTCCAAGTCTGTGTCCCTGTAGTAAAACTCACATTTCTTACTATTTTTGGAAGAAACAAGCCTGAAACCTTGAACAAAGACTACTGACACCCAGTGGAAGCCATAGGAATTGCATAGTGGGAGCTAGATAATTTTTTTTACCTATATGTTCCAATGGAAGAGCACGTATGGGCTCTCAAAAAACTATCCTGTTGGTTTTTCTTTGGATTTTCACCTACCATATCTATTGTGTTATAGTCTCCTACATTATTTTAACATTTCAACAAACTTCAGAGTGTTTTCTTTCCAATGGTACCAATTATATGCATATCCTGGCTTCAGGGCCTGAGCAACAGGCAGTTTACTTTGGGCACATCAGTCAGGTGGAAATAGACCCTAGCCTGAAGATGTTCTTAATTTAATTTCACATATATATTTAATTGTTTCCAATTTAATTACATTTTTATTACATGTCATCTTTTGATTCAACCATAATACATAATAAGCATCATCAACAGGGGGACCATATTGGGTGTACATGCACATGAATATGTGACTTAACTTCAGTCCTATTTATTATATAATTTACAAAGATTATACTATTTTAATATATTATATTTTCAAATAATGTTTTTTTTAATCAATTAGTATATTTGAGTTAAACAATAATATTTGTTGTAATATATGTTCTGTCTTTTATAGTGTATTAACCTGAAATTGTAACCAACTTGTATGGCTTGTTTAAAAATAACAATATTTTGGAGATTATTTAATTTTCAAATATCCAAAAGTGAGAGGTTTGAATCTGAATAAAGAGAAAAAGGCCATTCTTGAACACAGGGTGAGCCATTCTTACGAATATGCTAGAGAACCCGTTTGGATTAAAGTACTGCTTTTGTATGACTGCTTTAATATTGAATCATTTCTGCCCTCTGATTAATATTCATTATATATTTTTTATTTTGTCTGACTTGACATTCCAAAATAAAATTGAATATTTTTTGCTCACATAATAAAAAAACTGTGATATGACTGTATGTAATATAGTGTATATCATAATTTAGTTAATTTAGTTCTAATCCAGAGAAGTAAGAAACATAATCTAGATCCTCTATGAGTCTATGGAGGGATCCAAATTGTGGATGTAAAAGAAAACATGAATCATCAGCCTACAACGACACCTTTGTTTTTAAGCTCTGGATTTCTAGCCCCTTGATATTATTGATGGATCTGATTTCAATAGCAAAAATTTCGATGGCTATACATTTGCCGATGTGAACAACCTTGTTTTACTCCTCTTGACAGTTTAATACTTTCTGAGAAGTAGTCATTATTTACTATTTTACACACAGGGTTCCTAACATAACTTTAACCCATTGTGTAAGAGATTCTCCAAAATTGAAATATCCCGGGCATTTATGTAAAAATGCTAGTCGTACTTTATCAAAATACTTTTCTAAGTCAGCTATGAATACCAGGCCCGGTTTCCCAGATTTTCAATAGTGTTCTATTGTTTCCAGTACTTGTCCTATATTATCTCTAATGTATTGTCCATGTAAAAAAAACTTGTCTGATTAGGTTTAATAATATCCAAGAATACCTTTTAAATTCTATGCGCTATGCATTTTGCTAGAATTTCTGCATGTCAACACTGAAGTGTATGGGCCTCCAATTTTTTTAATGGACTGGATCTTTATATTACCACCTGGGTCACCTGGATCATGTTTCAGTAACAAGAATCAGACCTTCTTGTTGAGTATCTGATAATGTGAAACTTTTATAGGAGTGGTTAAAACATGCTAATAACGGTCCTCTGAGTATATCAACAAATATTTGGTATTCCTCAACTGGTATGCCATCCAGCCCTGGAGTTTATAATAATAATTAAAGGCTATAATTGCATCAATAAGTTCCTCCTCTGAAATGTGGCTTTCAAATTAGTCTTTCTGTACAGTTGTTAATTAACAGCTGTATTAATGGAAAGAAATCTTTACAATTAACTTTTTTTTAACCTTCATTTAACTAGGCAAGTCAGTTAAGAACAAATTCTTATTTGCAATGACGGCCTACCCCGGCCAAACCTGGACGACGCTGGGCCAATTGTACGCCACCCTATGGGACTCCCAATCACGGCCGGTTGTGATGCAACCTGGAATCAAACCAGGGTGTCTGTATTGACGTCTGAAGCACTGAGATGCAGTGCCTTAGACCGCTGCGTCACTCATGATTCCCAAACATGACATTACCTTTATGAATCACGGCCAGATGTGATCACGCTTATTAAAGTACTTTGCGTCCTCTTTCAATAAAATCGTTTGGTGAATCATGGGTCATTTGTTTAAGTAAATTATTTTTGGTAGCATGCTTAATATGTTGAAGAAAAAATATATATTTGGTGCAATTTTCCCCATATTCCATCCAGTCCGCTTTATTTTTTATAATATATTACATTTGATCTTTCTTGAATAAGTTCCTCCAGTTCTGTTTGTTTTTCCTCTAAATTGTTCTGTGTCTATGGGACAGTTTTTTTGCTATCTATCTGTACTATTTAGTTAATATGAACTCTTTTGACCTAAATGGCTTTTGTTTTAAAGATGAGTATTGAATTGCATGGCCTCTAAAGACACATTTGAAAGTGTCCCATACAATAATGGGATCTGCTGTATCTATGCTATGTTGGGAAAGTCAGTTATAAACTATTCTGTCCTGGTTAAAAACAAGTTGTCATCCAACAGCCTTTGATTACATTTCCAATATCCTCACCAATGTGGAAAATCTGTAAGAGTGATGTAAATTTCAATTATTTGATGGTCCGACCGCATTCTGTCCCCTATCAACACGTTTTAAACTTTTGGAGCCAGCGAGAATGACATAAGAAAGTAGTGAAGAGAACTAGCTTGATTGAGCCTATCAAATCAAATCAAAGTTCATTTGTCACGTGCGACAAAAACAACAGGTGTAGGTAGACCTTATGCTTACATACAGGCTCTAAATAGTGCAAAAAATGTATTAGGTGAACAATAGGTAAGTAAAGAAATAAAAACAACAGTAAAAAGACTGAAAAATGACAGTAGCGAGGCTATACAAACAGCTAGGCTACATACAGACACCAGTTAGTCAGACTGATTGAGGTAAGTCAATGTGCGGGAGCACTGGTTGGTCGGGCCAATTGAGGTAGTATGTACATGAATGTATAGTTAAAGTGACTATGCATATATGATAAACAGAGAGTAGCAGCAGCGTAAAAGAGGGGTTGGAGGGGAACACAATGCAAATAGTCCGGGTAGCCATTTGATTACCTGTTCAGGAGTCTTATGGCTTGGGGGTAAAAACTGTTGAGAAGCCTTTTTGTCCTAGACTTGGCACTCCGGTACCGCTTACCATGCGGTAGTAGAGAGAACAGTCTATGACTGGGGTGGCTGGGGTCTTTGATACATTTTAGGGCCTTCCACTGACACCGCCTGGTGTAGAGGTCCTGGATGGCAGGCAGCTTACCCCCATCGATGTACTGGGCCGTACGCACTACCCTCTGTAGTGCCTTGCAGTCGGAGGCCAAACAATTGCCGTACCAAGCAGTGAAGCAACCAGTCAGGATTCTCTCAATGTTGCTGCTGTAGAACCTTTTGAAGATCTCAGGACCCATGCCAAATCTGTTTAGTTTCCTGAGGGAAAAGAGGTGCTGACGTGCACTCTTCACAACTGAGTGGGGTGTATGTGTACCATGTTAATTCCTCAGTAATGTGGACACAGAGGAACTTGAAGCTCTCGACTCCCTTCACTACAGCCCCTTCGATGTGGATGGGGGCGTGCTCGCACCGTCGTTCGTTTTCTGGAGTCCACGATCAGCTCCGTTGTCTTGCTGATGTTGAGGGAGAGGTTGTCCTGGCACCACACTGCCAGCTCTCTGACCTTCTCCCTATAGAATGCCTCATCGGTTATCAGTCTTACCACCGTCGTGTCATCAGTAAACTTGATGATGGTGTTGGAGTTGTGCATGGCCACGCAGCCCTCGGAGAACAGGGAGAACAGGAGAGGACTAAGCACCCACCCCTGAGGGACCCCGTGTTGGTCAATGTGGCAGATCTGTTGTTTCCTACCCGCACTGCCTGAGTGTGGCCCGTCAGGAAGTCCAGGACTCAGTTGCACAGGAAGGTGTTCAGAGCTTGATGATGAGCTTGGAGGGGTCCATGGTGTTGAATGCTGAGATGTAGTCAAAGAACAGCATTCTTACGTAGGTATTCCCTTTTGTCCAGGTGGGTAAGGGCAATGTGGAGTGCAATAGAGATCATCTGTGGATCTGCTGTTTTCAGTCAGGATCTAAGAGATCACTGCCTCATTGCCTGCATCCGCTATGGGTCCACAGTCAAACAACCACCCCTCATCACTGTTGGGGCAGTGCACACATTGGAGTGGGTCCAGGGTGTCTGGGATGATGGTGTTGATGTGAGCCATGACCGGCCTTTCAAAGCATTTCATGGCCACAATCCAATGAGCATCAGAATCAGCGTAGTAGGATTGGTCCTGTAATGGCGCCTTGCCTGTTTTATGGCTCGCCGGTGGTCGTTGTGGGATTTCTTATAAGCGTCTTGATTAATGTCTCGCTCCTTGAAATTGGAAGCTCTAGCCTTTAGCTTAGTGCTAATGTTCGCTGTAATCCATGGCTTTTGGTTGGGTTATGTACGGACAGTCACAATGGGGATGACGATGTCGATGCACTTATTTATGAAGCTGGTGACTGATGTTGTAAATCTCAGAACATATTCCAGTCTGTGCTATAGCGAAAGAGTCCTGTAATTTAACATCTGATTTGTCAGACCACTTCCGTATTGAACTACGCTCACTTCGAGGCAAACAACACATTACCTCCTGTTTGAGTTTTTTGCTTGTAAGCAGGAATCAGGAGGATCGAGCTATGGTCTGATTTGCCAAAGGGAGGGCGAGGGTGAGCCTTGTATGCATTTCTGTGTGTGGAGTAAATGTGATCTAGAGTTTGTCGCCTCTAGCTGCACAGGTGACATGCTGGTAAAAATGAGGTAAAACGGATTTCAGTTGTCCTGCATTAAAATTACCGGCCATGAGAAATGTCACCTCTGAATGTGCATTTTCTTGCTTACGGCCCTATACAGCTTGTCTAGTGCGGTCTTAGTGCCTGCATCGGTTTGTGGTGGCAAATAGACAGCGATGAAAAATACAGATGAAAACTCTCTTGGTAGATAGTATGGTCTGCAGCTTATCATGAGGTATTCTAACTCATGCAAGCAAAAACTCAAGACTTAACATTAGACATTGCGCACCAGCTGTTGTTAACAAAGAGACACACCCCTCCCCCTCTCACCTTACCCAAGTCTGCCATCTGGTCTCGAGGATGCATAGAAATACCAGCAACTCCGAGAAACATAGGACCTTACAGTTTTTCAGGTCCCATTGATAGGATAGTCTCTAGCAGAGCTAATCGAGATTGCACCTTCGACAACAAAACACTCACGCTCATCTCATACTCATCTTTAAAACAAAAGCGATTTAGGTCAAAAGAGTTCTTATGTGACCCGATTCAGGAAACTAGATGTATGTCACAAGTCACAACTTCACAGGAAAGTCGTTTTACGTAAAACATGTTTTTATTATCAAAATGCATTTTTTTTGGCAGAAATGCCTTCTTGAACATGTGAGCTTTCGGGATATTTTGTCAGGACAAGATGCTAGAATATGCATATAATTGACAGCTTAGGATAGAAAACACTCTAAAGTTTCCAAAACTGTAAAAATATTGTCTGTGAGTATAACAGAACTGGCGAAAGCCTGAGAAAAATCCAATCCGGAAGTGCCTCATGTTTTGAAAGCGCTGCGTTCCAATGCGTCCCTATTGAGCAGTGAATGGGCTATCAACCAGATTACTTTTTCTTCGTATTCCCCAAGGTGTCTACAGCATTGTTACGTAGTTTTACGCATTTATGTTGAAGAATACCCGTAAGCGGCTACATTGCGCAACTGGTCACCTGATGGCTCCCAGAGATTCTCGCGTAAAATACAGAGGTAGCCATTATTCCAATCGGTCCTACTGAAAAACCAATTGTCACGGTGGATATATTATCGAATAGATATTTGAGATAGATATTTTAAAGCATATTTTGAAAATCTGAGATGACAGGGTGATTAACAAAAGGCTAAGCTGTGTCTCAATATATTTCACTTGTGATTTTCATGAATAGGAATATTTTCTAGGAATATTTATGTTCGTTGCGTTATGCTAATTCGTGTCAGTCGATGATTACGCTCCCTCATGCGGGACGGGGAGTCATTAGAGGTTAAATTACGAACCTTGTTGGTTAAAACCACTTAAGCCTACCCCCTACTTTTTCGAACATTCTGTTAAAAATCGCGCAACATTTCAGCGTCCTGCTACTCATGCCAGGAATATAGTATATGCATATGATTAGTATGTGTGGATAGAAAACACTCTGACTTTTCTAAAACTGGTTAAATCACGGCTGTGACTATAACATAACGTGTGTTTCATCGAAAAGCGGAAGAAAAACTGATCACCAAAATCTGGAAAATATATCAATGCGCCACTTGCATGTATTGTCTATTGGAAAGCAAATTACATGGGGCTGAGATTGCAAGTCCTACAGCTTCCACACGATGTCACCAGTCTTGTCAATTGCCTGGGCTTTGTTTCTTGGTCAAACGAGTAAGAGAGAGCCCATTCCTTCCGGTCTCCGACAGGATGTTTTGGATGAGAAATTTCCGAACATGATTTCAAGACGTGGAGCTAATTGAATACACATCGCCCCGTGATCAATTTGATAGATTATTAACGTTTACTAATACCTAAAGTGGGATTACAAAATTATTTCGAAGTGTTTTGTGAAAGTTTATCGTCAACTTTTTTCATTTAAAAAAATGACGTTGCGCTTTAAAACGGTGTTTTTTCCTGGATCACACACTTTTCATAGATCGATATTTAGGGTATATGTGGACCGATTTAATAGAAAAAAAGACCCAATAGTGATGTTTATGGGACATCTAGGAGTGCCAACAAAGAAGATCGTCAAAGGTAATGAATGTTTTATATTTTATTTCTGCGTTTTGTGTAGCGCCGGCTATGCTAATTATTTTGTTTACGTCCCCTTCAGGTATTTCGGGGTGTTGCATGCTATCAGATAATAGCTTCTCATGCTTTCGCCGAAAAGCATTTTAAAAATCTGACTTGTTGGCTGGATTCACAACGAGTGTAGCTTTAATTCAGTACCCTGCATGTGTGTTTTAATGAACGTTTGAGTTTTAACGAGTGCTATTAGCATTTAGCGTAGCGCATTTGCATTTCCAGATGGCTAGATGAGACGCCTGTGTGTCGGGTGGGCTTAACAGGTTAAGCCACAGAAAAAGTCAGCAACCTTCCCACTAGCCATGATTGGCTGAGATAATGAGTGGGCTGGACATTCCGAGAGAGGAGTTCGGATTGGTTTGCCATAGAATCAGAATGTGTTGGTAATCCTGTCAAACGCTTCTTTTAAAAAATATATTGTGTAGTGGAGCTGCATAAGTGTGGCTCTCCACTTTCTGGAGGATCAAGTTTTGAAATCAGTGGAATCAGAGTATGATAGCTAAAGAGATGGAGGAAACACCTTTCTCCGGATTACATCTTCAAACTAAGGGCAACCATGGCACGGCATTCCTGACAGGGAGACGCGTCCATGCACGATGATGTTTACAGGTAAGATAGTCTAGCGTTAGCTTTTTAGATATGACACATTTTCTAATTTTGACAGGAAGTGGTTTAATTTCAAGCTAAAATGTACCGTTAGCTAGCTAGCTAACGTTAGCCAGCTGGCTCCCTAAATGACGTTATTATTCATTTCACAGAGCCGTGTGCTGTTCTACTTAGAACCTAATGTTAGCTAGCTAACATTGAATATGGTTTGTTAGCTCCCAGCACTGTGGCATTGTTGGCACTGTTTACTGTTTAACTAGCTAACGTTGGCTGGTTGGCTCGTTAGCTAACGTTACGTGATGTGTATACAACACCCGTTGAATATGGCCAGTGTCAGTAAACATCGGTAAAAAAAGAGTAATGAAATTGCTGCCAGCAGAGCTGGTTAGGCTGTTTTCATGTTATCCAGAGGTAAACAAATCATCGGCCAGAGCTTGACGCTCTGGCGCTCGACAGCGAAACGAGATGGGTGGGGCTAAAGCTTAGGGTGAGGGTGTGAACGATGCTGAATGGGTGTAGACAAAGAAGTGCTCTTCACTAGATAGCAAAACATTAAAAGGAGATTTTCTCAAAAGTGAGTTTACAAGTTGAAAACCTTTCGAAGCAGAATTGCTTTCCCATTGTTCCTCAAATGCAGTGTATGATTTTCCATTTTGTCGCTCTGAGTCTCTACTTTTATATAATGTAAAAAAAAAAAAAAATTCAAATTTTGCTACATAAGACCGAATCCATGTGGTAAGTCATATATCAACAATGGAAATAGAGGGACTAACAGTACAGATAGATAGCAATAAAACTGTCCCATAGAGGTACAGAATAAGTTAGAGGAAAACCAAAAAGAACTGGAGAAACTTATTCAAGAACGATCAAGTGTAATATATTATAAATAATAAAGTGAACTGGATGGAATATGGGGAAAATCCCCAATTTAAAAAAAAATCTTTAACATAGAAATGCTACCAAAAATAATTTACTGAAACTTGTTACAAATGAAGGAGTTAATCGCGGTCTACATGCTCGCTGACGTAATCTCCTTATGACGCGGCGTCGCTTGTGTCACGTCCACTCCCGCTTCCCCACTACAGCCCTCGACATCACCAGTTGAATAACCACCGGTCCTGGCAACCCATCTATACGCACACCTGAGTCTCGTCATCAGTCACACCTGAACTTCATTACTCCCTTGACTACCTACCCTTTATTTAGCGCTCTTTAGTTATCAGTCAGCAAGTAGTATTGTTAGTGTTTCCATGTCAGACGTATCTTTTGGTTTGTATCATTCCATAACTGCACCTGCTTCCTGACTCCCTGCATCTATGTTACAGCTTGCCTCTTTTTTTGCCACCGCTTCCTCTTTCGAGTCCTGGGATCAGGGTCCAGAGTAAGCAGAACGTCCAGGGCTGTCGACTTGTTAAAGTAGATATCTTCATCCAAATTGAGGTTATTGATCACTGTTCTGATGTCCAAAAGCTGTTTTCGGTCATGGGAAATTATGGCGGAGACATTATGTGCAAAAAAATGTAAGATCAGCATAGAAAATAATGAAAAAAACAGCAGGAGCCTCTAAGACGGCAGCCCCATGTTCAAACTCCATTCTCCTCACCTTGAGGGGAAAGTGCTGTGTGACCTCCGGCAGGTAGTGGACGCCAGCCTTGGTGCTGTGCAGCGCCACAACCAGAAAGTACTCAAAGAGCTGGCGTTGATGTAGCTCCTTCAGATTCCTGGTGAGGTCCAGAGAGCTGTGTTTGTTACAGTACTGACCCTCACCCGGCTGGCTCAGGATAGACTGGACTGAGGACATGCGCTGCCGATGGGCTGTGAGAGGGGAAGGAGGATATGGAAGGAAAGGAAGGAAAAGCAAAGGTAATGAAGGAGAAGGGTAGAAAAAGGGAAGATTAATTTGATACTGACAGAAGCACTTTATGGAATTGTGAAAGATGTCAGTTGGTCACATATTACCTTTAGCCCTGTCCTCTGTCTCACTCTCTGAGTCAGTGTTTTCATCTGTGACTGCAACAAAAATGAAAAAAGTGTTACAAAATGGAGAGCATTGAAATAATGTTTTGGGGGTTGAAAGAATCTCACACTCACCTCTCCCTGAGTTGGTCTCAGCAATGTGATAGACCCTCCTCAGATGTTTCTTTCCAACACGAGCCTCAAAGATACTGTTGATTTTAAGCACATCCTGTTGGAAGAATGAATGTTAGAAATATCAACATTGGATATACACTGAGTATACAAAACATTAAGAATACCTTTCCATGACATAGACTGACCAGGTGAATCCAGGTGAAAGCTATGATCCCTTGTTGATGTCACTTGTTAAATCCACTTCAATCAGTGTAGATGAAGGGGAGCAGACAGGTTAAAGAAGGATGTTTAATATGCCTTGAGACAATTGATATATGGATTGTGTATGTGTGCCATTCAGAGGGTGAATTGGCAAAACAAAATATTTAAGTGCCTTTTCAACGGGGTATGGTAGTAGGGGCCAGGCGCACCGTTTTGTGTCAAGAACTGCAATGCTGCTGGGTTTTTCACATTCAACAGTTTCCCATGTGTATCAACTGTGTGAAGCATTGGAGACAACATGGGCCAGCATCCCTGTGGAACGCTTACGACACCTTGTAGAGTCCATGCCCCGATGAACTGAGGCTGTTCAGAGGGCAAAAGGGGGGAGGGGGTGTGCAACTCAATATTAGCAATGTGTTCCTAATGTTTGGTATACTCAGTGTATAGGAGAAGGAGAGGAGAGGAAGCCACTTAAGACAATTGAGATTCCCCCACAGTCTCTTACCATTGGGATCCTCCTGCAGGCGTGATTATAGGAATCTCCTCCAGACAGCCAGTGGGGCAGCTCATCTGCGCTGTGAGGGGTGGACTGGGGGCTGAGCCGGGGGGGAGATGCTACTCCTCCACTATCACTACGGTGATGGTTGGTCTTACGCAGATCTGGAAGCTTGAAGCTGCAACTCCCACCAGAGTTCTGTCTGAAGAAACCAGGCCTGGTGATCTGCACAGAGACTAAAAATAATCAGATCAATCTGTGAAGTAAAGTAAGTCATAAGCTAATGTTAAGGACATCACACTGCTTGCTTAGCGAGTACCGCTTCCTCCTGATTTGGCTCATGAGACTCAAACCCAAGATCTCTGCCTCGCAAACACACACATCTTACCCAGTCATGCCACTGAAAAGCTGGCTATCCAACAGCGCATGTGGAGACACTTCAGGCTGAGGAGTGAGCATCACAGATCCCCACAAACTGTCATGACTGTTATGTCATCATTAAGACAGTGTTATGTACCTTGGAGCATTCTGACCCAGGAGAGGAAGGTAGAGAAGGTTGTGATGAGCACTGACTGGATACCTCAATGTCCTCATATGGATTCTCCTTGGAAGAGTCTGCAGGAAGACCAAAGATAATTAAACACTATTGCATTTAGTTTAAATGATTATTCGTGATTAGATCCGTTTTTTATGCTTCACCTGTAATAATTTCATAATGATGATAAGGCGGATGACACGATGGAATGTCCTCAAACTCAAATGATTTCCTGTGAAGGAACAAAAGAAAGGGGGAAATACTTAGAATATATTGTGTGTATGTTTACATGAGAGTGAATTAATTACTGTTGGTGTGAATTTAGTGTTGTCTGTTCTGTATGGCTATTTTACCTCTTGGGGTTGTCTCTATCTCTTTGTCTGTCTGTCCTGGGTCTCCTGTAGATGTTGGGGGAAGGCTGGTTGGACAGAGGTGGAGGGGAGATGGAAGGCAGTGGGGGCAGATTCCTCTGCCCTTTCCCATGTCTCGGTAATGAGCGGGTCCTCGCTTCAAATTTGGAGAGGTGCTGAAAGGTACGTTGCTGGAAGGTGCGCTGGGGTTTGGGGACCGGGTTTATGGGTGGTGACCCTGGCTCTGTGTACACATTCTGCAGGTCTCGTCCCTCTTGCCCACCTTGCCTTGACTCCCCAAACATCTCGTCAGCATCCAATGTTCCTAAAATGGATTCTATCTCTCTTCTCTTGGCCTCTACATGTGTATCTCTGCTAGGTGGGCAGAAGTAGTTGCCAGGTAGCTCTAGAGGACTCTTGCTGGGGTTCTCCTCCCTCATGGTCTGCTCCAGCTTCTTGAAGAGAGTGAAGACGGCTCTCTGCTCCACCAGTCTCCTACCATTGTCTTTCTTCAGCATCCCCATCACCTGCTCCTTCACAGGCTCCACAGTAGGCCGAGAAACCCCTGCCCTTCCTATGATCGCTTTCCCAAGGTTCTGCTGCTTTTCCCTGCTGGCCAGCCTGCTGCAGTGTCCTTTATGCTGCTCCTCGGAGGGTCTGACATCCTTCTTCTGAAGGGATTCAGTTATTTTCACAGTAGTGTCCTTTACATGCCCCACAGGCGAGGTAGTCCTCGAATTCCCAGCCATTTCTACATTATCTTTCCCATGGTTCTGCTGTGTCTCCTTGCTGGCTGGTCTACTCCAGTGCTCCATGGTGGGTCTGGAATCAATCTTTTTTAGGGATTCTGTTATTTTCCCAATAGGAACTGTAGTGACTGTTGGGGAGATATGCTCTATGTTCTCCTTCCCATTGTTCTTCGGTCTTTCGCAGTCCTCAATGGTGGGTTTGGAATCACTCTTAATTAAGGAGTCAGTTCTTTCCACAATACTCTGAGTGGGTGTAGTTGTAGCTGTTGTTAATGTTGGGGATGGGGAAGACTCCTTTCCTTCCCACTTTGAGATCTTGTCTTTGATGGTGGCATGGGGAGGTTTGGAGAGTGTTCTGCCCCCAGCCAAGGTGTTCCTCTCAGCCTGCATAGTTATGCTTGGGACCTCCAGCAGGTTGTTTAGGTTGTTTAGGGAGATGAGGGGCAGATTGGTTGCCCTTCCCTGTCCTCGCACTGCCCTGGCCTGTTGTTAGGGTCTGTAGGTGCACTGTCCCCTTTCAGAAGGCCACGTCTGAAATATCAGTCCAAATGGTAGTCAATACAACGGCTACTAAAACCATATTAACACAGGCAACTAAAACTTTTAGACCTCAAACATAACCTTGAATTTTCAATTCAGGCAAAATAGACTTTAAAATATATTGTAGACCTCAAATTCTCCATTTAGTCAACATAAAAAGACAATAACAACAAGACTCGTTTAAGGAACATTCCAGTCTGTTCAGTCATTGATGGGAAAGTCAGGGTCTTTAGTCTGGCGGTAGCATAAATGTCATGAGGACAGGCCTGTGACCGACCATATCCTTCTCACAGAGCTTCAGTAAACAAACACATACTTGGACCAGAGCCACATGGACCAGAGCCATCTAAAACTGTTTTGTTTTAGATGGAAATAAGCGAATAGATTAAATAAGCATTCTGAACCCAAATAAAAACTTAACAGTCGTTAATTAAAGAGAAACTGAATTAGTTGTATGTGTGTTGATGGTTTTGAATTGGGAAGTGTATTAGTAGTTGAAAGAATAGTATGGCTTAAGGGGAACCACTTTACATTGTAACCATGATCTTCTTGGTGACTTTTGTTTTTCAATGGACCCATAAATATTCCCCCAACATTACAGGTCCCCACTCTCATCATACTCACTTGTTAACAATTTGGTAAAGGCAGTCCTGCCCTGCAGTCATCCTGCTAGCAGACTCCATGCTCAGCATACACCTGTAGAGAGAGAGACAGGATGATAGAGACAAGTTTCAAATTACAGTTACACACAAAGGGATACTGCAGAAAAAAAGAGAGCGAGAGAGATCAGATATTTTGGATTCCCTTAATCCTAGTTCTAGTCATGCAGATATGTCTATGAAGCTCATAAAATCACTAGCCAGACATCTAGAGTCGAGGCATCTCTGTCCCAGTGAGACTGAATCAGTGTAAGAATAGTATCCTATAACTGATTTTCAACCTCTCATTCATTCCTCACATCTGGTTTCCTACAGTATTTTGCACAGCCAGTTAAGTCTCATACAAAACCATGACAAAAATAGTTCAGATCCCATGAGGGGCTAAGTCAGCACACAAATAAAACATTTGAGTCACAAATAACTATTGGAGAGGGAGTACTGATACTTTTGAACCCCTGTCACTGTCACAATGGCAAATGGAAATGTTTTAACCACTCTATGAGACTCTACTCTGTCTCTGTATCTCAGTTCTCAGGGCATTGTCTCTCAGTTCACTGGCTTCTGAGAAGATCTTGGGTAGAGTTTCCCAAGCAGACCCTTTTAGACCGCATGTCTGCCACTTGAATAATGTTTACATGTCCTACATCACTCATATCATATGAATGTACTGTATTTTATACCATCTATTGTACCTTGCCTATGCCGCTCGGCCATCGCTCATCCATGTGTTTATATGTTCATATTCTCATTCATCCCTTTAGATTTGTGTGTATTAGGTAGTTGTTGGGGAATTGTTGGATTACTTGTTAGATATTACTGCACTCTCGGAACTAGAAGCACAAGCATTTCGCTACACTCCCACCATGTGTATGTGACCAATAAAATGTGATTTGATGCTGTATACTAAGTCATAGATAAGTTGAAAAAGCACCAGGGGTTCACATACTGCTGGATATACAGCAGGACATACATAATATCACATTATTCTCGTTTATCAGCCTTGTAGAGGTCCTACAATTTTGACACAGGACAAGAAATTAATACAATATTATCAAACTCAGCCAATGCACAAATCGTCATCTAGTCGTCCTTACCTTTCTCTGTTGCACAGACCTTGTGAGTCTACCAGTGGAACAGGAGCTCATTTCCACATCAGTGACCCTTGATACAACAGCATCATTATCCATGACTTCCTCAATCACAAGCAGGTAAACTCCTCTCTCATATACTATATGTTGCCATACTAAGATCTGCCTCTCCTTTCCCACGACTCCAACACTAGTCATCAATCATCTCTCACACACTGTGGAAAACATCTCCTGGCTTATTATGAAGAAGTGTATCTCAAAGGTTGCATCAAGTCCAACGCAGCTCCAAGGCTTTAGTAGTCTGATTTAGTATTTCCCTCTATATGCTTTATTTGCCATGTATCCTAAAGGAATAGCTGACCCCTTTCTCCTAAACTCACTCTCCCACTATAGCTGCAGACCCCTCCCACTCTTACACAATGGTCCCTTCCCAGCTAACTGAAAGTTCTGGTTCCTCTCCACCACTTCTCATCTTAAGCTAGATCATTGGACATTTTAGCTGGCTGAGGTTCAGTTGACTTGCAATGTAATGGGTTCAAATTACTTCATCCACTGTGCAGGGATTATTCACTTTTCTGTCAAGAAGTTCATTTCTGTAGGAAGGATTTTGCTTTACTGTTCCGAGGTCATTGTTTCCATTGGTCTGTTTCTCTACCTCTATCTGCTGTTTATTGTGTTTACTGCAACTTGAGTTCATAACTATTTCATAACATGATGATTAGGCCAAACTTATCGATTTAAGTTAGTAAACAACTGCTAGTCCAAAAGAAAGGGGAATTGAATGGACAGTGACAACTATATTAATGTTCCTAAAAACCATGTGTTGAACCTCTCATGGCAACTGTCTACCTGTACCACTGTTGCAATGCAGCTGTGCCTACACATTTCGATCCCCAGCCTGCTACAAAAACTACATCTTTCTGCATGTAACATACTGAAAAACATTATGTAGCAACAGGTTATTGCAATATCCCAGTCTATTACTTTTAAGATCTTCATATCATAACTATAAATAATTATGCATTATTATTTTCAACTAACTTTGCATCAACAGTTTCAGTGCAACAACAGAGACCACACACACAGCACATGCAGAACGTCTTACAATAACATAATACAACAGTTTCCCAAAAAACGTTCACTTACCTGTGTTCACCTTACATGATGACCATTTTGTGACACTTGACACGCTGCAAGTCCCGCCTCTCCCATCTCCTCATTGGTTTTTAGGATCGTATACCCACGTGGGTGATTGAAAGATGAACTGAGGTCCACACCCCAGTTGGTGGTTGTAATGCACCTTAAAGTTGGTTGCCAACCTCCATATAGTGTCCAAAGAATAAGAAGAAGGAGCCTGAAGGAGGAGAGATTTCTGGAAACAAACTTGGTTTACCATTTTATCTGTGGATTAATTGTCGGAGTAGAGGACCGTGTGCATTTCAAGTAAAATAACAACCCAATGTTTATATCCCAGGACAACTTAGCTAGCAACAGCAAGCTAGCTAGATAAATTGACATAAATGTTTCCTGCTTTTCGACCTCTCCCCAAATTAATATAGTTGGTTCTGTATTGATTTTGAGGAAGGAAAAGTTATTCAAATTGTATGATGCTCTTCATTCAAGGGTATTGATAAAAAAAACAAGACAGACAGAGAGTTCAATTTACTTCAAAGAACAGAGAGAGCCCAGTAAACATGACCACATTTACCCAATGCAGGTAAAATATTGGCCCTACATAGGCTGCCCACATTGGGCCGATGCGCCTCAGCCCTCACTTTGCCTGAAATAAGCTATCTTTTCCCAGCAAACATGACCACACTGGCACGATGTGTGCCCAAATAAAGTTAAAACATTCTACCAATGCAAGGGGGTAGCTAGCTACATAGCCGTCTTTGTTTCAAAGATAATTGTGTAGCCTAGAGCGTTTTTCTAGGTTAGCTAGCCAGCTATTGTCGTTCTCCTAACGCAATGTAACGTAACCAACACTGCTAGCTAGCCAGCTAGCCCCCGAATAGCAGCATTGTAGAAACTTCACACTCAACGGAACGACTTGATTAGGGTAGTGTCAACAACGCAGCTAGCCTACCTCAGCAGTACTGTATCATTTTAATCATTTTAGTCAATTAGATTCTTGCTACGTAAGCTTAACTTTCTGAACATTCGAGACGTGTAGTCCACTTGTCATTCCAATCTCCTCTGCATTAGCGTAGCCTCTTCTCTTGCCTGTCAACTATGTGTCTGTCTATCCCTGTTCTCTCCTCTCTGCACAGACCATACAAACGCTCCACACCGCATGGCCGCGGCCACCTAATCTGGTGGTCCCAGCGCGCACGACCCACGTGGAGTTCCAGGTCTCCGGTAGCCTCTGGAACTGCCGATCTGCGGCCAACAAGGCAGAGTTCATCTCAGCCTATGCCTCCCTCCAGTCCCTCGACTTCTTGGCACTGACGGAAACATGGATCACCACAGATAACACTGCTACTCCTACTGCTCTCTCTTCGTCCGCCCACGTGTTCTCGCACACCCCGAGAGCTTCTGGTCAGCGGGGTGGTGGCACCGAGATCCTCATCTCTCCCAAGTGGTCATTCTCTCTTTCTCCCCTTACCCATCTGTCTATCGCCTCCTTTGAATTCCATGCTGTCACAGTTACCAGCCCTTTCAAGCTTAACATCCTTATCATTTATCGCCCTCCAGGTTCCTCGGAGAGTTCATCAATGAGCTTGATGCCTTGATAAGCTCCTTTCCTGAGGACGGCTCACCTCTCACAGTTCTGGGCGACTTTAACCTCCCCACGTCTACCTTTGATTCTTTCCTCTCTGCCTCCTTCTTTCCACTCCTCTCCTCTTTTGACCTCTCCCTCTCACCTTCCCCCTACTCACAAGGCAGGCAATACGCTCGACCTCATCTTTACTAGATGCTGTTCTTCCACTAACCTCATTGCAACTCCCCTCCAAGTCTCCGACCACTACCTTGTATCCTTTTCCCTCTCGCTCTCATCCAACACTTCCCACACTGCCCCTACTCGGATGGTATCGCGCCGTCCCAACCTTCGCTCTCTCTCCCCCGCTACTCTCTCCTCTTCCATCCTATCATCTCTTCCCTCTGCTCAAACCTTCTCCAACCTATCTCCTGATTCTGCCTCCTCAACCCTCCTCTCCTCCCTTTCTGCATCCTTTGAATCTCTATGTCCCCTATCCTCCAGGCCGGCTCGGTCCTCCCCTCCCGCTCCGTGGCTCGACGACTCATTGCGAGCTCACAGAACAGGGCTCCGGGCAGCCGAGCGGAAATGGAGGAAAACTCGCCTCCCTGCGGACCTGGCATCCTTTCACTCCCTCCTCTCTACATTTTCCTCTTCTGTCGCTGCTGCTAAAGCCACTTTCTACCACTCTAAATTCCAAGCATCTGCCTCTAACCCTAGGAAGCTCTTTGCCACCTTCTCCTCCCTCTTGAATCCTCCTCCCCCTCCCCCCTCCTCCCTCTCTGCAGATGACTTCGTCAACCATTTTGAAAAGAAGGTCGACGACATCCGATCCTCGTTTGCTAAGTCAAACGACACCGCTGGTTCTGCTCACACTGCCCTACCCTGTGCTCTGACCTCTTTCTCCCCTCTCTCTCCAGATGACATCTCGCGTCTTGTGACGGCCGGCCGCCCAACAACCTGCCCGCTTGACCCTATCCCCTCCTCTCTTCTCCAGACCATCTCCGGTGACCTTCTCCCTTACCTCACCTCGCTCATCAACTCATCCCTGACCGCTGGCTACGTCCCTCCCGTCTTCAAGAGAGCGAGAGTTGCACCCCTTCTGAAAAAACCTACACTCGATCCCTCCGATGTCAACAACTACAGACCAGTATCCCTTCTTTCTTTTCTCTCCAAAACTCTTGAACGTGCCGTCCTTGGCCAGCTCTCCCGCTATCTCTCTCAGAATGACCTTCTTGATCCAAATCAGTCAGGTTTCAAGACTAGTCATTCAACTGAGACTGCTCTTCTCTGTATCACGGAGGCACTCCGCACTGCTAAAGCTAACTCTCTCCTCTGCTCTCATCCTTCTAGACCTATCGGCTGCCTTCGATACTGTGAACCATCAGATCCTCCTCTCCACCCTCTCCGAGTTGGGCTTCTCCGGCGCGGCCCACGCTTGGATTGCGTCCTACCTGACAGGTCGCTCCTACCAGGTGGCGTGGCGAGAATCTGTCTCCTCACCGCGCGCTCTCACCACTGGTGTCCCCCAGGGCTCTGTTCTAGGCCCTCTCCTATTCTCGCTATACACCAAGTCACTTGGCTCTGTCATAACCTCACATGGTCTCTCCTATCATTGCTATGCAGACGACACACAATTAATCTTCTCCTTTCCCCCCTCTGATGACCAGGTGGCGAATCGCATCTCTGCATGTCTGGCAGACATATCAGTGTGGATGACGGATCACCACCTCAAGCTGAACCTCGGCAAGACGGAGCTGCTCTTCCTCCCGGGGAAGGACTGCCCGTTCCATGATCTCGCCATCACGGTTGACAACTCCATCGTGTCCTCCTCCCAGAGCGCTAAGAACCTTGGCGTGATCCTGGACAACACCCTGTCGTTCTCAACTAACATCAAGGCGGTGGCCCGTTCCTGTAGGTTCATGCTCTACAACATCCGCAGAGTACGACCCTGCCTCACACAGGAAGCGGCGCAGGTCCTAATCCAGGCACTTGTCATCTCCCGTCTGGATTACTGCAACTCGCTGTTGGCTGGGCTCCCTGCCTGTGCCATTAAACCCCTACAACTCATCCAGAACGCCGCAGCCCGTCTGGTGTTCAACCTTCCCAAGTTCTCTCACCTCACCCCGCTCCTCCGCTCTCTCCACTGGCTTCCAGTTGAAGCTCGCATCCGCTACAAGACCATGGTGCTTGCCTACGGAGCTGTGAGGTGAACGGCACCTCAGTACCTCCAGGCTCTGATCAGGCCCTACACCCAAACAAGGGCACTGCGTTCATCCACCTCTGGCCTGCTCGCCTCCCTACCACTGAGGAAGTACAGTTCCCGCTCAGCCCAGTCAAAACTGTTCGCTGCTCTGGCCCCCCAATGGTGGAACAAACTCCCTCACGACGCCAGGACAGCGGAGTCAATCACCACCTTCCGGAGACACCTGAAACCCCACCTCTTTAAGGAATACCTAGGATAGGATAAAGTAATCCTTCTCACCCCCCTTAAAAGACCTAGATGCACTATTGTAAAGTGGCTGTTCCACTGGATGTCATAAGGTGAACGCACCAATTTGTAAGTCGCTCTGGATAAGAGCGTCTGCTAAATGACTTAAATGTAAATGTAATGGGTAGATCAGCTTTAATATTGCAGGTATATTGGGGGGTCCATCAACGCAATTATCTGCATAATTTCCAGTCCCCCATACATGTATATATATTTTTTAAATACAGTACCAGTCAAAAGTTGACTCAGTCAAGGGTTTTTCTTTATTTTACTATTTTCTACACTAAATAAATCTACATTCTACATGAAATAAATCAAAATATATTTGAGATTTTAGATTCTTCAAAAAAGCAATCCTTTGCCTTGATGACAGCTTTGCACATTCTTGGCAGTCTCTCAACCAGCTTCATGAAGTAGACCGTTGTAAAAACACCTGGAATATTTTTACAAGAGTCTTGAAGGAGTTCCAACTCATCCCAAACCATCTCAATTGGGTTGAAGTCGGGTGATTGTGGAGGCCAGGTCATCTGTTGCAGCACTCTGTCACTCTCCTTTTTGGTCAAATAGCCTTTACACAGCCTGGAAGTGTGTTGGGTCATCAATCAATCAAATGTATTTATAAAGCTCTTCTTACATCAGCTGAGCTCTCTCTAGAGAGTTGAAAAGCAGCAGGTCTGGGACAGGTAGTATGTTCGGTCAGGGTTCCATAGCCGCAGGCAGAACAGTTGAAACTGGAGCCAGGTGGAATGGGGACAGCAAGGAGTCATCAGGCCAGGTAGTCCTGAGGCATGGTCCTAGAGCTCAGGTCCTCCTCCGGTCATTGTCCTGTTGAAAAACAAATGATAGTCCCACTAAGCGCAAACCAAATGGGATGGTGTATCGCTGCAGAATGTTGTGGTAGCCATGCTGGTTAAGTGTGACTTGAATTCTAAATAAATCACCAAGTGTCACCAGCCAAGCACCCCCACACCATCACACCTCCTCCTCCATGCTTCATGGTGGGAACCACACATGCGGAGATCATCCGTTCACATCATCCTATCTCACAAAGACACAGCGGTTGGAACAAAAAAATCTCAAATTTGGACTCATCAGACCAAAGAATGGATTTCAAATTTCCACTGGTCTAATGTCCATTGCTCGTGTTTCTTGGCCCAAGCAAGTCTTCATCTTATTGGTGTCCTTTAGTAGTTTTCTTTCCATCAATTTGACAATGAAGGGCTGATTCCCGCAGTCTCCTCTGAACAATTGATGTTGAGATGTGTCTGTTACTTGAACTCTGTGAAGCATTTATTTGGGCTGCAATCTGAGATGCAGTTAACTCTAACGAACTTATCCTTAGCAACTGATGGTTTTTGCGATTGCACTTGAAGAAACATTTTCAGAGTTCTTGAACTTTTCCAGATTGACTGACCTTCATGTCTTAATTAAAGTAATGATGGACTGTCGTTTCTCTTTGCTTATTTGAGCTGTTCTTGCCATAATATGGACGTGACTATGTTCTCTATACCACCCCTAAGTTTTCACAACACAACTGATTGGCTCAAATGCATTAAGAAGGAACGAAATTCAACAAATTAACTTTTTACAAGGCACACCTGTTAATTGAAGTGCATTCCAGGTGACTACCTCATGAAGCTGATTGAGAGAATGCCAAGCGTGTGCAGAGTTATGAGGGGTGGCCATGGTCAGCTATAAGTTCACATGTTCGAAAACTCCTTTCTGCCAAAAAACGCATTTTGATAAACAAATATGTTTTACATTTAAATGGCTGTCCTGTTGAGTTGTGAATTGGGACATATGTCTAGATTCCTGAATCGGATCACATATATTTTATATTTCAGATTCTTCAAAGTAGCCACCCTTTGCCTTGATGACTGGTCTGCCATATAGAAGGGTTCTGTCTTGTCAGTCTGTGGCTAGCTGCCAACGGCTAGAAAGGACAGATTGCTGAACAACATGGTAATGATGATAATACGTGATAAATTGATCAGAAGGAACATTTCCTTTGGAACTTCTGTACGTTCCCACAGTGTCAATACAACGTCTATTCCACGTCGGCTCAAAGTCATTTGATTGAAATGACGCGGAAGCGACGCTGAATCAGCCAGTGTGTAATAAAGTCCTGCTCGTCTTCCTCTTCAGGTGAAGTCAACCCCTGACACAAAAAATAGATTAAAAAAATGTGGATGAACTTGAAAGTGATGCTTCTTTCCAATACATATTCTGATTATCAGCCCCCCCCCAGCTAGCAACTGAAACTAAACTAGATACAGTACTACTAATAATTTGCGGGTGCTTATATTTGTCCTGTCATTGTGTTTTCTGCATATCCCAACTCCCCCAGGGGGTGGGGTCACATCGTTAAGTGCCTTGCTCCAGGGCACAGAGAAAGCTTTTCACCTTGTCTGCACTAACACTCTAACCTTAACTCGCTCTGGATAAGAGCGTCTGCTAAATGACTTAAATGTAAATGTAAACCTTAAGGCTACCTGCCACCCCAGAAGAAAACATATGGAGGTCAAGAGACCTCTTTTACAAGGAGGTTAAAGGTTCTAAATTATGTCACCATTGCCCTTGATTCTAAGCAATGTTGTGATGCTATTTATATTGACTTGGCCAAAGCTTTTAATACGGTATACCATTCCATTCCTGTGGGCCGGCTAAGGAGTATGGGGCCGGTGGAGAGAGTCCTCTCCCCTCTCTCTCTGTCAGTTCTCAGTACTCCATGATAGCCTCATTAGCTGGGTCCTGACCATTGTTGTCTTACAACAGAGATGTGTGGAGAGTCTATTTTTCCATCCCTTGCTGCTGCTCTAATTTAATCCCTTCTCTCACTTCCTTGGCTGTTCTCTCGCTTCCTTGGCTGTACTCTCGCTTCCATGGCTGTTCTCTCGCTTCCTTGGCTGTTCTCTGTTGTTTAATATCACATTGTTGAATGTTACCGACAGCAATCCATGTTCACCTTTGGAAACCCGTGTCAAAAGCTGGTTTTTTTTTCCAAACAAGAGGAAAGGCGCTACTGATTTTTATTTAAATATTATATATTCAATTTTTTGTCAGTGCCAACCATTAATTGAGTAGGTCATTACTTTGATATGACTATCAAGGTTATGAATGTGAGGTTTGAGACTGGCCCCATGTGCTGATCCTCTGAGTCAACATGTTGGTGTCGGAGTGCTTGGCAAAAACACTTTGTGTGTGTGTATCTGACTATGTGTGTGTGTGTATCTGATTGCTTGTGAGTGACGTGCTGTGTGTGTGTGCGTAGAAGTGTGTTTTTGTCCTGTGTGTGTGAACGACTACTTTTTCCTTAACCTCTGGATAAGTTTGTGTTCATATATCACCACAGTGTGTATGTAACCCTCCATACCCTGTCTCCTGTTACCACACTGGCCTAACATAGAGAGACACACCACAGTGTGTATGTAACCCTCCATACCCTGTCTCCTAACACAGAGAGACACACCACAGTGTGGCTTTCATCCGACAACGCTTTTGGTGGTCTTCCATGGTTCCTGATGTCTCCGCATTCATCGCCGCCTGCACTGTGTGTGCACAAAATAAGACTCCGCAGCTCCGGCTGGCCTTCTTCAACCACTCCCTTTTTTTAATAAAGCTCCAGCAGTGTGTACTGTATGTGTAGGTTAATAAAACTCCTGCAGTGTGTACTGTATGTGTAGGTTAATAAAACTCCTGCAGTGTGTACTGTATGTGTAGATTAATAAAACTCCAGCAGTTTGTATGTGTAGGTTAATAAAGCTCCAGCAGTGTGTATGTGTATGTTAATAAAACTCCAGCAGTGTGTATCTTTCCTCCACCAGTGTAACACTAAGCCATCCTCCACCAGTGTAACACTAAGCCATCCTCCTGGCTTCCTCCACCAGTGTAACACTAAACCTCTTTAGACATATTTCAGAAAAGTTGGACAAATATGACAGCTCTGTCTATTAATCTCAACACATTTATAAAATGTGTCACTTGAAATGAATGTATCAAAATATTATTGTAATTTGATGCTGACTTTTACATTTTCTGAAACCCCAGAAAGGTGTTTTCACAACAGGATACACGATAGGAACATTCCATTCCAGATAACCAATGGATATACAGGATATGTATAGTTTAGTTTTTAATTATATTCATGGGGCAGGTGTTGTCCGGCCCTCTGGCAGTCTCTATGGGGGTGCCACAGAGTTCGACTCTTTTCTCTGTATATATCAATGATGTTGCTCTTGCTGCGGGCGATTCCCTGATCCACCTCTATGCAGACGACACCATTCTGTATACTTCCGGCCCTTCCTCAGACACTGTGCTATCTAACCTCCAAACGAGCTTAAATGCCATACAACACTCCTTCCGTGGCCTCCAACTGCTCTTAAACGCTAGTAAAACCAAATACATGATTTTCAACCGTTCGCTGCCTGCACCCGCACGCCCGACTAGCATCACCACCCTGGATGGTTCCGACCTAGAATATGTGGACATCTATAAGTACCTAGGTGTCTGGCTAGATTGTAAACTCTCCTTCCAGACTCATATCAAACATCTCCAATCTAAAATCAAATCTAGAGTCGCTTTCTATTCCGCAACAAAGCCTCCTTCACTCACGCCGCCAAACTTGCCCTAGTAAAGCTGACTATCCTACCGATCCTCCACTTCGGCGATGTCATCTACAAAATAGCTTCCAATACTCTACTCAGCAAACTGGATGCAGTTTATCACAGTGCCATCCGTTTTGTTACTAAAGCACCGTATACCACCCACCACTGCGACCTGTATGCTCTAGTCGGCTGGCCCTCGCTACATATTCGTCGCCAGACCCACTGGCTCCAGGTCGTCTACAAGTCCATGCTAGGTAAAGCTCCACCTTACCTTCTGTCTCCGAGATGGCATAGCAGTTCAGACGTCTTTTGTCCTCATCTTGACGTGTCCTGTATATATATATATTTACAACTTTTTTCACATACATTTTATTTTTATTTTCCATCAACTCATCTTCAAAACACTCTCCTGCAACCCGCCTCACCAATGTATATTTATAAATAAGTATTATTTACCTCAAATCTGCAATCCTCCAAGAAGCTAGCCAGAAACTCCAAGAAGCTAGCCAGAAACTCCAAGAAGCTAGCCAGAAACTAGCCAGAAGCTAGCCAGAAGCTAGCCAGGAGCTAGCCAGAAGCTAGCCCAGAAGCTAATCCAGAAGCTAGTTCAGAAGCTAGTTAGCTTCTTTACTGGCTAATCATTAGTATTCAGCTCGAAAATCTATCGCCAGTTTTGTACGGCGCAACGCGGCTCGGAACGGAACATACCGGACCAATTTTTCTCTCCATGTCCCTGGATTTCAACTGCTCTCTGGACATTCATACCCGGATCTCACAGCTAGCTAGCTGCTATCCATGTGACTATCTGCTTTCGTCGATTCCGGAGCAAACATCAATTACTCCGGAGCTAGCCAGCTCCGTCAATCACTCCTGAGTTCCATCAATCACTCCTGGGCTGCAGTCACCTATCCGGACCCGTTTTACTGCCTACGCGGAGCCCCACCGGGCCTTCACAACTGGACTGCCGACGTTATCTACCCGAAGGAGATCCGGCTGGCTCCTCCGTCGCGACGTTACCTGGACGCCCATCTGCGGCCTGCTAACCGTTAGCTGTCTTACCGGCTGCTCTCAGAATAGACAATCGGACAATTTATTTGTATTATTGTTATGTTTCTTCTTGGGCCTCTATAACTATATCTAATGTTTATTTTATTTTTTATTTATTTATTTATTGTTTATTTTTTTGTGTGATTTGGATTAATCCCCTCTACCACACGGAACCTCACTAATCTACTGACGGAACGCAAGAGGTGGCTAACACACTGGACCCTTTTGATCACTCGACTAAGGATGCCGCTCCTTAATGTCAATATGTCTTGTCCATTGCTGTTCTGGTTAGTGTTTATTGGCTTATTTCACTGTAGAGCCTCTAGTCCTGCTCACTATACCTTATCCAATTTATTAGTTCCACCACCCACACATGCTATGACATCTCCTGGTTTCAATGATGTTTCTAGAGACAATATCTCTCTCTTCATCACTCAATACCTAGGTTTACCTCCACTGTATTCACATCCTACCATACCTTTGTCTGTACATTATACCTTGATGCTATTTTATCGCCCCCAGAAACCTCCTTTTACTCTCTGTTCCAGACGTTCTAGACGACCAATTCTTATTGCTTTTAGCCGCACCCTTATTCTTCTCCTCCTATGTTCCTCTGGCGATGTAGAGGTGAATCCAGGCCCTGCAGTGCCTAGCTCCACTCCTATTCCCCAGGCGCTCTCTTTTGATGACTTCTGTAACCGTAATAGCCTTGGTTTCATGCATGTTAACATTAGAAGCCTCCTCCCTAAGTTTGTTCTATTCACTGCTTTAGCACACTCTGCCAACCCGGATGTTCTAGCTGTATCTGAATCCTGGCTTAGGAAGACCACCAAAAATTCTGAAATTGTAATTCCAAACTACAACATTTTCAGACAAGATAGAACTGCCAAAGGGGGCGGTGTTGCAATCTACTGCAAAGATAGCCTGCAGAGTTATGTCCTACTATCCAGGTCTGTACCCAAACAATTTGAACTTCTACTTTTAAAAATCCACCTCTCTAAAAACAAGTCTCTCACCGTTGCCGCCTGCTATAGACCACCCTCTGCCCCCAGCTGTGCTCTGGACACCATATGTGAACTGATTGCCCCCCATCTATCTTCAGAGCTCGTGCTGCTAGGCGACCTCAACTGGAACATGCTTAACACCCCAGCCAGCCATCCTACAATCTAAACTTGATGCCCTCAATCTCACACAAATTATCAATGAACCTACCAGGTACCCCCCCAAAGCCTTGAACACGGGCACCCTCATAGATATCATCCTAACCAACTTCCCCTCTAAATACACCTCTGCTGTCTTCAACCAAGATCTCAGCGATCACTGCCTCATTGCCTGCATCCGTAATGGGTCAGCGGTCAAACGACCTCCACTCATCACTGTAAAACGCTCCCTGAAACACTTCAGCGAGCAGGCCTTTCTAATCGACCTGGCCGGGGTATCCTGGAAGGATATTGATCTCATCCCGTCAGTAAAGGATGCCTGGATATTTTTTTTAAATGCCTTCCTAACCATCTTAAATAAACATGCCCCATTCAAGAAATTTAGAACCAGGAACAGATATAGCCCATGGTTCTCTCCAGACCTGACTGCCCTTAACCAACACAAAAACATCCTATGGCGTTCTGCATTAGCATCGAACAGCCCCCGTGATATGCAGCTGCTCAGGGAAGCTAGAAACTGTTATACACAGGCAGTTAGAAAAGCCAAGGCTAGCTTTTTCAAGCAGAAATTTGCTTCCTGCAACACTAACTCAAAAAAGTTCTGGGACACTGTAAAGTCCATGGAGAATAAGAACACCTCCTCCCAGCTGCCCACTGCACTGAAGATAGGCAACACTGTCACCACTGATAAATCCACCATAATTGAGAATTTCAATAAGCATTTTTCTACGGCTGGCCATGCTTTCCACCTGGCTACTCCTACCCCGGTCAACAGCACTGCACCCCCAACAGCAACTCGCCCAAGCCTTCCCCATTTCTCCTTCTCCCAAATCCGTTCAGCTGATGTTCTGAAAGAGCTGAAAAATCTGGACCCCTACAAATCAGCCGGGCTAGACAATCTGGACCCTTTCTTTCTAAAATTATCTGCCGAAATTGTTGCCATCCCTATTACTAGCCTGTTCAACCTCTCTTTCGTGTCGTCTGAGATTCCCAAAGATTGGAAAGCAGCTGCGGTCATCCCCCTCTTCAAAAGGGGGGGACACTCTTGACCCAAACTGCTATAGACCTATATCTATCCTACCATGCCTTTCTAAGGTCTTCGAAAGCCAAGTCAACAAACAGATTACCGACCATTTCGAATCTCACCATACCTTCTCTGCTATGCAATCTGGTTTCAGAGCTGGTCATGGGTGCACCTCAGCCACGCTCAAGGTCCTAAACAATATCTTAACCGCCATTGATAAGAAACATTACTGTGCAGCCGTATTCATTGATCTGGCCAAGGCTTTCGACTCTGTCAATCACCACATCCTCATCGGCAGACTCGACAGCCTTGGTTTCTCAAATGATTGCCTCGCCTGGTTCACCAACTACTTCTCTGATAGATTTCAGTGTGTCAAATCGGAGGGTCTGCTGTCCGGACCTCTGGCAGTCTCTATGGGGGTGCCACAGGGTTCAATTCTTGGACCAACTCTCTTCTCTATATACATCAATGATGTCGCTCTTGCTGCTGGTGAGTCTCTGATCCACCTCTACGCAGACGACACCATTCTGTATACCTCCGGCCCTTCTTTGGACACTGTGTTAACAACCCTCCAGGCAAGCTTCAATGCCATACAACTCTCCTTCCGTGGCCTCCAATTGCTCTTAAATACAAGTAAAACTAAATGCATGCTCTTCAACCGATCGCTACCTGCACCTACCCGCCTGTCCATCATCACTACTCTGGACGGCTCTGACTTAGAATACGTGGACAACTACAAATACTTAGGTGTCTGGTTAGACTGTAAACTCTCCTTCCAGACCCATATCAAACATCTCCAATCCAAAATTAAATCTAGAATTGGCTTCCTATTTCGCAACAAAGCATCCTTCACTCATGCTGCCAAACATACCCTTGTAAAACTGACCATCCTACCAATCCTCGACTTTGGCGATGTCATTTACAAAATAGCCTCCAATACCCTACTCAACAAATTGGATGCAGTCTATCACAGTGCAATCCGTTTTGTCACCAAAGCCCCATATACTACCCACCATTGCGACCTGTACGCTCTCATTGGCTGGCCCTCGCTTCATACTCGTCGCCAAACCCACTGGCTCCATGTCATCTACAAGACCCTGCTAGGTAAAGTCCCCCCCTTATCTCAGCTCGCTGGTCACCATAGCATCTCCCACCTGTAGCACACGCTCCAGCAGGTATATCTCTCTAGTCACCCCCAAAACCAATTCTTTCTTTGGCCGCCTCTCCTTCCAGTTCTCTGCTGCCAATGACTGGAACGAACTACAAAAATCTCTGAAACTGGAAACACTTATCTCCCTCACTAGCTTTAAGCACCAACTGTCAGAGCATCTTACAGATTACTGCACCTGTACATAGCCCACCTATAATTTAGCCCAAACAACTACCTCTTTCCCAACTGTATTTAATTAATTTATTTATTTTGCTCCTTTGCACCCCATTATTTGTATTTCTACTTTGCACATTCTTCCATTGCAAAACTACCATTCCAGTGTTTTACTTGCCATATTGTATTTACTTTGCCACCATCATTTGCTCACATTATATATAGACTTGTTTATACTGTATTATTGACTGTATGTTTGTTTTACTCCATGTGTAACTCTGTGTCGTTGTATCTGTCGAACTGCTTTGCTTTATCTTGGCCAGGTCGCAATTGTAAATGAGAACTTGTTCTCAACTTGCCTACCTGGTTAAATAAAGGTGAAATAAAAAATAAATAAAAATCTCAGTTCACTGGTCACGATGGCAACACCCACCCGTGGCACGCTCTCCAGCAGGTGTATCTCACTGATCATCCCTAAAGCCAACACCTTATTTGGCCACCTTTCGTTCCAGTTCTCTGCTGCCTGTGACTGGAACGAATTGCAAAAATCGCTGAAGTTGGAGACTTTTGTCTCCCTCACCAGCTTCAAGCATCTGCTATCTGAGCAGCAAACCGATCACTGCAGCTGTACATAGTCTATTGGTAAATAGCCCACCCAATCTACCTACCTCATCCCCATACTGTTTATATTTATTTACTTTTCTGCTCTTTTGCACACCAGTATCTCTACCTGTACATGACCATCTGATCATTTATCACTCGTGTTAATCTGCAAAATTGTAATTATTCGCCTACCTCCCGATGCCTTTTGCACACAATGTATATAGAATCTCTTTTTTTTCCTACTGTGTTTTTGACTTGTTAATTGTTTACTCCATGTGTAACTCTGTGTTGTCTGTTCACACTGCTATGCTTTATCTTGGCCAGGTCGCAGTTGTAAATGAGAACTGGTTCTCAACTAGCCTACCTGGTTAAATAAAGGTGAAATAAAAACAGGATAATAAAAAAAAGCGCAATCAAGAGATCCAGTATATGAATGTATTTGTTTAATTCTTCATCTTTCCACAGACTTTGGTGAGTCCATGAAGAGAGGAATACACCTTAGATCACAAAATAAAGATTTTATTGGTTTCTCGCCCCAATAAAGTGTACAGTACTGGGACCCTGTTGAAGCCTAGTGTGTTAAGATATAGTACTCTCGCTCTCTCGTCATTAGGCCCTAATCTATGGATTTCACATGACTGGGCAGGCTCGCAGCCATGGGTGGGCCTGGGAGGGCATAGGCCCACCCACCTGGGAGCCAGGCCTTCTCACTGTGGAGCCAGGCCCAGCCAATCAGAATACCGCAGACCACGTTTTTCCCACAGGTGAAGAAGCCGGATGTCCTGGGCTGGCGTGGTTACACGTGGTCACAAATTTCCCATAGGTTGGGGTTGTGATCTATTGGGGAATGGAGATCCATCATGGGGTAGTGATCTATTGGGGGATGGAGATCCATCATGGGGTTGTGGGTAGTGATCTGTGTTGGTAATCCTGTCGAACGCAGCCTGTCTCCGGATTACATCTTCAAACTAAGGGCAACAGTGGTATGGCATTCCTGAACAGGGCGATGCGTCCATCATACAGGTAAGATAGTCTAGCGTTACTAGCTACATTTTCAGATGTATACATATTACACATTTCTAATTTTGACAAAGTGGTTTCATTTCAAGCTGATGTGTACTGTTAGCTAGCTAACGTTAGCTGGCTGGCTCCCTAGCTGACGTTATTATTCATATTCCAGAGCCGTATTCATGCAGGGTAGTAACAGGTAATAAAGATTTGGCACTGTGTTCCAAGTTGTTTAGCTAGCTAACGTTAGCTGGCTGGCTAGTTAGCTAACGTTATGTGATGTGTGTGATCTTCAACGTTGTTTACCTAGCTATGTTAGAATGGTGCCGGAGAGGATGGCTGACGTTGTACATGCTCCTAACCAACCATGCTATTTTGTTAGTTTTTTTGCATCGTTAGTAACTTATTTTTTACATAATGTTGCTGCTACCGTCTCTTATCACCGAAAAGCACTTCTGGGCATCAGAACAGCGATTACTCACCTCAAACTGGATTAAGCTTTTTCCTTAAAAGAGTCTGACACAAATTATATACTGCTTCCTAGGGAATAGGCCCAAATCCCCATCATTTGCATGAATAAAAGACGTAGAAAAAGGGGGCGGAGGTCGAGCTGCCTTCTGAGAATTCGTTGTCGAGCGAGTAAACCCCCACTGCCATCCGTTCTATTGGCCAACGTGCGATCATTGGAAATTAAAATTGATGACCAATGATCAAGACTTTCCTACCAATGGGACATTAACTAAACTGTAATATCTTATGTTTCACAGAGTCGTGGGTGACTGCTGACTCGGATAATATAGAGCTGGCAGGATTTTCCATACACCGGCAAAACAGAGACGCTACGCCTGGTAAGACGAGGGGTGGGGGTGAGTGTCTATTTGTCAATAACAGCTAGTGCGCAATGTCTAATATTAATGAAGTAGAGTACCTTATGATAACCTTTAGACCACACTATCTACCAAGAGAGTTCTCATCTATATTATTTGTAGCCGTCTGCTTACCACTACAAACTGATGCTGGCAATTAGATCGCACTAACCTGTGTAAGGTTATAAGCAAACAATAAATGGCTCATCCAGAAGCGGCACTCCCAGTGTCCGGGGACTTTAACTTCTTGGATATAGGGGGCGCTCTTTTAATTTATGGATAAAAAAACGTTCCAGTTTTAAACAAGATATTTTGTCACGAAAAGATGCTCGACTATGCATATAATTGACAGCTTTGGAAAGAAAACACTCTGACGTTTCCAAAACTGCAAAGAAATTGTCTGTGAGTGCCACAGAACTAATGCTACAGGCGAAACCAAGATGAAATTTCATACAGGAAGTGTCCCAGATTTTGAATGCGCTGTGTTCCAATGTCTCCTTATATGGCTGTGTATGGGTCACGAATGAGCTTAGACTTTCTGTCGTTTCCCCAAGGTGTCGACAGCATTGTGACGTATTTGTAGGCAAATCATTGGAAGATTGACCTTAAGAGACTACATCTACCAGGTGGCCGCTTGGTGTCCTCCGTTGCAATTATTGTGTAATCTCCAGCTGCGTGTATTTTTTGTTTGCTTCGAGGAGAAACACAGATATGTGAAAAACACCTTGAGGATTGATTCTAAACTGATTCTAAACAACGTTTGCCATGTTTCTGTCGATATTATGGAGTTAATTTGGTAAAAAGTTTGGCGTTGTAGAGACTGCATTTTCAGTTTTTTTTCTTAGCCAAACGTGATGAACAAAACGGAGCGATTTCTCCTACACAAGTAATCTTTTTGGAAAAACTGAACATCTGCTATCTAACTGAGAGTCTCCTCATTGAAAACATCCGAAGTTCTTCAAAGGTAAATGATTTTATTTGAATGATTTTCTTGTTTTTGTGAAAATGTTGCCTGCTGAATGCTAGGCTTAATGCTATGCTAGCTATCAATACTCTTACACAAATGCTTGTGTAGCTATGGTTGAAAAGCATATTTTGAAAATCTGAGACAATATATTTATTTAATTTCATTTGCAATTTTCATGAATAGTTAACGTTGCGTTATGGTAATGAGCTTGAGGCTATAATTACGCTCCCGGATACGGGATTGCTCGACGCTAGAGGTTAATGCAGGCAAACTTAAATCAGTTTCACCTCATTTCTACCAGAATGTCACTTGTGCAACCAGAGGGAAAATAACTCTAGACCACCTTTACTCCACACACAGAGATGCAGATAAAGCTCTCCCCCGCCCTCCATTTGACATATCTGACAATAATTCTATCCTTCTGATTCCTGCTTACAAGCAAAAAGTAAAGCAGGAAGTCCCAGTGACTCACTCAATATGGAAGTGGTCAGATGTGGTGGATGCTATGCTACAGGACTGTTTTGCTAGCACAGACTGGAATGTGTTCCTTAAAAAACTGGTCAACATTCACAAAGCTGCGGGCCCAGACGGATTACCAAAACGTGTACTCAAAGCATATGTGGACCAACTGGCAAGTGTCGTCACTGACATTTTCAACCTCTCCCTCGCAGAGTCTGTAATATCTACATCTTTCAAGCAGACCACCATAGTCCCTGTGCCCAAGGAAGCGAAGGTAAACTGCCTCAATTATTGCCGCCCCGTATCATTCACGTTGGTAGCCATATGAAGTGCTTTGAAAGACTGGTCATGGCTCACATCAACAGCATCCTCCCGGATACCCTAGACCCACTCCAATTTGCATACCGCCCCAACAGATCCACAGATGATGCAAACTCAATTGCACTCTACACTGCCCTTTCCCAACTGGACAAAAGGAACCTCTATGTGAGAATGGGCCTAAAAAAAGATTTTAAAACCATTTTCACAAAAAAGTGCAGTTTTTGTAATTCATAATCGTGACCCAGAAACATTGACTCCGGTTATGCCGAACTAGCGGCATTCAGGGTAGCCCGAAAAAAAGATTTTAAAACCATTTTCATCAAAAAGTGTTGAATTTGTTTTTTCATATTCGCGACCCAGAAACGGTGACTCCGGTGATGCCGAACTAGCAACATTCCGGATAGGCCAAAAAAAAAAAAGTCAAAACCATTTTCACGATAGAGTGCTTAATTATTTTTTGATATTCGGGACACAGAAACTGTGACTCCGGTCATGCCGAACTAGCGACATTCCGGAAAGGCCTAAAAAAATACTTTAAACCATTTTTTACGAAAAAGTGCAAAAAAAAAAAGTATAATAGTGACCTTGAAATGGTGACTCCGGTCATGCCGAACTAGCTACATTCTGGATAGGAAAAAAAGATTTTAAGATTTTCACGAAAAAGTACAGTTTTTCTTTCTTCTTTTCCTGACCCAGAAACAGTGACGATAGTCATGTCAAACTAGTGACATTCTGGGTCGGGCAAAAAAAAGATTTGAAAACCGTTTTCACAATAAGTGCTCTTTTTTTGTTGATAATCGTGACTTAGAAACGGTGACTCCGGTCATGCAGAACTAGTTACATTCTGGATAGAAAAAAAAAGATTTTAAAAACATTTTCACGAAAAAGTGCAGATTAGTTTTTTCATATTCTTGACCCAGAAACGGTGTTGCCGAATAAGCAACATTCCGGATAGGCCTAAAAAAAAATTCACAAACCATTTTAACGATAAAAAAACAAAAAAAAACATATTCGTGACCCAGAAACGGTAACAGATCATGCCGAACTAGCGACATTCTGGATAAGCCGAAAAAAAAAGATTTTAAAACCATCTTATGGAAAACGGTTTGTAACTGTATTTCATGGTTGTTCCTTGCTGAAAATTGTCCACAGTGTTCCTATCATCTAGTTTAAACAGTACTGCAATTTTTTTTATTAGAGTGCATCAAACGTGATTTAGACCTTGTCTATGGAAAACTGTTTATAACTGTTTTTAATGGTTGCAAATTGCTGACATTTGTCCACAGTGTTCCTATCTTCTAGTTTGAACAGTACTGCAAAAACTGTACTTACAGTGTGCTTCAAACATGATTTAGACCTTGTTTATGGAAACCTTTTTATAACTGTATTTCAAGGTTGCAACTTACTGCAATTTTTTTTATTAGAGTGCATCAAACGTGATTTAGACCTTGTCTATGGAAAACTGTTTATAACTGTTTTTAATGGTTGCAAATTGCTGACATTTGTCCTCAGTGTTCCTATCTAGTTTAAACAGTACTGCAAAAAAAATTACTTACAGAGTGCATCAAACATGTTTTAGACCTTGTTTATAGAAAAACTGTATTTCATGGTTGCAACTTGCTGAAAATTGTCCACAATGTTCCTATCATCTAGTTTAAGGGCCCAGCTCGCTTCCGCTGCACCACTCTGCTTTCAGCCACTTCAGAAAAGACTAGAACTCCCAATCCATAGTTTAGGAGGCCAGTGTCTTTGGCCACTGGGGTACTGTGTAATCAGTATGAACAATGAAATTATGCTATCTTATTTCTGTTTGCATTTCATTTTTAAAAACAGACTGGTTAGCAGAGGATGGTTTCAATCCAGCGACCTCTGGGTTATGGGCCCAGCACGCTTCCGCTGCACCACTCTGCTTTAAGGCCACTTCAGAAAAGACTAGAACTCACAATCCATGGCTCAGGAGGCCAGTGTCTTCGGCCTGCTGGGGTACTGTGTAATTAGTATGACCAATACGAACTGATGGAAGAGATTGAAAAAAATGTAGAATGGCACTTACACATGTAAGGGATTAATTTTATCTCTATTTCTGACTTGTGTAACTCTTCTACTTGGCTGGTTACTGTTTGTAATGATTTGTCTGCTGGGCTATGTTCTCAAATAATCGTAAGGTATGCTTTCGCCATAAAGCATTTTTTAAATCTGACACCGTGGTTGGATTCACAAGAAGTTCATCTTTAAGCCATGTAATATATGTTTTGTTTTCAGAATTTTTATAATGAGCATTTTTATATTTGAATTTGGCGCTCTGCAATCTCACTGGATGTTGGCCAGGTGGGACGTGTCCCACATACCCTAGAGAGGTTAACAGCAGAATGTCAGCCGTCCCTAACGGCACCATCCTGAGCGCGGCGCAGGGGCAAGCTGTCATCACCTCTCTCATTGTGGGGTTTCTGACCATCCCTAACAACATTCTGTACTTCATCAACAACAAGCATGGTACGAGAACCACGGGAAAGCTGGAAGCAGATTCCACGTCGTCACCTCCTTCCGAAGGCAGACCTCACTACGAGTACGCTTACATCCACTCGGGTGCCTGGCCATGGTCGTGAGTATAGTGCTCAGCTACTTCGCCTCCAAGAGCAAACGGAAAATGGACGACGCCAAGGGCTCCTACAGGGGTCTGGAGTCCACCAAGAGCACCAGGACCGTGCTGGCATGCCTCATCATGATGAACACTGAGTTGTTCATGGCTGGGATCGAGGGCTGCATGGAGTTATGTAGTATATCATAACATATATTATTTACTCATAGCCTAGCAGAGTGGCCTGGAACCATATAACTAAAACACATCCCATGACTGAGACTTAGGGGGCTATTACTCAAACATACTTCTGCATTAACCCAGACACATTCTGTCAAGGTCAAAAGCACATTCTAACCACAAACCAACTGTAAAGCACCAAACACAATGGTCGGACTGAAGTTATCACATATATCCCCATCAAGGCAGGGAAACTCCCTCGCCTGAAGCAGCAACGGTTAGTCCCAGTTCCCCCTATCGCCCCCTAACTCATGGCCTCTTGACACATATCTTGACACACACATTGACACGCACGTACAGTATAGCGCACGAACACACACACCCCACACTCATTTCAACTGACATCCCTGGACACACAAACCCCTTCTTTGACCACAGTCAGTTCCCGTTCCCCTTTTCTCAACCCCTTGACACACACAGACACACAGACATCTCAACGCACACACACCCCACACTCAAGTCAACTGAGCAGGGGCCAGGATCAGACAACTTCAAGAAGCACCAATGGGGCACCGGCAAAGGGTCGGACAGGACCTGCCTCCAACCTCCACCAACCAGTCAGATGACAGAACTACAAGAATCAACCTACGTCATTCTATGTTTAAATACCTTTGCACACTCTGTTTAGGGATCCTTTTTCAGCTGACTCCTTCTGAGCCAAATGAGAGGATCCGTGCACGCTTTGTATCAGATATCTTTACCTTTAATAAACCTGCCTTGAATCATACCATATCCACCTGGTCCAGCGTCTCAACTTGGTCTCTCTCCTCTAGTAACAGTACGTCAATCGAACAGTTGCTGTACCGACCTCTGATCAGCGGAGCTCAGGGGCTGCATAACATGGAGTGCGCTATTGCCGTGTTCAACATCATAATCTACATCATGTACGTGGTGACCATGGTGCTGACTTCGACCGTTCTAAAGGGGAAGCATGAAATAATCCGGGTTGATGTTCATAGAGACATCCCGGAGGCTGTGACCATACCCTCCTCAGATCGAGACGACACAAGAGGAAGCATCAACCCTTACAATTCACAATCCAGCTTCATGTAAGGAATTCGAGCCTCTAACGTCTCCGCCTCCATCTGAGCTGAGAAACAAGGGGAGCCTAGAGCTGGAACGCACCCGAACAGCACACCCTACAGGCTGTAAGCCTGCAGGTCTCTGGAGAAGTTAGTATATTGTTATGGCTATTACTATAATTTTCAAGGACCTCAGTGTGTCGTGTGTTGTGGTTACAGCCCAGGTGTCAGGAGCTGCATCAGCAATACACAAAAGCAGCTGACCTGACCCGGCACTTCAGAAGAAATGAAAACAATGTCTACAGCAGTACCTCCAGGATATACCCTACGTCTCCTTCGAATGAGTTATGTAACACGTTTTCGTCGTCTTTTTTTATTAGTTCTTTGAACTGAATAATACACTGGCCACAACAAGGGAACAATCGTACAAATAGCAGAATAGGCTCCTGTGTGATTGGGCGATCCCCCTTTGTGTTTCCTCACTTGTCACAGCGATATAGACGTGTGTCATGGATCAACCTGTGGTATCTATGTGAATACATGACAAGGACTCAATTTCTTGGAGTCTGGTCTCTCTTTATTGACAGACGTTCAACAGAAAATATTATGAATAGGAACATAGAAAATATTCACAGGTTTAGGTTCATATGAAACCGTACAGTTGTCCGGACCATAAAGCTGCTTCACTTCACTTCTTTATTACAACCAGCGAAGCGTTGCAGATAGGGCAGTGGTAGACTGTGTCCAGACACTCATTCTTGAAGAAAGGGTAAATGCAGCAGCCCACCAGGCATCTAGCGAATGACAGAGATGCGCGTTATTACTTTCATAATTACAACTGGGTACCACAGAAATGAGAAAATAATCATATCAACACTATCAGTGGAGTCGGCAGTGGAATGTGAGGAGCAGAATGAATGGTTTCTGGAGTCTGAATCCAACATGGTTGTGATGAACAATGTAATCAAAGAGACATACAGTCAAAAAAGCGGTTGTGAGAGTGTGAGAGGACTATGTGTGCTTCAAAGATAGATAAGTGTCATCTAGGTAACTTCCCACCACAATCACCCTTCCTATCAAGCTGACTACTCTTGTGCACTGTCACAGTGTAGTGCACATCACCGTTCAGGCGCTTCATATCAGACTCGTCCACGACACCACCAACGTGACTGGGTACAGAGCGAGGATCGAGTTGAGAAGAATGTGAATGAGAAATAGAACAAAACCAAGGAGAAAACAACAAGAAACAACAAGAGAGGCAGGCTTGTGATATTGGGTTGCAGCCGACACCGAAAAGTTCGGAAGAAGGCTACACCAGGCAAAGCCCACAATATCTAGATTTCTATACGAGGGTCACCGGGACCACATGAGGAACTGTATAATGGTTAAGCTCGAGAGCGCGTGTCACTGAGCGCTCCTCTCCCGTCACATCCTAGTATTTACAAACAGCTTCCTCAGTAAACCGTCTCATGCTTTAGTACCAGAAGTCATACCCACGGCAAAAGAAGTAAAGAAAGTGATGCTGGGGAAACATTATCTCGGTGCAGCAAACTCTGCCCAGTCAGTCACTCTCGCTCCCCGTTCTCACCACCGAAGCAGACCTCCTCCCTAGTAACCCGCCATCTACAACAGGAGCCCACCGAATCGACTAACGCAATGGCCTCTTGGTACAACTGCCTCCTGAAGAATAGGACCCTGACAGATCACGAGAAGGAAAACCTGGACCGTTTCAACGTGAGATCCGTCATCCACAACAGAGTTGATGTTTTTTAATTTTATTTTACCTTTATTTAACTAGGCAAGTCAGTTAAGAACAAATTCTTATTTTCAATGATGGCCTAGGAACAGTGGGTTAACTACCTGTTCAGGGGCAGAACGACAGATTTGTACCTTGTCAGCTCGGGGGTTTGAACTTGCAACCTTCCGGTTACTAGTCCAACGCTCTAACCACTAGGCTACCCTGCCGCCCCAATGTAATGATAGGACCCAAGGACAGTCCCTTCACCAGACCCATGTACGTGGAGTTGACGCACTACCACCATCTCGACGCCCTATTAGCCATGACGCGTGCTGTGTCTACCCGACAGTGAAAAGCTTGTATGACTATCCTGTGAGACACGTGCAATTTGCAGCAGTGCAGCGAGTCGTCCACTCTTCATGATCAGCTGTCAATTGCAGGGGAGAGAAGACAAGAGTAAGGGAAAGAAAAGACAAGCCAAGAGACATCATGACAAGAGAAGCCTAAAAGTAAAGAAGATGATCGTCATCACAGTACATCCACCAGTGGAAGGAAATGTTTGACCTGGACCTTGGACCCATAGGCACGTTCAGTGAGCCTTCATGCTGTTACATGGCAAACAGCCATCGTTGGAAACAAGCAACCCCACGAGATTGACTTGACCGCGATCTAGCAACAGCTGAGCCTCATCTCTTGAATCATGACACCGTGCCTGTACAGCATGTACTATGACAATGAAAACGAATACATAATAAATAACTGAACAGTCTATTGAACACGGCGGTGTCTCCCATTTTATTGAGTATGTGTATCTATCCCTACGTCTGTCTCTCCGTCATTACTATGAAAGGCATCCCGTGTTTCTTAACCTCTCTGGGATATGTGGGACGGTAACGTCCCACTTGGCCAAAAGCCAGAGAAAATGCAGAGCGCCAAATTCAAATAAATTCATAGAAAAATCAAACTTTCATGAAATCACACATGTAAGATACCAAATTAAAGCTACACGTGTTGTGAATCCAGCCAACATGTCAGATTTCAAACAGGCTTTTTGGCGAAAGCAACCGATGCTATTATCTGAGGATAGCACCTCCATAAACAAAAGAGAGATAACATATTTCAACCCTGCAGGCACGACACAAAACGCAGAAATAAAAATATAAATCATGCCTTACCTTTGATGAGCTTCTTCTGTTGGCACTCCAATATGTCCCATAAACATCACAATTGGTCCTTTTGTTCGATTAATTCATATATATATCCAAAATGTCCATTTATTTGGCGAGTTTGATCCAGAAAAACACTGGTTCCACACCGGCAACGTGACTACAAAATATATCAAAACTTACCTGTAAACTTTGCCAAAACATTTCAAACTACTTTTTGTAATACAACTTTACGTATTTCTTAAAGTAAATATTCAATTAAATTGATCAAATTGATGCATGCTTTCTGGTCATGCGCCTCTATCAAACAGTACACATGTAGTGACCCTTGTTCAAGATGGCCGTACTTCATCACACAAAGGAATAACCTCAAACAATTTCTAAAGACTGGTGACATCTAGTGGAAGCGGTAGGAACTGAAAGCATTCCCAATGAAATCTCATTGAAAAGAGAGTGACCTCAAAAAAATGATTTTTGAATGGTTTGTCCTCTGGGTTTTGCCTTCTGCATTAGTTCTGTTATACTCACAGACATGATTCCAAGTGTTTTTGAAACTTCAGAGTGTTTTCTATCCAAATCTACTAATAATATGCATATCTTATCTTCTGGGGATGAGTAGCAGGCAGTTGAATTTGGGCATGCTTTTCATCCAAAATTCCAAATGCTTCCCCCTATCCTGGAGAAGTTTAAATAGTCTTGCCAAGCAACTTTCCCAATTCACTCTGCGAACCGGGGATATGTGATGAATGCAATACATCTAACAATTGCGAGAGTGATTCAGTTGCATAAAGTGTAGTTCCAGAGAGAGTTTGAGAGAGAAGAGAATAGCAAATGAATTGTGCCCCATGAGCGTTTGGGTATTCATTTTAAAAACGCCCCGCACCCCCTGTGCCTAACCCTAACCCAAACTAACTGTTGGAAGGAGTTTGATCGTGACACCTAGTGAAAGTGTCACATTCTACCAGCCAATTGTAGACCTGTATCTCTTTGACTCAACTCATTGTTCATTTCACACCATGATCTTTACTACTGTCATTAGTATAGTCATTAATATAACACGTTGGGCCCCTATCGCCAAGGACCCCTGCATCCTGTACAGAATGTCTCCACATTCCCTGAGTTATGGACTGAGTGCGTTTTGGGTATGGATTTTAAAAGGACCAACTTCCCTGGTTGTGGACAGTTGTTCATTAACCCAAAACCCGACAGTGTTGTCCTCGGGTCATTTTGACCCCACACAGTGTTGACCCTCCCACTGTCCTTGGGTCATTTTGACCCGACACTGTGACCCGGCACTGTGTTGATTAACCCTCCCGCTGTTGTTGGGTCATTTTAACCCGAAGTGAAATTTTGCCTTTATTCATGTTCCCGTGTAAACTGTACGAAACAAGAGATTATAATATTGTCATGGTTACATGTCCGTATATGTCCGGACTGGTCTTGTACAAGGCGCTGAAGCCTTGACTGTGCATTTCACTGCTGAACAGGTTCTAGAACAGATTTTTTCAAATGTCCAGCAAGACTACTCTGATTCAGAAGAGGAAGTGGAGGATGTGTCAGAAGATGAAGATGGGGAGGAATACAACCGAGAGCATGATGTATCATCTTCAGAAGAAGAAATCCCTCAAGCTGAAAGCGAGACTTTCCTATCAAAAAATTGCCAAATCAAATGATCCTCAGTGGCATATCAGAAACAGGGAAGGATGGCAGAACATAAGGTCATGGAGATGACCCCAGGACCGATAACGTATGCCGTTTCCCATGCCCATGACATGGCCTCAACATTCTACCTGTTCATCACACCGGCAACAGAAAAAAATCATCCTGGACATGACAAATCTGGAGGGGTTTCGAAAATATGGAGACTCTGGCCTGGTTTAGATCTTATCTGTCGGAAAGATATCAGTTTGTCTCTGTGAATGGTTTGTCCTCTGACAAATTAACTGTAAATTTTGGTGATCATCAAGGTTCCGTTTTAGGATCACTATTGTTTTCACTATATATTTTACTATATATTCCCCTCTTGGGGATGTCATTCTTTCACTGCTATGCGGATGACACACAGCTGTACATTTCAATGAAATATAGTGAAGCCCCAAAATTGCCATCGTAAGAAGCCTGTGTTTCAGACATAAGAAAGTGGATGGCTGCAAACATTCTACTTTTAAACGGACAAAACAGAGATGCTTGTTTTTAGGTCCCAAGAAACAAAGAGATCTTCTGTTGAATCTGACAATTAATCTTGATGGTTGTACAGTCGTCTCAAATACCACTGTGCAGGACCTCGGCGTTACTCTGGACCCTAATCTCTCTTTGGACGAACATATCAAGACTGTTTCAAGGACAGCTTTTTTCCATCTACGTAACATTGCAAAAATCAGAAACTTTCTGTCCAAAAATGATACAGAAAAATGTATCCATGCTTTTGTTACTTCTAGGTTAGACTACTGGAATGCTTTACTTTCCGGCTACCCGGATAAAGCACTAAATAAACTTCAGTTAGTGCGATATACGGCTGCTAGAACCTTGACTAGAAACCAAAAATTTGATCGTATTACTCCAGTGCTAGCCTCCCTACAAACTTCTTATGGTATAGGGGACGCGTGCGTCCCACTCTGCCAAAAGCCAGGGAAAATGCAGCGCGGCAAATTCAAATAAATGATATAAAAATCTAACTTTCATTAAATCACACATGTAAGATACTCAATTAAAGCTACACCCGTTGTGAATCCAGCCAACATGTCAGATTTTATTAAAAAGGCTTTTCGGCAAAAGCATAAGAAGCTATTATCTGATGATAGCACAACAGTAAACAAAGAGTTTAGCATATTTCAACCCTGCAGGCACTACACAAAATGCAGAAATAAAATATAAAACATGCCTTACCTTGGACAAGCTTCTTTTGTTGGCACTCCAATATGTCCCATAAACATCACAATTGGTACATTTGTTCGTTTAATTCCGTCCATATATATCCAAAATGTCAATTTATTTGGCGCGTTTGATCCAGAAAAAAACAGCTTCCAAAATGCGCAACATATTATAATACTTCAAAAGTTGCCTATAAACTTTGCCAAAATATTTCAAACTACTTTTGTAATACAACTTTTAAACGTAATTTTAAACGTTAATAATCGATCAAATTGAAGAGAGGTCTATCTGTGTTCAATACACAACACAACAAACCAAGCTACTTTTCAAGTCTTGCGCAACTCTCAGTGTTACGCAGTTCCTAGATGGCCTACTTCTTCTTTGCACAAAGGAATAACCTCAAACAACTTCCAAAGACTGGTGACATCCAGTGGAAGCGGTAGGAACTGAAAACAAGTTCCTAAGAAATATCGTTTCCCAATGAGACCGCAGTGAACAGAAAGAGACCTAAAAAGAAAAAAATCTGAACGGTTAGTCCTCTGGGTTTTGCCTGCTAGAAACGTCAGTGTTTTCTATCCAAATCTACTAATAATATGCATATCTTATATTCTTGGCATGAGTAGCAGGAAGTTGAAATGGGGCACGCTATTTATCCAAAAGTGAAAATGCTGCCCCCTATATCTTAAGAAGTTATTAAGGCAAGGGCTGATTTCAAGGTTTTACTGCTAACCTACAAAGCATTACATGGGCTTGTAGCGGTATTTATTAGAGAGGGGTAAAGAAAGATTTTGTTCGGGCGCCAGGCAGGTATTAACCATGCCGAAAGGAAAAGAGTAGAATAGAGAGATTACCACTACCAGACCCACACACATCAGCAGAAGAGACTGCCTAGAGTGTAGCCTGTTTACCAGATAGCCAGTGGGTAACCCCAACAAGAATACCTCATACAATAATAATAATACTGGCAGAGCAATTTAACAGCAACTTCATACAAGAAAGAACCCAGTCATCAACAGAGGATTTGCAATAATATGTATTATCATCCAGTGGAGGAGTGCAGAGGGTATGAATGTGGGGGGTGTTCATAGACACAACAAAGGCCTTAAAAATGTTAACAATCTTCTCGGCCACATGTCATTAGTACACCTCAATACAGTTCACATAACAATGCATAACTTGCAAGCAACCTCCCTTTTAACTAAAATGTCCACCCAAATAGTTCTGGCAGGGCAATAATAGTCCAGCTCTAATGAACTTCAATGGGAAATGCATTGGAAAAATAGAGAGTCTGTTGCAGGGTAAAGCACTGGAACGATAGAGGGAAGAGAAAAACAGAAAGAGAACAAGAGGGATCTTAGCTGTAGTCTTCAGGCGTGCAGGTGTACTGTCTGATTGTCCGATGGTTTGTTGGATTGTATGTTAAAGCTTCGCAACAATGTTGCTACTAATCCATGCGATCCATAACGGGTGCGGTCCCAAACGAAAACAACCACGACCTAGAGCGATTACACTGATGATTGAGTTAAATACTTTATAAACTACACACGCTGAAAACAATCAAAATTTCTGCAGCACAGCCCAATCAAACTGTCGCGCCACCCAAGAGCTCCTCCCCAAAGAGCTAAATGAGCTCTCTTTATTTCCCCCTTCCTTACTGCTCATGCGCTCTTAAAGTGGCAGTGCACGGTGAAGGCTCCGTGCAGATTTCGCCACAGGCTTGCTCCTACCTATCTTTCTGATTTGGTCCTGTCGTACATACCTACACGTACGCTACAGTCACAAGATGAAGGTATCCTAATTGTCCCTAGAATTTCTAAGCAAACAGCTGGAGGCAGGGCTTTCTCCTATAGAGCTCCATTTTTATGGAATGGCATGCCTACCAATGTGAGAGACGTAGACTCGGTCTCAACCTTTAAGTCTTTACTGAAGACTCATCACTTCAGTGGGTCTTATGATTGAGTGTAGTCTGGCCCAGGAGAGTGAAGGTGAACGGAAAGGCTCTAGAGCAACGAACCGCCCTTGATGTCATTGCCTGGCCGGTTCCCCTCTCTCCACTGGGATTCTCTGCCTCTAACCCTATTACAGGGGCTGAGTCACTGGCTTACTGGTGCTCTTTCATGCCCTCCCTAGGAGGGGTGCGTCATTTGAGTGGGTTGAGTCACTGACGTGATCTTCCTGTCTGAGTTGGTGCCCCCCCTTTGGTTGTGCCGTGGCGGAGAACTTTCTGGGCTATACTCGGCCTTGTCTCAGGGTTGGTAAGTTGGTGGTTGAAGATATCCCTCTAGTGGTGTGGGGGCTGTGCTTTGGCAAAGTGGGTGGGGTTATATCCTTCCTGTTTGGCCCTGTCCGGGGGTATCATCGGATGGGGCCACAGTGTCTCCTGACCCCTCCTGTCTCAGCCTCCAGTATTTATGCTGCAGTAGTTTATGTGTCGGGGGGATAGGGTCAGTTTGTTATATCTGGAGTACTCCTCCTGTCTTATCCCGTGTCCTGTGTGAATTTAAGTATGCTCTCTCTTTCTTTCTCTCTCTCGGAGGACCTGAGCCCTAGGACCATGCCTCAGGACTACCTGGCATGATGACTCCTTGCTGTCCCCAGTCCACCTGGCCGTGCTGCTGCTCCAGTTTCAACTGTTCTGCCTGCGGCTATAGAACCCTGACCTGTTCACCGGACGTGCTACCTGTCCCAGACCTGCTGTTTTCAACTCTCTAGAGACATCAGGAGCGGTAGAGATACTCCTAATGATCGGCTATGAAAAGCCAACTGACATTTACTCCTGAGGTGCTGACTTGCTGCACTCTCGACAACTACTGTGATTATTATTATTTGACCACGCTGGTCATTTATGAACATTTGAACATCTGACTGCGAGATTGGGGGCAGGGAACAGTTCAAGTGGATTTCGGTTAGCAAATTCCTTTGGTTCTGGTAATGACGCATTCCCATCTAGATCTCAGGCGAATCAGCTCTGCCATATCAATTTGTTAAAGCCCTATTATGCTCGTTTGCCTTCTGAATTGGCTAAATCAGAACTATGTGCTAAAACTAATGTGTTTAGTCCTGTTTTTTTGGGGTGGAATCAGTTGATCTGAGGTCAGCCACTTCACCTTCACATGCAGTGTGTTGAACAGGGTGCGCCGGGCCCTGATGGTGGTATTTTGCAGGGTAGTTTGAATTCAGAGTCCCTTGCAAACTTGGAGAGTTTGTTGGGTCACCTGTCTGATTGTCAAGCAGAGTTAACTGATTTGATCACTGATTTTCAGTCTTGTTTTGCTGACACATAGATATGGTAGGAAATATCCAAAGAAAAACCAACCTGAATAATTGTTTTTTTTGAGAGCCCATGCTCTTACAATGGAAAGCATAGGGGCATATCCAATTCCAGCTCCCATATTGCAATTCCTATGACTTCCACTAGGTGTCAAGTCTTTGTTCAAGGCTTCAGGCTTGTAACATATGAGTTTTAGTTCAATGACACCAGTTTGGATATCCATGTTTGCGTGTGCGATGAAGAGGACGCGCAGGTGCTAATATTTCCTATTTATAATACTTCTTTTTGTATGAAATATTATAGTTTAATTACATTTTAGAGTACTCGAGGACTAAATAGAAACGTATTTTGACTTGTTGTAAAAAACGTTTAGGTGTAGATTTTTGGATTGCTTTCTCTGCATGTTGAACGAGTGGATTACTCAAGTCGATGGCGCCAACTAAATCGACTTTTTGGGATATGAAGAAGGATTTTTTATCTAACAACATGACACTACATGTGGGACCCTTTGGATGACAAATCAGAGGAAGGTTTTCAAAATGTTAATATTTAATTGCTATTTGTGAAATTCTGAAACCTGTGACGTTGGAAAAATTTGTTGATGTGGGGCGCCGTCCTCAAACAATCGCATGGAATGCTTTTGCAGTAAAGCCTACTGTAAATCGGACAGTGCAGTTTAGAGTAACAAGAATTTAAGCTTTGAACCAATATAAGACACTTGTATGCACCTAAATGTTTAATATCCATAATTTTAAAGATTATTTATTTTAATTGTGAGCCCTTCAGTTTCAGTGGAAGTTGTCCCTCTAGCGGGACGCCTAGCCTTAAGGCGTACATGCTGGTTAATGATATCGCTGTACCATCCTTCTCCAGTTGGGCCTCTCCGTGTCTCTTGGTGAGCAAGGCAGATGGTTATCTTAGATTTTGCACTGACTACCGGAAGGTTAGTGTGACACAACCGGACAGTTACACACTCCCACGGATGGAAGATTGTGTTTACCAGGTTGGTGCTGCCCGGTTTTTCAGCTAGTTTGATTTGCTGAAGGGTTACTGGCAGGTGCCGTTGTCATCAAGAGATCGTGAAATATCTGCTTTTATTATTCCTTTAGGTATTGTCTCCTATACGGTCAGGAGTTTAGGCCTACGCAACCCTCCCGCTACGTTTCAGCGTCTTATGAATAGGGTGATCTCTGGTCTTGAAGGCTGTGCAGTTTATCTAGATGATGTGGTTGTTTTATAGTGACACTTGGGAGCGCTACCTGGTGCAGATACGGACTCTGTTTGAATGTTTGGCTAAGGCCTGTCTCACTGTGAACTGAGCCAAATGTGAGTTTTCCCAGGCAATAGTGACCTACCTCGGCAGAGTGGTCGGGCAGGGTCATGTTCTCCCGGTGTAGGCTAAAGTGGCCGCTATCGATTCGTTTCCACGGCCCACCACCAAGGAGCTGCAACGCTTTCTAGGTATGTTTGGGTATTATCGGGGGTTTTGTTTCAACTTCTCCATGGTTGTAGCACCTCTGACTGATCTGTTGAAGAAGAGGGCTGATTTAATCTGGTCTTCCTGCTGTCAGAGTGCTTTTGAAAATGTGAAACTGCTTCTTAGCTCTGACCCTGTGTTGGCTGCCCCATGATTGGAACTGCCTTTAGGCAGGGGCAGGTGCCGTGTTACTTCAAGCAGATGGGGATGTTGAACATCCTGTTAGTTATTTCTCCCGAAGGTTTAACAGCTATCAGTTGAATTATTCAGTAGGGGAGAAGGAGGTCCTTGCAGCATTTTGAGATATATGTGTGGTCCCTATTGTGGTTTACACTGACCCCCTTACTTTCCTGCACACCATGCTTTGCCCAAATCGCAGGATTATGCGTTGTTGTTTGATCCTGCAGGCGTTCCATTGGATGTACGACATGTATAAAGTGTGGATAATGTGGTGGCTGATGGCCTTTCCTGTGCACCGATTTAGTCGATCTTCGGACGCCTTCGCTGTTTTTTTTATTTTTCGGTTGGTGGTCTGTACAGGGTTTATTTGGTCCTTCCTGTTGCTCTGGCTTCTGCTCTCCTGTTGCTTGGTCTCCATCTCTTTCTCTTAAATTGTTGCTTCCAGGTACCGGGGTTGCTGAGGTTGGATGGGGTCAGGTGATTTGGTTGTGTTGGTATCATCGGCATCCGGTTTGCCTCTTACCTTTATGGTTTGTATAGTATTTTGTGTCTGAACCTTTATTAGTTATGGTTTTTGTAGTTGTATTGACATATTTGTGTGGTTGTGGGTTTTGTTTTCAGTTCTTTGTTAGTTCCTGATTTTCATAGGAGGGGGTGTTAGACCACCTCGGTTTCCCTGCCTCCTTCTCTGTGTTTGTGTTTATATTTGCAGATTGGGGACAGGTGGAGCTGATTGGGTCGTTAAGGTGACAAGTAGCACCTGGTTTTGGGATCAACTAGTTTATAATAGGTCCTGGTGCCCAGTCTTGCCTCTTCCTCTCTCTCTCCACAAGCACCATTTTGTTTTCTGATCTGGTTGATCGTTTTTGATTAGGTGTACCTTTAACTCTTATACACACTTTACCTTCATCCATGCATTTCCATCACATCCCTCACATGCCTTTTTTCACACTTCACAAGTTAGTTTTCTTGTTCAAATCTAGGCTAAGCACTATGCCTCCCTCAACAGTCATATGTCGAACAACATCCCTTATTGTACAAGTAATATCCATAATATCCCTCCCAGGAACACTGTCTGACTCAGATATGATACTCCCTATCGCTTTGATAACACGGTTAGCGAAAACCCTTGCCAAAATCTTATCAGTATTCCGTAAACTTAGGCCTAACATTTTCCAGCCTCTCCCTGCTCCATTTGTTTTATAATATTTAACAATCCTGTAGACAATGATTCTGGAACTACCTGTGCCCGTTCCATGTACACATACAGGTGCTAAAATATCCACAAATCGATGATAAAACTCACTTTTCAGCCCAACTGATGCCGGACATTTTATTCCTATTACTGGCCAAGGTAGCCTTCCGTATCTCCTTAACCATCATATCTTTGTCATACATTTTTCGTTCAGCATCAGATAATTTAGCATCGATAAAACCTCACACCTCACTACAGCCTTGATCGCCCCCATACATGCACTTCTTCAAAGTTATGTACAGGAGCCTGAGCTTCCATAAAGCCTGCCACATCATAACCCTCCAACGTATAAACTTTTTCCATCTCAATTTTAAGTTGTTTATTTAAAGCTATTCGCTCCCTCTCTAAAAGAAAATTCCTCCGTCTTGCATAGTCAACACTCAACCCTCTAATCTTCTCTTTTTGTAATGCTGTGGGTGTGGAGTCAGACGCAGGAGACAGAGAGTGCAATGCTGTGCGTCTTTAATTGCACCAACGCACCACAGGGTACTCACAATAGTAACGACCCCAAACACAGGGAATGAAAATGTACCACGGAAAAGTCACGACCAGGCACTAACACGTACCTCTACAACAGAGCCGAAGGTTACACTGAAATAATCCCGCACAACAACCAGGCGGGCCGGCTGTCTAATAAAGACAAACTAATCATACCTAAACAGGTGCTACCAATAAACATACAAGGAGGGGGAGGAAAGACAATCAGTGGCAGCTAATAGGCCGGTGATGACGACCGCCGAGCGCCACTCGTGACACTTTTAGACCCTCCCACCCCACAATCCAATATCAACACATTTAAAATCACTCAACAGTTCTCTGTTTTAATACAATCATATCAATATATTTTTCTTCTTTTAGTAGCTCAGCATTCAAACACCATACACCACCCTCTAGTAGGCAATACTATGACTGAGCAGGAACCCAAGAGAGGCATGATCACTTAAAACATTTAAATCATACCTAATCTTGTGAACATATTGCACCACATTTACATCCACTAAACAATAATCAATGCGGCTTTGCCTGAGACGATTTAAAACAACCTGCCTCGAGAAAGCTCTCTCACCTGGATTCATACCCGACATACATCACTCAATGATCCTCCTTTACCCCCAGCAAGACTAGCCTAGACGGATCAGAGCACAACAATGCACTCCTTGACATGTCCAGTTTAGTCAAACGAACGTTAAAATCTCCCAACCAATATAGTTACCCACACAATGTTGCTCAAGTGACTGAAAAAACACACCTCGGTCAATCTCATTATTAGGTGCTTAAACATTCAAAAAATGTAACACTTAACCTCTTAAGTCGACCCTCTACTTTTTTGAACATTCTGTTAAAAATCGCGCAACATTTCAGCGCCCTGCTACTCATGCCAGGAATATAGTATATGCATTTGCTTAGTCTGTGTGGATAGAAAACACTCAGACGTTTAAAAAACTGGTTAAATCACTGCTGTGGCTTTACCAGAACGGCATTTACATCGAAAAGCACAGGAAAAACTGATCACTGAAAATGGGGAAAATATATCCATGCGCTACTTGAACCCATTGATAAACGTGAACCACAATTAATTGACTGAGGTTGCAGTACCTACAGCTTCCACAGGGTGTCTAGAGTCTTGTCATTTCCCTTCGAGTTTTTTCTTGGTCAAACACATACAGGACACCGTATCTAATCCGGTCTAGGACCGGATATTTTCGTTGAGTTTCTAGCCTGACATTTTTCCAGACGGACAGCTAATGATCTTTACATCGCCTCCTGATGAATTTTATCGCTTATTAACGTTTACTAATACCTAAAGTTGCATTACAAACGTATTTCAAGTGTTTTGTGAAAGTTTATCGTCGACTTTTGAATTTAAAAAAATGACGTTACGTTTTGAAACTATGTTTTTTTTTTTATCACACAGTCTACATATAACGATATCTAGGCTTTATATGAACCGATTTAATCGAAATAAAGACCCAAATAGTGTTTATGGGACATCTAGGAGTGCCAACAAAGAAGATGGTGAAAGGTAATGAATGTTTTCTATTTTATTGTGCGGTTTGTGTAATGCCGAAATGCTAATTATTTTGTTTACGTCCCCTGTGGGTCTTTTGGGGTGTTGCATGCTATCAGATAATAGCTTCTCATGCTTTCGCCGAAAAGCATTTTAAAAATCTGACTTGTTGCCTGGATTCACAACGAGTGTAGCTTTAATTCGATACCCTGCATGTGTATTTTAATGAACTTTTGAGTTTTAACTAATACTATTAGCATTTAGCGTAGCGCATTTGCATTTCCAGAGCTCTAGTTGGGACGCAAGCGTCCCGAGTAGAAGCAACAGGTTAAAAGCCTACCCTAATATTCTGCAGACTATCCCGCTTAATTAAAATAGCAACCCCACACGTCCTCTACCTACCATTATTAAAATAAAGCAAATCCATCCACCGCTTTCTTACTCCATCCATCATACTGCCAGTCCAGTGTGTCTTGAAGGCATAAAATAACAGCTTGAAGTAGGCTGCAAGGTCCGGTTCACAGACGTGGTGTATTCGCTACCGTATTCTACAAAGTTCGAGATGTTGGAGGGGCCCGAATACTTCCTTGTGATACACATGTATTCAGCCTGGCCACGCAGTCTGGGACTGCCATGATTTTTTTATGTCGGCGATGCAGAATACAAGGGCATTATGCGAGAGTGCGTCGCGAAAACGGGGAGACCTTGCAATGGCTGTGGTGAGAGTGGCATCCACTGCACGTGTACTGGGCAGACAAATGTATTTGTCACATACACATGGTTAGCAGGTGTTAATGCAAGTGTAATGAAATGCTTGTGCATCTAGTTCCGACCTTGCAGTAATATCTAACAAGTAATATAACTTAACAATTTCACAAATACCTTATATACACAAGTGTAAAGGAATGAATACAAATACGTACATAAAAATATATAAATGAGTGATGGCCAAATGGCATAGGCAAGATGCAGTAGATGGTATAGAGTACAGTATATACATTTGAGATGAGTAATGTAGGGTAAGTAAACATTATATAATATAAAGTGGCTAGTGGTAAATTGATTACATATATTTTTCCATTATTAAAGTGGCTGGAGCGGAGTCAGTATGTTGGCAGCAGCCACTCAATGTTAGTGATGGCTGTTTAACAGACTGATGGCCTTGAGATAGAAGCTGTTTTTCAGTCTCTCGGTCCCCCCTTTGATGTACCTGTACTGACCTCGCCTTCTGGATGATAGCGGGGTGGCCCGGGGTGGCTCGGGTGGTTGTTGTCCTTGATGATCTTTATGGCCTTCCTGTGACATCGGGTGGTGTAGGTGTCCTGGCGGGCGGGTAGTTATCCCCCGGTGATGGGTTGTGCAGACCTCACTACCCTCTGGAGAGCCTTCCGGTTATGGGCGGAGGAGCTGCTGTACCAGGCGGTGATACAGCCCGACAGGATGCTCTCGATTGTGCATCTGTAAAAGTTTGTGAGTGTTTTTGGTGACAAGCTGAATTTCTTCAGCCTCCTGAGGTTGAAGAGGCGCTGCTGCGCCTTCTTCACCACGCTGTCTGTGTGGGTGGACCATTTCAGTTTGTCCGTGATGTGTTGCCGAGGAACTTATAACTTTCCACCTTCTCCACTACTGTCCCGTCAATGTAGATAGGGGGCTGCTCCCTCTGCTGTTTCCTGAAGTCCACGATCATCTCCTTTGTTTTGTTGACATTGAGTGTGAGGTAATTTTCCTGACACCACACTCCAAGGACGCAACCAGTTCATCCGATGAAATGTCCCTCGCCATTACCGTTCACAATTTGATTTTCAGTCCATCCATCAGTCACTCCTTCCCAAGTACATGCGACATCGTTATCTCGTACTTCTGATCCCCCTCGAAACTGCACCCTGTCACTGTTCCGCATGCCTCCTTTATCCCTCGCAGCAATTCCATCGTTAGTTTACGATTCCCATTGATATCCACCACCACAGTACAAGCCCTATCATAGAACTTCTTCCTCTGGTGGTGCACCAGGATTATTTTCTCCATGTCCCGCACTCTTTCAGTTTCCTCGCGTTAGTCATAGAAGCCATTATAATCCGTCCGGTTACACAGAGACCTTTCCCCCAACACCACAAGCTGCTAGGGGAAACTAGCATACTAATAATTTAAAAAATATATTTGAAACAAATAGTCTAACAAAAAAAAAACATGTATGTGTGTGTATATATATATATATATATATATATTGCTCAAAAAAATAAAGGGAACACTAAAATAACACATCCTAGATCTGAATGAATTAAATATTCTTATTAAATACTTTTTTCTTTACATAGTTGAATGTGCTGACAACAAAATCACACAAATATTATCAATGGAAATCAAATTTATCAACCCATGGAGGTCTGGATTTGGAGTCACACTCAAAATTAAAGTGGAAAACCACACTACAGGCTGATCCAACTTTGATGTAATGTCCTTAAAACAAGTCAAAATGAGGCTCAGTAGTGTGTGTGGCCTCCACGTGCCTGTATGACCTCCCTACAACGCCTGGGCATGCTCCTGATGAATTGGCGGATGGTCTCCTGAGGATCTCCTCCCAGACCTGGACTAAAGCATCCGCCAACTCCTGGACAGTCTTCGGTGCAACGTGGCATTGGTGGATGGAGTGAGACATGTTGTCCCAGATGTGCTCAATTGGATTCAGGTCTGGGGAACGGGCGGGCCAGTCCATAGCATCAATGCCTTCCTCTTGCAGGAACTGCTGACACACTCCAGCCACATGAGGTCTAGCATTGTCTTGCATTAGGAGGAACCCAGGGCCAACCGCACCAGCATATGGTCTCACAAGGGGTCTGAGGATCTCATCTCGGTACCTAATGGCAGTCAGGCTACCTCTGGCGGGCACATGGAGGGCTGTGCGGCCCCCCAAAGAAATGCCACCCCACACCATGACTGACCCACCGCCAAACCTGTCATGCTGGAGGATGTTGCAGGCAGCAGAACGTTCTCCACGGCGTCTCCAGACTGTCACATGTGCTCAATGTGAACCTGCTTTCATCTGTGAAGAGCACAGGGCGCCAGTGGCAAATTTGCAAATCTTGGTGTTCTCTGGCAAATGCCTAACGTCCTGCACGGTGTTTGGCTGTAAGCACAACCCCCACCTGTGGACGTCGGGCCCTCATACCATCCTCATGGAGTCTTTTTCTGACCGTTTGAGCAGACACATGCACATTTGTGGCCTGCTGGAGGTAATTTTGCAGGGCTCTGGCAGTGCTCCTCCTGCTCCTCCTTGTACAAAGGCAGAGGTAGCGGTCCTGCTGCTGGGTTGTTGCCCTCCTGCGGCCTCCTCCACGTCTCCTGATGTACTGGCCTATCTCCTGGTTGCACCTCCATGCTCTGGACACTACGCTGACAGACACAGCAAACCTTCTTGCCACAGCTCGCATTGATGTCCCATCCTGGATGAGCTGCACTACCTGAGCCACTTGTGTGGCTTTGCCTGTTTGATTGTTTGTCGCAGGGCATAGCCGGATTTCTTGTAACCTTCCGGGTTAGAGTCCCTCACCTTGACAGCATCAGCTCTACTCTTTAGCTCAGTGTGAATGTTGCCTGTAATCCATGGCTTCTGGTTGGGGTATGTACGTACAGTCACTGTGGGGATGACGTCCTCGATGCACTTATTGATAAAGCAAGTGACTGATGTGGTGTATTCCTCAATGTCATCGGCAGAATCCCCGGAACATGTTCCAGTCTGTGATAGCAAAACACGCCCAATTTTTCAGTTTTTGATTTGTTAAAAAAGTTTGAAATATCCAATAAATGTCGTTCCACTTCATGATTGTGTCCCACTTGTTGTTGATTCTTCACAAAAAAATAGTTTTATATCTTTGTTTGAAGCCTGAAATGTGGCAAAAGGTCTTAAAGTTCAAGGGGGCCGAACACTTTCGCAAGGCACTGTAGCCTGCAATTTATCACAATATACTCTACTTCAGGCAAGCAAAATCTAGATTTCGTGCACCAGCTGTTGTTTACAAATATGTACAGACCACCCCCCTCATCTTACCGGAGTGTGCTGTTCTATGTTGCCGGTGCAGCGTATAGCCTCTAGCTGAATATCCATGTCGTCATTCAGCCACGATTCCGTGAAACATAGGATATTACAGTTTTTGATGTCCCGTTGGTAGGATATTCGTGATCGTACCTCATCTAATTTATTGTCCAATGATTGCACACTGGCGAGAAGTATTGACGGTAACAGCAGCTTACCCACTAGCCTTCTGCCATTCCTGACGAGGCTTCCTGCTCTTTTTCCTCTGTACCTGCGTTGCTTCATCTTGCAAATAACGGGGATGTCGGTTGTTTGGAGAATGTCCTGTGCTGTGCGTCTTGCTTGATGTAGAAAAAATATTTGTCTAATCTGAGGTGAGGGATCGCTCTCCTGAGGCTCTTTTCTGCAGTAAGATACGTTTGCAGAAACATTATGCGGGGAAAAAAACACAATGGCACAATTGGTTGGGCGCCTGTAAAACTGCTGCAGTTTAAGAGTAATTCCCTTCCAGGATCCTTACTCTGAAGTGATTGCCGAGCGTACACTGCGTGCTTGTTGTAGGTACAGGCAACACGGTTGAGTTGCGTACCCTGTGCGTGTCTGGTGTCTCAGTCGCTTGCCATGTGTCCATACCATTATGGTCGGTCATTGAGGTCTTGTTGTTTTAGCAGACAAAAAACAGAAGGTTAACCTTCTCTACGGTTAGGGTTTTTGTTTAAGGAGTCCACAAGGTTGATCTGATGCCTTCAAGCTAATGCAAAGCCAGGGGGGGGGGTTGCACTTCGCTTGCTGAATGGGGGAGTCGAGGGATCCGGGCACAGATCTGCCCAGGTTGTAGAACCCTATAGTTGCCCACTTTAGTAGGGTTGGACGGTTGGTTTTAGATGTCTTTCATCCATTTTAAGTCCGGGTTGGGGATAGGGTTAGGGTGGGGGTTAGTGAGGTTAGAATAAAGGTGGGGTTAGGGGAGTCCTTCTATTGGTCAAGGGGTCAAAGGTGGTGAAAACCAGCCACCGGAGAGGAAATTGCCCCCGGAACCGTCCTCCACTGCAGATTGGCCGAGTCACTCCGTGTCCGTCCGTTATTGGATCCTGGATGTTTTTGTTCATCAATACGTTTAAGAATAATTCCCTTCCAGGATCCTTACTCTGAAGCGATTGCCGTGTATTCACGTCTAGCTGGTGCTGTCGCAGCGTGCTTGGTGTGGGATCAGGCAATGCGGTTGAGTTGCGGGTCCGGTGTCTCAGTTGCTTGCCATGTGTCCATACCAATACGGTCTGTCATTGAGTTCTTGTGGTTTGAGCAGACAAAAACCCTGAAGGTGAACCTTCTCTACGGTTGTCATGCATCCACCCTTTGAGCTCTGTCCATCGTCCTCGTAGATACATACTTGGTTTAGGGTCAGGCAAAAACCCTACAAGGGTGCTCCCTTCCAGGAACCCAGCTTCTCAGTCGTTTGCCATGTGTCCATCCCAAGCATGTCAGTCAGTCGGCCTTGCGAGTTTGAGCAGACAAGAACCCAGGAAGTTTAAACTCTATGGTTGTCAAACATCCACCCCAAATGTCAGTCCTGCATACTCAGTGGTTCAGATGGCAAGAACTAGTGAGGCCACTCGCTTCCAGGATCGTGGTTCCCCATAGGGTGTCATTCTTAGCCAGTGAGTTGTTGTCGCTATGTTGTTCAAGTCTTGTAGTGGTCGGCTCAGTATGAGCGAGACGGGGCCGAGTGTCCGAAGTTTCCGAAGCTGGTTTTTATATCTGACGGATCCTCTTCCCCGTCAAACTGCACCCGGTCTCCCTTCCGGGTTAGGTTAAATGGCTGGAAGGGAAGTGCATTAGCGTCGAAGGGTTACAATGGGCAGACCGATACGAGACTGTGTGATCTGTGGAAAACATAAACTAGCAAGATTAGATAGACATTTAGGCTCAGTTCACCAACTTATAGCCATATTTACAAAAACGCTATGCAAGTGGTTTCTTCATTCGGCGAATTTCCAGGCAGCAAAGGGATGGAACTTCCCGCTGCCGAACAGAGCCAACTTCCACCCGCCTATTCCACACTCCAAGCCAAAGGCTTTCAGAATGTCCAATGAGTACAACAGAGCCCGTCTACTGATCACCTTTGTGAATCTCGGGCTTCGTGACTATGATAGGCCCAACGTCCTGAACAGATCGTAGCTTGAGGTAGGCCATTTCCCGCGGGCTCCCACCGGGAAACCAAAGAACAGGACTGAGCCGGAACTGTTAAGCAATGAGTGGGGCAATAGGCATGCACTTTTCCACCTTTTCCGCTCTTCCCTTTTCCAGGGTATCTTCATTCCTCTATCTCACCATGACATCCGCAACAACACCCAACTTTTCCTTCACAAATAACAAGTCAGGAATCCGTAAATTCTCTTCCTTATTCCTCACTCATCTCCTTTGTGACTTTCCACCCTGCTTCCTCAGCGAAGAGGTCACAAATGAGATGCATTCACTGCCGGACATTGTCTTAGAATGTGGGACCGTTTCCAGTTTGTTTCTGCATGTCCTACACGAGGCTTGTTCTTCCCTCGAGCCAACACCTCCCTTGAAGGATATACGTTCGCCCTTAACTGAATCGCAGCTAGAACCACACTTTCACGGATTCTCAAGCCAGCTGTTACTGGTCTTGTCTTGATGGAACATACTAATTCCATCCCCTTGGACTGGCAACGCTGCCCAGTCCTCAAACTCTTTGTCTCCAGTTTGATGGGGTTTTGCACACCTGCTTGTGCTTCTTCGGCACTACTTTAATTCCCTTCATGCTAGTGCCCTCCTCCTCAACTGGGTATTTTCCCAATTCCGGAGTTTGATCTGGGTCTCCTCCTGCCCTCACCCACAACTTAGTGAATTAACTTTGCGGCATATGTCGCAACCGCCCTGGTCAGTGCGTCTGACGACACTGATGGGTTGAATAATCTTTGAGCCTGGATTGCTGGTATCAATTTCGCCTATTCCGGGCGTATGATGGAGCCACCTTTACGGCTGTTTTTATTATACCGTCCAGGACTGTCAGCTCCACTGACCCTATGTCCCCGTGGTTCACCTTATATATCATCCGGGGGACTGCATACGAGTTCAATATCGTTACTTTCTGGCTGGGTTTGAGTGGCGCTTTATTTATCTTGCTTGACCCACTCAAAGATTTGTCTTCTCAAATCCAGTTTAGCGATTCCCAGCCAGGGGTTCACTTTCAGGCCCAGATATTTTAATGATTTATCTGGGGGGAATCAGGTGTAGCTTTTCCCCTTCAGTCGTCCAGGGCTGACAATTGTTGATGGTGAAAGCCATTCCCCCTCATCTCACCATAAATCCATGACACTTCTTGGTTGCACGCGCAATCCAGAAAGTTGACAAAAGAGTTTTAATACTTTGATGTTATGTTGCATGCCTGCCCATGAGCTGCTCATAAGCACCAAATCATCGGGAAATGCCAAGGTAGTTACTTTCTGTCCTTCGAACATATATCCTTCTCCGATCTCTTCCAACTTGTGGATCAGAATCAGAGGGTCTACCGCCGAAGAGGAGAGAGGACATCGGGTACTCTTCACTCCACTTTGATAGGCGGTGAGGTTCCTTCCTTAACCTTTACTCTCATGCAATCCTCTTCGTAGGAGTTTTTGATCAGCCCTACTATGTGGTCGTCAAGGACCCTTTCTCTCAGAACATGGTGTGTTCATGGGCCACTGAGTCGAATGCCTTCGCAAAATAATGGGACATGCCCTCTCGAGTCTCAGGACAATCGATCCTACTGTAATCAGTCTCCACTCACCGATTTTCCAATAACTCCTCAGTCACTGATGTTGGTATCAGCGTTGTACGACCTTGTTTAAAGGTCTTGGGTATTTTACCTGCTAGCAGCCATGCAGAAAAGATTCCTCTGAGTCCCAATCCAAAAATATTTTCCTGACGATTCTTTCTTAATTGCCTTCAAGTTTATCGGCACTTCGTCCTTGGAAATGGGAGTGCAGAAATACGCAATTCTGCCTTACTGGATGATTGTTATTGACCTAGACCACTGAATTCCACTCTGTGTACATTTCTGTTATTTTATCAACAGATGTACCACATTCCCTGTCTGCTGTGCCATTGAGGATACTGCTTAACTTCTTAAGGTATAGGGGGCAGCATTTTCACTTTTGGATAAATAGGGTGCCCAATTTCAACTTCCTGCTACTCATGCCAAGAATATAAGATATGCATATTATTAGTAGATTTGGATAGAAAACACTCTGAAGTTTCTAAAACTGCTTGAATCATGTCTGAGTATAACATAACTTATGTAGCAGGCAAAACCCCAAGGACTAACCGTTCAGATTTTTTTTTTAGGTCTGTCTGTTCAATGGGTTCTCGTTGGCAAACAATATTTCTTATGAACTTGTTTTCAGTTCCTACCGCTTCCACTGGATGTCACCAGTCTTTGGAATTTGGTTGAGGTTATTCATTTGTGCAATGAAGAAGTAGGCCATCTAGGAACTGCGTAACACTGTTGAGAGTTGCGCAAGACGTGAAAAGTAGCATGGTTTGTTGTGTTCCTGTATTGAACACCGATAGACCCGTCTACAATTTGATCGATTATTAACGTTTAAAAATACCTAAAGTTGTATTACAAAAGTAGTTTATAGGCAACTTTTGAATTATTTTGTAGTGATGTTGCGCATTTTGGAAGCTGTTTTTTTTCTGGAACAAACGCGCTTTATAAATTGACATTTGGATATATATGGACGGAATTAATCTAACAAAAGGACCAATTGTGATGTTTATGGGACATATTGGAGTGCCAACAAAAGAAGCTCGTCAAAGGTAAGTCATGTTTTATATTTTATTTCTGCGTTTTATGTAGCGCCTGCAGGGTTGAAATATGCTACCCTCTGTTTACTGTTGTGCTATCATCAGATAATAGCTTATGCTTTTGCCGAAAAGCCTTTTAAAAATCGGACATGTTGGCTGGATTCACAACGAGTGTAGCTTTAATTGAGTATCTTACATGTGTGATTTTAATTAAAGTTTGATTCTTATATCGTTTTTTAAATTTGCCGCGCTGCATTTTCCCTGGCTTTTGCCCAAGTGGGACGCAACCATCCCCTATATTCCATAAGAAGTTAGTCATTCCTTTTTTCCTTCCTCTTCCTCGCACAACCTAAACGTGGTTTAGGTCCCTTCTCGCCCCCACCTCGCTTTTTGGGGTTCTCGTTTATTCTTCCCAGTACTCGCACCATCAATTCGGCCGTAGCCTCAATATCTGGTATTGCGCACTGGCCCTTTTTTTTTTAACCAGGTAGGCTAGTTGAGAGCAAGTTTACAACTGCGACCTGGCCAAGATAAAGCAAAGCAGTGTGACAGAGTTACGCAAGCCAATAACACAATAAAAGAGTATGTATACAGTGTGTGCAAAAGGCAGGTAATAAGTAGGCCAGGAGCGAATAATTACAATTTAGCAGATTAAAACCGGAGTGATAAATGAGCAGATGATGATGTGCAAGTAGAGATACTGGTGTGCAAAAGAGCAGAAAAGTAAATAAAAACAGTATGGGGATGAGGTAGGTAGATTGGGTGGGCTATGTACAGCTGCAGCGATCGGTTAGCTATTTTCCATGTACTTCATCACCTTTTCCTTCCATGTCTGCAACTCTTTCCTCCCTCTACACAAGTCACTATCGGTGGCCGGTCAGCAGGCATTGTTAGCCCTGCTATTCTTGAGCCCCAATCTATGCCTTCTTCCTTATCGTTATCTATCACTCCCAGTGATAGTTTATGCCTTTTCCAATTTGCTTTTAAGGAAGTGTTCGTACCCAACACTTCGGCAATAAGTCGTGCCGGGCTCCTTTCACTTTATACTTCATTCCGAGCTTTATTATAGCCCTCTCTTCACCTGGCGTCCAGTATTCCCAAATTCTGGCCTCATTACACAATGTAGATGTCTTATATGTTGAGACAGCCCGCTTCTTGACCCCAAACTTTCTTGGACAAGCTTGACAACAAAATGTCCTCTCCTTGCCCCTTGGAGATCCCTGTACTCCCTTACATTTCTGCACATGACAGGCTTTTGAGTCATTTCGCCCCCACTCTTCCACATCTGTAACACTTAAAAGTTCTGCTGCACCTTTTTGTGTTAAATCGTTAAGTGGTCAACCAGCCTACTGACAGACTTTACCACCGCTCTACATAACATGCATTCTTGCCCAGTGAAGGGTATGACAATGCATATTCCCTCTCTGGCTACCTTCTTGCCCTCTTTCTCATGGGTCCCCCTTCCGGGTTTGTTTGCCTTATTTTTAAGGGCTCGGACCCTCACTCGTTCCCTTTACTCTTCCTCCCAGAGCTCCATGAGTAACAGCAGTTACCATTAACTCGCTTCCCCCCTCTGGGAGCTCAGTACGAATTGCCGTCCCGTACTTGTTGCTCCCGGGACTTAGAGCTGTGGTAGATCTTGTTCACTCGACCTGCAGTCGTCCGGATACTCCCACCGTTGTTGCCATTTTCGTTAACCCGGGTTTGTGCACCCGGGGGGGAGAAGATTTGCAAATTCATTACCTAATGAATCCTTCAAGCGTGCATGCATAATCTTCATTACTGATATCGCTTTTGAAATTTATCTTTCGGGCAATTTTGTCCTTTTCCTCTAGCCTTGTTAGAAGGAACCTATTACCCAAACACTGTTTTACCAGCCGGTGAAGGCCCTTCCTACCAGCCAGATCTTTGTTCAACCTGTGTACCACCTCCTTCTCATTCCGAGAAGTAAGGACCCCCAGGCTAACGATTCCTTGAGAGAGTCATAGTTACTCCCACCGTTTACCCGCGCTTCATTGAATTTCTTCACATTGACATTCAGAGTACTGGGCAGAAATCACATCGCGTCAACACCCACCTCAGGCCTTCGCGATGCTTTGTTTTAATTAACTTCTTACGGCATCGATTTGACAACAGCCAGTGAAAGTGCAGGGCGCCAAATTCAAACTTACAAGTATTATACACCATTTTAAAGATAAACTCGTTGTTAATCCCACCACAGTGTCCGATTTTCAAAAAGGCTTTATGACGAAAGCATACCATGCGATTATGTTAGGTCAGCGCCTAGTCACAAAAAAACAGCAATTTTCCAGCCAAAGAGGAGTCACAAAAAGCAGAAATGGAGAGAATGAATCACTAACCTTTGATCTTCATCAGATAGGACTTCATGTTACACAATACATGTATGTTTTGATCGATAAAGTTCATATTTATATAAAAACAATCTCAGTTTATATTGGCGCATTATGTTCAGTAATGTTTTGCCTCCAAAACATCTGGTGATTTTGGAGAGAGCCACATGAATTTACAGGAATACTCATCATAAACGTTGATGAAAGATGCAAGTGTTATGCATAGAATTAAAGATACACTTCTCCTTAATGCAACCGTTGTGTCAGATTTCAAAAAAGCTTTACGGCAAAAGCACACTATGCGATAATCTGAGTACAGGGCTCAGCCAGATACAGATACCCTAGGACAGATACAGATACCCGCCATGTTGTGGAGTCAACAAAAGTCAGAAAAAGCATTATAAATATTCACTTACCTTTGATCTTCATCGGAATGCACTTCCAGGAATCCCAGTTCCACAATAAATGTTTGTTGTGTCGATAAAGTCCATAATTTATGTCCAAATACCTCCTTTTTGTTTGCACGTTTAGTCCAGTAATCCAAAATGCACAAGGCGCGAGCACTAAGTCTAGACGAAAAGTCAAAAAAGTTATATTACAGTTCGTAGAAACATGTCAAACGATTTATAGAGTCAATCTTTAGGATGTTTTTATAAATCTTCAATCATGTTTCAACCGGACAATTCCTTTGTCTTTAGAAATGAAAAGGAACAGAGCTCGTGCTCACGGCCGCATGCATGTCTAAACTCTAGGCTTTCAGCCAGACCCCTGATTGAAACGGCTCTTATTCGCTCCCCTTTCATAGTAGAAGCCTGAAACTGTTCTAAAGACTTGACATCTAGTGGAAGCCTTAGGAAGTAACATCGGACCACATTTACACTGTATATTGAATAGGCAGTCACTTGAAAAACTACAAACCTCAGATTTCCCTCAGGTTTTTGCCTGCCATATATATGTTCTGTTATACTCAGACAGTTTTAGTGTTTTCTATCCAAAACTACTAATAATGTTAGCTTTTCTTTGGGCACAATTTTTATTGGGACGTGAAAACAGCGCCCCCAAGCCATAAGAATTTAAACAGTCGGATTCCCCTGGTCCGCACCAGTTCTAAGTCACCCTAACCCTGTGCTGTAGCTGGGGAGATCCATGAGAAGGGCCCGGCACGCGTCCAGAGTTACCTCCGCCAACCGCCGACCCAACCTCTCACCTGTGGACACCACCCCGATGAACCCCTACACGCAGCCCCTTGCGAGAGCCCCCGAGATGGGCCGCACGTCAAACTTCCAACAGTGGCGAGAGGAGGGTGATGGAGCAACTGCTTCCCCAGCCGCAGCTCGAGCCCAACTACGCTTCGCACCCCAGCCCGACCGACCCAGCCCTTAGAGCCAATCCTTATCCCGAAGTTACGGATCTGACTTGCCGACTTCACCTGAGCGTCGGGAGCCCTCTTGAAGCTAGGGGACACTATTTTTATGTTTGGAAAAATAACGTTCCCAAAGTAACCGGCCTATTTCTCAGGACCATATGCTAGAATATGCATATAATTGACAGATGATAGAAAACACTCTAAAGTTTCCAAAACTGTAAAAATATTGTCTGTGATTATAACAGAACTGATATTACAGGCGAAAGCCTGAGAAAAATCCAATCAGGAAGGGACTCTTATTTAGAAAGCTCTGCGTCCCTATTGAGCAGTGAATGAGATATCAACCAAGGAGTGGTTTCTTAAGAAGCATTTCAAGGTCCTGGAGTGGCCTAGCCAGTCTCCAGATCTCAACCCCATAGAACATCTTTGGAGGGAGTTGAAAGTCTGTGTTGCCCAGCAACAACCCCAAAACATCACTTCTCTAGAGGAGATCTGCATGGAGGAATGGGCCAAAATACCAGCAACAGTGTGTGAAGACATAAAGAAAACGTTTGACCTCTGTCATTGCCAACAAAGGGTATATAACAAAGTATTGAGAAACTTTTGTTATTGACCAAATACTTTTTTTCCACCATAAATTGCAAATAAATTCATAAAAAAATCCTAAAATGTGATTTTGTTTCTCATTTTGTCTGTCATAGTTGAAGTGTACCTATGATGAAAATTACAGGCCTCATCTTTAAGTGGGAGAACTTGCACAATTGGTGGCTGACTAAATACTTTTTTTGCCCCACTGTATTAAACTGATAAAAAAAGTATTTATTACTCAATGGCATTCATTCTTTACAAAATCATAATAATTATCAATTAAAATCAAATATAGGCATTGTAATTCATAAAACAAAACAAAAACACCAAAACTAAACTAAGGGGGGCATCTTCCCTCCCCGTCATACCTAAAAACTACCTTTCCCCATTTCCCCGTCCTTAATCTATCCCCTTAAAACATCTAAATTAACCCCAGCTCTAAACCCCCCTTCCACCTCTCCTGGGCAGCATGCTGCCCCCATTTCCTCTTCTCCCTCTTCATCCTCCCCCTCAAATCTCCTTCCACCCTCCTCACTATCGCTTTCCACAGCCCCCGTTTTATAGAGGCTCATGAAAAACCAGAGTAGAAACCTATCCCTTTCCGTCCCTCTCTCTCTCTACATACACCTCTCTCTAACCTTGCGCATGTTAAAACAAAATCCCCTTTTACCCTACCTATCAGCACCCGTGCCCACGCCCATACTATTCCGGCAAAGGCATAGTCCCAAAAGGCATGACGCACTGTCTCATCCCTGCCACAAGATGGGCTTGGGCAGGTGGAGGATCGCGCCAAGCTATGCCGGTACGGATGGAACGTACCGGCAAACACTTGTGGAGGCTCAACCAATTCAGGTCCTTGAGCCTGTTGTCCAGACCCCACGCCTGCACTCCCTACCATACTACTGCCGGGATGCCCACTACAGGCGCCAGACTTCCTGCCTGTCTGACCTCCTCGTACAGGTGCCTGTGGTCTAAACCTACTCGGGCAACTTCAACCTCTGGGTGTGCACACGGCCACATGGCTAAAGTGCCACGGCAGCTGTTCCGCCTGAGGACCCATGTTAGACCACACCATTACGGTTCTCGCCTGATAGGGGAAGAACACCCGCAGGAAGTAACCGGACGGGTGTATCACCGGATAAGCAAGCTCCTCTTATACATTATACGTGTATAAGAACTAATCATACTGTTGTCATTTTATTATAATTTTTTAACTTGTCCATTTGCAATATGATTTCATAGGATGTCGAAGTCAAAGTCAGTGAATCATTGCCAAATGCCATAAGAAAGTATTGAAAGTGCCAAATCGGGATGTTATGTCCATTTACCATGTACGATCATAGGAAGTCAATTTCTGTACCCAAAAGTTAGTGAACCATGTCCAAATGGCATTTATACTTCCCAAATGATATATAGCCCTATGTTAAGCCATGAATCAACACGTAGATACATTCTAGCTGCAGGTCCAGTTATGACATTGTGTAGGCCTAGCTGAGGCGACCCCAAGTTTTGGCGCTGAAAATTCAAATTTTCCAGGCATTGCTACAGGGTCCTTGAATGAGCTATCGGACAGAAACTTTGGGGTCCGTCTCTATGGGTCGAGGCAGTTTCAATGCACCTATTCTTGTGACTCTAGGACTTTTCTAAATGTCGTCATTTTTGTGATGCTCAAAATGAATTGAAGTTACTGCAAATGTACGAGGCTGTTTCTCGGTCTGAGAACCTTCTAGAGCCACAACTCACCATGCACTATCGACTTGAGCTCTAGAACAGGTTTCTAAAGTTTCAGAGCTCCAGGTCTGACGGGTCTTTGATAGGTTGAGCAAAGGTAACTATTGGAGGCTCTGTGTCTCTAAGCCCCCCACTATGTCACTCAGTCCCGGCTGTGTGTGAGCATTTATTGGAAATCTGATGGGAGAAATGACTGATTTACAGTTCATGAGCGTTACCTAGTGACACATATGACGTTTTGGAAAGATGTGACTTTTTTAACCCTTCAAAACATGCCCTGGGACCCCAATTAAGGGCACTTCCGGTTGGCACAGGAAGCTTAAAGTAAACACATATCCTCATTGGGTTAGGCTTTTACAGAATCCTGAGTTTAAAGTCTTTACGTTAAGAACTGACTGATTTACACATGGTTGCATGCAGTGATTTTCACAATCTGCAGGTTGGTTATATCAAAACACCTTTAGGGTGAATTTAACGACTTCCAGTTGCTCCAGGAAGCTTAGAATCGACACAGGTAGACCTCATAGTGGCCTGATGGATTGTCATTGAAGACAGGTTCATAAGGCATTCATAACCCACATAGGCTTCCGGTTGTATTTAGGGGAGTAGGCAATGTATTCCTATGGGGAGAGAAGTCATTGCAAACACCTTATTTTAACTGTTAAGGGTTAATGCCACACGGTCAAGGTTAGGCTTGCACAGATCGGGAGGACCTCAGGAACGTTCCTGAGGTTGAATTGTCCTAACTCAACCTCAGGAACGTTCCTCAGGTTGAATTGTCCTAACTCTAACGGTTCCGCCGCTGTCCCCCAAAAGCACCTGAAATTTAGGTACAAACTTACTACTTTTTTTCTTGGTCGCGGGGCATCTTGTTGAACTCATGAGATGCCATTTGTTATCTTTCAGTGTTTATTTCAGTCTACAGCAGGACTTTGTTTATTATCTACTTCATTTCCTTTGGCAATGTTAACATATGATTCCCATGCTAATAAAGACAAAATATTCTTTCCAACCTCACAGACAATAACAAAAAACAGTGAAAGTTCAACACTTACAAATTAATTGACAAACCTTTTAAAAAAGCACAACTAAGAATTACTCAGTTATTTAATAAAACAGAACAAACCTTTACATAATAGATAATTGAACACGTTACACTTCTAAAATCTGAACAAGAACACCAAAATAGAAAATTGAACAGACAGTTAGAATAAATTACACACATTTTACACTTCTAAAATCTAAACAAGCACACCAAAAAAGAAAACCACACCAAACAATCTATAAAAGTATTCGGAAGAGGAAGTTATGTTGTAGGTCGGCTCCCCTTCCTTCGAGCTGCATCAGGGCTACCCTCCTTCATTTTACACCTTCTCCTGCAGCTTTAACCTCCTTGAGGCCTTTTTTAGTCTGACTTTTTTTGAGTTAAGTTTGTGCATACCTTTCCATGTGACAATGGGGGAGTGGTGGGGCGACTTGATCTTCACTTTGAGGGGTGAGACTAGCATGGGGCTGATGGCGACCACCATGCGGCGCCTGCTTCCGCTTTGGCGTAAGTTCTGACAGAGCAAACACAAGAATTTAGATATATCTCAAAATTCAGACTTGACTGTTACATTTTGATAATTGAATGTGTCCTGTCAGAATAGCTGATCTTACTGGAGGTTGTCTGGCTGTCTGTTCCTCATCTTCATCCTCTTCCACCACCTCCGAGTCCCCGGCGGATGTGCCAGACTCCTGGTACATCACCTTGGTCTTTTCAGGGGTGGTGCTCCCCTCGGAGAGGGAGGCGTCCTCTCTCACCTTCCGCTTTCTTTTTCCTGAGGTGGAGTGCTGGTTCTCTGCAGCGACTGTGGTATCTTCCCCCTTCATTGCAGCCTCAGAGTGCCCTGATTTCATTGGCTTGGGATGGATTTAAATTGATGGCATAAAATGTGTCTGCCGACTGGATGTTGTGGCACATAAAGTTGGCCACCCTTTCCCTGTCAATCTTCCGGAGCATGGTTTTTACCTGTAAGACCCACACACACACAAAGATTTGATATTACTTCAGACAACAGTAGAATAGGATCTTACAATAATTAGATTCCTATCTAATCTGACCTACATGAGTGACAATGGAGGTCGGCAGGTCAGTGAAGGTAGGACTTTCGGACAGACTCATCTCCTTCAACACCTCCCTCAGGTAGGCAGGCAGTTTCTTCGTGGAATTTAAAAGTGCTGGGCCTTCTTTGCCCCTGAGACAGTGCTTTAATTTCAGAAAGTCTGAACCTTTGTCAGCGACATCTGGACCATGCCATACTCTCAATTCGTTTTTTCCCCCCACCTAATAGAAATTTAACAGAAAACAAACACACAAATACACATTACGCTCCGGCAATTGTTTCCAAAAATAACCAACCAAGCAAACAATCAAATAAACCCAGTCAGCTGTATTTTATAGACTTATATTGATCAGATACACCCTAGATGGGTCACATTTAGCCTCTTTCACCAACATGTTTTTATACAGGCCTGGTCTGTGGCCGTATATGTAGGTAAAGTAGGCACACAGGTACCCATAAAACCGGTACTGATTCCTGTGTCCTTGTTTCTTCCAATGTTTCTGTGGGAACATGAAAATAATTAAAGGCAGCTTCATTATCCCACTCCATAATGCACTCTATACGTGTGTATACCTGTGACATCACAGATTGAGAAGAATTTACTCAGCACTTGAGGGATTTTGCCTTGGTAAGAGACTGGCACTCCAGCAGGCTCTTTTTGGACACCACCTTGCCTTCCTTGTTGTCTTTCACCTTTACCTGGTGAAGGGAAACTGGTCGTCTCATGGACTTGTTAATGCCCTTCATCAACCAGTTGATCCCCTTCCATTGGTTTACGGTCATCCGGCAGCCAGGTGGAGGGGTCTCCTTGGTATATTTAAGAAATGCGCCAATGTTTTTCTGGAGGAATTGAACCCATTAAAAAAACACACAATCAAATACTGTATTGTTAATTAATGCTTGTGAGACTAAAGAGAAAAAGAACTCTGCTTACTGCCTTATTTTGTCATGGTCTGTCAGGAAAAGGAGAGAGGACTGGTAGGTCTCATTCTTGGCCATGTAGTTCAAAAATTTCATCCCCCTCTTGACCTTTGAGGCACAATTTTCCCTAAGCTTATAATTTGGATTGGGGCCCTCACAGGTCTTCCTGAATCCCCCGATAAACACACCTAATCAAAAAACAACATTTTAGACTAGAATTACAATCTCATGAGGCCACATGATTCAGTCAGGCAGTTTATCATATTATTTTCAAACACAAACTCTGCCACTATTTAAAGAAACAGTACTTACTCATAGCAGATCCCGGAAAGATGAGTTTGCAGCTAGATCCGGACACTGTAGGCTCCTCTCTCTGGTCCCCTGAACCTGTCGCTTTGTGTCTGTCTGCCTCTGCCTGAAAGTTGAGGGCCTTCTTTGCCGGACTCACCCTGACAATCCCCATCTTCCTTTTCAGCAGCTGGTACTTCTTCCTCACTCTATGCAGCTCAGCGATCAACTTCAGGTTGTCCTCTTTAATGGATTGGTTGGTCTCACTTCTCATTGTCAGTGCCTCATCCCTCTCTTGCACAGCTTTCTTCAGTCTCAGGATTGGTGCGTGGCAGTAGCAGAATCCTCTTTGCAGTCCACTTCCTCCTCTGCTTCTGTTGGTAAACATAGTATTTCCTCCTCCCCTCCTTTCCTTAGTCTCCACAATATCCAAATCTGTTGCCAGTGGGAAGGCAGGGATCGATGCCCTCCACGCCGCCAGCCTCTCCATCGTCAGCCGTCTCCAAAGGTCCTCTAAAACCTGTCTGTAGAGCTCTGTGTGGGAGTCTATATGCCAGTCTAGTCTGCTGAGATGTGTGGAGCATCCTGTCACTGGACACTGCTCCTGCCTGACATTGACAAGGCCCGACTGCCAATTACAAAGGAGCACCCTTTCTTCACTGTTCCTCACATGGTGTATATACCTAAGGTGCTGACTGAAGCCAATCAAAACCTTATAGCAAAGTGGACATGAGCGCACTAGAGCCATCTATACTATACTATTGAAAAGTGAAACAGTAAATAACCTTAACACAATCCCTTTAGCAATACAGAAAGTACAATGCTTCAGGCTGCTTAATTGATACTTGTAAACACACAAGACCACTCTAGAATCTCCTCCTTACCACTTCCTGCACTCCTCATCTGCTTGTCAGCCCAAAGTGAAATGCAGTCTATTAGAAAAAAATCACTCTTCTCATTTTAACCCAAATTTTCCCAGACATGAAAATATCCAAATCAAGTATCATTAGTAATCAATTTTTTTTCGAAAAGTAGGTGAAAAATTGTGACCGGTGGGATAATGTTACATATACTAAATAAACATATTTCACATACTAAATTAACATATTTATATATATATATTTAAAAAGCGCCACTGGACAATGAGTTAGAGTTAGGCTTCAGAACCAAGTGCAAGATTAATTTATGCATCACTGTTTTGAACTACGATCAGTCAGACCTACTGTCATACAGGATGTCTTCAATCAATTGACCTTTTCCAAAAACATTTAGGTCATTTTGATTTGTCTTTTTCATCGACTTCTTCCTAGAGTCCGTTGTCCTGCTTCTCCTCACCCTTTATCGACTTTTCTATTTTTCTTTTGTCTTTTTCAGACCTTTTTCATTCGGCCTTTTCTACTGTCCATGGTATATCTTGAAGCACTCAATGTGCAGTGGAGCTTTGCATTTCTCACATGCATAGGTAGTACGTTTGTCACAATGACAACTTCTCTGGAACCGGTGCATCGTGTTGATTGGCCAGTGAGAAGCTTTGTCATATCTTGCTTTCAACAGTAGCAGCCAGTAAAGATCCCCTTCCATGGCTGTGGTTTCGTGCCAAACTTTTGCATATTTGGGATGTATACTATGCGTTTTGGAATCACACCAGTGGCAGGCCTCTTCGATCATTTGAAAGCTCAATCTTTATTTTTGACCACCTGCAGCTTTTCACTTGGCTCTTCTGGCTGACCCCTATGTCTTGTAGAGGCCCTTGGCTCTTCTGACGGGACCCTCTGGCGGGTAGGGGGGTGGGGAAGATTGTGGATGGGGGGTGGGGGTGTGAGGGGTAGGTCATCATCACTGATAACGTTGTTTCTGTCATGATCTGTTTGCATAGGTTCAGGATATGCATTCAACAGCCTGGCTGGCAAATGGCCTGTCCATAGTCCATATCTGACCCATCGCTATCACAATCACTCAGGACAGCATCTTTCTCATTTTGAGAGAGAACTGCAATGTTGCATGCCTTGTCTGGGCAGTCACCTAGATCCAACATATCCAGAACATGACTCAAAGTGAAACTAAAAGAAAGAACAGAGTAGAAAGTTAGGTAAAACAAGAACTATGTCTGTGTATACCTAGATGCACTGTGTTATCCTGCCGGTCACTATTGTTGCCGTCAACATGTTTACACATTCTATGACCACACTGAACAAATTTGAATAGTTGCAAATGCATATATTAAAACTAGACACCTTTAAAGATGTGTACCAAAAACTTTTGTCCTAACTTTATTTTAACATACTTTACTAACATTTTGTTTGGGAGCTTTGATGCAGCCATCCTCTTCTCATGGTGCAACCAGGAAGGAAACAGCTCTGGTCATGTGACACTGCACATCATTCATTGAGACCAATATTTGCTGGAAATGCATTGATAGATCATTCAGTAACATTTTTAGAGCCTTATAACTGAATGTTTTTTACGGTCACTATTGTGACCGATGGGATTAAATAGGTTAAACACTCCCCAAACTCCGTGTTTTTCCATTTATGAATGCTCACAGATGAGGCCCCTACTCTGCTTGTCAGCCTGTAGTCAAATGCAATCTATTTATAGAAAACACTCCCTCAACTACTCCCATCTGTCAGCTCATAGTCAAATTCTCTTTTTTCGCATTAAAAACAATGACATTGAGTACTTTTTTACATGGCCCCTGTGGTCAGACCTAGTGAGCTACGGTCAAGTGGGGCGTCTTGTTGAACACGGCAAGGCCTAGAGATTATGGTGATGCCATTGCAGGCTCTGTGTCTTTAAGCCCCACACTGTGTCACTCCATCCTAGCTGTGTGTGTGTGTGTGTGTGTGTGTGTTTTTCCTTTGACATCTGTTGGGAGAAATGATTGATTTACAGTTCATGAGGGTTGCCTAATCACACATATGACATTTTGGAAAGATGTGACTCTTTTAACCCTTCGAAACAGCCCCTATGCCCCCAATTTAAGGCACTTCCGGTTGGCACAGGAAGCTTAAATTAACCACATATCCTCATTGGGTTAAGAATTGAGTGATTTAAACAGGGCCTATTTCTCAGAACCAGATACTAGAATATGCATATAATTGACGGATTAGGATAGAAAACACTCTAAAGTTTCCAGAACTGATATTGCAGGCGAAACCCTGAGGAAAATCCAATCAGGAAGTGCCTCTTATTTTGAAACCCTTCCTATGCATGCCTATCCTCCATTTAAAGGGATATCAACCAGATTCCTTTTTCTCTGGCTTCCCTAAGGTGTCAACTGTCTTTAACCATGGTTTTAGGCTTTTATTTTGAAAAATTAGTGTGAAAGATCACATTGCGTAAGTGGATAGGTGGGGGCTCTCAGTTTTTGCTCTACAGAGTAAAGACGCCATTGTTCCTCCCGCTGTTATTGAAAAACCTACACACTCGGTTGATATATTATCGAATATATATTTAAAAAATTACCTGAGGAATGATTATAAAAAACGTTTGACATGTTTCTGTGGACATTATGAAGACTATTTGGAATTTCTGTCTGTTGTCGTGACCGCTCTTTCCTGTGGATTTCTGAACATAACGTGACAAACAAACGGAGGTATTTTGGGTATAAAAATAATTTTTATGGAACAAAAGGAATATTTGTTGTGTAAGTGGGAGTCTCTTGAGTGAAAACATCCGAAGATCATCAAAGGTAAACGGTTAATTTGATTGCTTTTCTGATTTTCGTGACCAAGCTTCCTGATGCTAAGTGTACATAATGCTATGTTATCGATAAACTTACACAAACGCTTGGATTGCTTTCGCTGTAAAGCATAATTTCAAAATCTGAGACAGGTGGATTAACAAAAGGCTAAGCTGTGTTTTGCAATATTGCACTTGTGATTTCATGAAATATTATTTGACTCTATGCTATTCAGCGGTTGCTGACAAATGATCCCGCGACGGGTAACGTCAAGAAGTTAAGGTATGCAAGGGACCTTGTCAGGCACGAGTCCTTGCAAAGCAGCGTCATCGGCGTACTGCGTCAACTTGACGCGTAGACCGCCGCTTCCAGGTATCAACAGGTATACCCCTGTATCTGCCCTGAACGAAGAGGAGAGCCAAGAGCGGGCACCACTGCCTGACCCCAGACAGAAGGTCAAAAACGTCACCCAAGTGACTGTTTATTCTAACCCGACACCCCGCTCCGACATATAAAGTACGTATCCATCCTATACACTTCTCCTCAAATCCTAATCTACCTAACACCCTGTAAAGAAAATATCTATATCTATTCACGCGATCAAAGGCTTTCGCCTGATCTAGCACTGGTACCATTAAAGGCAGCCCTCTTACTTCTACCAAATCGATGGAGTCCCTGACCAACTGCAGGTTCCACCTGATAGAGCGGCCCTCTACCACGCACGTCTGATCCTCATGAACGACGTAGGGAAGGGCTGTGCTCAACCGATCCACTAGGACCTTTGCAAGCAGCATGGTCAAAAGTCTCCAGTTGCCAAGGTCTGTGTGACAGCACACAGACTGCCATTGATCCACCCGGGACCCCCGTCTCGGATGGCCTTCAAGACTTCGAGGACTACCGGTCCGAGTATCCCCCAAAACTTGAGGTAAAACTCGGCCGGCAGCCCATCCATCCCAGGTACCTTCCCTTTTCCCATCCTCCTGAGAGCGCTCTCAACCTCCATCGCTTCTCTAATGTCCTCCAGCAATTGCCGGGACAAGTGTTCTAAAAACACACTTCCCTGCTCTACATCTACTTCCCTCTCCTTAAAGAATCTTTGGAAATGGTTAGTGGTCACTCTGACCATTTCCTCCGGCTCTCTAGCTACACTACCATTTTCTCCCCTAACCCCGTACATTACTTTCCTACTCTGTCTATCCCTAACTGACTTAAAGAACATGGCGGAACAAGTCTCGTTATGTTCTAAAAAGCCACTATGCGCACGCTCCAGGAAAGCTCGAGCCTTCCGCTCCTGCAGCTCCCTGAGTTGCGCCTTCAGGGCAGTGGATCTCTCCCAGTCGACCGACCCGCCGAGGTAGCCTGCCTCGTACTCGAGCAACCTTTGGATATGATCCACCTCCCTTTTTCTCCTCTTACAATATCCTATAATAAAGACCCTAATCCTTACCTTGACTAAGTCCCACCACTCTTAACACCCCCTCGCACATGGACCGGAGGCCTTCAAGCCCCCGAAACACACCAATAAAGGCATTAATGAAAGCTTCTCATCTAGCTCATCCAGCACATCCCAATATAATTTCCAGTACCCCCTACCGAAGAGGCAGACTGGAGAACTCACCTGCAGGAGCACCCCGTCATGATCTGAAAAGAAGACAGGCAACAGACAACTGACCCAAAGACCTAGATAGAAAAATATAGTCAAGCCTCCAACTTCCCAGGAGTTCCGCCAAGTGGGACCAGCCATTGTCGGAGTAGTGTACAGGCCTCCATCAACCAGACCATGGCAAGCCATTAGCCCAGTGATGGCGCCTGCACTGCTGCTATCCCCCCCACCCCTAAATCTATATTAGAATCCCCCCTATCACCAACTGCCTATTTGTGGCACAAAGGGGCTTCAGACAGTCTACCATCTCCCTTCTGTCTGCCGCCACCTGTGGCCTGTACACCCCAACTAATCTATACCTACAATCCCTTAATGTGACATCCACCCCCAAAACACTCCCTTGCATAACAACAAAAGTATCCTCAAACTTAACCTCCCTATTCCCAAACAAAATCCCTACCCCCGAAGAGTGAACCCCCCCTATACCCCAAACTGATTCCCCCTTATCCCACTCCCTGTTAAACCTCACAACATCCCCTCTATCCCTTAGGTGAACCTCCTGTAAAAAACAAAAGTCAAACCCTCTAAATAACTAAAAAACGCCCTTTTTACCCTATCCCTCAACCCCCTTACATTTACACTAACAAAAGTAATTTTATCCATAATGAAACCATCAAATAAACCTACTAACAACAAAAACAAAACAGTAGGCTCACCCGATGCTCCATCTCCTCCGACAGGGATGCAAAGATGCTCCCCCCGTCCGAAGAATATACAGGTCCTCTTCAGATGTGGCCCCCTGCTCGCACCCAACTAGAGACACCCTGTTTCCCCCCTCTATGACCCCCATATCATCTGCCCATGAAGCCGGGAAGGGGTTGGGGACGGAGGTTTCCGGCTTCCCTGAAACGCCCTGCGACCCTCCATCCCCAGGAGGCAAAGATAGAGCGGAGGTCGACATGTCCATTTCCATTAGGGGTAAAGGGAGAGATGAGGACTGGGGGGCCACATCAGCGGCACTGTCTTTATCCCCCATTACACGCTTGCCCGCCCCCTCCCGTAAGCCTCCCACCTCATTCGGCCCCTCACCCTTCCGCTTTGTCCTCTTCTTCTTGCCGACATAGGGGAGCTGCTCCAGCTCTGGTATCTCCCGACTGCCGGTTCCTTATCATCCTGCCCGAGCTCGAGCAGCGCACTGGAGTCTGAGACCCACTCCCCTGCCCTTGACCCCAACACTGGAAGGTTTTCAACCATTTTTACAAGGGCCCCAAGCCCCTTCACCCCATCAAGTGATGAGCGCATCTCCTCCATTCCGCCACCTGCCTCCTGGGGCTGCTGGATAGCTGACCCCTCACCCCCCTTCACTGACGGCCCTGGCGCCCCCCCGGCCCTGGCAATTGGTGTGGGCATTGGTGAGGATGATCTCTCCTGTTCCTTCCTCTCTGGGTTCTTCTCCCTAGTCCCAGGGTCCTTTCTCTCCAGATTCTCCGCCTTCCTTCCTTCTTGCCGCTGCCTCGGCATATGACTGCCGACGGGTCGGGCAGTCCCGGAACAGGTGCAGCCTACTACCACACCGTGGCACTCCTTCGGCTCCCTACAGTACTTTACCTCATGCTCCCCCGATTAGCAAAAACGTAATTTCCCCGTACTGCAGGCAGTCGTGATGTGCCCATATTCCCTACACCTCTTGCAAAAAGGGGGTTGACGGGTGTAGAAGAGCATGCCCCTGTCCGAGCCCAGTGAAAAGACCGCCGGGGATGGAGGAAGCCATGAAAATCTCTATCTAGCCTCAGCAGTACATACCTCGCCCCCGACATCACATCACAAAACCTACTCAGGAAAGCCCCTATTGCTATGTCCGCAACATGCGGATTGTACATGTGTACGTTGATAGTCCTGAAGTTTGTCTTTGCCAGGCATGTTGTATTAAAAAAGGAACATGTCCTCTATTCAGCAGCCACCTTGACTCTATCCATTACGATGTCATACATACTTTGTGTGTAACGTTACGTCGTATGCCTCCTCCATAGCGTTTCCCTGCAGACACATCACTTCAGGCACTCTTAGCTTCAGGGCGCCCATCAGCACGGTTCTTGCAAACAAATGTTACCTTTATTTAACTAGGAAAGTCAGTTAAGAACAATTCTTATTTTCAACTAGGAACAGTGGATTAACTGCCTGTTCAGGGGCAAAACAACAGATTTGTACCTTGTCAGCTCGGGGGTTTGAACTTGCAACCTTCCGGTTACTAGTCCAATGCTCTAACCACTAGGCTACCCTGGCATTCAATGACACTTATTTCTGATTGTATTCTTAATGGGGACCGACCCAGCACTGCTATTATTGGCCATCTCCTCACGGAAAATGGCCGTAAATCCACGTTCTCACCGCAAAAATTAGAACTGGATTTCTCTCTTACGCCCTTCGGCTTTTGACTCAGCGGACTCTGGGGCACCTCAGTACCGAGCTTGATCTGAGCCAAAAGGCCGAGAAGCGATAACCCAAAAATGGACCCCTGCACCCGCCGGTCTCGGCAAACCTCAGCGGGTTGGCAAAAGCTGGCTCCTCCCCGGCAACAGGCACGACATTACGCGATTTGTTCTTTTTACAATCTCTTGCCAGATGACCCGCCTCCAAACAGTTTCTACAGAATGTGTTCGGGCACAGTGCTGCAATGTGGCCCTCTTCTCCGCATCTTCTACATGTTTTAGGCTGTCCATAGAAATAAAAGGTACCCCTTTACCTCGTCAATGTAGAAGGACGCTGGGGGATATTCAATTCCTCCCGCCCGTGTTCTAAATCGGACAGCGTATTTCCATTCCACATGCCATCGTAATCCATTTCTTTTGTTCCAACCCCCAATACATCACAGTATTTACCCAGGAAGGATCAAATATCCTGCTCTTTCACGTACGGATTTTGCATGCACACAGTTATGGTTCTTACCCGACTTGCGAACAGAGGCTCCACGTTGAAGTTGGAAATCTGTGTTTCGTCCTTGTGTTCCAGGCACTTGTTCCAAGCTACCTGACACAGGTACCCCCTGTGAAGGTGACCTCGAAAGCATTCCGTACAGGAAAATCTCTGTCGCAGTAGATTCGTTCCGTCGTCACTCCCAGAAATTCAAAGATGAATTCCTTTGCGAAACTCTTTCCCATAACGAACTGCATTCCGTCCATTTCTTTCCCGACAAACCAAATACTATTCAAAAGTCGCGCCGAAGGGTCCGACATAAAGTCTCCAGTCGCCATCACCTTCTTCTTCTTTTCGTTGATCAAGCTGCAGGCATGCCACACACTTAATTTGAGCCAAAAGGCAGAGGAGCCACAAATGGACCCCTGCACCCGCCGGGCACCCGGGGGTCTCGGCAGACCTCAGCGGGTTGGCAAAAACTGGCTCCTCCCCATCCAACGTTTCCCTGGCGACAGGCAGGTGTTTTTTTTTTTAAGTCGCCAATTCGTCTTTAAGGCCACCATCCACCAGACCATGGCTTGCCATAAGTCCGGTGATGGCCCCTACACCACCTAAATCTACATTAAAATCCCCTCCCACTACAAAAACCGTTTGTGGCACACAGAGGTGCCAGAAGCTCCACCATCTCCCTTCTCTCTGGCACCGTCTGTGGCCTGTATACCCCTATGACCCTTAGTCTAAAATCCCCTAATACTATGTCTACCCCCAAAACCCTCCCCTGCATCGCTACGTGTGTTCCCTCCACCTTCACCTCCCAACTCCTGCTGAGTGGACTCCCCCCACTGACTTCCCTTTAACCCACTTTTTTTAACGCTCCACCCCCCACCCCCCGCAAGAAACAAAATGTAAAACCTATGTTGGACAAACAACTAAAAATGGCCCTTTTTATAGGGTCCCTTAGACCGCAAACATTCATTGTCATTATTTAAAAGTTTGCCATTTACCCAAACTAAAAGAAAAAACCCCAGCACTACACAGAAATCATGCACTTACTCTGTCCGGTGTGTACAGTTCCTCATCGGATAGGGATCCTACTCCAGCAGCTTCGGAGGCCCCCCCAACTCTCCCACTCCCCGTATCCCCATCCTGACAACCCCAAGACGCGGGGAAGGGGTTGGGGATGGTGGGTCCCGGCGTCCCAGAACTAGCCTGAGACACCCCATCCCCTGATGGCAGAAACAGTCCCGGGGACGCCTGGATCCCCTCCATGGTGAGAAGCGGGAGAGCTGAGTCCTGTGATGACAGGGGGTCCACCTTCGCGTCACTGATCAACCCCCCAAACACTTGTACACCCATGTACAAGGGCTCTTGACACTCACTCTCTGAGGTCGCCCCACCCACCCCTCCTGGGAAGCCCAAGACAAGGTGATGAGGGGTCCCGGAGTCCCAGAAATGTCCTGAGACACCCCATCTCCAGCAGGCTTCACCAGCACATTGGTCTCCAGGTCTACGCCCATCTGGATGAGTGGGATAGATCAAATCAAATTGGATTTGTCACATACACATGGTTAGCAGATGTTAATGCGAGTGTAGCGAAATGCTTGTGCTTCTAGTTCCGACAATGCAGTAATAACCAACAAGTAATCTAACTAACAATTCCAAAACTACTGTCTTATACACACAAGGGGATAAAGAATATGTACATAAAGATATATGAATGAGTGATGGTACAGAGCGGCATAGGCAAGATACAGTAGATGGTATCGAGTACAGTATATACATATGAGATGAGTATGTAAACAAAGTGGCATAGTTAAAGTGGCTAGCGATACATGTATTGCATAAAGATGAAGTAGATGATATAGAGTACAGTATATATGTATACATATGAGATGAATAATGTAGGGTATGTAAACATTATATTAGGTAGCATTGTTTAAAGTGGCTAGTGATATATTTTACATTTCCCATCAATTCCCATTATTAATGTGGCGTCAGTGTGTTGGCAGATGATCCCGTCGATGACGGGGGGGGGGGCCACCTCAGCGGCACTGTCTATTTCCCCCACCCCTTCCAGCCCGCTCTGGCCCTCTCCCAGCTCGATGGAGATCCTCCTTCTTCCTGTTCCCTCCAGGGTCCTCTGGGCTGTAGAGGCTACCCTCTTGTCTTAGGGTGGCCGGTAAGGGTGAGACGGACCTCCATTCCTCCGTCCTTTACTGCGAGACCTGGAGCTCCTCCACCATCTCCCTAATCTCCCCCACGAGGGCCCCAAAAGCCTCCTCGTCTATGAAGAATGCATCAAGGGATGGGCCCATCTCACCCGTCGCTCCCCCAACCTCTACCTTCAGCTGGCTGTTGGGTGATGTGCCATCTGGGTCTCCGGGACCACCCGCAAAACCCCAGAGGCCTTTTCTTCCACATCAGCCTGACCCCGACTTGTGGCACTGGCAAGGACAGGGGTTGCTCATACTTTTCTCCCCTCGCCCTCCTTCTTGCTTCGTCTTCTCGACTGTGGCCTAGGCCACATTCTCCTGCCCTTCCCCCGGCCGCTGCTGCCGCGTATGAGCCTTGCCTCCCCGGGCACTCTATGTACAGGTGTTGTCTGCTACCACACCCATGGCACTCTTTTGGCGCTGTGTAATTCTTGGTCTATGGATTTGCAAAACCGGCACTTCTGTGCACTGCAGGCAGCTGTAACGTGCTCATATTCTCTGCATTTGTTGCAGTACGGAGGTTGGCGGGTGTAAAATAGCATCCATCTATCCGACTCCAGCGAGAAACTTGCCGGGGGATGGAGGAAGCCATCAAAATCTCCCTGATCCGGCCTAAGGAGAACCTGGAATTGACGTCGGCCGTTTCAGAACCCCAGGGAATCCTTTACATACCTTGCCCCTGATGTAACTTCGCAGAAACGACTCCGGTAATCCCTTATGGGGGTTGTACATATGTACGTTGATTACCCTGAAGTTCATCTTCGCTAGACACGTCACATTAAAGAAAGACAGCGGCCTCTCCCCAGCCACAGCCTTAGCTCGGCCCATCGTCGAATCGCACATTAATTCAGTGTGGAAGGTCACATCGTACGCCTCCTCAATCGCATTTCCCTGTAGACACATCACCTCTTGTACTCAAAGTTTTAGGGCCCCCATCAGCACGCTCCTTGCGAAGGTGTCCCTCGGCATCCGGCCCTCATCCTCCTTCCAAGCAAAACCAATCGTATTTTTAAGTCCAGTCCTAGGGACCGACCCAGCTCCACCGTTAATGTTGGCCATCTCCTCACGGAGAACCTACAGATTCCAAAAAAGATTGGAAACTGCCCTTTACGCCCTCCGGCCATCTGCTTTCGACTCAGCGAGGTTTGAGGCACCGCAGTACCATGCTTGATGTGAGCCAAAAGGCCGAGAAGCGATAACCAATAAATGGACCCCTGCACCCGCCGGGCACCCGGGGGTCTCATCAGACCTCAGTGGGTTGGCAAAAGCTGGCTCCCCCCCACCCCACGTTTCCCTGGCGACAGGCAGGTGTTTTTTTTAAAGTCACTAGCTCTTCACGCCTAGTGCCACTATTTGTTCAATGCCCAGCAAATACGTCCGTCGTCGGGCTTGAACTCAATTGCCTGAGCGACGACTTTGAGTGGAAAAATACGCCGGTCAGCCAGCCACCGGAGCAAAAGGTCTCGGCATCATCTCTGTCAATTTCTCTTGAAACAAGATACCGGGGTCTGCAAGAATCAAAGCCCCTCCAAAAATACGTTGAACTCGTAAGTGTTCCTCTCCACGGAAGTCTTTAGTAAAAGGCGAAAGGCTTGTGCGTAATGAAGAGAAACCAGAGTCGTATGGAAGTCAGAGGTCGGGGCCCGAGACAACCTGTAGGCCGGGTTCCCGAGGGTGGTCCCCGAACCCACTCTTCCAAGTTTGAGGGCTGTGGGTAAAAAGTCAGACAGACACACACACACTATCCTGGCCAAATGTTTTTGGAGGGAAACGGGGGACCCCATTGAAGGGCGCTTTTCTTTCCTTCTCTTCTTCTGCTAGCTGTTTACATAGCTTTGTGGATTTTTATTTTTCCTTGACAACGGGAGAAAAGTGTTGCACCGTAACCGGAGGTACTGCAATACCGGGTCAATGCGTGGAGCGGACGGAGCAAGACCCATTTCCGACTCCCTGTTCAAAAAAATCCATTTAATATGTAGTCCCCCGATGGGGGACGTATCAGATATTATTTTTAAAATAATTTATTACATTCAATGCCATTCACTCTTTACAAAATCATAATTATCATGCATTTTTAAATACCAAAAGAACACGACAAACAAAACCTCAGGGGAGCATCTTCCCTCCCCGTCATTCCTACCTTTCCCTATCTCCCAGTCCATCCCTTTACAAATCTAAATGAAGCCCAGCCCTAAACCCCCCTTCCACCTCTCCCGGGCAGCATGCTGCCCCCACTTCCTCTCCTCCCTCTTCATCCTCCCCCTCAAATCTCCTTCCACCCTCCTCACTATCCCTTCCACCCCCCCAATCTCTCCCTGTCTTGACAAAGTTCTGCCTGGCCTCCCTCAGCCCCCGTTTAAAGAGACTCATGAGAAGCCAGAGCAGAAACCTATCCCTATCCGTCCCTCTCACTCTCCCTACACCTCTTTCTAACCTTGCCCACATCAGAACAAAATCCCCTCTTACCCTTCCTAACAAAACCCGTGCCCTAGACTATACTACTCCGGCAAAGGCACAGTCCCAAAGGTATGGCGCACAGTCTCCTCCCTGCCACAAGAGGATCTTGGGCAGGTGGGAGATCGCGCCAAACTATGCCGGTACATGATGGAACTACCGGCAAGCATTTGTGGAGGCTCAACCAATTCAGGTCCTTGAGCCTGTTGTCCAGGCCCCGCGCCTGCACTCCCTCCCAGACCACTGCCGAGATGCCCACTACACACTACCTGTCTGACCTCCTCGTACAGGCGCCTGTGATCTAAACCTACTCGGGCAACTTCAACCTCTGGGTGCGCACGCAACCACTTGGCTGCATGGCCAAAGTGCCACGGCAGCTGTTCCGCCCGAGGACCCGTGTTAGACCACACCATTACGCTTCTTGCCTGGTACGAGAAGAACACCCGCAGGAGGGTGTATTACCGTCTGAGCAAGCTCCGTTAACAGAAGAAAAAAAATATTGTGTCCAGCTTGAGGGGGAGATGTGGCACCCCCTACCTCCCTCCTTGTTGGGACAGAGCAGGCATGCCCTGGCAACCCACTCGTACCTGCCACCCCACATGAACTGAAACACAAGCCTCACTAGAGGCCTCCTCAGACAAGCCGGCAATGGGTAGATGTACGCCAAATACAAAAGAGACGGCAATACATCCACCTTGAAAACCAGGACCTTGCATAAAAAAGACAAAGACCTAGCCCTCCACATCGCTAGCTTCCTCTGTACCACTGCGATATCGCTGATCCGGAGGTCTCACAGTGGACCCCGAGAATCCACAGGGCCCCATTACAGAGAGAGAACCCCCCGGGCACATCCGTCCTACCACACCATCTTCCGAAACACTTGACGGAAGACTTAGTGTGGTTAAGAACTGCTCCCGACGCTCGGGTGAAATCCCCAATAATGGTAAGGGAACACCCTGAAATATACTAAAATTAATGGGAAGTCATTGGCACTGGACAAACCATATACACTGTTGCCAATACCACTTAATCGGCGTTGTTTCATTCAATGTTGATTGCAAATGCCAAGTGTAACACTTTAAAAATCCAACAGATGGCGAGTGCGCAAGTCAACATCCCAATTTCTTTTGAAAAACTGAAAAAAAATCTAAAACTTATCACCCCGAAATTCTTTCGATTTTTGTCAATTACACATGTAAGAACTGTATATGAATATACTTTTGTCCAATTTTATTATATATATATATTTTTAAACTTGTGCATAAGGCATATGTTTTGTCCATTTGCAATATGATTTCATAGGTCAAAAGTCACTTTTTTGGGGCCAAATGCAATATGAAAGATTTGAAAGTGCCAAATCAGGATTTTATGTCCATTTTCCATCAATAATTTGACATGCTCAAAAATACTGCAGAAATGCTAAATTGACTGGCCTGATGAACTCGGGATGGCCGGGCAGTGAGTGGTTCCTCTCAATTGCTCGTTTGGGTTGATTTCAGATTGTCACTTTGGTGATGGTACCTCACTGTTTAAACATATTGCAAATGGACAAAAGTCACCGTCCATCAGTCAATTAGATATCATTCTGACACCACACCCACTTCTTCCAACTCGTTTAGAAGCCAACTATCACATACTTCAGAGCTGGCCCAAAATTCACAGCGCCTTCTGTTCAAACCATAATAAAAACGTAAAACACGTAGTTACGTTCTAGCTGCGGGTCCAGTTCTGACATTATGTGTAGGCCTAGCTGAGGCGACCCAGAATCCTAAGTTTCGACTCGATAGGTCATTTGGTGCCGAAAATCCACTTTTTCCATGCCTTGCTACGGGGTCCTTGAATGAGCTATAGGACAGAAACGTTGGTGTCCGTCTATATAGGCCGATGCGGTTGCAATGCGCCTAGTCTTGCGACTCTGCGACATTTCTAAATGTCGTCATTTTCGTAATGGTCAAAATGAATTGAAGTCATTGCAAATGTACGGGCTGGTTCTCTGCTCGAGAACCTTCTAGAGCCACACAACTCACCACACACTATCGATACGAGCTCTAGAACAGGTTTCTAAAGTTTCAGAACTCTAGGTCTGACGGTTCTTTAATTGTTCGAACAAAGGTAACTATTGCAGGTACTGTTTGTCTCAACAAACCACACTGTCCAAGCTGTGTGTGTGTGTTTTTTCTTGGAAATTTTAGGGGATAAATGACATTTCCAGTTGAGGGTTGCCTAATCGCACATATGAAGTTTTGGAAAGATCAGACTTTTTTAACCCTTCGAAACAGCTCCAATGACAAATTATTGGCACTTCCGGTTGGCACAGGAAGCTAAAAGTAAACACATATCCTCAATGGGGTATGCTTTTACAGAATCATGAGTTGTAAGTCTATACGTTAAGAACTGACTGATTTACACAGGGTTGAATTCACCATTTTATCAAACATCAGTTTGGGTATGGAAAAACACTTAGGGTGATTTTAACCACTTCCTGTTGCTTCAGGAAGCTTAGAATAGACACAGGTAGACCTCATAGTGGCCTGACGGATTGTCATCGAAGACAGGTTCATAACCCACATAGGCTTCAGGTTGAATTTAGAGGTGCAGGCAATGTATTCCTATGGGGAGAGAAGTCATTGAAAACTGTTTGATGTAAACACCTTTTAAGTGTTAACCTGTTGCTTCTACTCGGGACGCTTGCGTCCCAACTAGAGCTCTGGAAATGCAAATGCGCTACGCTAAATGCTAATAGTATTAGTTAAAACTCAAAAGTTCATTAAAATACACATGCAGGGTATCGAATTAAAGCTACACTCGTTGTGAATCCAGGCAACAAGTCAGATTTTTAAAATGCTTTTCGGCGAAAGCATGAGAAGCTATTATCTGATAGCATGCAACACCCCAAAAGACCCACAGGGGACGTAAACAAAATAATTAGCATTTCGGCGTTACACAAACCGCACAATAAAATAGAAAACATTCATTACCTTTCACCATCTTCTTTGTTGGCACTACTAGATGTCCCATAAACACTATTTGGGTCTTTATTTCGATTAAATCGGTCCATATAAAGCCTAGATATCGTTATATGTAGACTGTGTGATAAACGAAAAAAACATAGTTTCAAAACGTAACGTCATTTTTTAAAATTCAAAAAGTCGACGATAAACTTTCACAAAACACTTCGAAATACGTTTGTAATGCAACTTTAGGTATTAGTAAACGTTAATAAGCGATAAAATTCATCAGGAGGCGATGTAAAGATCATTAGCTGTCCGTCTGGAAAAATGTCCGGCTAGAAACTCAACGAAAATATCCGGTCCTAGACCTAAGGAGATACGGTGCCCTGCATGTGTTTGACCAAGAAATAACTCGAAGGGAAATGACAAGACTCTAGACACCCTGTGGAAGCTGTAGGTACTGCAACCTCAGTCAATTAATTGTGGTTCACGTTTATCAATGGGTTCAAGTAGCGCATGGATATATTTTCCCCATTTTCAGTGATCAGTTTTTCCTGTGCTTTTCGATGTAAATGCCATTCTGGTAAAGCCACAGCAGTGATTTAACCTGTTAAGACTCTAGGGGCAGTATTTCATTTTTGGATAAAAAGACGTGCCCGTTTTAAGCGCAATATTTTGTCACGAAAAGATGCTCGAATATGCTTGGAATTGATAGTTTTGGAAAGAAGACAGTCTTACGTTTCCAGAAATGCAAAGATTTTCACTGTGAGTCCCTTAGAACAAATGCTTCGGGCAAAACCAAGATGTATGACCGACCAGGAAATGCACAGGATTTCTGAGGCTACGTTTTCCATGATCGCCTTATATGGCTGTGAATGCGACAGGAATGAACGGACTCTTTCTCTTGTTTCCCCAAGGTCTTTGCAGCATTGTGACGTATTTGTAGGGATATCATTGGAAGATTGACCATAAGGGACTACATTTACCAGGTGTCCCGCTTGGTGTCTGCGTGGCAATCGGTGCGCAAAAGTCAGGTCCCGGTATTTTTCCATTCAAATCTCAGAACAAACCAGGCTACAAGGACGGTGCTTTCAATGGAGAGAAATATGACAAACCACCTTCAGGATTGATTCAAACAACGTTTTCCATGTTTCAGTCGATATTATGGAGTTAATTCGGAAAAAAGTTCGACATGTAGGTGACTGAATTTTCGGTAGCCATATGCATCGTAACAAAAGGTAACGATGTGTCCTACACAAGAATCTTTCAGGAAAAACTGGACATCTGCTATGTAACTGAGAGTCTCCTCATTGAAACATCTGAAGTTCTTCAAAGGTAAATTATTTTATTTGATTCCTTGGCTGGTTTTTGTGAATATGTTGCGTGCTAAATGCTAACGCTAATGCTAAGCTAGCTATCACCACTCTTACACAAATTAGTGATTTTCTCTGGTTCTAAAGCATATTTTGAAAATCTGAGACGACAGGATTGTTGAGAACAGGCATATTCATTTCATTTCATTTGCGATTTTTAGAAATCGCTAACGTTGCGTTATGCTAATGGGCTTGAGGCTGTAGTTACGCTACCGCATACGGGTTTGGTCGGACTATGAGGTTAACCAGTTTTTTAAACGTCTGAGTGTTTTCTATCCACACAGACTAAGCAAATGCATATACTATATTCCTGGCATGAGTAGCAGGGCGCTGAAATGTTGCGCGATTTTTAACAGAATGTTCAAAAAAGTAGAGGGTCGACTGAAGAGGTTAATGCCACGCGGTCAAGGTTAGGCTTGCACAGATCGGGAGGACCTCAGGAACGTTCCTGAGGTCAAATTGTGCTTCTCACCCTCCCACTGTCACCCAAAAGCAAATAAATTAGGACCAGGCTTCATTATGGGCCTACTTTTTCTCATGGTCGCTGCGCTTAGGCCGAGCGAGCTACGGTCAAGCGGGGCATCTCATTGAACTCGGCACAGCCTAGAGATTATGGTAATGCCATTGCAGGCTCTGAGTGTCTTTAAGCACCGCACTTTGTCACTCCATCCTTGCTGTGTGTGTGTGTGTGTGTGTGAGAGAGAGTTTTACTTTGACATCTGTTGGGAGGAATTACTGATTTACATTTCATGAGGGTTGCCTAATAACACATGAAGTTTTGAAAAGATCAGACCTTTTTAACCCTTCAAAACAGCACCTATGACAGCATTTTAAGGCACTTCCGGTTTACACAGGAAGCTGAAAGTGAACACATACCCTCCTTGGGTTAGGCACTTATAGAATTGAGATTTTTTTACGTTAAGAACTGACTTATTTATGGAGGGTTTAGTGAGTGTGTGTTATTTCAGAAAATCACATATCTCGCAGAGCTCCGAAGCACCCTTTAAAAAGATTCGTATGAACACGCTGCAACTGGATCTGTAACTTAAAAGAAATATATATTTTTGAACATCACCAATTTGACATTGTATGATTTCTCTTAAATGGCTGGTTCTTTTTTTATTGACACCGTAGGTTCATTTACTTTGACGTGAAGTGGAAAAATGATTGCTCTATTTTCATCTTTGACCTTTAATCCCAGAAAAATGGCCATAACTCAAAAACCGTTGAGGCCTAGACACCATCTTGTTCGGGGCCAACTGCCCATTATGCCAAACCTATGCTCACCAAGTTTCGTCTTCAAAATCTTTTCCGTTTAGGAGATAAGGCCACGTCGTGATTGGTGATGTTTTGTACATTTGCAATATGATTCCATTCGCTCTCTTGTGGGATTTACCGGGAGAGCGGAAAAATGACAAATTTTATCAAACGGAAACCGAAATGTATTTAAACTACTCCACTACATTCTGTTTATCTGTACTTTTACTCTTTCCGTTTCTTTACAACATTCAATTTTACTTCGTCACATTTTTAAAGAAAATATATTTTTTACTCCATACAGTTTCCCTGGCACCCAAAAGTACTTTATGCATTTGAATGCTAAGCCGGACAGGAAAATGGTCCAATTCACACACTTATCAAGAGAACATTCCTACTGCCTCTGATCTAGCGGACTCACTAAACACATGCTTCGTTTGTAAATTATGTCTGAGTGTTCCCATGGCTATTTCATAATTAAAAATACAAGAGAATTGTGCTGTCTGGTTTGCTTAATATATGGAAGGTCAAATATTTTATACTTTTACCACTGATACTTAAGTATATTTTAGCAATGAGGTTTACTTAGTATTTTACTGGTTCACTTTTACTTGAGACATTTTATATTAAAATATCTTTACTTTTTCAACCACTGTTCAAGACGTTTAGCACCCAATACCCAACATTCACTTGGTGGCTTGAAGTAAGAGTGCTGAACTAGGATCTGTTTAGCATTTGTGAGTAGAATGAATAACATTACTTTGACGGGGGGTGGGGGGTACTGATTCCAGTTCAGCATTCTTAGCCTGAGACATTTCATAAATGCGTACAGAGGAGCACTTTTCTACGATCAGCTTTGCGTAGATCATTCTGAATCAGTTGTCTCTGGAATAAGATTATATGGACAGGGGTGGGTTTGTTTGTAGATCAGCACTCCTTCTCAACACCAGTTTCTGTACCCTAACATTTTATAATCCAATTTTCCTTGCTGTCTATGTCCTTCCGGAACACCACATCAACAGTGTTCTGTCAAGGCAACAAAAGCAAGTTGGCATGCTCTTGAATTGAATTGAACTCAACCTCTCCTTTGGGAATTCACCACCATATCTACTACTACAACTATGTTTAAACTATCTTAACATGTGGCTTTCTTCAGGGGGACCAAGAGTAGGAACACCTTTGAATGGTCGACAAAGAATGGCCCCAGGTAAAAGTTGGCTTTTGCAGAATATGGTTGTATTGTTACTCCACAGCATAGTATGCTATCTCAACTCTATTGAAATTACATTTGAAACAAGGTGTCACTTCATTCTTGCTTTTTGATGGGAACTAGCCCCTTTTCCCCTATATACACCTCTGGTTTGCTCTTTCAGACCCACAAAGGCAACAAGAAAGAAGTTGCTACATTAACTGTTTCTCTGGGATTTGAACTAGGGGGTACATACCTCAAGTTAGCTCTTTCATGACAACAAAAGGCAGAATAAAAAAATGGCTCTAAAAAAAATTCTCTTCAGATTTGAACTCTCAAACGCCATAACCACTACTCTACCAGACAAGACAGCGACTACTTGTTAAGGGGTACTTCAAAATGCACTCATCAAAGACAACATTTCAGAGGTTAGAGAATGGTGTGGGGGCTTGTACTTCTTGGGTCCACCAACTGTTCCTCAATCTTCTTTTGATGACTACAAACCGAGATTATGAATCTTCAAAAACTACACTATAGGATGGATGTGTTTAGGAACGGGGGACGAAATTCGAAAGAGGCGTGTTTCCGATTACCAACAAATAGACCCTAGAAATGTTATTCCAAAATCTTAATATTGGAACTTTGTCCCTTCATTTGCCTAGTACTGTCTATAAGCTATCATAACACGTGGGTTTTTTCTTGGGGACAAGGTATCGGAACGCTTTTGTATGGTCTACACAAGGTTTGTAATTTATCCAAATTCAAGTTTGTTACTCCATGACATATCACAATATTATTGAAATTACTTTCTTTACAATGTCACTGGAGTGTTGGACTATTTTTTGGCCCTTCCTCTGACACTGCCTAGTATATACAGTAGGTCCTCGATGGTAGGATACTTCTACCCAGTGATGTACTCGGCCGTCAGCAATCAAATTTTATTCATAAATCCCTTACAACATCAGCCGATGTTGAAACCCAGCCTAAAACCCCAAAACAGCAAGCAATGCAGATGCACAGTGGCTAGGAAAAACTCCCTAGAAAGGCAGGAACCTAGGAAGAAACCAGGCTATGAGGGGTGGCCAATCCTCTTCTGGCTGTGCCGGGTGGTGATTATAACAGTACATGGCCAAACGTTCATATCACCAGCAGGCTCAAATAATCAGTGGTTCTAGAGTGTGCAACAGGTCAGCACCTCAAGAGTAAATGTCAGGTCCGGGACAAGGTAGCACGTCCGGTGAACACGTCATAGTTCCATAGCTGCAGGCAGAACAGTTCAAACTGGAGCAGCAGCACGATCAGGTGGACTGGGGCCAGCAAGGAGTGATCATGCCAGATAGTCCTGAGGCATGGTCCCAGGGAGAGAGTGAATTAGAGGGAGCATACTTAAATTCACACGGGACACCAGATAAGACAGGATAAATACTCCAGGTTTAATTGACTGACCCTAACCCCCCTACACAAACTATTGCAACCTAAATACTGTGGCCCCGTCCGACGTAGCGCCTTACAGTCAGATGCCGAGCAGTTTCCATACCAGGAGGGGATGCAACCGGTTAGGATGCTCTTGATGGTGCAGCGGTATAACTGAGAATCTGGGGACCCATGTTTTCAGTTTCCTGAGGGGTAAAAGGTGTTATCATGCCCTCTTCACAACTGTGTTGGTGTGTTTTTGACTATGATAGTTCGTTGGGGATATGGATATCAAGGAACTTGAAACTCAACTTCTCCACTTCAGACCTGTCCATGTTAATGGGGTTCTATTCTGCCCTCCTTCTCCTATAGTCAACAATCAGCTCCTTTTGTCTTGCTCACGTTGAGGGAGAGGTTGTTGTCTTTGCACCACACTGCCAGGTCTCTTACCTCCTCCCTATAGGCCGTCTCAGAGTCAATGCCTTTATACCATTATGGTAGTGAAGGCTTTTTAATGCCACTGAGTGTCCAAAATCCTTTTCATCAATATAATGGTTAACGTTCTCTGTAGAAGTTGCAGAAAGGAAAATACGTACTGTAGCTATGTAGGCTTCCTGCTGGCTACCAATTTTCACACAAAAAAACACATAGGTTGTATTTTAAATTCAAAATTAAACGAGTATGTGCATTTCTCTAAGAACCTAGAGGTAAATTTCAGTCAGTTAACTGAAAAAAAGTGAACTGAAATCCACTATCATTCGCTTATGCCAGCTTAACTATAACCCATCTATACAGTTCAGTATTGCAATAGTATGAAATTATCGGGGTACTGTTACTTTAATTAGATTTGACTATATAAAAAAATACCCTAGAAGTAAAAGTATATAATTGACAAAGTACTGAGTAAAATAGTTTGAAAAATCCAACATGCCTTTGATATTTTGTCAATTCTTCTGTTACCTTAATGTTTTTACACATTACCTTTTTTTCCTTTGAATTTAAGGGAGAAGTAGCAAATGTGCTGTAGGAAGTAATTTAACTGGTTGCAACAAAGGCACATCGGTGTGGGCAATTTTTTTTAACCTAATTTCTATCAGCATGTTAAATGCACAACCAGAGTGAAACAAATTCGAGACCACCTTTACTCCACACACAGAGACGCGTACAAAGCCCTACACTTGGCAAATCTTACCATAATTATCAGGTATGAAGGTAAGACCCAGATGCAGACCACGTCGAAGAAACAATAGTTTTAATACTCAAACAGGGGCAAGCAATAGTAACTTTAGTTAACTCTACCTACATGAACATACTACCTCAACTATTCGGTGCCCCCGCACATTCACTCTGTACCAGCACCCCCCTGTATATATATTGTTATTTTCTAATGCTGCTCTTTAATTACTTATCTATTATTCTTATCTGTATTTGTTTTAACTGCACAGTTGGTTAGGGGACGTAAGTAAGCATTTTACTGTAAGGGCCAATCGGGCTCTCCTGATCCTGGTTTGCTCGCTCTGACTTGCCATTGGACTGGGGGTGGAACCCAGAGGACAGGCTGGCCAATGACACAATGAGGGCGCAGAATGCCTTCCAGACCCGGGATGACAACAGAGGCCTCCGGTTGGAGACCAGGTCCAGCGGCAGTCCATGAATCCGGAAGACATGCTGGGCCAAGGAGAGTTTGGGGAGAGGAATGAAGTGTGCGGCTTTGGAAAACCGGTCGACCAGTCAGGATGGCAGTGTTGCCCTCAGACGGGAGGGTGGGGGGTGAGAGACCCGTGACAAAATCCAGGGATATGTTGGACCAGGGGTTGAGGGTGACAGGCTAACCTGGAGGAATTGGCCCACTCCAGGACCGCGGAGTGGACAGCGTTAGACACGAACATCTGGTTCTTGACCCCCCCTCCCAGGTTTCGGCTAGGACTGCTGCGCCTCCCGGACCTGTTCCCCTATACCCCAGCTGAGTGACGTCACCAGGCAAGAGGTAGGAAGGATTGTCTCGGGCTCTGGGGTGGTTGCCGTGGGGTTATAGCGTAGAGACAAAACATCCGGCTTGATGTTCTTGAACCCCGGCCGGTAGGAGGGGGAAAAGTTGAACTGGGTATACAGCCCCCATTTCACTTGCCTGGAGTTCAAGCGATTAGCGGAGCAGAGATACTATAGATATTCTTTTGTCTGTACACACAATGAACAGATGCTCCTCCCCTTTAAGCCAGTGCCTCCATTGCAGTCTTCTCTGCTAGAAGCTCCCGATTCCCCACATCATAATTCCTCTGTGGCGTTGTGGTGGGAGAAGGCGGCGCAGGGATGCAACTTCCAATCCAGGGCAGAACATTGCGACAGAACAGTCCCCACTCCGACATCAGAAACATCTGCCTCCACCACAAACTAACAGGAAGGGTCCGGATCAACCAACATCAGAACTGTGGTGAAACGCTCTTTCAGGTCCCGGAATAGCCGGTCAGCGGCCGTGGACCACGTGAACTGAACCTTGGTAGAGGTGAGGGCAGAAAGGGGAAGGCAAGGATGCTGTAATCCCAGATAAAGTGGCGATAAAAGTTGGCTAACCCCAGGAGGTGTTGGTGGAGCGATGGAAATCACTCCAGAATGCGCTGGAGATCCTGCTGGACATGGAGCATGTGTTCTTGGGGGGAGTGGGAGAAGACAAGGATGTTCAAGGTAGACGAACATTTAAGTCATTTAGCAGACGCTCTTATCCAGAGCGACTTACAAATTGGTGCGTTCACCTTAAGACATCCAGTGGAACAGCCACTTTACAATAGTGCATCTAAATCTTTTAAGGGGGGGTGAGAAGGATTACTTTATCCTATCCTAGGTATTCCTGAAAGAGGTGGGGTTTCAGGTGTCTCCGGAAGGTGGTGATTGACTCCGCTGTCCTGGCGTCGTGAGGAGTTTGTTCCACCATTGGGGGCCAGAGCAGCGAACAGTTTTGACTGGGCTGCGCGGGAACTGTACTTCCTCAGTGGTAGGGAGGCGAGCAGGCCAGAGGTGGATGAACGCAGTGCCCTTGTTTGGGTGTAGGGCCTGATCAGAGCCTGGAGGTACTGAGGTGCCGTTCCCCTCACAGCTCCGTAGGCAAGCACCATGGTCTTGTAGCGGATGCGAGCTTCAACTGGAAGCCAGTGGAGAGAGCGGAGGAGCGGGGTGACGTGAGAGAACTTGGGAAGGTTGAACACCAGACGGGCTGCGGCGTTCTGGATGAGTTGTAGGGGTTTAATGGCACAGGCAGGGAGCCCAGCCAACAGCGAGTTGCAGTAATCCAGACGGGAGATGACAAGTGCCTGGATTAGGACCTGCGCTGCTTCCTGTGTGAGGCAGGGTCGTACTCTGCGGATGTTGTAGAGCATGAACCTACAAGAACGGGCCACCGCCTTGATGTTAGTTGAGAACGACAGGGTGTTGTCCAGGATCACGCCAAGGTTCTTAGCGCTCTGGGAGGAGGACACAATGGAGTTGTCAACCGTGATGGCGAGATCATGGAATGGGCAGTCCTTCCCCGGGAGGAAGAGCAGCTCCGTCTTGCCGAGGTTCAGCTTGAGGTGGTGATCCGTCATCCACACTGATATGTCTGCCAGACATGCAGAGATGCGATTCGCCACCTGGTCATCAGAAGGGGAAAGGAGAAGATTAATTGTGTGTCGTCTGCATAGCAATGATAGGAGAGACCATGTGAGGTTATGACAGAGCCAAGTGACTTGGTGTATAGCGAGAATAGGAGAGGGCCTAGAACAGAGCCCTGGGGGACGCCAGTGGTGAGAGCGCGTGGTGAGGAGACAGATTCTCGCCACGCCACCTGGTAGGAGCGACCTGTCAGGTAGGACGCAATCCAAGCGTGGGCCGCGCCGGAGATGCCCAACTCTGAGAGGGTGGAGAGGAGGATCTGATGGTTCACAGTATCGAAGGCAGCCGATAGGTCTAGAAGGATGAGAGCAGAGGAGAGAGAGTTAGCTTTAGCAGTGCGGAGGGCCTCGAAGAAGACTAACCGATTCAGCATGTCACGGATAACATCATTCACCAGAATGTGGACCACAGCAGGGGAGTTGGTGATGCTAAAGTGCATGAACAGATATTGTTAGTGGGCGCTGGCCGTGTTGAAAGCGGTCTTCCACTTGTCCCCCTCTCGTCCCCCTCTCGTATCCCCACCAGGTGGTAGGCGTTTCGTAGATCCAGCTTGGAGAATACAGTTGCCACCTGGAAAGGCTCGAAGTCCGAGGAAATGAGTGGTGGCAGATATCGGTTCTTAACAGTAATGTCATTGAGTCCCCTGTAGTCAATGCATGGGGGCAGGGTCTTGTCCTTCTCCACGAAGAACAAGCCTGCGCCAGTGGGAGAGGAGGAGGGATGGATAAATCCTGTAGCTAGAGAGTCCCTAATGTAGTTCTCCATAGCCTTCGTCTATGGTCCCGACAATGAGTACAGACGTCCCCGGTGTGGTGCTAGGAAGAAGGTCAATCTCGTAGTCATAGGAGCAGTGCTGCGGGCTGGGACTTGTTCAAAAGCTCCCAGAGATCCTGGTACTCCGCGTGAATGGCAGAGAGGTCCGTAACCACCTACGAGGACACAGGAAGCCTTCCCGGGGGAAGTTGTGCCGAATTCAGACAATGGTCATGGCAGAACGGACTCCAGACCATGATAGCATCGGTAGACCAGTTGATGAGTGGATTGTGCCGTTTGGCCCAGGAGAATCCCAAAGCAGGAACTGAATGGTATCGCTGTGATTCCCTGACACCCGTAGGTTGATGAGTGGTGTTATGACCCGACCTACAGAGAGCACCTGTTCAACGATCGAACATCAATGGGAATAAATAGTGGCTGAGAAGGGATGTTCAACTCGGAAGCTAGTGTGGGCTCCAAAAAGCTCTCATCGACCCCAGAGTCAATGAGGACCCTGTCACATCTGCTCCTGCTATGCCCTCTGGTGTCTTCTTGAACTGCAGTTACTCTCCCGTTCTCTCTCTCTCTCTGTGTATGATTGTGTGGTTGGAGAGAGGTGTGCTGAGTCAGATCCCTACCAGCTACAACTTGTTCCATAATCAAGACCTCTACAAATACTCAGTCCTGCCACTTCCACTCTGCCAGATCGAGATCTCTGCTCAGTCAGTACATGATTCTAGCCATTTATGATTACACAAGATACCCTGCTGTGCTCGTTTCCCTGCCTGACACTGTTTATCCTCTCATTGCAGTTACCACTCTGCCTCCTGTCTCCTTTTCCATCTCACCACCCAACTACCTTGGATTCCCCTCAGGACCAGTTACTCTGTTTTTCTCAGCCAACTTCAACCTCAGTCTCCATCTGTTTTTTTCTGCAACTCATCAGAGCTACCCCGGATCTGCACTCCATATCCTTCTGTGTAACAATAAATATTTTGGTTTATTCATCCCCGTTTCCCCATCTGAGTCTGCTCTTGGGTTCCCCTGTGTCGCTCCACTTAACAGACCCGTAAAAATTTGGACTGGTTTCCCCACAGCAGAGTGAAATGATGCGAGGAAGGGGAGAAGAAAAGGTCTCCATATAGCCAACCAGAGTACTCGCTCCTGGTCTTTTACCGGATACGAGGACACAAAATTACCAAAAGTCCCTCTATATACACAACTCTTTGTGCGGATCCTGTGTTGATGTTTCACTGGCGACAGCCCAGCTCTGCCTAGTTGTATGGACTCGGGAAACAGTGCTTCTGCCCTCGTCGGTGACTCTCGAGGAAGTTCGGGAACTCTCGGGTGCTGGCCACGGGATATTCAGGGACTTCCAGGATGACTCGGAGGCGAGGTCGAATCCCTGAACGTGTGAATGAAATCAAACTTCCTCTCCATCTGACGTTCCACAATCCCCCATCGATGCGCATTGTCAAAGTAATGAGAGAGAGAGTCAAGACCAGTGGGTAACTCCCCAGCAGCAAGCACGTCCTTTACCTCCTCCGAGATGCCATGCAGGAACATGTCAAACAGTGCTTCCGGGTTCCATGCACTCTCCGCTGCCAACATGCGGAAATCCACTGCATATTCGGCCACCCTGCGGGCATTCTACCGGAGCTGAATTAGCTTACAGGCAGCTTCTCTCCTGGAGAACGGGGCATCAAAAACCTTCCTCACCTCTCCCACAAACCCCTCCAGGCTCACGCATATGGCTGGCTGCTGTTCCCATACAGCAGTAGCCCAGGTGAGAGCCCTTCCAGACATCAACGTAATGAGGTAGGCTATTTTGGAGCGAGCCGAGGGGAAGGAGGAGGGCTGAAACTCGAAAATGAGGGCACACTAGGCTAAAAATGTCCAACAGGTGCTCGGCTCTCCATTAAAGCGTTCTGGAGTAGGTAACCTGGGGTTCCCAGGAAGGTAGAGTGGCCGGTGCTGCTAACCGTCGAGTTACTGAGGAGCGGTGGGGTTACCCCCGTGGCAGGCTGCCCTCCAGAGAACCCGCAGATTTGCTAGTCAGTAACCATAGGTGGGTCAACGGTACCAGATGGCAGGCAGGTTCAGGGTAGGGGTAGGCAGAAATCAAAATGGAAGCAAAGGTCCAGGTCGACAGGCAGGCAGAGTGTTCAGGTAGGCAGGCTCAGGGTCAAGCAGTGTTCAGGCATAGGGTCAGGCAGACTGTTCAGGCACAGTGTTCAGGTAGGCAGGCACAGTGTTCAGGTAGGCAGAGTGTCCAGGCACAGGGTCAGGCAGAGTGTTCAGGTAGGCAGAGTGGTCAGGCAGAGTGGTCAGGTAGGCAAAGTGGTCAGGTGGGCATGCTAAGGGTCAACACAAGTAGGTCGAGAGACTTTGAAAAAGCCTGGGGCTGAGACACAAAACACTGATTAACCTGACAAACAGAGAACACCGGTATAAATACACAGGGGCTAATGGGGAAGATGGGTGACACCTGGAGGGGTGTGGAGACAAATCACAAAGACAGGTGAAATAGATCAGGGTGTGATGATACTACTATCATCCTTTTTTTCTGTTTACAAGCAAAAATGAAGCACCAGTGACTTGTCTGAATTTTTTTATAGTCATACTACACCAGTTCTGACGCTCTTCGGATGCGACAGGGTTTGCAAACTATTAGACTACAAAAAGGAAGCACATCCGAGAGCTGCCCAGTGACACAAGCCTAACAGACAAGCTACATAACTTGTGCTCGCATCGAAGCAAGTAACACTGAAACATTCATGAGAGGATCAGCTGTTCCGGACGACAGTGTGATCACGCTCTCTGCAGCCGATGTTAGTAAGACCTTTAAAACAGGTCAACATTCACAAGGCCGCAGGTCCAGACGGATTACCAGGACATTTACTCTGAGCATGCGCTTACCAAATGGCAAGTGTCTTCACTGACATTTACAACCTCTTCCTGTCTATAATATCAACATGTTTCAAGCAGACAACCATAGTCCCTGTGCCCAAAAACACTAAGGTAACCTGCCTAAATGACTATCCACAATGAAAACAAGGCAGCACACTGGTGATGTTGAAGCTCCACTGATTTGATGATATTACACCAACATTTAATTTAGAGTTTGTCACATAGCAACCAAGTCCCCTATTGTCCTGGGTCATATTCATAGCACTTCTTTAACACATGCACATGGGTCCCTTCCCATTTCAGACCATTTTCTTAGGTGTGCACATGACAGAAATGTATACTAATTTGTTATGCTAATCTAATCCTTTCAATGGAATGACTTTGGCTAAACCCTCAAAGATCTCTTAATGTGGGTGCATTTGCTTTTGACTCACTTTTGGGTGGCCTACCATTAAGGGTTACGCACAGATTTCTAACATAACAAATTTCCCTACTGATTTATCCTGGGACCTATTTAGCATATGAACTCACCAGCAGCACATAAACTCCACAATTGTAGCCGTGGATTTGTTTGGTGTGCGGTATTGTCGCCGCCTGCCAGGGAACATTGATGAAAACATTCTGTCCCAGTTCTGCGGGTTCGTTCATCAAACCAGTATCTGTTTGGGGAGGAAAACATTCATACACCTGCATAACACATGAATGGCTGCTCATGAATGAAAATGGGATGGCTTAACTGAAATCCATAATGCTTTATAATTCTCTTCATAGCATACAACATTCATAACATGAACACATAGGCTAATTAAGTCAATATGCAACCGGACCATAAATGTAAAAGTAGTCTCAACATTGACAGCTCAACTTAACTTGTATGCCGGATATTGGATAAATGGTCCAACAATTTTTGCCTGACCATACAATAGATGTACTCAGTTGTGGAATAGTACTGG